>NC_064928.1:182520907-183145907 GCF_023897955.1 Schistocerca gregaria | reverse complement strand
TACTCAAATCTAACTTGTACTCTTAAAATTTTTGAGAACAGTTGCCCTATCTTTGTTCAAAGCAATTGTTCTCCAATTTCATTGTACAGTTACATGAAAAACCAGTTAATTGGAGAATTTTTGGACACTTACAAAACTATGTTTTAATACATTATAGGTATAGGTGTTTTGGATACGTATTTTATTTCATAGCCATCAACATTTGTGGTTCACAGTTCAGCCAAAGAAAACATCATCCCTAAATTTCATCGTATATCAATGCAAATAAAAGTGTGTTTTTGAGAATTGTCGGAAGCTACTATTGTCCTTTGCATAATCTATGAGCAATTTGTAGCAAATCGGCATTTGTGATTTCGTTATTGTAGCAGATTTCCTAACTAACATGTTGTGTTACATCTAATCTTTCCTTAAAGGAGTAGCCGCATATATAATCTGCATTTATCGTAAATTAACTGTTTTCGAGTCTGCTAAGAACTATAATTAACATCAAAACATTTTAGGAAACTAGTATTGTTTACCACAGTTTTTGTTTCAGTAACAGAAATCTCTTTTTGTGTATCTGCTTCAAGTCTTATGTGGAATCAGTAACTTTTTAACTGAACAGATCAAAAGATTAAAGTTATTTGTTCAATGCCTCGTAATACATTACACCAGATAAAATGCAGCCCCATCGTGAATGCTGTTCTCAAACACGGAATGAGTTGGTTGACATTCTTAGGCAGCTGAAAATCGGCCTGACTACTTGGCAACTGCTGCAAATCGGTGTGTTGGGAAGAGCTCCCAAGAGCCATGCACTTGTGATACCTGTACTGGTGGTACCTGAAGTACTACCCTCTCCTGTGGATCCTGTCTCCTCTGATAAAAGTACAAGATCTGTCATTACCTGTCCTTGACTGTGAGTGACGTGTCAAAGGTAGATCAAGGTGTGCTGCACAGGCAGCATGGGGGACCAGGGAGGATTCACAGTGTTATGCCGATTCCCCTAACCAACAAGTTCTGGATGCTGTCTTTCACTGAAACTGCGCCAGTGGGACTAACTTTAACTGTTTAGGGGAAACATGTTTTATCCAGTGTCAGGAGGAGGCAAATGCAAAAGGGTTAACTGACAGCAGTTCAAACTTGCGGCAAATCTTGGTATCTCTTAGGCAAATGGCAGCAAGGGACAGTGTGTATGCCTAGGGGCCTCATTCAACATATTTGAAGAGGCTATTCCGGCAGCCATTGACGAAACAGGGTCCAACAAACTGCAGATTGTGGCACACATTGGAACAAATGATGCCCGTCATCTGGCCTCCGAGGTCATTCATGGGTCATTCCAGCAATTAGCAAAGAAGACTAGCCTTGCACATGGAGTTTCAACAAAGCTCACAATATGCAGCACTGTCCCCAGAACTGACTACGGCACTTTGGTTCTGCGTGAATGGAAGGATGAACCAGAGACTTCAAAGATTCTGCGACAAGCTAAACTGCGACTTCCTGGACTTGCGCTACAGCACTGAGAATAGTAGGGTCCCCCTAGATAGGTCAGGTGTGCCCTACAGATCAGAGGCTGCTACTCACATGGCTCACTGTGTGTCGGATGCACACATTTTTAGATGAGTCAACTCTCCATACCATCCAGATAACGATAGCTGTAGGAAACCCAGAAGTATCAGTTTAAGATCGAAAGAAATAAAAAATACCTCTCACAGGTGAGAGTATTAAAATCCTTATGGTAAACTGCAAAGCATACACAACAAAAAACAAAGCGCTAGAGTTTGAAACACTCATGAAAAGCAGCGAAGCTTACATAATGCTAGGTACAGAAAGCTAGTTAAACATGAAACTGACAGCAGTGAGATTTTGGGGGAAAATTTAAGTGTATATCAAAAATATAGGCAAATGGAAAATGGATGTGCTGTATTTGTAGCAGTAGACAACAAACTCAATTCCAACTACATAGAAATTGGAGCTGCAGGTGTGATTGTTTGGATAAGAATCAGTATCAGGGGCGAGAAAAGTGATAATTTGATCCTTCTATTGCACACCAGGCTCATCTACTAATGTCACCGAAAACTTTAGAGAAAACCTCAGTTCACTTGTATGTAAGTTTACCAGCCATACTGTAATCATCGGTGGAGACTTTAATGATGAAACAATAATTCGGAAAATTACAGTTTTGTCAGTGGTGGGCGTGATAAGACATTCTACTCGTGATGGATATATATTGGATCTAATGGCAACAAACAGACCCGACCTCTTTGGGATGTCCATATCAAAACTGGTATCAGTGACCATGACACAGTTGTGGCAACAACGATTACCAAAGTACAAAGGACAACTAAAACAAGAAGAAATACACGTTCAGTAAACTAGATAAAAAGTCAGTAGTTTCATATCACAATAGGGAACTTCAAACTTTCTGCAAAGGGCAGGAGAATGTAGATGAACTATGGCTTGAGAATAAAAGAGCAGTTGACCATGCACCAGACAGATATATACCCAGTAAAACAGTTCATAATGGGAGAGAACCTCCATGGTATACAGTCACTGTAAGAAAACTTCTAAAGAAACAGAGATTACTGGGTAACAGGTGTGAAACAAATCACAGTGCTATAGATAGAGAGATGTTAAGTGAAATGCACTTGGTTGTTAAGAGATCAATACCTGATGCCTTCAATGAACAATGTAGCAGAATACTGTCAAGTAATCTTCCACAAAACAGACAGAAATTCTAGTTGTATGTAAAGACTGTTAGTGGC
This sequence comes from Schistocerca gregaria, assembly GCF_023897955.1. Taxonomy (NCBI): domain Eukaryota; kingdom Metazoa; phylum Arthropoda; class Insecta; order Orthoptera; family Acrididae; genus Schistocerca; species Schistocerca gregaria. Next base: position 183,143,166 of record NC_064928.1, on the reverse strand, counting down.
ACTAAAGTTGGTGTCCAGTCCCTAATGAAAGAGACAGGAATTGATACTGCGGGTAGCAAAGCAAAAGCTGAAATGCTTAACTTCATTTTCAAATGTTCATTTAAAAAGGAAAACCCAGGAGAATTGCCCCAGTTTGATCCTCGTACCACTGAAAAATGAATTAAATAGGTGTCAGTGGTGTTGAGAAACAGCTGAAATCATTAAAATTGAATCAAACTCCAAACCCCAATGGAATCCCTGTCAGATTCTATACGGAATTTTCAACAGAGTTTGCTCCTCTTCTAACTATAATCTATCACAGACCCTCTGAATAATAAATCATGCCCAATTCTAGGAAAAAGGCATAGGTTACACCCGTCTACAAGAAGTGTAGAAGCGATCCATGAAACTACCATCCAATATCATTGACATCAATTTGTTATAGAATCTTAGAACATATTCTGAGCTCACACATAATGAGGTATCTTAAACAGAATGGCCACCTCAATGCCAACAAGCATGGATTTCGAAAACATCTATTATGTGAAACCCAACTCGCACTTTTTACATGTGACACACTAAAAGCTTTGGATGAAGGCAGTCAGGTAGATGCTGTATTTCTTCATTTCCAAAAACCATTTGACTCAGGCGTACTATCATATGGGACATCAAGTGCAATTAGTGACTGGATTGAGGACTTTTTGGTACGGAAGAGTGTCATCATCAAATGTAGAAGTAACTTCGGGTGTGCTCCAGGGAAGTGTGTTGGGAACCTTGCTATTCATATTGTATATTGATCACCTTCCAGACAATATCAATAGTGAAATAAGTTTTTCTGCAGATGATGCTGTTATCTACAATTAAGTAATACCTGAAAGAAGTTGCATAAGTATTCAGATAAACCTTGATAAAATTTAAAAATGGTGCAAATATTGGCAACTTGCTCTAAGTATTCAGAAACGTAAAATTTTGTACTATCCTATGACTATAACGCCAAAACGGGCTTGCTGTGCTGGTACTGCAAACGGCTGAAAGCAAGGGGAAACTACAGCCGTAAATTATCCCGAGGGCATGCAGCTTTACTGTATGGTTAAATGATGATGCCGTCCTCTTAAGTAAAATATTCCGGAGGTAAAATAGTCCCCCATTCGGATCTCCAGGCGGGGACTACTCAAGAGGACATCGTTATCATGAGAAAGAAAACTGGCGTTCTACGGATAGGAGGGTGGAATGTCAGGTAGGTAGGATAGAAAATTTAAAAAGGGAAATGGATAGGTTAAAGTTAGATATAGTGGGAATTAGTGAAGTTTGGTAGCAGGAGGAACAAGACTTTTGGTCAGGTGAATACAGGGTTATAAATACAAAATCAAATAGGGGTAATGCACGAGCAGGTTTAATAATGATTTAAAAAAAAAAAAAAATAGGAGTGCGGGTAAGCTACTACAAACAGCATAGTCAACGCATTATTATGGCCAAGACAGACATGAAGCCCATGCCTACTACAGTAGTACAAGTTTATATGCCAACTAGCTCTGCAGATGATGATGAGATAAAAGAAATTATTAAGGTAGTGAAGGGAGACAAAAATTTAACAGTCATGGGTGACTGGAATTCAAGGGTAGGAAAAGGGAGAGTGGGAAATATAGTGGGTGAATATGGATTGGGGGAGAGAAATGAAAGAGCAAACTGCCTGGTAGAATTTTGCACAGAGCATAACTTAATCATAGCTAACACTTGGGTCAAGAGTCATAAAAGAAGGTTGTATACATGGAAGAACCCTGGAGATACTAAAAGGTATCAGATAGATTATATAATGGTAAGACAGAGATTTAGGAACCAGGTTTTAAACTGTAAGACAATACCAGGGGCAGATGTGGACTCTGACCAAAATCTATTGGTTATCAACTGTAGATTAAAACGAAGAAACTGCAAAAAGGTGGGAATTTAAGGAGATGGAACCTGGATAAACTGAAAGAACCAGATTTTCAGGGAGAGAGCATAAGGGAACAATTGTCAGGAATGGGGGAAACAAATACAGTAGAAGAAGAATGGGTAGCTTTGAGGGATGAAGTAGTGAAGGCAGCAGAGGATCAAGTAGGTAAACAGACGAGGGCTATTAGAAATCCTTTGGTAACAGAAGAAATATTGAATTTAACTGATGAAAGGAGAAAATATAAAAACGCAGTAAATGAAGCAGGCAAAAAGGAATACAAACGTCTCAAAAATGAGATCGACAGGAAGTGCAAAATGGCTAAGCGGGATAGCTGGAGAACAAATGTAAGGATGTAGAGGCATATCTCACTATGGGTAAGATAGATACTATCTACAGGAAAATTAGAGAGACCTTTGGAGATAAGAGAACAACTTGTAAGAACATCAAGAGCTCAGATGGAAACCCAGTTCTAAGCAAAGAAGGGAAAGCAGAAAGGTGGAAGGAGTATATAGAAAATCTATACAAGGGGGCTGTACTCGAAGACAATATTATGGAAATTGAAGAGGATGTAGATGAAGATGAAATGGGAGACACGATACTGCGTGAAGAGTTTGACAGAGCACTGAAAAACCTAAGTCGAAACAAAGCCCCGGGAGTAGACAACATTCCATTGGAACTACTGACGGCCTTGGGAGAGCCAGTCCTGACAAAACTTTACCATCCGGTGAGCAAGATGTATGAGACAGGCGAAATACCCGCAGACTTCAAGAAGAATATAATAATTCCAATACCAAAGAAAGCATGTGTTGACAGATGTGAAAATTACCGTACTATCAGTTTAATAAGTCACAGATGCAATATACTAACGCGAATTCTTTACAGACGAATGGAAAAACTAGTAGAAGTCGACCTCGGGGAAGATCAGTTGGGATTCCGCAGAAATGTTGGAAACGTGAGGAAATACTGAACTTACGACTTATCTTAGAAAATAGATTACGGAAAGGCAAACCTACGTTTCTAGCATTTGTAGACTTAGAGAAAGCTTTGGACAATGTTGACTGGAATACTCTCTTTCAAATTCTAAAGGTGGCATGGGTAAAACACAGGGAGCGAAAGGCTATTTGCAATTTGTACAGAAACCAGATGGCAGTTATAAGAGTCGAGGGGCATGAAAGGGAAGCAGTGGTTGGGAAGGGAGTGAGACAGGGTTGTAGCCTGTTCCCGATGTTATCCAATCTGTACATTGAGCAAGCAGTAAAGGAAACAAAAGAAAAATTTGGAGTAGGTATTAAAATCCATGGAGAAGAAATAAAAATGTTGAGGTTCGCCAATGACATTGTAATTCTGTCAGACAGGAAAGGACTTGGAAGAGCAATTGAACGGAATGGACAGTGTCTTGAAAGGAGGATATAAGATGAACATCAACAAAAGCAAAACAAGGATAATGGAATGTAGTCGAGTGATGCTGAGCGAATTAGATTAGGAAATGAGACACTTAAAGTAGTAAAGGAGTTTTGCTATTTGGGTAGCAAAATAACTGATGATGGTCGAAGTAGAGAGGATATGAAATGTAGACTGGCAATGGCAAGGAAAGCGTTTCTGAAGAAGAAAAATTTGTTAACATCGAGTATTGATTTAAGTGTCAGCAAGTCGTTTCTGAAAGTATTTGTATGGAGTGTAGCCATGTATGGAAGTGAAACATGGACAATAAATAGTTTGGACAAGAAGAGAATAGAAGCTTTTGGAATGTGGTGCTACAGAAGAATGCTGAAGATTAGATGGGTAGATCACATAACTACTGAGGAGGTATTGAATAGAATTGGGGAGAAGATAAGTTTGTGGTACAAAGACAAGAAGAAGGGATTGGTTGGTAGGACATGTTCTGAGGCATCAAGGGATCACAAATTTAGTATTGGAGGGCAACGTGGAGGGTAAAAATCGTAGAAGGAGACCAAGAGATGAATACACTAAGCAGATTCAGAAGGATGTAGGTTGCACTAAGTACTGGGAGATGAAGAAGCTTGCACAGGATAGAGTAACATGGAGAGCTCCATCAAACCCGTCTCAGGACTGAAGACAACAACATGACTATAAATCAAAGAGTCACTATTGGAATCGGCCACCCCGTACAGATACCTGGGTGTAACACTTTGCATGCATATCAAATGGAATGATCAAATATGTTAAGTCATGGGTGAAGCAAATTGTAGACTTCGCCTCATTGGTAGAATACTGCGGAAGTTCATCAGCCTAAAAAAAGAGAATGCTAGAATATTGCCCAAGTGCATGAAACTCGTACCAGATAGGACTAAGAGGGTATTTTGAACATATACAGAGAAGGGTAGCATAAATAGACACAAGTTTGTTTAATCTGTGGGAGAATGTCAGAGAGGCACTGAAGAAAATGAACTAGAAGACACTTTAAGATAGACTTTAACCATCCCGAGAACGTCTGTTAAAGTTTCAACAACCAGCTTTACATGATTATTCTAGGAATATACTGCAGCCCTCTACATATAGCTCACACAGGGATCTTGAGGATAACATTAGAAAAATTACTGCATGCACAGAGGCATTGATCTTGAGGATAACATTAGAAAAATTACTGCATGCACAGAGGCATTAAAACAATCATTTGTCCCTGCTCCATAGGTGAATGGAATAGGAAATAACCCAATTCCATAAACAATATAAAAATTTGTTAGAAATGTTCTGGGTATACCTCATACCCACACCATCAGTTTGCATATAGAATTCAGTGTCCCATTCAAAGTAAGTAGATTGTATACAATGTTTCAAGGGATCTAATGTATCCTTTGTGAAGATACTTTCCAACTATGACACAACCTCATTAAGAGGAATCACACACTGAATAGCCAAAGAATTATTACCGGCCTAATATCATGTAGGGCCCCCATGAGCATGCAGAAGTGCCACAACACTATGTGGCATGGACTCGACTAATATCTGAGATAATGCTAAAGGGAACTGACACCATGAATCCTACAGGGTTGTCCATAAACCCAACAGAGTATGACAGGGTGGAGATCTCTTCTGAACAGCAAATTGCAAAGCATCCCAGATATGCTCAATAATCTTTATGTCTGGGAAGTTTGATGGCCAGCAGAAGTGTTTACACTCAGAAGAGTGTTCCTGGAGCCACTCTGTAGCAATTCTAGTCATCTGGGGTGTCACATTGTCCTGCTGGGATTGCACGAGTCCATAGGAATGCACAATGAATATGAATGGATGCAGGTGATCAGACTGGATACATATATACATGTCACCTGTCAAGAATCATATCTACGCATACCAAAGTTACCTCATCCATCAAACTGCATACACCCCACACCATTACAGAGCCTCCACCAACTTAAACCATACCCCTGCTGACACACAGGGTACATGAATTCAAGAGGTTGAGCCCGCATCTCGTGGTCGTGCGGTAGTGCTCTCGCTTCCCACGCCCAGGTTCCCGGGTTCGATTCCCGGCGGGGTCAGGGATTTTCTCTGCCTCGTGATGGCTGGGTGTTGTGTGATGTCCTTAGGTTAGTTAGGTTGAAGTAGTTTTAAGTTCTAGGGGACTGATGACCATAGATGTTAAGTCCCATAGTGCTCAGAGCCATTTTTGAATTACTGATATGTTTTGTTGAATGGTTCACTCCCTGACACTTGTTGATGACCCAACTTTGAAATCTGCAGCAATTTGCAGAAAGGTTCCACTTCCATCACAATGTACGATTCTCTTCAGTCGTCATTGATCCCATTGTTGCGGGCTCCTTTTCCGTCCACAGCATTGTCGGAGATTTGATGTTTTATCAGATTCCTGATATTCACAGTACACACTAGTGAAATGGTCATACGGGAAAATCCCCACTTCATTGCTACCTCGGAAATTCTGTGGCCCATCGCTCGTGCACCAACTATAGCATCACATTCAAACTTACTTAAATCTTGATAATCTGCCATTGTAAAAGCAGTAACCGATCTAAGAACTGAACCAGACACTTGTTGTCTTATATGGGCATTGCCGACCACAGCACCGTATTCTGCCTGTTTGCATATCCCTGTATTTCAAAGCACATGCCTATACCAGTTTCTTCAGTGCAGTAAACAGTGATACAACATCAAGACTGAGCACAGTATCACTTGCACCCAGCCTAAAAGATCTTAATTTTCCAATAACATGAGCAAGATCCTTCATGTATGGGTTAGGTTCTCCCGTAAATGACTGTACAAGAGTGGCTAAATGTTTGGCAATCCCACATGTTAAACAATCAATGACACTAACAACTGGTCTCAAAGCAATGTCCTGTTTATGAATTTTTGGTGAACCATACAATCCTGCAGTCAGTGCTTCCAATTTGATGAGACCCTTCTTGGCTATAGGAGATAACTGAAGAATGTGTTTATTAGCTTATTTGTTATTCTGTTCATAAAATAAAAAAAAGGTTCAAGAAAGAAATGAATGTAAACACATGTGAGTGAGATGAAGCAGATTACAAGAATATGAAATGAAGTTCCTCAGAAGTAGGAAAGAGTAGCAAGGGGAGAGAGGATGAGAAATGAAAAGCTAAGGGAAATAGTGAAAGAGGAACCCTTGCTGAGCACAACAAAAACATCAAGGCTACAATGGTATTGGCATTAAAAGACGATGGAAAATGACAATTCCCAAGAATATACATGAAATGGTGATGCACAGGGAGCAACCAAGAGAAAGATCAAAGGATAGATGGCTGAAAGGTGTGGGAGAAGGTTGGGGGAGGGGGGGGGGGGGTGCAGTAGTGGCAGTTATATACACAACCCATTTTTTTAATCTGCTAGAGTTTGACATCTCGGATCTGCACTAGATCTCTGAAGTAGAAGTTTAAGGATCATTTTTTGGGCATAATACTCCTCAGTTGCTATCAGATCCGGTTTGTTAAAAAGGCACTGGTGACAAGCTTTTCGTTTTGGAGCCACACTTAACTAGTGTTCCCATTGTTGTTCTAGCACAACTGTACTTGGAGGCTATTTTTAAATAATGATCATTTAATTTTGAAAAATTAAATGATCATTTTCTTGAACATAAGTCCTGCATGGTCACTGCATGATTAAGGCAAATTGGGCTCAATAAGGAATGTTGTAAATAACAACTCTGCATTTTGGTAACAAACTTTCACCTCCAGAATGAGATTTTCACTCTGCAGCAGAGTGTGCGATGATATAAAACTTCCTTGCAGATTAAAACTGTGTGCTGGATCAAGACTTGAACTCGGGATCTTTGCCTTTCACGGGCAAGTCCTCTACCACCTGAGCTACCCAAGCACGACACACGCCCTGTCCTCACAGCTTTACTTACGCCAGTACCTTGTCTCCTATCTTCCAAATTTCACAAAAGCTTGCAGAACTAACACTCCTGGAAGAAAGGATATTGCGGAGACATGGCTTAGCCACAGTCTAGGTCCGGCACACAGTTTTAATCTGCCAGGAAGTTTCGTATCAGCGCACACACTGCTTCAGAGTGAAAATTTCATTCTGGAAACATCCCCACACTGCGGCTAAGCCATGTCTCCACAATATACCTTCTTCCAGGAGTGCTAGTAATGAAAGGTTCACAGGACAGCTTCTGTGAAATTTGGAAGATAGGAAACGAGGTACTGGCGGAAGTAAAGCTCTGAGGACGGGGAGCGAATCATGCTTGGGTAGCTCAGATCGTAGAGCACTTGCCCACGAAAGGCAAAGGTCCCGAGTTCGAGTCTCGGTCCGGCATACAGTTTTAATGTGCCAGGAAGTTTCAAACTTTCATGTTCTGAAGATTTGGTAAAAACTGCTAAGTTCTTGTTCATATCCTTCAGCTTCACTGTATCTGAAAAAATTTTGCTAGCCACATTTGCGGCAATCTTCTCACCCACCATGGGCAACTGAAAAATTCCAGCCCCACACATTACAAACACGTGTAAATCAATTTTGGAGGAGTGCAGTAAACAGGGCCTTACTTTTCAGTATTTCTCCCTACATTTTTGGACAATTATTGTTTCTTTACAGTGTCACTAGTCCCAGTATTGTCATCACACACATTTTGCTGCACCAGAAATCGCTTAATTGTTTATTTCAAAATCTCGTGAACATATTTCCTTGCCATATGTTTAGTGTACACTAGAAGAACGTGCTATGTTAGTTTGTTTATGATAAATACAACTAACACCTGCTAATATGTTACACACAAACATTATTCACGAAACAGAATTGAACTCCAGTTTGTCATCACAAGAAAACAAAGACACCTGCATGGGAACTCACCAGGAGGAATCATTGTGTGACTAGCAAAGAAAACAACTGCGCAAAATAAACCACTACATTCCTAGCTATGCATAGGATGAGTAAAGTCATATACCATAACAGTGTTCAGGGTAACTTAGTTCTACAAGGAGCAGAAAAGGGAAAGTATGCCAAATGTCTATGAAAAATGTGAAAAGAAATATTAGGCAGTAATTTTTGTCATGTCATTCATAAAGTCATAATTATTGGAGGAAATTTGTAATTATTACAACTGATTTGTAACAGTTGGCATCTCTGGGTCTATGTGTAGGCTAATTTCAGGCACTACTGTACGGTTCAAATGGCTCTGAGTGAGCACTATGGGACTTAACATCTGAGGCCATCAGTCACGTATAACTTGTTGTTGTTGTTGTTGTTGTTGTCTTCAGTCCTGAGACTGGTTTGATGCAGCTCTCCATGCTACTCTATCCTGTGCAAGCTGCTTCATCTCCCAGTACCTACTGCAACCTACATCCTTCTGAATCTGCTTAGTGTACTCATCTCTCGGTCTCCCTCTACGATTTTTACCCTCCACGCTGCCCTCCAACGCTAAATTTGTGATCCCTTGATGCCTCAAAACATGTCCTACCAACCGATCCCTTCTTCTAGTCAAGTTGTGCCACAAACTTCTCTTCTCCCCAATCCTATTCAATACCTCCTCATTAGTTACGTGATCTATCCACCTTATCTTCAGTATTCTTCTGTAGCACCACATTTCGAAAGCTTCTATTCTCTTCTTGTCCAAACTAGTTATCGTCCATGTTTCACTTCCATACATGGCTACACTCCAAACAAATACTTTCAGAAACGATTTCCTGATACATAAATCTATATTCGATGCTACCAAATTTCTCTTCTTCAGAAACGCTTTCCTTGCCATTGCCAGTCTACATTTTATATCCTCTCTACTTCGACCATCATCAGTTATTTTACTTCCTAAATAGCAAAACTCCTTTACTACTTTAAGTGTCTCATTTCCTAATCTAATTCCCTTAGCATCACCCGATTTAATTTGACTACATTCCATTATCCTCGTTTAGCTTTTGTTAATGTTCATCTTATATCCTCCTTTCAAGACACTGTCCATTCCGTTCAACTGCTCTTCCAAGTCCTTTGCCGTCTCTGACAGAATTACAATGTCATCGGCGAACCTCAAAGTTTTTACTTCGTCTCCATGAATTTTAATACCTACTCCGAATTTTTCTTTTGTTTCCTTTACTGCTTGCTCAATATACAGATTGAATAACATCGGGGAGAGGCTACAACCCTGTCTCACTCCTTTCCCAACCACTGCTTCCCTTTCATGCCCCTCGACTCTTATTACTGCCATCTGGTTTCTGTACAAATTATAAATAGCCTTTCGCTCCCTGTATTTTACCCCTGCCACCTTTAGAATTTGAAAAAGAGTATTCCAGTCAACATTGTCAAAAGCTTTCTCTAAGTCTACAAATGCTAGAAACGTAGGTTTGCCTTTTCTTAATCTTTCTTCTAAGATAAGTCGTAAGGTCAGTATTGCCTCACGTGTTCCAACATTTCGACGGAATCCAAACTGATCCTCCCCGAGGTCTGCATCTACCAGTTTTTCCATTCGTCTGTAAAGAATTCGCGTTAGTATTTTGCAGCCGTGGCTTATTAAACTGATAGTTCGGTAATTTTCACATCTGTCAGCACCTGCTTTCTTTGGGATTGGAATTATTATATTCTTCTTGAAGTCTGAGGGTATTTCGCCTGTCTCATACATCTTGCTCACCAGCTGGTAGAGTTTTGTCATGACTGGCTCTCCCAAGGCCGTCAGTAGTTCTAATGGAATGTTGTCTACTCCGGGGGCCTTGTTTCGACTCAGGTCTTTCAGTGCTCTGTCAAACTCTTCACGCAGTATCGTATCTCCCATTTCGTCTTCATCTACATCCTTTTCTATTTCCATAATATTGTCCTCAAGTACATCGCCCTTGTATAAGCCTTCTATATACTCCTTCCACCTTTCTGCCTTCCCTTCTTTGCTTAGAACTGGGCTGCCATCTGAGCTCTTGATATTCATACACGTGGTTCTCTTCTCTCCAAAGGTCTCTTTAATTTTCCTGTAGGCAGTATCTATCTTACCCCTAGTGAGATAAGCTTCTACATCCTTACATTTGTCCTCTAGCCATCCCTGCTTAGCCATTTTGCACTTCCTGTCGATCTCATTTTTGAAACGTCTGTATTCCTTTTTGCCTGCTTCATTTACTGCATTTTTATATTTTCTCCTTTCATCAATTAACTTCAATATTTCTTCTGTTACCCAAGGATTTCTAGCAGCCCTCGTCTTTGTACCTACTTTATCCTCTGCTGCCTTCACTACTACATCCCTCAGAGCTACCCATTCTTCTTCTACTGTATTTCTTTCCCCTATTCCTGTCAATTGTTCCCTTATGCTCTCCCTGAAACTCTGTACAACCTCTGGTTCTTTCAGTTTATCCAGGTCCCATCTCCTTAATTTCTCACATTTTTGCAGTTTCTTCAGTTTTAATCTACAGGTCATAACCAATAAATTGTGGTCAGAGTCCACATCTGCCCCTGGAAATGTCTTACAACTTAAAACCTGGTTCCTAAATCTCTGTCTTACCATTATATAATCTATCTGATACCTTTTAGTATCTCCAGGGTTCTTCCACGTATACAACCTTCTTTCATGATTCTTAAACCAAGTGTTAGCTATGATTAAGTTGTGCTCTGTGCAAAATTCTACTAGGCGGCTTCCTCTTTCATTTCTTAGCCCCAATCCATATTCACCTACTATGTTTCCTTCTCTCCCTTTTCCTACACTCGAATTCCAGTCACCCATTACTATTAAATTTTCGTCTCCCTTCACTATCTGAATAATTTCTTTTATTTCATCGTACATTTCTTCAATTTCTTCATCATCTGCAGAGCTAGTTGGCATATAAACTTGTACTACTGTAGTAGGTGTGGGCTTCGTATCTATCTTGGCCACAATAATGCGTTCACTATGCTGTTTGTAGTAGCTTACCCGCATTCCTATTTTCCTATTCATTATTAAACCTACTCCTGCATTACCCCTATTTGATTTTGTGTTTATAACCCTGTAGTCACCTGACCAGAAGTCTTGTTCCTCCTGCCACCGAACCTCACTAATTCCCACTATATCTAACTTTAACCTATCCATTTCCCTTTTTAAATTTTCTAACCTACCTGCCCGATTAAGGGATCTGACATTCCACGCTCCGATCCGTAGAATGCCAGTTTTCTTTCTCCTGATAACGACATCCTCCTGAGTAGTCCCCGCCCGGAGATCCGAATGGGGGACTATTTTACCTCCGGAATATTTTACCCAAGAGGATGCCATCATCATTTAATCATACAGTAAAGCTGCATGTCCTCGGGAAAAATTACGGCTGTAGTTTCCCCTTGCTTTAAGCTGTTCGCAGTACCAGCACAGCAAGGCTGTTTTGGTTAATGTTGCAAGGCCAGATCAGTCAATCATCCAGACTGTTGCCCCTGCAACTACTGAAAAGGCTGCTGCCCCTCTTCAGGAACCACACGTTTGTCTGGCCTCTCAACAGATACTCCTCCATTGTGGTTGCACCTACGGTACGGCCATCTGTATCGCTGAGGCACGCAAGCCTCCCCACCAACGGCAAGGTCCATGGTTCATGGGGGGAGGACGTATAACTTAGAACTACTGAAACCTAACTAACCTAAGGACATCATACACATCCATGCAGAAGGCAGGATTCGAACCTGCAACCGTAGCAGTCACGCAGCTCAAGACTGAAGTGCCTAGAACCGGTCGGCTACCGCAGCCGGCTTACTGTGAGGATTTTAGCGAGTTTTTCACTGATAGATTGATTCACGAGAAATGTTTGTGTACTGTAATGCCACACAACTCATCGAGCCATTGGTAATTAGTTGCAGATGTGCGAAGTCAGGTCCGGTCTCTCTACCTGTTATCGATGTATCGCTATGCATTAAATAGTTACAGCTGTTTCTAATCACTAGTTTCATACTGAACTTATCCCATATTAAGGACAGCCAAATATACCAAAAAATTATTGCCTACACTGACCTTGTCTCCAAACTGTTGCTGCCATTGTTGAAACTGCTGTTGCCATTGCTGCCACTGCTGCCATTGTTGCTGTACAAGATTCACATTCCACTGCTGGGAGGCAGTATAGTTTGCTGCGACATCCTGAGGAACCAAACACAGTATTACTTGATCAGTACTGGCATTTGCTTTAGATAACAGCATTGATTTTTGTATGATATAAATGTAAAGTTTAGAGCAAGAAAATTTTATTGCAAAAGTTATTTACCTGACTTCCGAGCCAATAAGTCATCAAAATCTAATACAGAAATGAAAGAAAGCAGTAATCTTTACAAGCTCTGCAGTATTTATAATTCAACCACCAAACAAAGTAGTTTCACATACAGATTATTTCAGATGTAGCCGAACCCCATAGCAGTGATAGTTGTTTGTGTTCTGATGAAATTAAATCCTGCTGCAGATTTTGTTCACTTGTAACAGTACTAATGCATTGATTTCTGGTGACTATTCTATAGTTGTGAGTACCCCCCCCTCCTTTTTTTTTTTTTTTGTTCCTGACGTATTACCCATAGCTGCATTGGCCAAATTCAAAGGTGCTGCTGGTTGCACCGGCTCTTGCCAACTTCTCATATCTTGCTGACTGATGGTATTTTAATCAACTCTCGCACCCAACCTGTCGTCAGCAAGACTCCGCAGGACCTGTAGAAGATGACTATGACCACTGCAGCACTGAGCACTGGCCAGGGGTCACCAGAAGAAGAAGAAGAAGAAGAAGAAAACCAAATGTTCTATTAACCACAACCATACAACCCAGAAGATTCACCATCAATCAATCAAGACAAAGTCTTCGTTATGGTGGTGGCTTTCAATCTGAAGACAGGTTTGATACCGCTCTTCATCTATCCTGTGCAAACCTTTTCATCTCCGCATTAACTACTTCAGTGTACAGCCATTTGAAGCTGCTTACTGCGCTGAAGCCTTGGTCTCCCTCTAAAATTTTTACCACTGTCCCTCCCCCAATTCCTTCCATTACCAAAACTGAAAATTCTTTGACATATCAGATCTGCCCAATCAATTCTTTCTTTTATAGTCAGGTTGTTGTGGCATAACTTTTTTTCCTCAATTTGTTTCAGTACCCCTTTGTTTATCATTCAATCTATCCACCTAATCTTCAGCAATGATTAGCAATCTTCTATAGCACCACATTTCAAAAGCTTCTGTTCTTTTCTTGTCTGAACCGCTTACTGCCCACATTCAATTTTTGTACAAAGCTACACTCCAGATAAATAATCTTCACAAACAACTTCCTAACACTTAATTTTTTTCCAATATATATATATATATATATATATATATATATATATATATACCAAGTGGGAAAGTGCCGGTAGACAGGCACAATAAAATAACACACACACACAAAATTTCTAGCTTTCGCAACCAATGGTTGCTTCTTCAGGAAAGAGGGAAGGAGAGGGAAAGACGAAAGGATGTGGGTTTTAAGGGAGAGGGTAAGGAGTCATTCCAATCCCGGGAGCGTGCGCGCCCACACACACACACACACACACACACACACACACACACACACACACACACACACACACACATTTAAAGGCACCCTCCCACCACCACCTACTCCAGTCCTGTAACCCGGAAGGTGTACACGATCAAAGGCAGAGCCACGTGTGAAAGCACCCACGTGATTTACCAACTGTCCTGCCTACAATGTGACGCTTTCTATGTGGGAATGACCAACAACAAACTGTCCATTCGCATGAATGGACACAGGCAGACAGCGTTTGTTGGTAATGAGGATCACCCTGTGGCTAAACATGCCTTGGTACACGGCCAGCACATCTCGGCACAGTGTTACACCGTACGGATTATCTGGATACTTCCCACCAACACCAACCTATCCGAACTCCGGAGCTGGGAACTTGCCCTTCAATATATCCTCTCTTCTCATTATCCACCAGGCCTCAATCTCCACTAATTTCAAGTTTTCGCCACTCATACCTCACCTGTCATTCAACATCATCTTTGCCTCTGCACTTCCGCCTCGACTGACATCTCTGCCCAAACTCTTTGCCTTTAAATATGTCTGCTTGTGTCTGTATATGTGTGTGTGTGTGTGTGTGTGTGTGTGTGTGTGTGTGTGTGTGTGTGTGTGTGTGTGTGTGGGCGCGAGTATATATCTATCCTTTTTTCCCCTTAAGGTAAGTCTTTCCGCTCCCGGTATTGGAATGACTCCTTACCCTCTCCCTTAAAACCCACATCCTTTCGTCTTTCCCTCTCCTTCCCCTCTTTCCTGAAGAAGCAACCGTTGGTTGCGAAAGCTAGAAATTTTGTGTGTGTGTTTGTGTGTTATTTTATTGTGCCTGTCTACCGGCGCTTTCCCACTTTGTAAGTCTTGGAATCTTTGGTTTAATATATTTTTCCCATGTGGAAGTTTCTTTCTATATAGTTTCTCATTTACTAATCCAACTTTGACAGTATACCTGATTTAATTGAATTACACTCCATTGCCTTCACTTTGCTTTTGTAAATCTTCATGTAATAATCTCTTTTCAAGACACTACTCATTCTGTTCAATTGATCTTGCAAATCCTTTGCTTCCTCTGACAGAATTATAATGTTGTTAGCAAAACCTCAAAATCTTCGTTTCTTCCCACTGATCTTTACTTTCTTTGTCAAATTTCTCCTTTATTTCCTGCTTGCTTAATGAACATATTGAATAACGTCATTGGTAGGCTGCAACCACTGTTTCCCTTTCACATCTGCCTCTTGCAAATACACTCTGATTTCTGTACAAGTTATAAATAACCTTTAGTTTCCTATATTTTATTGCTGCTAGCTTCAAAATTTCAAAGAGTGTAGTCAACTCAACACTGTGAAAAGCTTTTTTTTTTCTAAATATGCAAGTACAATACACACAGGTTTGCCTTTCTTCAATATACCCACTACAGTAAGTCATAAGGTGTTCCTCATGTGTTCGTACATTAGTCTTCCCCATGGCTGGCCTTTACCAGTTTGCAACCATGACTTACTAACCTGATGGTTCAGTGGTATTTACAATGTCTGCCCCTACATTTCCTGGAATTGGAATTAGTTTATTCATTCTGAGGTCTGAAGGTATTTTGCCCGCCTCATATCTTTCACACCAAATGGAATCATTTTGTCACGGCTAGCCAAGGGTGTCAATAATTCTGAAGGAATGTCCTCTACTCGAGCTCGAGGGTACTTGTTTCTCATAGTATCTTATCTCCCGTCTCATCTCCAGCTACTTCCTTTTCTCTTTCTGTAATACTATCCTCAAGTTTGTTCCCCTTATACAAGACCCTCTAAATATTCTTTGCATCTTATAGCTTTCCCTACTTTTGTTTAGTACTGGCTTGCAATCTTAGGTCTATACCGTATTTACTCGAATCTAAGCCGCACTTTTTTCCGGTTTTTGTAATCCAAAAAAACCACCTGCGGCTTAGAATCGAGTGCAAAGCAAGCGGAAGATCTGAAAAATGTTGGTGGGTGCCGCCACAGCTAACTTCTACCATCTAATATATGTAGCCCTACACAGGCATCCTTTGTAGGCACAAAGATAAATACTGGCACCATCTCCTCTGCGTCAGTAAATAAATTTAAACAAAAGGTGGAAGACGATCTTTTTTTTCTCCGGCCAGAGTTTCGACCACTGCATTTTCATACATTATCCAACGAAGTAAATACAAATTCCATATTGTTCATCTTCGAATGTAGCAGCATTTCAAAGTACTACAAAAATCCGACTGGCAAGACTGTTTGGGATGTTTGTCAATATGGCCAACTCTACTCGTCAATATGGCCTACTCTATTTTCTGAATTTTTTCCTACCTGTGAGAAGAGATGGTTGCTAATAGGAACTTTTATTAATTGTGAATCACATGCAGTATTCTCTTCACCACAAGAATAATTACGAATATAAACATTATGCCATGTATTGTTTCATGTTTGCTGCTATCTCATTTAAATCCTGTCTGCCTAATAAAGTACGAAACTAGAGTGAGACAACAGCAAATGCGGAAGAATATACATATCATATCATGTTTATATTCGTATGATTCTTATGCCGAATAGTGATACAGTCAGAAACGAAGCACAGCAATTGACTAGATTTTTAAATCTAAGATGACTCTAATTTATGAGCAGAATATAATGTAATAAAGAGGCACCTGCAAAGATTTTCAAACGGAGAAAATTTTTCGCTAAACTCTCGTTCAGAACATCTTCTATCATACGCAGTCTATTATTTGGTTCTTGTAAATCATTATCGAAGAAAGCAGCAGTGTAAGTAACAACAAACAGCAGTCTCTTGCCATTGTTTCGCTAATGAGATGATTTCATTCTTTTTTGTTTTTAATTGTAAGCGGCGGTAGCGCGCACAAAAGCAAGCCATGCCGCGAGTGGGGACAGGCCATAAACACGGACTATCAGAATGCAACAAATAATGCACGACACAGAACAGTAATGAATTTCAGCTTAGAGTGACGTAAGCACCTACAACAAAGAAAACGGGGCTTATCAGATCAAAGAAAAATAAGCAGTCAATTCAAACCAGACGAAGCACGTGAAAAAGGAAGGGTACCCGTATAAATACGGACGGAGCACCTGACACATAGCAATGGCTACCTGGTAAAGCTTAACTGCTAAGCTTACGACACAAACCAAACTACTGTAGCTGTATCGTCATTCATTCGACCTAAATTGTGTCTTATATTACAATGGACCAACTTTTTTTCAATTTGGAGGTAAGGTCTAAAACTTTTTTCTCCCCTTGAATTTCGAGTCTCAAATTTCAGGTGCGGCTTAGATTCGGGAAATTTTTTTTCCTCGATTTCGAGTCTTATTTTTCAGGTGCAACTTAGATTCGAGTAAATATGGTATTCAAACGGTTGCTTTTCTTTTATCCTCTCTGTTTAATTTTCTGATAGGTGGCATCTTTCTTTCCCCTAATTATGCACCCCTCTACAACTCTGCATTTGTCCTTTAGCTATTTCTGCTTACCTATTGTCATTATAGGCCTACAATTCCCTTTTTAAACTCTCTAACCTACCTGCCCAATTAAGGGATCTAACATTCTACACTTTAACCCAAAGAATGAAATTTTTGTTTTCCCTGATGACAACATCCTCCAAAGTAATATCCAACCAGAGATCCAAATGGGTGACTATTTTACCGCCAGAATATTTTACTGAAGAGGATTTCACGATAACTAAGCAATATTATAGAGCAGCCTGCAGTTGAGGGAGGGCTGAGGGTAGGGTGGGAACAAGTGTATAACAGCTGTAGCTTCCCCTTATTTAGCAGCACAGCAAAGGCATGTCGGCTAATGTTATGAGGCCAGATCAGCCAATCATCCAGACTATTGCTCCTGCAATTAATGAAAAGGTTGCTGTCCCTGTTCAGGAACAACAGGTTAGTCACCCTTTCCGCAGAGACCCCTCCATTGTGGTTGCATCCACGATATAGCTACCGTATCATTGAGGCATGCAAGCTTCAACACCTCCCTATGTACACTTGAAAATGACAAATCATGAAAATTGCGATCACACTTCATAAATTTACTGGGAACCACAAATGGTATTTATCAGTCAAAAACTAATTTTCAACTGCAATATGCTTCACACTACTTGATTACATCTGTTTTTCATTTGCACAACCTTTAACTCACACTTTATCATTGAGTTATCATTCCTCTTTCAAGATAGCATTAACGCTTTGCATCCACTGTCAGACTACGTCCAACATTATGATTTTCCAATGGCAAACTATGTCCAGTATGTTCCCACTGCGTGCTATAATAAATACAAGTTGAGGAGAACGCACTCAGTGGAAAAACTGGATTGCAGAGGGTTAATACCACACTTTGACTAAAACAGCTTTGTTACTGATGTTCCAGTGATTCAAATGGCAGGTGCTGGCCAATCTTATTTCTACCTCAAGTGCCACATGCTTGCTGTGTTGCCTGTTTTGTAAGTGCTCCCATGGCCATGTTTAGCATGGCAGGATACACACAAGCAACAATTCCCTTGCCACTGCATTCTCCAAATTACATAGCTATTTTTATGTGAGAAAGTTTCCACTCTTCTCCCACATCCACCCATCATTCAAATAATTTGTTAGTAATGCAAATATATGCTAACTTCCTCATAATTATGACCACCTTATTTCCTTTCCTTCCTGCTACAAAAAGCAAAAGGTTACAGAATTTTCCCAGGCAAAAAGACAATGCCATCTTCATGTAGACAGAAGAAGTTGAGATGCAGAGGTTCTGGCTACTGATCATTGTGAAAATATTTTATTTATATATCGAAAAAGAAATTTGGCTGAAGTTAGGTTTTCAAAATGCTGTCAAAAGTAGACCATGCCGGTAGGTGCACCACATTCATACTCAGCTTGTGCGCACACGACACTTTCAAAACTAAAAAGATTTTACAAATGTAAGCAAAATTTTTCTACCTCAACTGAAGTGCCACCAAAATGAAAATAAGTGTCTTCAATTGATTTAAACACACTCTTACCAATAGTGTTCACCATTATAAAATCAGGTGTAGGAAGGCAACTACAGCTCATGACCTAAAAAACGTATAATTTGTGATAAATGCTAATGTAGATGAGAATTGTGTGGATGTGGGCTTGATGCCCTACAATGGCTGGTTTCCCCATAATGCTCCTCTCCCCTTAGGTGGTCAAAAATTCTAGTTGGTTTACACTCACAGCCAACTGCCAGTTTATAGTGTCCACAATATAAGGCAACTGGAAAACAAAACCTGTTAATATATTTTGGCCACATCAAATGACGTCCCGCTACATGCAAATAGAGCTATTTTTCTGCCTTTTTCTTTTTCCCCCCCTCTACGCCTACATGTGGCACATAGAAACATGCTACAGCAAACAATATTGACACTCAATTACAAGTGCTGCTCTTTCTCTAGCAACATGCCTGACTGTCAAAGGTGGAAATAAAATCTGAAACTATTCACATATTTTAGCCTGCCGTAATTATGGGAACGTATTTTAATTCATTTGATAGCTCCCGGCCACAAAAATCCATTTTGTTATCATTTAACGTGAGAGCAATAAACGAAGAGGAAACAACAAAATCACTGAATGTAAACACAGGTCACGTGTAGATGACCCACCTCCCCACCACAACTCTGACTGCTTTGTGCATCAGTCCCAGAACAGGGGCAATACTAAGTAGTGGCGTTGAGCCAAACTTCCGTAACTAGAAGCGGAGAAGGTAATACACATACGCGACTCAACTGCGCACGTGCAAGAGCCCGCCCGCAACTGCTCAAAACAGTCTAATTTAAACAGTTATCACGTCACGCTCATCGGAGGCAATTTTTTGTTATAAATCATTGCATAGTATTCCTAAAGCCTTTGACACACTTTACTGTTGGCGGACGCTTGTACGACCAGTTTTGTTGTTGTATACGGCACATTTCCTTTGGAACTTAAGTGTTCCCCGTCCCCGCCTCCCGTTCATGTTTTGTTGCTGCATTGTTGTTCAGCAGTAGCGGGATACAATAATATCCTTTGTTAGAGTATTCGTTCTTACCAGTCAAAATCACAAAAATTTAAAATAAAACAATGAAAATTTCCTGGAATTCTAAACAATTCCTGGGTTTTTTCCAGTTTTCTCCCGGATGAAGAAATTCCCCGGTTTTCCCCGGATCTCCCAGTTGTCCCGGGTCGTATACACACTGTTTTAAAACTAATCTGGTTATTTCTTAATGCAGAACATCTATGAAAGTCATTTTTCACACAACACATGGAACTTGAAAATTTTGCAACATTTGATCCCATAATGAAACTTTTAGAAGTGTAAGAGTATAGTCCACGAAAAATCTGTGATTTTTTTTCAACAGTTTACAAATATGGCGTTTTAGAAAATTGTAGTTAGTTTATTTATTTTTTAATTTAATTTTTGAATACTGTTATTTTGCATATAAATTAAAAGCCCATCTAAAGAAATTTAAAATGACACATTCTGCAAGTCTGTACCTCATCTGGTTCTGGCAAAAATGGCAATTTACTGTATCAGGATGTAGCAATTTTTAATGAAAGTTTGAAAATTCAAGGCTTAATATTTTTTTTAAAAATTAAATCACGAAAAAAAAGTTTATGGTTCTCGTTGATAACTATGTAGAGACCAAAGTACACCTAGTTTCATCAAAATTTGAGAATGTCAAACTTAATCAGTGTGTCGATTTGACACGGAATGACCCTCTAGCACGATCTAATCACTACTACATATGCAGCAACAGAAATTCAGAAGCACAGAAACAACTTTAACAGAAAAGGAGGGTGACTGAAATTACATTAATTGTGGGTCTTAAGTGCTAAAGAAGACAAAAGGCACCCACTCTCCTCCACTACAAGTTCAGTAACTTGTAAGCACGACTCTGATCTTAGGCAGCGATACGACGACTACACAAACCTACCAGTGTGTGGACACATTTAAACAGTTTGGCTTGCTCGGTTTGTTCAAGTAACTGTTTTCTGAGTCATTAAAGCCATTGACATCACCAGCATTGGGAAAGGCAGCATTAGGTAGAAAATTACACCTTGGAACATGGCCTAATGCTCATAAAACAAATATCTGCAGTAACAGCAATAGGAGACCCCAACAGCAAACATTCACAAGGGCAAAAACTGAACAACTTTATGGAGCAACTGAAAAGGAACACTACAGGTAGGCGATCTAAAACAGCAATTGGTTGTCAACTGGCTGGCAATGCAGTTTCACACGAAGTGTAACTCTGAACTGAGAAACTGCAGTTGTCATGTGCAAGTGTGATGGAAGAGTGCTGTTTGTTCCACATGAGTATCTTTTGGTTACACTTAATATGTAGAGTACAGATTCAAGCTCAGAAGAAGGTATAGTTCTCTATTATTATTTATTATTATCATCGTCATATTTACTACATATAAATTAGAAAATTAAGAAAATTCTAGATTTAACTATACATTTAAAGAAATATAAACTACAGGCTATATAAAGCAGGCAAGGAGCTGCAATGCACAATCGAAATTCATACCTTTTTATAGGGAAAAGATAATTCAAGACAAGCACAAATAAAAGACACAGTAGCTTTCTGCCAAGCCTCCTCCAGAAAAGGAAACACAAAATCATTCACACAAGCAAGCACACATCATGCACATGACCACCATCTCTGGCGTCTCAGACCAGAATGAAACTGTCATGTAGAGTGGAAACAGCAATCTGGAAGGGGTGGGGTGGGGTGGAGTAGGGGAAGGGAAAGGGGAAGGGATAGCAAGAGATGGGTGGAGGTCGGGAGGAAAGTGCTGTCTGAGTGTGCTGGGACAAAACTGCCAAGATACAAAGTGCAGGACAGTAGGTTGAAGCCCAGATAATGTCAAGAGTGAAGAATGTGTTTTAGGACAACTCCCAACTGCGCAATTAAGAAAAGCTGGTGATGCAGGAAAGGATCCAGACAGGCACGGGTAGAGAAGCAGCCACTGAAATCATGGATTTTATGTTCAGCTGGATGGTGTGCCACAGCCGGGTCTATTTTGCTCTTGGTCAAGTCTGGCAGTGCCCATTCATCCTCGTGGCAGCTGGCTGGTAGTCATAAAAATATAAAAAGCTGTGCAATAGTTGAAACAGAGTTAGTATGACATGGCTGCTTTCACACGTGTCCTAGTCTCAGGTGCCCCAGCCTCTTATGGGGTAAGACAAGTGTGTGACAGAACTGGAATAGGGAAGTGCTGGGTGGGTGGATTGTTCAGTGACGGAACACCGCCTTAGGAGGGGTGGGAAGGATCTCGGGGCATGATGATAGGTAATTAACGTCCTGTCGAAGGATATGGTTCAATTGTTCCAGTCCAGGGTGGTATTGGGTGACTAAGGGGGCATTACTTTATAGCTGGTTCTTGGGGTTGGTTGAAGGAATCAGGGTGTGTGGGGAAATGGCACAGGATATATGTTTCCTGTTCGATCTGGTGGATAGTGCCTGCCTGTGAACGCCTCGGTCAGACCCTCCACGTACTGGGTGAAGGAGTTCTTGTCACTGCATATACACTGTCCTCGGGTGGCCAGGCTGTATAGGAAGAATTTTTTGCTGTGGAAGAGGTGACAGTTGTCGAAATGCAGAGACTGTTCATGGTTAGTGGAATTAATATGGACGGAAGTGTGGATGGAGCTATCAGGAAGGAGGAGGTCAAAGTCCATGAAGGAGGCACACTGCATTGAGGAGGACCAGGTGAAGCTGATGAGAGGAAGGCGTTGAGGTTGTGAAGGAATGAGAGTATCTTCATAATCTGCACTCAGGGCGAAGACACCCTTTCCTCATTGGGTACAACACATTCTTCGTTCCCGAAATTATCCCAGCCTCCACCTATGGTAACATACTGCCCCACTCCTTCCACCCAGCCATTTCCAGCCCCTCCATCCTATCATCTCCTCCCTATTCTCGACCCCTCGCCCTTTTTGTGTGTCACCCTCTATCAATACACCTGCCCAACTTTCCCCTTCCCCGCTCCTCCTCCCCACCCCTAATCCAACCCAGCCTCCCAACTTGTGCCTGTTAGCATGTTCCACTTGACAGCACACTCCCCCTCCACCCTCACCATGCTATCCCTTCCCCTTCTCTGCTCCCTCCAGATTGTTCCACTGTACCTAACAATTTTCTTTCTGGCCCAAGCTGCTGGAGATGGGGTCATGCATGTGCAAGGTATCCTTGCGCACAAGTGTGTGTGTGTGTTTTTCCTTTTCAGAAGGCACCTTCGGGGGGATGCTAATTTGTAACTGTCTTTTCGTTGTACAGCTTTGCAACTCACAGAGAGTAGCAATCCCACTTTTTCTTATAGCACTGATATTCCAACCTGGAGTTCCCATTGTCAGACAGCTTTTTATGGAATGACTAAACAGTGCTACAGTTATCTGACACAGTAGATTTCTTCTGCCATAACATGACATTACTTTCATTTTGAAAGCTCTAATGTCTTGAGATTTATACATAGTGAAAACCCGCTTTTACACTTTTCAAGGGACACACCCACCTTTAAAAAAAATAAAAAATAAATAAATTGTAAAATGTAGTAAGTAACATTTTAAGCTCTAGAAGTTATGTATAGGATACCCTTACATTTTCACACTTCATGGATGACATATGTACATAATTGGCATAAAAATACTTGTCACGGACTATTTTATTATGTAACTTGAACTGATAACTGTCTGTAAAGTAGAAACATCCGAGTCAATTTTATACATCATAATCAAAGTTTCTGGAAAGCCTGCAGCTGTCATTCACTATCTAAATAACGAAACACAGCACCAATTACGTATTACCTCCTGCTTAGCATGATGCTTTTTGAGAATTTTTCATCTGAGAATTTTTCATCACGTACAAATATTTAGATAAGTATTTTGTGCGATCTTGTCATATGTATTGTTCTTGCAATGTAGTCATCTTTGCGAGATAACACCTACTCTGCCTCCTCCGTTATGTAGAAAACCACACATACGCAAATTATCACAAAAAGTACATACAGAAACACTGCACTTGACAATGAGGATAGATTCTCTGACACGTTTTGCTCAGTGTGAAAAAATACGTAATTGGAGTTGTTTTTAAACCAAAAACAGTTGAGCATGCAAAGTGAGTGAAGGTGTCAGCTAGCACTAATAGCCATAAGACGAAACATGTCAAATATGGTTTCACATAGGTGTCATGACAATCACAACAATCACGAAACAGCTCATGCGAAGTAGGCACAGTTTGGATATGGTTGTAACTGGTTGCTATATCTTCATTTGAACAAACCTAGTTACTCCCATCAGCCAACACCCAAGTGGAGCTTGGTAACAGCAGGAGATACAGCACAAATTGTTCCTACTTTTAAGTGTTTACCATTTCAAATCCACTGAGTAGAGCGCCCTCGTGTCAAGAAACCTAACCACATAATGTCTGTAACACTATGCGACAGCCAACGTCATGCCAGTGTCACTCTTTTTCCATGAATATTTTTTCATAAAGTGTAAAGCACGGGAAAATTATGAATATGTTGTCACAAAATCAGGTGTAAATTAACACTGTGGACATAGGAAATTGGACAGCAGTGATAAAAAATGTCCTAAACAGCAGGAAAACATTAATTCTGGAAATGTAAAAGTGGGGTATACTGTATGTGGAAAGGTGGTCATAGTGGTTTGTGCTCATTTATATGTACACACCATTGCATTTACATATATATCATATCATATCAGAGATCTGTGTCTTTTCTGTCATTTTTCTGCCATTTTCTTCGTTTGTTTTCACTTGAAAATGCAATTTTGCAAAATGACAAAGACTGCTAGTCATACAAAAGAATACTCTCAGTATGATTCACGTTTTTTGTGCAGCTGCTCCCGTTAATGTACTGGTAACTTTATTTTAAATAATATCTGTACAGTATACTATATACATGTACATGTAATTCTTTTCCCACTTCAAAACACGATTTCTGTGTCGGATCCCTCCAGTAGTAGCTGGGGAACTAGTGGTTGTTTAAAAAGATGTTTCTTTTACTTCTTGTGCAAAGTTGATGTTCACAACTGGCTCATTCATGTTCAAATTAAACCAACATGGAGCTGTGTTCTAGGACATTACACAGCCCACATTACTTGGCAGTGTGGATGCAAAGGTGTTGGTAACTGATTCATAACACACTGCAAGCAATTTAAATGTCATTCTGGAATTGCACCATCTACACAGGAAGTGATTGGAAATCAACAAATTAACAGCTCGCACCAGCAACAGGTTTCATTTCAGTTGCTCCTTGTGCAGAAGACCTAAGATGCCCACACAGTACACAGGCACCCAAGGGCACCATGTCTTAAATGTCTACAGCACTATGGCAAAGGTAGAATAATGATCACAGAGATCCACAGAGCTCCTGGGGTAAGGTACAGAACTGTGAGTTGTGAAAAGTCAATGTATCTATATCCTCATCACTAACGCCAGCATGCTCTTCCTGTAAGTCACTTGAAAGCTGACCTGTCCAACCTGAGAGGATGCACATTATTCATTAAGGTCCACAACCACAAATGCTTCCACATACCTTTCATATCGGACAGAGAAAATACCTTTTCAACCTGGAATAAAATAACAAATGACAGCTAGTTCCAGAATGAGAGAGCACTAGTCAGCGAAAGGAAAAGGTCCCAAGTTCGAGTCTCAGTCTGACACACAGTTTTAATCTGCAGGGAAGTTTGACAGCTAGTTGTTTACGTGAGATCACAGAAACAACCAAACAAAGCAAAAATTTTGTCATTTCTACGCTGTGATAATATTGTTCTGCTACCAGACACCATTTTAACAGTCAGTTGCAGATGACAAATGGGGCTGTAACATAACTGATGTGTTGTTCTTAAATGCTTCATTTCACTGTGCGTTACATTTTCTTTAACAAAAAAAAAGCTGAGAAACTCAATCTTGCTCATTAACTGGAACCACACAAACATATTCAGTACAGGATTACAAAGCTGTCGCTATGAGAGCTGTATTTTGTTATTCCAACACACATACAGAAATCAGGTTGCAAATACTACTACACAGTCGTGACAGCTTCAACTATTTAAAAATTTCAAACATTTCATAGAAAAGCCAGATAGCTCTGCACAGATGGAGAATGAACTACTTCCTGAAATATATGTTAACACGTTGAAGGAAATTTATAGATTTAAATTACCCAAAATCTCTCACACTTATTTCCAGCACAAACACTGATAACAATAGAAGGTGTCAAAGAAAACAGAGAGGAACAACTTGACACTCACTGTCGCAGTTGCAGCTGCCGAGGCAATGGCAGGTGTCGCAGCTGTGGGAGTGGCAGCATAGTAACCGTACTGCATGGTGTAAGGAGAAGCTGTAGCCGCCGCAGTGGGGGCTGCAGCCGCTGCAGTTGCGGGGTATGCCTGGGCAGCGGCAGCAGCAGCATATCCGGCGGCGGCAGTGCTCCACTGATTCCAAGCCTGCATGCCTCCTGTAAAATCCACAGTTCCTCAATGTCTCATGTTTTCTACAGCACCAATTAAATTCCAAAGTTAATCACAGACAAAAACTAATCTGGAGTTAACTATTAGCCAAATCCTACTATCATCATCATCAGGATCACAATATGGACTGTCAGATCCATTACATTTGTGACGAATACGGGTTATCCCTTCAATTCTTTGTAGTTAGACATTACAATCAACATCTAAGCACCCAAGAAAACTTCCCTTCAGATCGAAACTGTGCATTGAATGTGTACTCGAACCCTAAACCTCACCTTTTGCCAGTGACGCTGTTACTGATTGAGCAATTCTGGTTTAAAAAGAGGGGAAAGGACCAAACTGCTTGGTCATCGGTCCCTTGTTCGTGTTAAAACAATCATACAGGGGAAAGAAGATAACAAACGAGACTTAGAGCACAATAAGGAAAGGAAGGAAATACGACAAGAACGGCAGAAAGGCAATAAAAACTACAAATAACAAAAGAGGACAGGAAAACCACAGAGAGGAGGCGCTTAAATGCTATTAGGTGCTCTAGGGAAGGGTGCTCCTTATGCCACTGTAGAACTCTCTGACGCTCTTTAATTGTCTCAGCGACTTCCGGTGACCACCAAGGAACTGTCTTTCGTCGGGGCACCCTAAAGAATGAGGGATCGCATTTTCCACCGGAGAAACGATCTGTGTAGTGACCTGCTCAACCACAACATCGATGGCACCATGAAGGGGAGAGTCAACAGTGACAGCAGAGGTGAAGGCTACCCCTTCTGCCTTGTTCAAAGCCCATCTGGGTAGGCGTCTGTGGGTAAGACGCCAGGGGAGTGACTGGAAGATGGGGAAGTGGTCACTACCACACAGGTCATCATAAGCTCTCCAGTGGATAGATGGGAGAAGGACAGGACTGCAGACCGAGAGATCAATGGCCAAATATGTGCCTTCTGCCACACTGAAATGTGTGGGGCACCTGTATTTAAGAGACTGAGCTCGAGTTGAGACAGGAAACTTTGACATTACTACTTAGGCCAGTAAGCACATTGCCACCCCAGAAGGGGTTATGGGAGTTAAAATCTCCCAAAAGTAGGAAAGGTTTGGGGAGTTTATCAATCAGTCAGTGCAGCCAATACATTCAGGGGAACTGCACCATCTGGATGAAGATATACGTTGCAGACAGTTAACTTCTGTGTCATCCGTATCCTGACAGCCACAGCTTCAAGAGGAGTGTGAAGGGGCAAAGGTTTACTACTTACCGAGTTCAGGACATAGATGCAAACACCGCCTGACACACTATTACACTCGCTATGGTTCTTGTAAAATCCCCTGTAGCCAGGAAGGGCAAGGGTCCGCAATGCCGGGAACCAAGTTTCCTGGAGGGCAATGCAGAAAACAGGTGAAAAAGTCAACAGTTGTCATATGTCTGTATATGTATGTGCGCACGGGCGCGAGCGAGTGTATACCTATCCTTTTTACCCCCTAAAGTAAGTATTTCTGCTCCCGGGATCGGAATGACTCCTTACCCTCTCCCTTAAAACCCACATCCTTTCGCCTTTCCCCCTCCTTCCCTCTTTCCTGATGAAGCATCCGTGGGTTGTGAAAGCTTGAATTTTGTGTGTCAATCAACATACCAACGCTTTCATTGGTAAGTCACATCATCTTTGTTTTTAGATAATTTTTCCCACGTGGAACGTTTCCCTCTATTATATTCTAACCATAATTTAAGATCCAGAAACTAAGCAATATAGCTTTGAAAGTTTAAAAGCATGTTCTTTCCAACTGAGGCAAGAAAAGGAATTGAACAAGACATAGTTGAGAGATTGCCCCCAAAAATTACACTGAAATTTGTATGTAGAAAATTACGGTCAATTTTGCTGATGCATACATTTTCACCTGGGCATCCAATGTTGATTAAATATGACCATATACAGACATCATAGGTGGGAATAAACCTCTGAAACTTTGGTGTGACTGGTGTGGCCAGTCAAACCTCAGCTCTCAGAGTTGTGCGAAAATCTTTTTAGCCACTTTAGAGGTGTGTATCTATATTTGGATGTGGCTAAATACCTAATTTTTGCCATGGTGTGAATCAACATAAAAAAAATGGTTCATATACCTCTGAGCACTATGGGACTAAACATCTGAGGTCATCAGTCCCCTAGAACTTAGAACTACTTAAGCCTAACTAACATAAGGACATCACACACATCCATGCCCGAGGCAGGATTCGAACCTGTGACCGTAGCGGTCATGCGGTTCCAAACTAAAACGCCTAGAGCCGCTCGGCCGGCAATCAACATAAAAAGTCGTCTATATATATATATATTTATTGTGCGGATGGATGTGTGTGTGTGTGTGTGTGTGTGTGTGTGTGTGTGTGTGTGTGTGTGTGTGTGTGTGTGTGTGTGTGTGGGCGCGCGCGCGCGAGTGTACACCTGTCTTCCCCCCCCCCCCCCCCCCCCCCGCCCCAAGGGAAGTCTTTCCGCTCCCGGGATTGGAATGACTCCTTACCCTCTCCCTTAAAACCCACATCCTTTCGTCTTTCCCTCTCCTTCCTGAAGAAGCAACCATCGGTTGCGAAAGCTAGTAATTCTGTGTGTGTGTTTGTGTGTTTTGTTCATGTGCCTGTCTGCCGGCGCTTTCCCGCTTGTTAAGTCTTGGAATCTTTGTCTTTAAAGAGTTATAGCAAACATTTGGTAATTTGCTTTAATATATATATATATATATATATATATATATATATATATTTTAAAGCAAATTACCAAATGTTTGCTATAACTCTTTAAAAAAACACCAAACTAGGCACATTTGCACCTTCGTATGTGATGTGTAGGTGAATAGCCTCTCTTTAAAAGACCCTAAAAATTCAATCACTGAACAAACTAAAATTAAATTTGGTACATGAACATCAAAAACCACATAGAACCTCCACACCAAATTTCATTACATTTGGAGACAATTGAACAGGGACACTTTTTAATGTTGGTACCTTTGACATGCTATCACCCTTAACTATTAGGAAAATTTCATACAGAAAAGTGAAAAATACACACACATGCTGGCTAGCATTTATTTTGGGTCAGTACAACCAACAGTCACATAAAATCAACAAAAATAAATAAAGCTTAACATCATCAGGTAGGAGAGTGGGAAAAACAGGGAAAGAATGAGAAGTGGTTGCAGGGAGGAAGTTGCATGTTGGAACCCCTCTTGCATTTTTCAATATGGTGCTAACAAATATTAGGATTTGCTACCAGTCAATTTGTTACACAACCAGATTTTCTGATTCCATGTTTGTTGGCTTCACTTGCTCACAACCAAACATGTCACCTACCAACCTAATCTATACATCGGGCTGCACTACAGATCAGTCTGTCACCACAACAAAGATTTCAAGGGCGAGGGGGGAAGGGCAAATCTAACTTTTGGCAGCCGCGAGTCACTCCCAGCCTATGTTATAAGGTAACAAGGAGTAGTTATTTATTTTCATCGGTTTTGTGTGTCTGTCAGCTGAACTGAGCTGTATAATTTTTCATGAAATTATTACTTTTATTTTTTTAAATGTATTCCACTTAATACTAACAACAGTAACAATTAGACCTAATCTCTGATCTTAGCATTTAGAGCCTCCTAAACTTTGCAATATTTTTCATACTAAATATCCGCTAGCTCGTTCTAAGCATGAAAAACTGCTTTAACCAACAAAATGTAACCAGCCACATACAATAGGTAGACCACAGTTAACATAGTCAACACACTATGAAAATTCTACTGAATGTTCACCAAACTAGTTTTCAGCACATCCATAAGTAAAGCACCCATCTCCCTGAAGCAGTTTGAGCAGAATTTACTACAATCTAACAACAAACCACCACCTTCCACCAACCTAAGAATCAGATCACCTGCCAGATGTGGAAAATACACAGTTCAACACAGAACTCCATCTACGGTCTCCTTCATTTTTCTTAAAAGTTGTTATTAGTTGCCGAGTAAAAAGCTTCATAATTACTTTACCTGACAAATGCCGGTGCTGCTCCTTATTAGAAGTCGATCTTACAGGCTGGCCCCAAGTGTGATCTTCCGCTGCAACTGACAATGAAATTTATGGAGTGATGACTGGTAAAATTTACACTTGACAAGAAAGGGCACTATAATAATCTGCCTTTCAATCCTCTTTAATCATTGTTTCATAGTTACCTTTCCTACTAAATGCAGATTCTCTGGATCACAAGTGACTCCTAACCACAGAAACACTTCGCAACTGTCAGTCTGGTGTTACCTGCTAATGAAATTGGAAAACTTTTGCTGTATAAATGTCCAAAATTCTACAACAATTACAGTTATGATATACATTTCTAGCCACATCAAAAAGTCTTGTCACGATACCTACAAAAAATGCACTAATTATTACCTGATCCAGTAAGACAGCAAGGAATTTACATAATTTCTTTACATTAAAAAATTACTAAAAAAGGACAATACGGCTATAATCTTTAAATTGCACAAATATGCGTAAAATTCTACTGCCTTAGTACTTCAAATTAGAAATACAACTGATAAACTGTTACGAGTAACACACTTCTGAAATATGTGACTAAACAATAAAAGCAGTCTTTCCATATGAATGTTACTTTAATCAAAAGAGCTTCTTTCACAGGCCACTTCAGACAATCCGTAACAGCTTTAAACAGAGCTCTGAAAATATATACACACAAATCTTTAAAGTGGAACAGCTCATTAAAGTTATATTTTGGAAAGTCATTTCATTTCTTCCAGTGTTTACCTTCCAAACAAACAAATTCAAATTGTTCTAATTTGTCTTCGATTTAAAGCAACATATTTGCTACCACTAACTTCTTGCTTCACCAATTCGTCACAATCATCACAAATTAACATAAAAATCTTGTAATGGTCATGAATTTGACACTTTGAATATCTACCCAGAATATTTTTCATAAGCATCAAAACTATCTTGATAGAAGAAAACTCCATCAGTCACTGGGCGTACATTCATTACAGCACATAAAATCCATGATTTCACAGTTTATTTTTCTGTATAACAGTGAGATATCAAGAACAATTCCGATAAAACAGTTACCAACACAAAACTTTAAATTCTGTTTGTGAATTATAACCATAATGTTCTGCAGTTCTATTTACAACTTAAAATGTCCATAAAAATGGAGGAATGAAGTCTTTTAAATAATACTTGAAGCCAATCAAATAACAGTACCTAGTGTAGACAAGCCACTTAGCAACCAGAGGACAATGGCCATATTTGTGGAGGGAGGGGGGGCGGGAGAAGGAGGGAGGGAGGGGGAGAGAGAGCAGGAGGGAGGGGGAGAGAGAGCAGGAGGGAGGGGGGAGAGGGGGGAGAGGGGGGGAGGGAGAGAATAGTACTTATAAAGCCGACAAAGGAATTTGTCCAACATGTTTAACGTGCCCCTCTGTACTCAATGTGGTCTCTATGCATTGAGTAGTAGTCTATCCTAATTCATATAAAAGCACATCATTAATAGTGATAGCAAGAAGCACAAGAAGGGGCTGATGATAAAAATCTAATTTGGAGGGTGTGGGCACTATGGAGGTAGCATTACAGTATTTTAGAGTTACCTTGAAATAGAATACAGGATGCCGCATTTCAAATGCTACTTTACCATTTTGAGTACTTGACATACCACTGTCATCTCACCTTCGATTTATATTTGTGAATAATGTGCAAAGAACACTATTAACCCCCCCCCCCCTCCCGAAATTCCTATTTCTGTTCGGGAATATATTGCAAAGAGAATATATGCATTACAACTTTTATATAGTAATACATATTACAGTTAACACCAAGAGCATAGCAATGTCAATGGAATAACAGATAAGCCAATATATGATTTTTTGTCGTTAAATCTAATTTTAAAGTTTTTTTTATTACAATGGACAGCTTAAACAAACACAGTCTGCATATGATTCTGGCCAGAGTCACTACCCAAGCTTGAAACTGAAGGTAGCATAATCCCAGTGTACTTCTTTAGCATAATAATAATAATAATAATAATAATAATAATAATAATAATTCATAGATGGAAGATATAAAATTAGAGACAACCAGTTTCAGAATGTCACTAAATATTACTCACCACTTTAGTATTTAATGCGTTGCTCAATTGTTTATGTTCTATAGAAGACTAACCATTTTCTTGGTCAACATATTTTTAAAAAAAATGCTTGTGAAATATAAAGAACCTAAATGTTCATTTTATACAGATCAGTTGCCAATGTAACAATGAAGAAATGACAATTCAGACACAAATTCAATGTTAATACACACAGATAATTAAATTGTTAACTATCTCTAGTGATCATTTAATTTCAATTTCTAAAGCTAAATTCGTAAGCTCTACAGACTAGGTACACAGAGTGCCCAAACTGCCAAGCAATAATACCTGATCTACACCCTTTATGAAAGATTAACTTCCTGAAGGAATTCCAGTGCACTTAATCTGTGGAAAACACCCAAACAACCACCTTAAAGCTCTGAATGTCATGGTTTCTAAGAGTTGGGAAACTAAATATTACGCACATCAACACACAAGAATGTACACTAGTTGAAACAACTTTACTTCTTAGTGTCAGCTGATGAACATGAAAATTACAGTGTTGGCAATTTAAAACACTATGAAAACAATGTCAGAAGCAACATATTCCAGAAAATATTGACAGAATTAACATATTTTGGACTTAACAAGAAGGCAACAGTGATTGCATGGCCATAGTTGCTTGTATTTGACAGGGGAACACAACTATATAAGGAAAATTTCCTGTAATCAAATGAGTCAAAAATAATTTTAGCAGTCACTTGTCAGTCTTTGTCAATTCACTTCTTATTGGGATCACCCAGTGTTCTCTCAGTATTTCAAAAATTCTCACAGTGCGCTAATCAGCACTGGCTGCCTGCTGAGTACTTCCAATCAACAGCTTGTATGTTGATAATTTTTCATAGGCCTAACTATATTCTCATTTAATAGAAATGATATGTTGTTCAAGACATATTTGAAATTTACGAACACTTCTAGGATTATAAATATGCCTAGATCTGCAGTTAAGTTTAGTAGGTTGCAAAAAGAGTCATACAGCAGGTGAAGAATGACTACTGATGAAGAAGTAAACATGACCCATTTCTGAATGAATCTTCATAAATCTAAAGTGGAAATTTAACAAACAAATTGATATGCAAAAATACATAATAACTTTTTAGATATAACTAAGCAACATTAAACACCAAAGCAAACATTCTAGTTCCACTACCCATGTGCAAAGGTATCACAAGAACACGAGTGTTACCTGTTGCGCACGTACATGAGATAACAGACTACTAATCGAGTTCCTACAAAACCAGGACAGGATGACAAAACGGCCACTAGGTGACAGCAGCATAAATGTGGTGGTGCCATGTCATATATACTATGATGATAAATTACATAAAATGGCAAAATGAAAAGTGGTACATCAGTGCACAAAGGAATACAGTTGCGGAGCTACTTAACAACATAATAAAGGAAACATGAAAAAACGGTTATAAAGGTCATATGATACAAGTATGTGGCACTATACATCCTAGGAGATAGGTAGGTCACTGACCACTAATCATGAGAATAGTTTGATTTTCTATCAAATGATGTGAAGCCAACATTAACAATTTGCTGTGGTAATATCAGAAAATAAAGCACAACAAAACCATTGCAATAAAACTGACATATGCAAATACATCAGATGTTCAGAAACATGGATAATAGGACATTAAAATAATAAAATGGTAACAGTATAAGTATAAAATATTGTAATACAGATCTAAGATTACCAAAATAAATAAATAAAAACAGCCAAATTGAGTAGTATATGGCCAATGATGGTGGGAAGAAGGGGGATGGATAAGGAAGCTGGAGATCCATGCAACTGAGGAGAGTATTGAGAATGAGGAAGTGGGTTTGTTGCTGGAAGTGAGCAGTCGAACAAAGTTGGGAATAGTGAAAGAGAGGACAGGAAAGGAGGGACCACATTAAATAGCATTGTCAAATACACCTCAAAGTATGTAACTATAATACAAGTTATACAACAATGTGTAATTAATACACAAATTACAAAACAGATCAGCACTGATAAGTAATATGTATGTAATATTACTGCTAATAAGTTGCATGTTCCGAAATCCTCTGGCCCACATGGAGTGAAAATAAATATCATTATATACATAAAATAGAAAGAAACTTCCACATGGGAAAAATATATTAAAAACAAAGATTCCAAGACTTACCAAGCGGGAAAGCGCCGGTAGACAGGCACAATAAATAAAACACACACATAATTTCTAGCTTTCGCAACCGACGGTTGCTTCTTCAGGAAAGAGGGAAGGAGAGGGAACGACGAAAGGATGTGGGTTTTAAGGGAGAGGATAAGGAGTCATTCCAATCCCGGGAGTGGAAAGACTTACCTTATGGGGAACACACACACACACACACACACACACACACACACACACATCCATCCACATATGTGTGTGTGTGTTTTATTTATTGTGCCTGTATACCGGCGCTTTCCCGCTTGGTAAGTCTTGGAATCTTTGTTTTTAATATATCATTATATACACATACTTATAGGTATTTACCATAATACACATGTTGAAATGAATTTTAGAAAAATGCAAGAGTGATATATTTATCACATTTAACAAAAGATGACCAATAAGCACACAAAATTGTGGGAAAAAAATGAATGATAAGGGAAAATGAGTAAAAGACAGAGGGTAGAGGAAGAAAAGAGGAGAGGGGAAAAAGTCAGAGTTACACTTTCTGTTACAGTGAATCCATTTGTTGAGAATATTACAGCTATTGCTATTAAACTATCTGTAAATTTCAATTTCTTCTAAAATATATAGGTCAAGTCCTTTGGGTTCAAATGTACAATACAGGAAGATAATTGTCAACTAAGCCTAATACATCTGTATTTTCAGTAAAGTGATAAACTGTGGTTGTGGATTTTTGTTGCCAAGTCTGTCAAATCTGGTACAATACGCACCCTGTTTGTCCTAGGTAAAAGCTACTACATAACTCACATTCGATTTGATAGACTACTGACTTTAAAAATTTATTTTGTTTACGATTGATCAAAGTATATAAAGTAGATTTAAGTTTTCTACGTGTCTGTAAACAAATGTGAATCTTAGCCTTCTCAAAGGCATTGGCTATTAGCTCACAAAATGGGTCTCAATAAGTCAGAGGAACGTAACATGGTGGTTTCTCAGAGCACATTAAAGAGTGTTTTGGTTTGATGAATATCCAGTCCTCAATACTTTTTACATCAGAGCTAGAATAACCATTCATTAAATCTACATGTATGACGATCTCTATCTCTTTCTTCACATTTTCCAAACATAAATGAAGCTTGGTTAGTTTATGAAACACACAAGAAAAGAAGGCCCACTAATGGGAATGAAGTTGGCAGTGATTAATTACGACATTCACAACAGATGATTTTCTACAAATGTCTTAAGGAAGCACTCTATTGCATGTTGAACCGAAAAGACTCCATGTAGTTATTTTGGAAAAAATTGAAATCGACGGACACGTTAATAGCAATAGACATAATATTCTCAACAAACATCCCTTTTCTCTCTCTCTCCCCTCCCCCCCCCCCCCCCTATTTCCTTGCTCTTTTTTCCTTTTCATCACAACTTCCATCTACAACGATACTCTCCAATCCATGTTACGGCATGTGATGGAGGGTACCCCATATCACTATTAATCATTTCCTTTCCTGTTCCACTTGCTAACAGAATGAGGGCAAAACGACTATCTATATGCCTCTGTATGAGACCAAATTTCTCTTATCTTATTTCCGTGGTCCTTATGTGCAATGTATGTTGGAGGAAACAATCATTCAACTTCAAATTCTGGTTCTCTAAATTTTCTCAACTGTTTTCCTCGAAAAGAATGTCACCCTCCCTCCAGGAATTCGCATTTGAGTTCTCAAAGTATATCCATAATAGCTACACATTGTTCAAACCTACTAGTAACAAATCTAGCAGCCCACCTCCGAATTGCTTCGATATCTTCCTTTACACTGTCAAGTTTTTTCTTGACTTTAAAAAGTCAAGAGTAATTCACACTAGTGTCCTATATGCAGTCTCCTTTACAGATGAACCAAATTTACCTAGAGTTCTCCCAATAAATTGAAGTTGACCATTTGCCTTTCCCACAACAATCCTCACATGCCCATTCCATTTCATATTGCGTAGCAATGTTTTGCCAAGATATTCCAACAGCATTATTGTGTCAAGCAGAACACTACTA
This sequence comes from Schistocerca gregaria, assembly GCF_023897955.1. Taxonomy (NCBI): domain Eukaryota; kingdom Metazoa; phylum Arthropoda; class Insecta; order Orthoptera; family Acrididae; genus Schistocerca; species Schistocerca gregaria. Next base: position 183,106,543 of record NC_064928.1, on the reverse strand, counting down.
ACACTGCATCTAAACATTATGGGTTTGTTTTTTCTACTCATCCATATTAACTTATATTTAGTACTAACTGCCATTTTGCCCAAGTCATCTTTTATCCTACTACAGTCACTCTATGACCATACACCATAATGTCATCAATAAACAACTGTAGATTGCTGCCCTCCATGTCTGCCAAATCATTTATGCATATAAAGAATAATAGTGGACCTATCATACTTTCCTGGGGCACTCCTGACAATACTATTGTCTCTGATGAACATTCATTCTTGTGGAAAACATACTGGATTCTATAACTTGAGTCTTCGATCTACTCAAGTATCTGTGAAACTATTCCATATCCTTGTACCTTCTGTAACAGCCTGCAACAGGGCTCTGTGTCGAACGTTTTCCACAAATCTAGAAGTACTGAATCTACCTCTTGCCGTTCATCCATAGTCCACAGTATACCATGTGAGAAAAGGGCAAGCTGAGTTTCACACAAGCGATGTTTACTAAAACAATGCTTTTTCTATGAACATAAGCTTTTCAGTCTCTCAAAAATTTATTATATTCAAACTGACAATATGTTCAAAGATTCTGCAGCAAACTGATGTTCCCTATTGCTCTGTCATATTGCACGTCCATTTTTTGTCTTTTCTATGCACAGGATTGCCATTGAGCACTCTTTTGAAAAACAAAATTGGGATTCCTTCCAGACATAGTGATTTATTTATTTTCAACTTTCTCTTTGCCAGGGATGCTTACTACTATGTTGGCCATAGGAGAGTCTATTTGATAGTCAAACAATGGTACATTTGTACAATTTTCCTGCATGAATGATTTCTTGAATGTGTCATTTAAAACTTTAGCTTTCATTTTGGTATCTTCAACTGCCACACTAGATTGGTCAACAAGGGACTGAAGGGTAATGTGAAATCACCTAGTGGCCGTTGCCCTTATGTCACAGTTTTTTCTGAAAATTTGGTGTAAGAATGTACATAATGAGGTAGAGTTAAAATATTTTTTCTGGAATTTTTTGACCAGAATTGAAATTAGGAGACGATTTTGAAATGTGGGCCCATTCTACCAACTGGCATTGAGAAATGAAGTGCCTCGTAAGTTTGTAACCACTATAACTTTTTTATTTATGAATCAATGTTATTCAATTTGGTGTCATTGGAAAGTACAAGAGTAGAGCTACAATATGAAAATTATAAAAGTGCTGTGTCTAAGCAACTAATGTTTGAAAATTTGTAATTAATGTAATTTCTCACCAATTCTTTTTGCAAATTTCTGGATTTTTTTTTAGCGGAATCAGAAGTTTCACCATCTGATTTTTTGTTTCAAATAATTCCAACTGCCATACTTTTCAACATAAAAAAGTAGAAGGGTGTTTGTCCTCTGTGATAGATATTATACTTTTTCAATGATGCCTTAATAATTAATTACTTCAAATATCTAATCAACAATACATGAAATAACAATGAAAAATTCAATCTAGCAGCAACACTCACATGCAACACAGGCTGTGTATGTTATGTTTTTGTGTGTCTATGCACTTTATATATCTGAAGGACTTTTTTGTCTTGATTTTGAGCTTCTTACATAAGCAGCCATTCTGTCCGAAAATACAGTTGAACCCTTCAATATGATAACGTTCGGGAAGTAGAGCCTCTCAATATGAGATAGTGAAAAGGAAAGATTGAAATTAAAAAAAGAAAGAATTCATCCAATCAATTCATAGTTGCACAGTAACGTATAACCAAAGAGACTTAATTTAACTTCCATAAGCGCAATGAGTTGCATGTTTTCAACGTATTACAGTGCCCTCAGACGTTGTATAATTTTTATGAAGAGACACTAGACCACCCAATCATATTATAACCTACAAACGGTTGTTGCAGTGCATGCTTTGTTTAATTGTGGCCTCTTATCAGATGTTTTAATGAATTTCTTTTAACAAATATTATAATGAGTGAAAAGATCTTCATATTGTTCGCATTTTTCTCTATATCAATTACCATTAGAAATAATGACATATTCATATAAGTATTATTAATGCATCAAACCAGTCTCAGGACTGAAGACCACAACAACATTAATAATAAATAATTTTGTTTCATACAAAATTATATTATGATAAATCATAATTCATTTAAAATTACATTAAATTAAAATTTAGTCATATTTATAACTCCACTTCGAAGGTTTATTATTTATTCACTATATGATATCATCAATTTAATTATAAATTAAAAAAAATCGAGATTTGCATATTATTTTATTTATTAAACATTATTTATATACTTGAAATAAATATTACGATAAAATCAATCATTAATCCACTCAATTTTAACAATATATAACCAAGTAATAAATAATTAATTATTTTTTCATTGATTTTGTTATTGACAGTTGAAAGGTAATTATTAGGTATTTCATTTTAAAAGCCGTTACGACATTATCAATACTAAATTTTTAAGGTTATAAGTGTTTTACATATTTTCACAGAATTTAAACAAAAAATATTTTCTTTATTTATGTAAAATTTATTACTTATATACAATAATTCAAATAAAATAAATAAAGCTAATTATAATAAACATCATTCAATTCCACAATCGGAGGTTTTATGTATTATGAATCTTACTATGCTCCTATAGTAGCATCCGACTGACTGTCATAAAATACGTCATACTATCAACTTGAGGGGTTTTAGAATATCATATTGAGGGGTCTGACTGCAATACAAAGTTGTTCCATAATGTGAATATTAGAAATCACTTAATAAAGTGGCCATTAACTCTCTCTCATTTTCCCCTTACAGATTCTTCATAGTCCATTCATGACTAATTAGAGAACAAGAAAAAGTTTCAAACCATCCAGTTCTTTTCTGCAACAAACAAAGTTGATTACAAATCACAATGAAAAACAAATGTTCTTTAGGTTTTGTGTCAGCAGTTGTGTGTCAGAAAAAAAGTAGTAGCAGTGAAGAGCTTAATTTAATAGGTATGTCAAGCCTGAATCAAGCTGATATTGAATTATTGAAGCTAAGAAGCACCAGTGAAAATATTGAGAGTGTTTGTTCTTCTCACAAAAGACTATTTGGGAACATTTGAAGACAGACAAAGAACTTGCTATGACCCTTTTAAGAAGCATGGTAAAATGACTGCTAAGAAATCTTTGAAACCTATTTCTTCAACCATGGCAAGGAAATATAAAACCCTTGGACTTTTCCCAAGTACCAAGCTGTGCATAACATGCCTTAAGGATATTTTATCTTCTATGGGGGATAACCTTCTGCGAATGGATGAATGTGAAGTTGAATATCAAGAATATACACCAGATCCACCTACAGCTCTTCAAAATCTTAATGAAAGTCGTGAATTACTTGAAATTTCACCATTTAAGGTTACCGAGAGAGCACAAGAAAGGCGTCCAGAATACATTCCGCTTAGCTTTAAAATTCCAGAAAACAGCATCAGAAGTGCTACATGTTCCAGCAAAAAACGTGTCTGAAGAAACTGGCAAGTGCTGAAAGTATAAACTGTAATATTTTAATGCAAAAACTTAAAGAGAAATTCAGCAGAAGTTCTGTTAAAGAAAAACTACAAATACTTCCCTTAGCACCAGCTTCATGGAGTAAAGAAAAAATCCAAATGTTTTTAACACTACCGGATACATGGTAAATAAATCGAGGGTATTGCTAAAAGAAGATGGTATTTTGTCAAAAGGGTGTTACAAAGTGGGAAACAGAATAGGTAAGGATGCGGAAAAACGAGTCCAGTACTTTTACTGTGAAGATGATACAAGTCATATTTCTGCTAATAAAAAAGAATGTCTGTTGTACCTTCAGAAAATGGCAAAAGAGTGTATAAGACAAAAAGACTAATTTTACATAATCTGGAAGATGTATACTTAGCTTTCAGGGAAAAATACCCTGAAGATAAAATTGGTTTTACTAAATTTTGTGAACTTAGGCCAAAAGAATGTGTTACTGTAAACAGTTGTGGAATGCATAACGTATGTGTATGCATGTATCACCAAAATGTAAAACTGTTAATGCATGCTGTGCATGTGAAAGAACCGTACACAGAACTTCTACTGAAACTTGTGTGCAATCTGGAAAACAAAGAGTGCATGCATGATGCATCACTGTTCTCGGTGTCCTGGCGGATATGAACAGTGCAATTTTCTAATGGAGCTAGAGTCCTTACAAGATTGTCAAAATGTTGTATTCAAACAACGGATGCAAACTGATCAACCTACACTGGAGACATCAATGAAGACAACCAATGTATTTGTTGAGTATCATGTGCAAAAACTTCAAAACTTAACACAATATCATTATGTATCAAAATCTCAAAGTCACTACTCCAAATCAGGCAAAGAAACCCTCCCTGATACTACATGCATCATCATAGTGGATTTTGCAGAGAACCATACCTGTTTGCTCCAGGATGCTACACAAGGATTTCGCTGGTAGAACATTCAAGTCACCCTTCATCCTTTTATGGTGTACTTTAAAACAGATGACTGCATTAATTCAATGTCATTGTGTTGTATATGTGACTGTTTGCAGCATGATACAAACACATTCTATGTTTTCCAGAAAACTGCTCTCACTTATGTATTGCAACAATTACCACACATCCAGCATGTTATGAACTTCAGTGATGGCAGTTCTGCACAATATAAAAACCTGAAGAACTTTTTTTAATTTGTGCCATCATTGCAAACAAGAGCATGGAGTAACTGCAGAATGGAATTTTTTTGCCGCTAGTCATGGCAAAAATGCATGTGATGGAGTTGGCGGTACTATTAACAACTATTAGCAACAAGAGCAAGTTTACAGCGTCCATATGACAGTCACATGTTACAACAGAGGAGATAAAAGTTCAAAAACATGTTACAAAAATGATAAGAGACTGGTTCTACCCTTCCTGGGACAAGAGTGAATCATTTTTTCAAACCACTGAATGAAAACAAGTTGCTAATAAAGTGCGTTTCATTATCTACTAAATTCATTCATGTTCCTCTTGGAATTCAAAACACAACACACAATTAAAGAAGGAACATTTGTCACAGCTATCTACAATAACCAGTGGTGGCTTGGAAAAATTCTAGAGATAAGTGAAGAACACACAGATGCAAAAGTCAAGTTCATGAGTCCAAGTGGCCCTTCCTCAAGTTATTCATGGCCACTTCACACTGATGTTTGCTGGATACCTTATGAGAACAATTTAATGACTTTGCCTGCTCGTAGTGCAAGCACAAGTACTGGTCATTTATATACTTTTGAATCAGACATGATATTGTCCATTGAAAACTTGTTTGAAACAATGAATGCTGTTTAGAATTTTATGAATGTGTTTTATGAGAACTGATCCATCATTTGTGACCACTAGGTAATAGTAAAAAAATGAAACATGTATATTATTATTATTTATGTTCTTTCTGTTTTAAATGATTAAACAGAACAAACACTCTTCTGATTTTTTTAATGTTGGAATGTATGATAATAGGAATTCTTTGAGACAAAATTGAAAATGGGGAAACTTCTGATTTTCATGAAAAAAAAAATTCATGAAATTTGGGGAAAAAAATTGAAAAATGACTTTAATTACAGATTTCCACATAGGTTGGTTGGTTTGTGGGGATTAAAGAGACCAGACTGCTACGGTCATCGGTCCCTTTTTCCAAATACTAAAAACACCCACAGAGAATAAAAACGATCAACAGACAATAAGACAGACGACACAGAACAAGAGAAACGTAGACAAAGACCAGACAAGACCAACTAAAATCACACAGTGTGTGACGGTGGTTGGCCGACCATACAAACAAAAAGGGAAAAGCCAACCACCGAGAAACACAAGAGGGGAAAAAAAAAATCAGACAAATCGTAGGCCATAGGCCAGAATCAACACAAAAACTCACACACTTACATTAAGCGATAAAATCCCGCTGCCCGAATAAAACGCAGAACTATGTCCGCTATGGAAGAGTCGTCAGATAAAAGTGCAGAGAGCGTATCAGGCAGCGCAAAAGTCTGCCTGAGCACATTTAAAAGGGTGCACTCCAACAGAATATGGACCACCGTCAAGGACGCCCCACAATGACAAAGAGGGGGATCCTCACGACACAGTAAATAACTGTGCGTGAGTCGCGTGTGGTCAATGTGGTACCGACAAAGGACAACTGATTCCCTGCGGTTGGCTCGCATGGATGACCGCCACACAGTAGTTGTCTCCTTGATACGACGGAGTTTGCTTGGCACGGGCAGGTTGCGCCAATCAGTGTCCCATAAATCGAAAACTTTGCGGCGTAATAGTGCCCGCAAATCAGTCGCCGGGAGGCCAATCTCCAGAGATGGTGCACTAGTGGCCTCTTTCGCCAGGCGGTCAACAGTTTCATTTCCGGGTATCCCAACATGGCCCGGGGTCCAAACAAAGACCAAAGATCTGCCGCAATGGGCAAGAGTATGCAGGGACTCCTGGATAGCCATCACCAGACGAGAACGGGGGAAACACTGGTCGAGAGCTCGTAAACCGCTCAGGGAATCGCTACAGATACTCTAGGGCACGAAAGATGGCGACCAGCTCAGCAGTGTGAACACTGCAGCCAGCCGGCAACCAACGTTGTTCAGAATGGTCCCCTAGTGTTAGTGCATAACCGACACGACCAGCAACCATCGAACCGTCGGTATAGACAACGCCAGAGCCCTGATACGTGGCCAGGATGGAATACAAGCGGCGTAGGAAGGCCTCCAGAGGGACTGAGTCCTTCGGGCCCTGTGCCAAGTCGAGCCAAAGGCAAGGGCGAGGCACACACCATGGGGGTTTACGCAGAGGGGCCCGGAAAGGAGGTGGTACAGGGAAACACCCAAGCCCGAAGAGAAGCTATTTGACACGTACGGCGATAGGACAACCCGACCGGGGCTGACATTCTGGCAGACGGACTACTGACTGCAGGAACAGGACACAATAATTTGGATGCCCGGGCGAGCTAAAAACATGGGCAGCATAAGCAGCCAGTAATTGTTGGTGTCGTAACCGCAGTGGAGGAACACCTGCCTCCACAAGTATGCTGTCCACAGGGCTGGTCCGGAAGGCACCAGTGGCAAGGCGTATCCCGCTGTGGAGGATTGGGTCCAGCAGCCGCAACGCAGATGGGGATGCTGAGCCATAAGCCAGACTCCCATAGTCCAAACGGGACTGGATTAATGCCTGGTAAAGCCGTAGGAGAGTAGATCGGTCAGTGCCCCACCTGGTGTGACTCGGGCATCGCAGAGCATTTAGATGCCGCCAACACGCCTGTTTAAGCTGCCGAATATGAGGCAGCCAAGTCAACCGGGCATCAAAAACCACCCCCAAAAACCTACGTAACTCCACCACTGTAAGAAACTCGCCGTCAAGATAAAGCCGCGGCTCCGGGTGAACAGTGCATCGCCGGCAGAAATGCATAACGCAGGTCTTGGCTGCGGAAAACTGAAAACCATGCGCTACAGCCCAAGACTGCGCCTTGCGGATAGCGCCCTGTAGCTGACGTTCAGCAGCTGCAATGCCAATAGAGCTGCAGTAAAGGCAGAAGTCGTCAGCATACAGGGAAGTGGAGACAGAATTTCCCACGGCCGCAGCGAGCCCGTTAATGGCTATTAAAAACAGACAGACACTTAGAACAGAACCCTGTGGCACACCGTTCTCCTGGACTTGGGAGGAACTATATGAGGCCGCGAAGTGCACGCCAAAGGTACGATACGACAGAAAATAGATCGCTAGAGGGCCCCGAAGGCCCCATCCATGAAGCGTAGAAAGGATGTGATGACGCCATGTCGTATCATACGCCTTCCGCATGTCGAAAAAGACAGCAACCAGATGCTGACGGCGGGCAAAGGCAGTACGGATGGCCGACTCCAGGCTCACCAGATTGTCAGCGGCGGAGCGGCCTTTACGGAAACCACCCTGAGACGGAGCCAGAAGGCCCCGAGACTCCAGTACCCAATTCAAGCGCCGGCTCACCTTCCGTTCAAGCAACTTGCAAAGAACGTTGGTGAGGCTAATGGGACGGTAGCTGTCCACCTCCAAAGGGTTCTTCCCCAGTTTCAGAATGGGGACAACAAGACTTTCCCGCCATTGCGACAGAAACTCACCAAATGCGGTTGTAAAGGTCGAGGAGGCGTCGCTGGCAATCCACTGAAAGGTGTTTCAGCATCTGAGAGTGGATGCTATCTGGGCCAGGAGCTTTATCAGGACAAGCGGCGAGGGCACTGTGGAATTCCCACTCACTGAATGGAACATTGTACAATTCAGGATGGTGGGTGCAAAAAGAAAGACTCCGACGTTCTATCCGCTCTTTAATGGAGCGGAAGCCCAAGGGGTAGTTGGCAGAAGCGGAATTCAGAGCAAAGTGCTCTGCCAAGCAGTTTGCAATGATGTCGGAGATTTCCACATATTTATATGCACAGTTGCAACATTTTTATAGTTTAGCGATATAGTTGGTCCTTGTATCTTTCTAATGATGCCAAATTGAACAAAATTGATTTATAAATAAGGGAGTTATAGTAGTTAATAACTTTCAACCTACCTTTTGTACTGACGCCAGATGGAGAAAAATGGTAGACATTTCAAAAAGACTCCCTGACTACAGTTTTGATCTAAAAAACTTGGAAAAAATTATTTTATCACGTTCTATTTATGTGTACTTTCTTACACCATATTTTCACAAATATCTGTGACATGATGGCAAAGAGATTTCATTATTTTGGGCAATTTTAAATGAAACGAGCCTGAATGGAAGCCTTAGACCCACTTCTAGATTTTACATAGGACCAGCATTTTCTCAAGTTCTCTGTCAGAGCTGTTGCTGCCGGCCGCGGTGGTCTAGTGGTTCTAGGTGCTCAGTCCGGAACCGCGCGACTGCCACGGTTGCAGGTTCGAATCCTGCCTCGGGCATGGATGTGTGTGATGGCCTTAGGTTAGGTTTAAGTAGTTCTAACTTCTAGGGGACTGATGACCACAGATGTGAAGTCCCAGAGTGTTCAGAGCCATTTGAACCATCTGTTGCTAAGGTATGACAGTGGTAATAGTTGTGTGCTTTGCGCAATGTTACAGGGGTAGGAACCGCTGGGTAGAGAAGGTAGTCTGGGAATATTGTAGGGTTCTCTACCCAGCGGTTCCTACCCCTGTAACCGACCCCGCTGCAAAACCTGCCCCATGCATCCCCCCACAACCACCTACTCCAGCCCTGCTACTGGTAAAACACACACAATTCAAGGCAGGGCCACATGTGAAACTACACATGTCATTTATCAGCTGACATGCCTGCACTGCACAGCCTTTTACATTGGTATGACAACAACTAAACTGGCTGAGCGCATGAACGGACACAGACGAACTGTCCGCCTAGGAGATGTCCAATAGCCAGTAGCGGAGCATGCCCTCCAGCATAATTCTAGGGACCTAGGAACCTGCTACACCGTATGTGCCACTTGGCTTCTCCCACCCAACACCAGTCGCTCTGAACTGCAGAGATGGGAACTTGCACTCCAGTACGTCCTTTCATCCCGCCATCCCCCTGGACTGAACCTACGTTAAACAACCTCACTCCCATTTACTTTTCAGTCTTCTCCTCTTTCCCTTTCCTCTTTAGCCATTCATGCATCTTTTCATCCTACATCTTTATACTATACACCTCTTTACTTCTGTATGCATCCTCTTTGGTTTGAAGCTGGCCCAGTACCTACAGTAGAAAATCTTTGGCTTCCCTCTGACAACCATGCCTCCATCCTTGCTACCCTCCCTGTTTTCCTTTCCCTGTTGCTTCATAACCTGGATTGTGAGTAACTAAATCCACTTTCCCTTCTTCCCTTTCTTTCCCCTCTCTCCTCCCTGATGAAGGAACATTTATTTCCCTGATGAAGGAACATTTATTCCGAAAGCTAGGAACTTAAATTTTCGGTTTTCTGTTTTTTCCTTTTTTTTCTTCTATCGGCTGTACTGAGCTGAGGTAAGTACTGGCCAGCCCCTCTATCTCTTTGTTAGTAATTGTTTCACATCTTTATATGAGATTTTCCACTAATTAGATAGTGCATTGTGTGAATGATGGGCAGTGGTGGCCTGCAGAGGTTGAAAGAATAAGTTTGGAAAACAATGATGTTTTTGTACATTTTTACCACCCGGCTGGCCCAGGAACATCATTCAAGAAATCGACCAGTGACTAAGTTTGGATACCAATGAAAAATGTGTTTAGGAAAATTTCGGTAGTTGAGTTTACCACAGTAACTGGCAGGCCTTATTCTATATGACAGAAGCTGTCTGAAGAAATAAGGGTTCTTAACATTCACCACCAGGTTTAGGAACAGTCATATCTCTAAGGATGTTAATTGAAAATATTTACTTTAAATATGTCAAAATAATATAAATGTTAAATTCAGTGATGTTTCCACTTTTTGTATATAATTCAGTACCTTACTTCAATAATAACTGATTATATTCCCCCAATATCACACATGACAAGCCAACAGCCATAAGATCAGTCTTAGAATATTGTGAATTAAATTCTCTCCTCAATTTCAAAAATTCATATCTTTGTTCACAGTCAGATATTTTTACAGCACGTTGCTATCATATAGGTGTACAAACTGTGCAAAAATCATATTTTTATATTCAGTAAAATAAACAAAATAACTGATGGTGGTCGAAGTAGTGAGGATATGAAATGTAGACTGGCAATGGCAAGAAAAGTGTTTCTAAAAAGAGAAATTTATTAACACCGAGTATAGATTTAAGTGTCAGGAATTTGTTTCTGAAAGTATTTGTATGGAGTGTAGCCATGTATGGAAGTGAAACATGGACGATAAATAGTTTGGACAAGAACAGAATAGAAGCTTTCGAAATGTGGTGCTACAGAAGAATGCTGAATATTAGATGGGTAGATCACATAACTAATGAGGAGGTATTGAATAGAATTGGGGAGAAGAGAAGTTTGTGGTACAAAGACAAGAAGAAGGGATCGGTTGGTAGGACATGTTCTGAGGCATCAAGGGATCACAAATTTAGTATTGGAGGGCAACATGGAGGGTAAAAATCGTAGAAGGAGACCAAGAGATGAATACACTAAGGAGATTCAGAAGGATGTGGGTTGCAGTAGGTACTGGGAGAGGAAGAAGCTTGCACAGGATAGAGTAGCATGGAGAGCTGCATCAAAGCAGTATCAGGACTCAAGACACACAACAACAACATATTCAGTCCTACCTGAGATAACAAACCCAAACTTCACAAAAAAATGAAAATTTTCAAATTTCAAAAATTCATAAAAAATTAAGGAAACATTTGTAATTCCATTGCATGTGAGCCGCTGAACTAGCCGCTCAAGCCAGTTTTTAGATAATATGTTCATCAGTACTTCACATGATTGTCTATCTGTACTCCCTACAATGAATCCATAGGCACACCAGTCTATACTCTGTAGGTTAAAGTAACATCCTATTAGCAATGCATGATCTGGATATTTATGTGCTACTGACCATAAACTTTCAAAGAAAGACTCTAGAACTGTCATAGCAGAATCGGGGAGCCGGTAAAAACATTCATTAATTAGCTTTGTTTTACCTAGACCTGTTATAAGCGATCAGATTAACTCCACTGTCACGCACTAATTGGACTTTAACGGAAAACATTTTTGGCAACTGCAATGAATACTTCCCATCCTGTGGCCTCTAATCTGCCATTCCAATATATGTTCCATGACTCACTAAGTATCTCAGAGCTTTCCACTGCGAGTTTAAGCCAGATCTTGGTTCTGAGAATAATTTAAGTGAATGATTTTTCCTGGCGAGCAATAAATTTGAGAATTTTGTCATGAACATTTCGATAATTTACTGATAAAACTTTGACAGTCTAAGTGTCTTTACTCTTAACATGGTACGACTTCCACTGCTGCTTATCAACTGGAGAGCGTACCTCAGAGTACAGCCTGGTCTACAAACCCCTCATACACACTCCACAAGTACTCTGCTACCCGAATACCTGTTCCCTGCGTAGTGCACTCAATTCTTTAGCACAATATTGTGACCTTTACTGGTTCCTTTTTTGTTAGCCCTGATATATTTCACTCACCTTTTCCTAAAGTTCATTTCAAGACATTTACTGTGGCGTACGTAGCTGAGTGGTAACACATTTGCCTACTGTGCAGCGAGGCCAGGTTAAATTCCCAGTTAGGTTGCAGATTTTCTCCGCTCATGGACTGGGCGTTGTGTTATCATAATCACCTCATCCTCACTGACGCACTTCCCCAGACAGGGCCTCCCAGCCAGCAATGCCACACGATTTTTTTTTAATGATAAATATCTTAGTGAACATGCAACATACTAACAGTACTATCATGTACATATTACATATCAGCACTGTTCTATTTTGTGATTGAGGCGTGACTAGTATTATGGTTATGTACTGACACTGGTATTTTAATATGGTCCCTGCTTTTCTGTTTCCACTTCCATCATTCCTGACACTGTTAAACCTCTCACTTCCAGCAACCAATCTACTCCCCCCCCCCCCCCATGTTCAATACTGTCCCTCATTTGCATAGATCTCAATCTCCTCTACTCCCTTCCCCCCCCCCTTTCCCATAGACTACTTAATTTGGCTATTTTTCATTTAATTTGATATTTTAAATCTGTAGCAGAATATTTTAAACCTATAATATTAACATTTTATTGTTTTAATGTCCTACTATTCATGTGGCCATACACCTTATGTATTTGAAAATGCAAGTTTTGTTGTAATGGTTTTATTCTCCTTTATATTCCGCATTGCCACAGCGAATTGTTAATGTTGGCTTGACATTATTTGACAGTAAATTATACCATTCTTATGGTTAGTGGTCAATGAACTAGCTCTCCGAATGCACAGTGCCACGTACTTTACTCACGCGATCTATATATATCTTTCTTAGTATTTCCTTTATTATGTTATTAAAGTAGCTTATTACAACTGCGTCCCTGCATGCAATGATTTACCACTTTTCATTTTGACATTTTACGTAATTTATTATCGTAATATGTGTGACATAGCGCCAACATGTTTACACTGCTGCAACTTAGTGCCAATTTTGTCTTCCTGGCCAGGCTTTATGGGAATGTGCTTGGAAGTTTGTCGTCTTATGTATGTGCACAACATTTAACACACTTGTCTTTGTGTTTCTTTTGCACTTGGGTACACTGGAATAGAGTATATTTGCTCTTTTGTTTAATGTTGCTAAATTGTTACTATCTAAAATGTTGTTATATATTTTTGTGTACCAATTTCTCTGTTATATTTTTACTTTAGGTTTCTGAACATAGAAATAATTCCAAAATGCACCATGCATACTTTATGATCCTCAAAGTCATTCTTCACCTATTGTATGACTTATGTGACATAGCCAGTTTAACCACAGATCTAAGCTTCTTTACTAGAATGGTTACTAGCTTCCTACCTATGTCACACGTTTCTCTGTAAATCAAGATTATCAAGTTTCTATTTTCTGATTCGTAACTTGTTAGGTGTAGCAGCTAACACTTAACATCAGTGGTATAAAGTAAGTGTCAACATGAATGTTTGGATACACACAGAAGCATCACTACTCATGGTAGTGATGAAAGGGTTGTACTCTTGCTGTCTGTCAACCTGTAAACCTACTAACCTTGTCAGTTATAAGGGAATTGTAATAATTTCCTTGTCTTTCATGTGCACATTTCAGAAACAGTTTCAATTTTCACATTTTAAAAATAAATCATAAAAAACTTTGAAATTTGTAATATGAAAAATGTAGAGTACGTAAATTATCAAAAGAGCAAACTGCAGCGAAAATACATGCAGTATAAATGAATAAAGGCTTAGGAATGCACATTTGTTTCTAAACAGAATTACACATGATGAATATGTTCCAAACTCTTCCTATAAACTGTCAATGTTTTCAACAATCTTGTACACTATATGCAAGAATTTAGAGTAAGGTTTGCCACTTCATGCTGCAGTATAAATTTTTGAATGAGCTTTAACACCAACATCAGGGCTAGATAATACCACAGACGCACATATTCAACAAAAATCACTTACCAACACAGCTAAACATGTTTATCCAAAGAAAAATCTACAATACAGACATATTTACACATTTTATCTTGTTAAGTATTTTCCTCGAAGGGTACTAATGGTAAAATGCAGTTCAAAGCTAAATATGGGGCAATATGATCAAACAAAGAATGTAAATAATCAACAACGCACCTGTAAGAATTATACAGTATATTGTTGAGACTTCAGTTTTTCGTATGTCCTATATTTCAGAACAAACAAACAACAAAGCCCTAAAATTCGAACTCTCAAAATGCGTTCTAATTGCAGTAAACAGTTCATTTGTGTTTTCTTGGATGGGGTTCACAGCCAAATGAAACTTTTTAAAGGAGCAATAAAAAAAGAAAACAGCCGATGCTGCAAATTTTTCTTTTATTTACTGGATGATTGGTTTTGAGTCAGGGTCCTTTCTCAAATCATCCAGATACTCAAATGGTATTTCCCAAAATATGACATCCATGTCAAGATAACAAACATATGTATAACAAAGAGCAAATAAACAGTTACAAAGCATACCTTGACATGATTTTTATATGTTGGGAAATAGCATTTTGACTATCTGCATGATTTAAAAATGGATCCTAACAAAACACTTGGTCATCAAGTAAATAAAAGTGAAACGTGCAATTTTGGCAGTTTCTCTGTTGTATTTATTAACACAAGTTACTGTCTTGCAGTTACCTTGGCTTGCTGGGAGTTCGGTTTTTAAAAGGCATTAACACAACCTGGGACTTAAAAATTATTTATTTTTCAAACCCAATATTGTCATTTTGGTCTTTAACCACTTTCATTTTTATGCAAAAATTACATACTTAAACAATATGAAAATGGCAAACACACCACACATCATCACATGGCTCATTTCGTGTGTGTGTGTGTGTGTGTGTGTGTGTGTGTGTGTGTGTGTGTGTGTTTGTTTTGGAAGGGGGGGGGGGGGGGGGGGAGGAGGGATCATCACATCAACCGGCCCACATTTTCAGTATTTGATAGTCACCCAAATTTCACATGTAGAATAAACACAGAATAAGTGCAATGGTTGGTGTTAATTTTTTAAAAAAATGATAAAAACTTTACATAATCAGAGAACATTAACTGAAGCGCTTGGTGCCACTTCAGTAAGTCATTGAACTGTCATTTGTCAGGCTAATCTAGACCATTGACTACAATACAGATCATTATATCGCCACTCCAACAATTTTGTTTTCACATTTGAAGGCTTAGCTGACTCTTGACCAGTCAGTCACCTTTCAAACTTCGGCCTTGGGCTATACAACGGAGCAATCTGTCACCACATGCTAAATTCCAAAAATTTATACAGATGGAAAGGAACTGTTTTTTGTTCAGTTTATTTTGGACTTTGCATTTGTGAAGTCAATGCCACATTGTTATGTTATGAGTCAAAGCTATCTAATACTGTCAGGTTCAGTTGACCAAATGGAGATGAGCTATGTAGTAACATAGTGTCAGAAAATTTTAAATACCAAAGTGTTTAAACCAGAAATTTATACTGTGTTCCACTACAATGATGCTGAAGGCCAAAAATGGAGCCCTTCTAAAATACACTTGCTACTTTCAGTTATGAGCATTCTTTCCTTTCCCTCAAATATAAACAACTGAATATCAATAGTTAATTATGCCTGAGGCAATAATCAATTTCCCATAAATAAATATCTAAACATTAATAACAGTATCTTATGTACTGAAATTGGCAAAACAAAAGTAGTTATGCAACACATGGTAGAAAATTTTTACAGGATATCGATCATGTCGAAATCACCACCACCCCAAACACACTTTAAATAACTGATGAGCTGTAAATAATCTGATCATTAAAAAGGTGCATAAGCATCCATTAAAACTGCAGCAGCTACTTAGAATCTCCCTCTGACAGTCTATCCACCTAAGAAATATATGTTAAGTTTTTAGAGTGTAACTTAAGACAAAGCATATATTACGAAAATTTTGGTGTATACTCTCAGAACAGAAATGCAGCAGAATATCGCTGTGAATCATGTCAGTATAATCAAAATTACAAACAAACAGCAAAACTGCATAATTACTGTAGTATAACTGACTGTATTAGTAAATTTGTTCAATGTAAACATAAAATTTTAGCATTAGATGCATTTAGCTTAAAGAGATAAGTTTTACATTTAAGTCATTGCAGGCTATTGAGTCACTAAATGCTGATGACTTAATAGCTATACAGATTACATTGACTAAAATCACCCTGAGCTCTTTTCACAATCGATTTTCAAAAGTGGTCTAAATTAAAATCTGTTTATGAGAAGTGCCTTCCAAGTTACTAGTAAACTGCTTTGTTAATCTAAACACAAGAAGACAACCGTACACGTCACAAACACTAGTCTTCAAAATATGTATACAAAAATATATTCTATGCTGGTGACCATCACATACGAATATTACAATTTCAAGTGGATATTTGTGGTTTTCACATACTGCCATCAGAACATAAAAAATTTCCAGCTGTCACCATTGGTAGAAATAAGCTACATATTTTGGCCCTCATATTCTTAAAACTAACCAACTGTTAATGTAGACCCATAAAACATGATTGAATTGTCAGATTTGCTTTCAGCATACACTAATATCACACTTGAATAATGATAAAAGGCCTGCCCGTTAGTTTTAATATCAAAATTAGACCGTAAATACATGACCACCAATGAAACAAAAACTGTAATGTCCTGGAAAGTCTCTTTTATTAGGGGATATCAGATTTTGGGATTGTCTTCAAACAAGGCTCAAGCTACTACTAATAAGATTGATAATTCAAAAATGCAACTTCTGAACATCTTACTGCGAAAAACTTTGACTGTGTTCCAGTCACAGAAACTCGTTTTCAA
This sequence comes from Schistocerca gregaria, assembly GCF_023897955.1. NCBI lineage: Eukaryota > Metazoa > Arthropoda > Insecta > Orthoptera > Acrididae > Schistocerca > Schistocerca gregaria. The sequence continues at coordinate 183,089,580 of NC_064928.1, read as the reverse complement.
ACTACTACACACACAAACACACAATTATCACCATGGATACGATAGGTTATCGGCTAATAAATTTTTCAAACCCACCAACAAGCGGTGCGATTACTCAGTTTAGTCTTCCGTTGACATTTTTACCCCGTGAACAACATTTAATAAGGGCTATATGCCACTCTCAATTATTACTTCAAGTTTAAACAAACTGAGAAAGAGATTCTACGGCCATTTGTTACCTCCGTTAGCCGCTCGAAAAGCTTATTTACGCCGCTGCCAACAAACCTCAGAACAAACAAACAATTTACAGTACTTACGTTCGATGAACGGAATAGTGGCTGAGACTGACTGAAAGCAATATGTATACACTTACTTATTGATACAAGTAGCTATTTTTTTTGAAACATTAAACACATATTCACGATCCATGTAACGCTATCCGCCATTTTCCCTTCAATACACAGTTTCAAAGAATTGGACGTACTTCCGGCAGGAAATATATTTAGATATTTACCTTAACAAATCCCTGTACTGAATTTGATAATTATATTTTTGAAAGACAACCTTTTTAATCTTCCAAGATTTACATATTACAATTTTACATACAACAATTTCCTCCATAAATGACTGAAGTCAGTGAATCTTTGGTTGCTATCTGCGTGATTCCTAAAAAACCACACAAACCAATGAAAATAAATTATGCATCAGAAAAACTGAAGGTAAATCATTGAAATCAATATGAAAATGACCCATGTGAATTATGATTCTCTGACGGGAATTTAATAAGCATACACTCTCAAATGTGAATAAATTTACCCGCTCTGACACGTCTTCATTTATGAAGTTGTTTGACATTTCAAGCGCCAAATGTGTAGCATCGTTTGAAAGAACATTTCAATTTGTATTATTGTTTGGACTGGAGAATTGTCGAAACGTGAGATGTCGGAAACACAGTCCATAGAGAACGTGTTTTACAATCGTGTGAGCGGTGAACTGCTCGATAAGTATATTGGCAAATCTGTGGTTGTATTAGGAAAAGTTAGGAAGGTACTGATACCGAAGTTGTAAACGATAAGAATGTGCAGCTGGATCTTCTCTTGATTCCGTGTCGAGCAAGTGCTTATATCCTAATATACTTGTGTATATCATATAGGTACACCCAAATGGCAGTAAATGGGAGCTGGAAACGACTGATGGAAGAGTTGTATCAATAAGTATGGGAATGCCCCTAAGTGAAGAGCTGTCTGGATTTGTAGAAGTAAGAGGAATTTGCCAGAGCCCCGCAGCTGTTTTTTGCAATTCGTATCTAACATTCCCTCCAGATATGACAGGAAACTTTGGTACGTCTTTTCAGATCATTTAAATATTCCATTAACACAAATAAGATTTAAAAATTTATTTGCCAGCAACGTATCGTACCCATGGAGATGGTGTGTGTATGCGCTTGCGAAGTAGTAGTTTGAAAAGTGTGACTGGAGCACAGTCGAAATTTATCGCATTAACATGCTCATTAATTTCGGTTTTAGAAGTAGCTTGAGCATTGTTTGAAGGAGCCCCGAAATCTGAAATCGGCTAATAGACGAGAGACTTTTCAGGACATCATCTTTTTTCTTTAGCTGTCATTTAGGTACGGACTGACAATGCTGCAACCAAAATATTTGATCACTTACACAGTGATATGTCTGACAGACAGTAAAATAAACTCATAAAACACACAGGTATCAAAAAACAAGAACATACAATAGTTTAATTTTATCCATTGTTTTTCAGTGTTTCGTCCGCGACTGTTTTTACTTTCGTAAAATGAAGAACAAACCGCCCTCAGTCACAAGTTGCATTTATTTACTGCAGATATATCTCAGTATGTACTGCTAAATTAAATATGTGTATTGTATATACCAACTGCACAACAGAAGCAGACATCATACAATGTTAAACTGTAAGTTAGTATCATATTATTAACACTATTAAACTTATATCTACAATATACCATGTTGTAACACAAAATTGTAATATCAACAGGCAAACAACTAAAAAACCTGATGTAAATCAATAAAAAGTACCTGAAGATGAGCCTCCATGGCTCGAAATGCATAGTACAGTAAATAAACAACTTGTGACTGAAGACTGTTTGTTCTTCATTTTACAAATGTAATATTTTTCTTTTTCTATGGATCCTAAGTGTAATACTCTCCATGGTTGTACATTAAGTCATAAAATCGTAAAACATATTTTCATTTGGGGTGTAATAACTTTGCCATTATATTTTACCTGTAAATGTACAATACACTGAGATGTAAAGACAATTGTTAGGCTCTTGTAGGTCACACTCAAGCAGGTAATCAGTTTGCAACACTTTAAAGTGTTTAAATTAATACACTGAAGATGCCAGATGTTATGTAACTTTTATGTTTTTGTTGATAGTATGTACATGTAGTCCACTAAAACATTCATCAGTGGAGTACCAAGACTTGACTACCAATAAACATTTTAGATTCCTCTTAAAATGAACTTCATATTTGCATAATTTTTTGTGGCTTCTGGCAAATTATTTCAGCTGTCCTAATAAGTAATTTTAATGGTTTTGCTAGGTATTAGTTTCTTTAAAGTAGGCCTACATCATTCTGTTTGTTTCAGAAACTGATTTGTACAATGAAGCTGTAAAGCTAGTTAATACAGTACCAAATCCTTGGTTGGCAGAGAGTGGTTAGTACACAATTACTACAAATGGACTGTACAAAGGATTTCTGTAATTGTACATAAGAAGAACTTGCTTTTTTCAGTTGCTTAAAAAATGTAATATTTTAATTGCATTACACATTTATAAATAAATAAATGTACATCTGCATATATGTCATGCTTATTCAAACCTGTCTCAGGGTCAAACAGAATGCATTGTGTGTTGTAATGCGACCTCATTTCTTATCCCTGTATACAATTAGTGAAGAAAACATCTTATGAGCACCTGCATATATGTATCAGACCTATCTATGTTGAAGGTGACATTTTTTTCGTGTAAGCTGTTATTTATTAAGACCTCTTGATTTTTGCTTACAATGCTATTTTTGAGTCTTTGCCCAGATCAAGGTGCAATTTACCCACAGGGACAAACTTGAACCACCAATCTCACGATAAATTATACAATAGAGCTGCTAGAAGCTATGTGACATCTCACTGAATTGTAATACTCTTTATTCGCCATTAATCAAAATTAGCCCTGAGCAGAAACAGATAAAGAAATAGCTCAAATGATACACAGATGAGTTGCTTCGTATTAGAGAAAAGATGCTCAGACTGTACAGAATATATAAAAATTCTTGAAAACAAGAGCCTGAGCTAAATACACCTCTTACACAAATTATTTAGAATGTAAAAGAAATACATAAACTGGCTCGCATATATATAGATGATGTAACTTGCCAAACAAAAGCGTTGGTATGTTGATAGATACACAAACACACACAATTCGAGCTTTCGCAACCTAAGGTTGCTTCATCAGGAAAGAGGGAAAGGTGAAAGGATGTGGGTTTTAAGGGAGATGGTAAGGAGTCATTCCAATCCCGGGAGCGGAAAGACTTACCGTAGGGGGAGAAAAGAACAGGTATACACTCGCACACACATCCATCTGCACATATACAGACACCAGCTGTCCTTTTCTCCCCCTAAGGTAAGTCTTTCCGCTCCCGGGATTGGAATGACTCCACAAACCAATGCTTTTGTTTGGTACGTTACATCATCTTTGTTTTTAGATATATTTATCCCACGTGTAATGTTTCCCTCTAAATGTTACATATGTGCTCCCAACAAATGTAAAGCAGCATTGACATCATCGATGATGGAAAACGTACAAACCCGCACACACAAGATGGCAACACTGGACTCTGAAAACATAAATTAATACTGCATAACCTTCGTGAATGAGCTGAAATGCTAATATCAATCAAAATGGCACTTGGGCTTTGGAATCTAACTTGGTGAAAATACCACTACTGCTGTCATTGAAGTTGTTAACTGTATTTGAACATAAGGATCTAATATCAGTTTGTCATCTCCGCAAAGCCTTCGACTCTATGCTGTTTAACAACATCCTTGCAATACTGACAACCCATGTAATAAAGACATATCAAAGCAGCTTGAATCTGTTAAAAATAGATGCTCCTCTCTGACAAGTTGGGTCCTATGTCCCCTTCTGTTATACCGCTGCAGTTAACGATCTGCCTAACCACGTAGGAGGAGATTCAATAATGTGTTACGCAGGAGAGAGAACACTGCTCAGCACCCACCATGATATGACAGAACTGCATTAGACAAGAAAGGAAAACTTAGAACTTGCAATTAATTTGTTTTCGTCCAATGAACTTCTGTGTAATCCTGATAAAACATAGCAATTCTGAGTTTGGCTACAGCTGTGGAAAATTGTTAGGCTTTCACATTGATTCAAAATAACATATTAGCCTCTCTCCATATAGTGGTGATGCTGAATCTCAGGTTGTTGTTGTTGTGTTGTTGTTGTCTTCAGTCCTGAGACTGGTTTGATGCAGCTCTCCATGCTACTCTATCCTGTGCAAGCTGCTTCATCTCCCAGTACCTACTGCAACCTACATCCTTCTGAATCTGCTTAGTGTACTCATCTCTCGGTCTCCCTCTACGATTTTTACCCTCCACGCTGCCCTCCAATGCTAAATTTGTGATCCCTTGATGCCTCAAAACATGTCCTACCAACCGATCCCTTCTTCTAGTCAAGTTGTGCCACAAACTTCTCTTCTCCCCAATCCTATTCAATACCTCCTCATTAGTTACGTGATCTATCCACCTTATCTTCAGTATTCTTCTGTAGCACCACATTTCGAAAGCTTCTATTCTCTTCTTGTCCAAACTAGTTATCGTCCATGTTTCACTTCCATACATGGCTACACTCCAAACAAATACTTTCAGAAACGACTTCCTGATACATAAATCTATATTCGATGTTAACAAATTTCTCTTCTTCAGAAACGCTTTCCTTGCCATTGCCAGTCTACATTTTATATCCTCTCTACTTCGACCATCATCAGTTATTTTACTTCCTAAATAGCAAAACTCCTTTACTACTTTAAGTGTCTCATTTCCTAATCTAATTCCCTCAGCATCACCCGATTTAATTTGACTACATTCCATTATCCTCGTTTTGCTTTTGTTAATGTTCATCTTATATCCTCCTTTCAAGACACTGTCCATTCCGTTCAACTGCTCTTCCAAGTCCTTTGCCGTCTCTGACAGAATTACAATGTCATCGGCGAACCTCAAAGTTTTTACTTCGTCTCCATGAATTTTAATACCTACTCCAAATTTTTCTTTTGTTTCCTTTACTGCTTGCTCAATATACAGATTGAATAACATCGGGGAGAGGCTACAACCCTGTCTCACTCCTTTCCCAACCACTGCTTCCCTTTCATGCCCCTCGACTCTTATTACTGCCATCTGGTTTCTGTACAAATTATAAATAGCCTTTCGCTCCCTGTATTTTACCCCTGCCACCTTTAGAATTTGAAAAAGAGTATTCCAGTCAACATTGTCAAAAGCTTTCTCTAAGTCTACAAATGCTAGAAACGTAGGTTTGCCTTTTCTTAATCTTTCTTCTAAGATAAGTCGTAAGGTCAGTATTACCTCACGTGTTCCAACATTTCTACGGAATCCAAACTGATCCTCCCCGAGGTCTGCATCTACCAGTTTTTCCATTCGTCTGTAAAGAATTCGCGTTAGTATTTTGCAGCCGTGGCTTATTAAACTGATAGTTCGGTAATTTTCACATCTGTCAGCACCTGCTTTCTTTGGGATTGGAATTATTATATTCTTCTTGAAGTCTGAGGGTATTTCGCCTGTCTCATACATCTTGCTCACCAGCTGGTAGAGTTTTGTCATGATTGGCTCTCCCAAGGCCGTCAGTAGTTCTAATGGAATGTTGTCTACTCCGGGGGCCTTGTTTCGACTCAGGTCTTTCAGTGCTCTGTCAAACTCTTCACGCAGTATCATATCTCCCATTTCGTCTTCATCTACATCCTCTTCTATTTCCATAATATTGTCCTCAAGTACATCGCCCTTGTATAAACCTTCTATATACTCCTTCCGCCTTTCTGCCTTCCCTTCTTTGCTTAGAACTGGGCTGCCACCTGAGCTCTTGATATTCATACACGTGGTTCTCTTCTCTCCAAAGGTCTCTTTAATTTTCCTGTAGGCAGTATCTATCTTACCCCTAGTGAGATAAGCTTCTACATCCTTACATTTGTCCTCTAGCCATCCCTGTTTAGCCATTTTGCACTTCCTGTCGATCTCATTTTTGAGACGTTTGTATTCCTTTTTGCCTGCTTCATTTACTGCATTTTTATATTTTCTCCTTTCATCAATTAAATTCAATATTTCTTCTGTTACCCAAGGATTTCTAGCAGCCCTCGTCTTTGTACCTACTTTATCCTCTGCTGCCTTCACTACTACATCCCTCAGAGCTACCCATTCTTCTTCTACTGTATTTCTTTCCCCTATTCCTGTCAATTGTTCCCTTATGCTCTCTCTGAAACTCTGTACAACCTCTGGTTCTTTCAGTTTATCCAGGTCCCATCTCCTTAATTTCCCACATTTTTGCAGTTTCTTCAGTTTTAATCTACAGGTCATAACCAATAGATTGTGGTCAGAGTCCACATCTGCCCCTGGAAATGTCTTACAACTTAAAACCTGGTTCCTAAATCTCTGTTTTACCATTATATAATCTATCTGATACCTTTTAGTATCTCCAGGGTTCTTCCACGTATACAACCTTCTTTCATGATTCTTAAACCAAGTGTTAGCTATGATTAAGTTGTGCTCTGTGCAAAATTCTACTAGGCGGCTTCCTCTTTCATTTCTTAGCCCCAATCCATATTCACCTACTATGTTTCCTTCTCTCCCTTTTCCTACACTCGAATTCCAGTCACCCATTACTATTAAATTTTCGTCTCCCTTCACTATCTGAATAATTTCTTTTATTTCATCGTACATTTCTTCAATTTCTTCATCATCTGCAGAGCTAGTTGGCATATAAACTTGTACTACTGTAGTAGGTGTGGGCTTCGTATCTATCTTGGCCACAATAATGCGTTCACTATGCTGTTTGTAGTAGCTTACCTGCATTCCTATTTTCCTATTCATTATTAAACCTACTCCTGCATTACCCCTATTTGATTTTGTGTTTATAACCCTGTAGTCACCTGACCAGAAGTCTTGTTCCTCCTGCCACCGAACTTCACTAATTCCCACTATATCTAACTTTAACCTATCCATTTCCCTTTTTAAATTTTCTAACCTACCTGCCCGATTAAGGGATCTGACATTCCACGCTCCGATCCGAAGAACGCCAGTTTTCTTTCTCCTGATAACGACATCCTCCTGAGTAGTCCCCGCCCGGAGATCCGAATGGGGGACTATTTTACCTCCGGAATATTTTACCCAAGAGGATGCCTTCATCATTTAATCATACAGTAAAGCTGCATGTCCTCGGGAAAAATTACGGCTGTAGTTTCCCCTTGCTTTCAGCCGTTCGCAGTACCAGCACAGCAAGGCCGTTTTGGTTAATGTTGCAAGGCCAGATCAGTCAATCATCCAGACTGTTGCCCCTGCAACTACTGAAAAGGCTGCTGCCCCTCTTCAGGAACCACACGTTTGTCTGGCCTCTCAACAGATACCCCTCCGTTGTGGTTGCACCTACGGTACGGCCATCTGTATCGCTGAGGCACGCAAGCCTCCCCACCAACGGCAAGGAAAAAGACTCACAATTATAGCTTTCAGCCATTAAGGCCTTCGTCAACAATAGGCAGACATATGTGTGCATGCCCACATACACACACGCGTCTGCAGTCTTGGGCAATGAAACCACACTGTCATCCTGGATTTTCCACTGTTTGTCTGCAAGTGTATGCTATCTCATGCACACATTTTGTGCGGCACACTCTTGGGGACATTCTTGCTATGTCAGTGAAATGCTGAAAATTCAAGAATCTATACGGGTCTGAAACACTTGTAAGGGTGTTTCAGGGGAGTCTGCTGAGAAATAATTGTTCAGAAACAAATCCAATAAACTGCACCATTTCAGAGTTATGTAGCATTTAAGTTATCCAGTCGTTGTGCATGCAAATTAAATCACTTGCATGCGGTACCCAGTAGAACAATACATAATGTGAGGGCCCCTCCATAGTATAGAATCACTGTAAAGAAACTTCTAAAGAAACAGATATTACTGCATAATAGGTGTAAAACAAAGAATAGGACTACAGATAGAGAAATGCTGAATGAAACATATTTGGCTGTGAAGTCAGTAATGCATAATGCTTTCGAGGACTACCATAGCACAAAATTGTCAAATGATCTGTCAAAACCCAAAGAAATTCTAGTCATATGCAAAGGCTGCTAGGAAGCGTAGTTAGTGTCCAGTCCCTAACGAATGAGACATGAACTGAAATTGATGGTACCAAAGCAAAAGCTGAAAAGCGTAACTCTGTTCTCAAATGTTCCTCTACAAAGGAAAATCTGGGAGTACAACCCCAGTTTGATCCTCGCACTGCTAAAATGGTGACAGAAATAAGTAATAGTTTGAGTGGCGTTGAGAAACAGCTGAAATTGTTAAAATTGAACAGAGCCCCAGGACCTGGTAGAATCCCTGACATTCTATACTAAATTTGCGATTGAGTTTGCCCCTCTTCAGACTATAATCTATTGTATATCCCTTGAACATAAAACCATGCCCAGTTCTTTGAAAAAAGCAGTCACACTTATGCTTACTGTTGAAAGTACAATCATGTGGGGTATCAAGTGAAATTTGTGACTCGAGTGAGGACTTTCTGGTAGAGGGGACGCGGTATGTTATCTTGGATGGAGACTCATTGTCAGATGTAAAAGTACCTTTGGGTGCACCCGTGGAAGTGTGTTGAGACCCTTGCTGTTCGTGTTGTATATTAATGATCTTGCAGACAATATTAATAGCAACCTTGGACATTTTGCAGATGATACAGTTATCTATAATGAAGCATGGTCTGAAAGAAGCTGTAGGCCTATAAATATTCAGTCAGATATTGATAAGATTTCAGAGTGGGGCAAAGACTAGCAAATTGCTTTAAAAGCTCAAAAATGTAAAATTGTGTACTTCACAAAATGAAAAAAATGTAGTATCCTATAACTAGGGATATGAAATGGAATAATCACCTAGGCTCAGTCATGGGTAAAACAGGTTTGTTGGTAGAATACTGGGGAAGTTCACAAAGGATATTGATTGCAAATCACTCATGCAACCAATTCTTGAATATTGCTCAGGTGTGTAGAACCCTTTCCAAACAGAGGATATTGAATGCATACAGAGAAGGGCAGCACAAATCGTCATAGGTTCATTTTATCCATGGGAAAATGTCGCAGAGATACTGAAGAAACTGAACTGGAAAGGGGGGGGGGGCTGGGAGAGAGATTGAGAAACTATCCCGAGAAAGTCTACTAACACAATTTCAAAAACCGGCTTTAAATGGTGCCTCTAGGAATATAATGCACCCTCTACATATTGGTCAGATAAGGATTGCGAGGATAAGATTAGAATGATTACAGCATGCACAGAGGCATTCAAGCAGTCATTCTTCCCTGGCTCCATATGTGAATGGAACAGGAAGGAATCCTACTGGTACATTGGGATGTAACCTCTGCCATGCACTTCACAGTGGTCTGCAGAGTATAGATGTAGAAGCAGAAGTAGAATATTGGATGGTGATTTTGTGGAGTGCTTCTGCTAGCCCTATTGTACAAGGCTGTAACCTCTGCTTTCTTACAACTATTGGACGCGAGTTTTAGTTTGAGAGGTCTACAGTAGTGTATTGGGGGGGGGGGGGGGGGGCGGCAAGATTACTCGCATCCACGACTTACCCTAAGTCACACATGCCTCCTGGGTGGTGCTAAATGAGTAACAACAACAGGATGAGACCGAACTGCCCGAAAAGGCCTCCCGGTCATAGAATGCAGAGCAGACAACCATAAAGTCCTTCTCAGAATGCACAAGGTCGTAGAATTGGACCATCTATTTGCATATGCCAACTTAACATGGAAGGAATAAGCAGGTCAAAATGTGACTTATATATCGAAACTACCGAGAAACTATGCAGTCGATGTCATTGCTCTCCAAGAAACACACACAGCAGATGATCAACAGATAAGGAGCAGAGGGAAAATATCAGGATATAAACTCATAGCCTCAAAAACCATCCAAAATATGGTACTGCAATTTACGTCAAGCGTAATATGAAAAATTATCACGCAGTTTCGGTAAGCAGCGAAAACAATATTTTCACAATTGATAGTGTAACAATAGTCAATGTCTACAAGCCTCCTGGAGTAAACTGGCCTACTCCTCCTCTACCATCTCAGCAGCATCCATCTCTATTCCTGGGCAACTTCAACAGCCATCATAATCTATGGGGATATTGTGGAAACGACAGAATGGATGGGAACCAAAAACTTGGAAGTAGTTTTTGATGCCAAGAATCCACCTACCTTTCATTAAGGATGTTGGAACTGAGGATACACACCTGATCAGTGCTTCCCAACTCAGCTTCACAGCACCCATACCCAGATACGTCGCTCAATACTTGAAGATCCCCCCCCCAGTCAGCGCAGACCTGTTATTTTAGAGACTGGAATATGTGTACCCCTTGTGCAGTCGCATCCGAAACCACAGTGGAATTTCAAGAAAGCTAACTGGATTGAATTCAGAAAACAAACAGATAACAATATCAGATGGATCAAGCCCATACACAGTAACTACGGTTGGTTTATAGGCATAATTAAAGGAGCAGCCAGACGATTTATACCCAAAGGATTTCGTGAAGAAAATCCAACTGTTAGCAAAGCTACGGAACTTCTGCAGTCACTTGATGAGAATAGGAAGAAGATCTGGCATGAAACCGTAGAATCATTTGACCACACATCCAAGTTGTAAAGCTTGGTCTGTCATCAGAAAACTGGATGCAACAAACTCAGCACCGGTGAGACCTAAAACTGCCACCAAGCTGAATGATTTTGCCAAACATTTAATCTCAAATTCCAAGAGCCCAAAGGATAAGCATACAAGAAGGGAAATCAAAACCCAGCTCAACGCCAAGAAAAGAGCAGCCCCAAATTCCTCTAAATTTTCCAATCATGTCAATGAAGGAGAAGTAAGAGATGCCATCAGAAACATGAAAGTTGGGAAGGCAGCTGAATTCGATGGGGTGTACCCAGAATTTCTCACCCACTGTGGACCAGCAACTATCAAATGGCTTTCTAACTTCTCTCCACTGGAAATCTCCCACCATTATTCAAGAAAACCAAGCTAATAGCAATCCTTAAACCGAGCAAAGACCCAATAAAAGCAGAAAGTTACTGCCCAATAGCTCTGTTAAATGTTACGTACAAACTACTTGAATGGCTCATTTACAACAGAATTAATTAATTAATTAACAAATACCCATAGGACAAGCGGGATTCAGGCCTGATAGAATCTGTAATGACCAAGTGTTTGCATTAACAACCCATATTGAAAATGGATATGAGAAGAAATGTGTAAGCGTAACTGCTTTCATGGATCTATCTGCAGCCTATGACACCGCAAGGCAAGAAAGCCTTCTCTTAAAATTTGTGAGCAACATTCAGTGTCGGAAACTCACAAACCTACTTAGCAACATGCTAAGCAACAGATTTTTCCAGATTTACTCTGATAAGCAAAGTCTTCAAATTAAGTTACGGATTACCTCAAGGATCTGTATTGGCCCCTCTCCTTTTCAACTTATACATTTATGACCTGCCAGCCACAACCTCAAGGAAATTCATATATGCTGATGACATCTGTTTGGTAATCCATAGCTCCAGTTTCACCACTGCTGAAAGCACATTAACTGCCGACATGGAAATCCTGGACACATACTTCAGGAAGTGGTGCCTCTGCCTAAACCCTCAGAAAACTGTTACTTCAGCATTCCACCTGCGGAACAGACACTCTGACTATAAACCAGAAGTTAAATTCGAAGGACAAACCTTACAGTACTGCAGCACTTTGAAGTACCTTGGAATAACACTCGATAGGTCCCTAACTTTCGGACATCTCTCCAATGGCCGCAAAAGTGAAGACCCGTAATAATATCATTCAGAAGCTTGCTGGTACGTCCTGGGGTTGCAGTGCTCAAACCCTAAGATCAACTGCTTTGGCACTATCATACTCTGTCGCTGAATACTATTGCCCAACTTGGATGAACAGTGATCACTGTAGCAAGATAGATGTGCAACTCAACCAGACAATACGACTTATGACAGACTGCATATGTAGCACTCAAACTGCATGACTACCAGTTTTAAGTAACATCCAACCTCTAGCTCTACAAAGATCGGATGCTCTTCTGAAGATCTGGAGAAACTTTCAGAAGAACCCCCAGCTACCTGTACACAGCAATATATTAATAGCAGAACATCAGTGTCTGAAGTCACGGAAACCACCTTGGTGAACTGCACAACATCTTGAAGCCTCCGACTCTAACCATCAACCGCAGACGAATGGGACAAGGGAACTGCGGATATCTAAATCACAAATGGGGCTGGGCAACATCTCCAGATAGTGATAGTGGAGCTGCCCTGCAAACAATGAATCACATTGTTGGTGAATGCCTGAAACGAGTCTTCGGGGATCAATAAATGACATCCACCATGCATCACTTGAAGGGCTCAACTGGATCAACGGGTTGGACTTAGAAAGGTATTTTGCTTGTCATTTCTTACACTGTATACTCTTAAAATTATGTATTTGATCCAAGCTCTGTATCATCGTATGCTAAATAAAGTAGTTTCTGATTAAATGAGGAGCTAACTCAGCCACGTAGCGATATAGAAATTGATAAGGATTCCATCGGGTCTTGGATCTTTGTTCAATTTTAGTGAATTCAGCTGTTTCTCAGCACAACTGACAGTTATTTATATCTCATTCATCTTTGCAGTGGTGTAAGAAGTAGCATTACATTTACCTATTATGCATTAGTCTCTGTTTCTTTAGAACATTCTTTCCAGTGAGTGTACCTTACCTACATTTCTTCTGCACCCTCCCCTCCAGAGTTACATACTTTGAGGTCCTTATTCAGACAATACACCACATCTTTAACGAGTTTGTTGAAAATATAAATCCAGCTATTTGTTTTAGTTGCCCTTTGTAATTTGGTAATTACTGTTGCTACAGTTGCCTCATGGTTGCTGATACCAGTTTCTGTGTCTACACCCTTGAAGAGGTCAGATCTATTTGTTGCTAATAATTCCAATATATGTCCATCACAAGTTGTATTCTGACAAAAGTGTTTTATGTAGTTATTAGAGAATGCATATAGTAAAGATTCACTGTTTTACTTGTCATGCCCACCAGTTACCAAACTGTAATTTTCGTAATTCATGGTTGGATGATTGACGTTTCCTCCAGTCATTGCATTACGATTAGGGAACTTATATACTAGTGACTTAAGTTTTCTCTACAATTTTTGGTTGTATCCAGAGGCGAGTCTGGTAGCTGATATAGAGATCCAATTATAAGTTTCTGCTCACCCTTGACACTGGGTCTTACCCAGAAATTTTCACATGCAGTTGCAATTTCACCGCAATGGATTCGAGTTCCTTGTCTACTGTGACAGCACACAGACTCTATTTATGATTGGTCTACCCTTTCAATATACGTTTAAAGTTTTGTAAAAATTTCATTGCTATCATTGACTTTTATGAATACTTCAATGTCTGGCACTCTGTTGTGAATGCTTCAGCAGTTAATCATTAGAATTTTAATATTCTCATCTTCAGGGGGAAATTCTTTGCATCCTATACTGGCATTTCCAGCTGTTGTGTTGACTGGATGGGGAGTCACCTGATCAAGAAAATACTTTTGTGCAACCCAGACACAGTGAACTACATGTGTAGCAGCCTCTGATGTGTAGAGCATATCTAACCCATTTAGGGGAACTCTACAGCTGTCAACCCCATGGTGCAAGTCCAGGAATTCACAGCCTAGCTCATCACAGAACATTTGCAGTCTGCAGTTTGACCTTCCATTTGACTTGTAACTGGAGCCATGATCAGTTCTGAGGTAATGCTGGAAAGTGTGAACTTCATCAGAACTGCGTGAACAAGGCCGGTCTTCTCAACCTCCCTTGCCGTTGCCAGAATGATCCGAGTACAGCCTCGGAGGCCAGATAGCAGGCATCATTTGTTCTAATGTATTCCACACTCTGCAGACAGTTGCAGGCTGCTTCTCTGACGGATGCCAAAATTGCCTATTCAACATGGTTAGTTATGCTCCAGGGAATACACACAGAGTGCACCTGTCGTTCCTTCCCATACCTTGCTGAAATTCAATCCACATACCAAAACTGAAGAAACTCAGCAGGGTCAATAGTTGAATTTATTGCACTGAATTTTGTCCGCGAGTTGCAGGAAATGTTGGCGGCAGCAGCCTAGGAAGGAAAGTTGTGTTACTAAGTGAAAGCGTGACATTTCTTTCTGACCAGAAGTTTGCAATTTGAGCTTACTGAAACCATTGTTGCTCTAAATTACCTAGTTCAGGGTAGGCATACTATGACTGAGACTGTTGAGGAAGGTGAAGTCTCATTAACTTCAGACACCGGATGTAAGAGTGGTCGACAGATGAGGAATGCAGCAGCGGCAGCTACCACCAGCGCCCATCCTTACCTCCCTGAACACCACTGCAGTGGCAACAGCTGCTTCAGCTACTGATGGACGTGTGGCTGCATGATGCACTGAGACTTGCCAATCCACTGTGACACTCCTAATATTGAACTTTTTTATGTCTGTCAACTTCTTGCTCAGTTCACTGTATCGTGCTCCTAACCATTCATTTATCACATTTTCAGCTCTTTTTAATCCCTTACCTTAACTATTTTTTAAAATTATGTTCCAAAAAGTATTTTTTATTAATGAAATCATCCTATAATGAATGACATTACACACCGAAATGTAAAGATGGCTTTTAAAGCTCCAAATAATGAGTTACAAAATATTGAAAATCGCCAATAATAAAACTTCAAGTATACCCGTGCACTGGACTTTGACTAAAATATCCAACTGAACAACAATACAGGAGAGAGTCTGAAAGTGTGCATTTTGTTGTCGAGTATTCAAAGCGGCGCACAATGAAGACGATATATAATGGCAATCACCTCAATCAAATCACAACAGGCAGGCTACCAATGTAGTGCCAGGTGCTCTCTAGTGGCGAACACGTGAGTATTTGTGCTGAAATGGGCACAAGCGGAGTTTTATTTTTTTGAAGATCTCTTCTTAAGTTGTCCAAGTACACTCAGGATTACAAGTTTCTGTCAAAATAATAATAACGAGATAACTCGGGGTTTTATATCAAGGGGTTAACTGTCCCTCCATTTCCTCAATCACTATTTCAGTCAGACATAATTACTCAGAATGTCCTGACACGACCACACCGACTTGTCCTACCAGGTCAGCCAGTGATGACTAGAAGGGAGGGGTCCGTAAGGCTACTTTCCCAGCAGTGGAGACAACTTGGGAGTCTGCTCCCATGAAACACCAATCAATAGTACCTAGCTTCATGTTCATGTTGACATTCACTTCGATTTTGCACTTTCTGAATGCGTTGAGGCCTTCAGTTAAGGAAACATAGCTCGCGGCATGTCAGCAATGACTGCCAAGGTGATATTCGCATTTTCGGTGGGTCTTCAACAGCCGTGCATCAGCTTCCATGACCCTGTTAGATAGTGTCACTGTGGCGATGGTGAGCACTTTGGTGGAGTCTGAGGCAGATTGTGCACTCCCATCAGACAGTACGATAGGTGCAGTAAGCCGTGGCATGACACTGGTCACTGCATTGTGAGGGTGGAGTGTTTGTGACCTCTCCACTTCAATCTCAGCTGTACCGGCTAGCACACTCCTAAGTCTAACCCTCATTGCCCTTATATTTGCAAAAAGCACCAAAAAAACAGTCTCCCCTTCCTCTCAGGAAAGTGAACTTGTTAAAGGAAATGGTCGCTAGTGTGAAACAGTTTTTCCTTCAGTCAACACTTGGGGCTGGGCCAAATCTGATGGAAAGGTGGAATGGATAGTCCCTCCTGCTGTGGTCAGCAGGAGTTTGCAGTTTGTCTCTCCCACTGTTCAGCTTTTAGGAGAAGCCTATGTCCCATTGTGTCATGGTCACCAAGTCTGTGACATTTGTGGTTGGTTTTAGAATTGTGAGTTGACTGATTTGACAGAATTCTGTAAATTCAATCTGATGAAAGAACAGACGAAATCCTATTGGCAAAACATTTTAAAGATATTACCATAATATGATGTCGCTCAATTCCCTGTTGCTTCCTTCCATACTAGCACATAATCAATTTCTTGTATCAAGAAAAACTTTCCTGCTTTGATCATCATATCATTATTGGACTCCTTGCCTTACTGCTATTGTTTCTGACAAAACTTACTCCATGAATATGCTAGGGCAGGTGAGTTTGTTACAGAAAATTTGTATGCGATTAAGATATATTCTTCAACACAAGTGAAAGTTGAGGCAGTCTTTCCATTATGGGAGCCATCAATTCACAATGCCAGAGTGTCAGTGGAAATAGCCCTGTTACAAAAGAAAAAAATATTGAAACAAAAAATTATTGAGAAGAAAAAAGTGTTAAAAAGATACAAAACTTCACTTAGCCAGTAGCACATTAAAATGGCAGCAGAAAACATAACTACTGTGCTTGCTTGGGAAGCAAAGACAATAATTTGTGTTTCAAATGTGTTCAGTGGAAAAAAACACAGAGAGATAATAGGAACTCAACTTCCCACGAGAGTTCTAGAGATTTTTTGCAAGGGGTGGCACAGACAGTAGTGCTTACTAGCTTAGTGACAGTATGTAGGCAGCTAGCAGCTAATGGCCTCATCTTAGACACCTGTCAATATTGTATTGTTGTAATGTGACCAAATCGAGCAGGGTGGACTCTGCACGTCCAGCTCCAAGCTAAGCTACTAGAGGTCAGAGCACGCTATTATCTAGCATGGCAGTGGATTACTGCACCAGTGTTCATGTTAACAAAGAACAAATGAGCAACAGCAAATGAATGAGACATGACTGAGCAACTGCAGTTTTGGGGGCTGGTGTCCCCTTTCCTGAGACACAGAAGATAGATTTCTTATTATTTCAGTTTGTGAGCTACTGGAATCTAGAGAAGATTTACTTACATTATACATGACAGCTGCTCATGAAACTGAACGAAAAATGACAACTCCTTTAATCATTTTGAGATGGATATTATTGTGGAGTGAGCACTTATTAAATAAAGCAGTTTTTCTCTAGTCATAATACCTGGAGACATTTTTGCTAATCTCAACATGTTCCATATCCAGATTGAGCCAGCTGCTGTCTAGATGCACAAAATACAAATCCAATTAATGAAA
The DNA here is from genome assembly GCF_023897955.1 of Schistocerca gregaria. Classification (NCBI taxonomy): domain Eukaryota; kingdom Metazoa; phylum Arthropoda; class Insecta; order Orthoptera; family Acrididae; genus Schistocerca; species Schistocerca gregaria. Next base: position 183,072,141 of record NC_064928.1, on the reverse strand, counting down.
ATAAAAATAATAGCAGGGGTCAGCCTTCCTTACAACTGTCATGCGCACATATATAGACTTATCCGCTCCCTGGATTGGAATGACTTCTTACCGCCTCCCTTAAAACCCACATCCTTTCATCTTTCCTTTTCCTTCCCTCTTTCCTGACGAAGCAGCCGCCGGTTGCGAAAGCTCGAAATTCTGTGTGTGTGTTTTATTCATTGTGTCTATCTACCGGCGCTTTCCCGCTTGGTAAGTCTTGGAATCTTTGTTTTTAACACATATAGACTTATGCATTTTACCTACCTGGGGCTGTACAGAAGTATATAGCCAATTGTCCCTCCTCCATTCCATTTGTGAGTGGAGCAAAACAAGTAAAGGCTGGAATGGTACAAAATATCCATCGCCGTGGACCATGTTGACAAGATGTACTGCTAACGTAACAGACATCAAGGTACCAGACTAGCATCGCCACACAACCTCTGGGCAAGTGAAGCAGAAATACAAATTCTGCAGTGCTACGTAATGAGGCAGTGTGAAGTAATACTTAGTAACTTCAGCACCAGAGCACCACAGCAGTAATCAATCGGTGCAGAAAGAGCAGAGCTTGGTGATCTATGTAGGTCAGCATCAACAAAATATTCACACATCCTGAGAAGGTTGTTGACTGAAATTTCATGAGAAGATACCGCCACAATGAGAAATGTCTGTTTTAATGGTGTTCATCTCAAACCCTGTGAGATCTTCTCACCTGTTTCTTGATAATACAAAATGTACTACACTTCTTTGAACTTTTTCGATGTATTCCATAAATCCTATCTGGTATGGATCCTACACAGTGCAGCACTGCTCCAATAGAGGACCGACAAGTGCAGCGTAGGCAGTCTTTTTAGTAGTTCTATTGTATCTCCTAAATGTTTTGCCAATAAAACACAGTCTTTGGTTCACCTTCCTCACAACATTATCTGTGTGTTCTTTCCAATTAAAGTTGTTTTTAGTTGTAGTTCTTAAGCATTTAGTTGAATTTATGACCTTTGGATTTATTGTGTAACAAAAGTTTAATGGATTTCCTTTTAGCATTCATTTGAATAACATTACATTTTTCACTAATTAGGGTCAATTGTCAAGTTTTGCACCATACAAATATCTTATGTAAATCATTTTGCAATTGGTTTTGATCTTATCATGACTTTACTAGACAATAAATGACAGTATTATCTGCAAACAACCTTGACAGCTGCTCAGGTTGTCTCCTAAATTGTTTACATAGGTAAGGAACAAGAGGGCCTATAATACTACCATGGGGAACACCAGAAATCACTCCAGTTTTACTCGATGACTTTCCATCAGTTACTACAAACTGTGAGCTCTCTAACAGGATATCTTGACTCCAATTGCGTGACTCAGACGATATTGAACAAGCACACAATTTGATTACAAGCTGATTGCGAGGTATGGTGTCAAAAGCTTTCTTGATATCTAGAAATATGGAATCTATTTGAAATCCTTTGTCAAAAGCACTCAACACTTTGTGTGAGTAAAGAGCTAGTTGTGTTTAACCAGAGCAACATTTTCTAAATCGATGTTGACAATTTGTCAATAATCTGTTCTCTTCAAGGTAATTCATAATGTTCGAATACAATATATGTTCCACAATCCTGCAGCTAATCGACATTAATGATATGGGCCCGTACTTTAGTGGATCACTCCTATTGCCCTTCTTGAATACTGATGTGATCCGTGCAACTTTCCAGTCTTGGGGTATAGATCTTCCGTCACGCAAGGGGTTGTATGTGATTGTTAAGTATGCGACTATTGCATCAGCATATGCTGAAAGGAACCTAATTGGCACACAGTCTGGGCTGTAAGACTTGTTATTATATACTGTGTTCTCTAGATCCTACATGAAGGATTATATATCACCTATATACAATTTAGTAAATTAGAAGGTAAGGTGCTACTTTGATGGAAAATGCTGCTTTCTCAGTCCCATCTAAATGGCCACTGAATATCTTCGACTGATAGCTTGATATTTACCTTTCTACGTATAAATTTTCCTGCACCTGAAACACAGCAGCAGTTTTATGACAATGTCAAATGTATGGGTACCTCCTTTATGTCATATTACCTTTTAATGCACAACTAAATGCTGGTTTGACTAAAAGTTAGATGTTTGTGCATGGCCTAAAGGTGGAAAGACAGAAGAGGGCTTCTGTTCCACAAATTTGGTGAACATATGACTACAATGTTTAAACTTCCAACATACAAAAATTCAATTCACAAGACAGTGGGGAGGCTCTTTTGTATATTTTTTGGACTTTAATGTAGATATCAGCACAAAGACACACTTATTTAGCAGTTTGTAATCCTTGGGGCCTGCTGAGTAATAAATGTCTTTCAAGGACGTGATAAATTTTTATAAGCAGTGACACTGCAATGAGCATTATTTGTAATTTAACTATAGGACTATTGCAGCTATACAGCCATCATCAGGTTATCAGTAATAAAACATTTTATAAATTTTGGTACATTTATTATACTATGTGTAAGTTATTTAGGAATAACATGATTTTACAAGCATTTTCAAGTCCTTACTTCCATGCAGAATCACTGTTTCTGCTGCAGTCTATTTGTCACTGATTATTAATGTTACATTAACATAATAAGTAATAGACAGCAACAGACAAGATGATACTGCAGGGAAGCCAGAAATTGAAAACATATGTCAAATCATATTACTCGTAAGTAACTGACATGTAATACAACAAATGTACCAAAATTTATAAAATGTTCTATTACAGACAACCTGATGGTGGCTATATAGCAGATATAGGCCTCAAGTTCAAATAAAAATAATATTCATAGCAGCATAACTGGTTACACAAATTTATTATGCCTGTGAGAGAGATATTTAGCAGTTACAGAAAAACCATAGCTATAAATAGCACCTGCAAGATCCCATCACCTGCACAGACACAAATATGCAGCTTTCCTTTCAACTGTTCGCCACCTCATATCGGCTCCATTATCTAAACCTGCATTTCACACAGAACTACAGACTAGCAAACATATGGTTTCAAGTAATGGCTACAGCTTGGCTCCGATTGATTGTATACTATAAAAAGAGAAAGTAAGTAAAATTACACCACTTCTCTGAAGCTTCACATCCTGCAAAGAAAAACAGAAAGATGACCCTGATGGAAATAACAAACATAGGACACAGAATGCCAGCTTAGTATTAAATGATGAAACTCAGTTATTCCCCTCCCCTTTCTGGATTAGATTTTAGTTACAAACAATATTGTAATTCAAAATTATTCTTCAACAGCTGTCAAATGTAATCCTTCCTCCTCCCCAACACCTTCATTTTAAATTTGTCATTTTTGTATCTTCTGCACAAATAACCTCTGTGTAAGTTGCACATCATTTTATCCATGTTCTTGAATTTGGTTGGCACCTGAACGTGGCCAAAAAAAACAAAAGTCAGTTTCTGGCGAAATAAATTTCATTTTGCAGAATGTCCAGAAGTGTTTTCTATATATGATATTCTAGACCGGGCTATACAAGTGTTTTGTAATCTCCTTTGTAGAATGGTTGCTTTTTCTTAGTATCCTAATGAACCGAAGTCTACCACCTACTTTACCTACTGCTGAGACATAACCTATGTATTTGTATGAATTAACCAATTCCAATGGTGACTCTTTAAATATTTTAGGATACTGTGGTGTTTTCTCTATTTTTGCGAGCTACATAATTTTGTACATTTAAAGCTAGTTGCCCATCTTTGCACCACTCTGAAATATTATCATAATGTGACATAATATTTATGATGCTTTCTTCAGACAGCACTTCATTATAGACGAAATTTGAGATGACAATATGCCTTCAAGGTCATTAACATACGTGAACAGGAAGGGTCCCTGTGCACATCCTGGGGCACTCTGCATCCAAGATCATTCTGCATATTACCTACCACAAAATCCTCAGAATAGAGAGAAATTTTTCTCAATAGCCCATACTATCATATTTTTGATAATAAGCATACGAATAGTACAGAGTGAAATGCTTTTTTGGAAATTGAACACTACATCTGCCCAAATAACTTACCTGTGGCTTTCACATTGTGAGGAGGACATGGGATGGTAGTTTTGTGGATCACTTCTGCTCTACTTTTTGTTGACTGGCATGACTTGTATATTCTTCCTACGAGGTGTGACTATAAAGTTAAGAATGGATCCGCTACTGCTTACTGGTTTGGCGGGCAGGTACACAGACGGTAGGGAGCGTCATTGTCTTGGCCTTGAATGCCCTCAGCCAGGAAACTGTGTTTCCTTTATTCAGTTCGTTGTGGCAGCTGACTGAGTGCCAGTCTGTTAGGGCTTGTAGCCGGATTCTGTCTGCATGAAAATGGACATAAAAACAGAGCAACTAGTTTGTGTAAAATTTTGTTTCAAAACTGAGAAATCAGCTTCTGAGACTTATGAACTATTACAGCTTTTTGAGACAATTGTATGAGCCAGTCAAATGTCTGCAGTACTTGCCGTACTGCAGACAAAGGAAATTTTACTCACTTTGATTCAGCACAGTTTGAACTCCACTGCATATACACCTACACTGTTGCTCACATAATTCATCAAATCATGGGGTACTACAGACCAGGGATTTAACAAACCACTTTATCAAACAATCACTACAAGTGCCTAAGCATCAGTTTATGAAAAGCATTGTCAGAGTGATGAACTAATCATTGAAACATTCTTTGGAAATTCTAGATATAAATGAAACTACATTCAGCATTGTCGACATTCTTAGTTTCTTTTTATTATTTGCTCACAAGTAATACACAAAATTAATACTTATGAAACTTTTGCTATATAAATTCAGTAAAATTATTACACTGCTCAATCATTCATTACTTTTATGGATAACAATGCTCATATTTGTGTGTATATAATGCACAAACTGCTGTGACGTCTCAGAACTGGAATGAAAATTCTGTATAGACACACCCAAAACATCTCCTTCCACTTTAACAAAGCCCTACCTCATCATTTAATATTATAAGGTTGGTGTGTACAGAATTGTCACTCTACAAATAGTTGCTGCTCTCATTAAATTTCCAAATATAACGCCAAATTATGATTGGTAAGGCAACTAAATAGACAGAATATGCATCAGTTCTGTGAAACTTGGCATAAATGGCTGTAGACTGATAACATTTGTTTTATGCTGCAAGACCGAACACTGACGTGATGCAGTACATAGACTTATTTTCCCAACGGACTGTACAGCTCCCGTCCGAGGCATTGTCCCAGTAACAGGAACTTGCAGTGTGGAGACCCGCTCCTGTCTTCTGCATAATTGTGCATGTAACTGCAAAAATGTAAATACATTAGTATTTCACCGTCCTAGCTAGTAATACAAACATAACAGTTGCATTTTAATAGAGTAAGACTGGCGGTAACAGCAAACAAGTTTATTTTGTCAAATACGTTACTACTGCATCGACAGTTACATCGGGCTACCTAACAGTAAATGAGAATAAGCACTTACCAATATACTTATACGGCTTGTGCAATTTTACTAAGCCATTTAAACAACTTTCCACAACTGCTGTTGTCCACTGGTTAACTTTGCTGTGCTGATACGAATTTCCACCTATAGAAACTTCTATAGCCTCCTTAATAATTGCACTGACTTCATCAACGACGAACTGGAAAAAGTTACAATAATGAAAACTACAATATTAGAGGATATCGCATGAATTGTAATGAAGTCACAATTACCTCTTCTGCGGCGTCATCCATAGTCATTTTACTTCAACAAGTATAGTGCTGTTGTACTAAAATGATACAAGACATATCTCTCAACGCCACTCACGTCTCCTGTAGTTATTTTAGTTTGTTACTATTCGTGACAGATTGACAGTTTTCATGTGGTAGTGTGGTCTATGTACACTGTTGCTCTTTGGTTAAACTTTAAGGAAAGAAATTCCTGTGATACTATATTTAACTTTGATTGAGCTTTGAAATAGAGAAAAAAAAAAAAACAAAAAACAGACGTGTGGCATGTGTATTATGAAATGCAGCTGCGTATCTGTGACTTAGGAGAATCGTTTTAATGCTTGCATTGAGGTAGTATGTATACGTCAGCGAAATTCCTACTATACCACAATGTTGCGTATGTTGACAGTCGTCACAGATGTTGGCTAAACTGCAAGGAACAAGTGCAATAGTGCATAGTCGGCGCGCTGTTGAATTTCGAGCTGTGGCCTGAGATTGCAAATTAGGTTATGTCAAAAGGAAAACCGATTCCGTTATATGCCTTTAGGCCTTATGGTTGGAGTGAAGAACAAAGTCCTCTTCATTGCCTCCTGTTTTACGAAAATTATTTGTTAATTGGTAGTGGAGATGGCCAGATATTCTGGTACGATCTAAAAACTCTGAGGCCAGAACGATCATATTTGCCGAATATCCGTTCGCCTTGTCTACAGTTACTTCGTTCTGGAAGTTATTTGATCTCGCAAAGTAAAGCCGGCGATGTCTCAATGTGGATCCAACGTGAGGGCGACTCTTGGATCCGCAAAAATAAGACTGACACCAACCACACTGGATTTTGCAGAATACAAGTTCTCGAGGTACGGGTTTTGCTGGCATTTTGTTTAAGAGTAACACATGTTTTCTCACTAATAAACTTCAGATCTTTTACAATATTCTCTATACAAAAACAAGAATTAAACGTACAGCAGAAGAGATTTTTAGCACGGTATTGGGGTGTGTCGTGTGGAAGTTGAGCTTAGACCCAACTACTTTCTCCTATTTCAGATGTTGAACAGTTGCATTAAGAAATCAACGCCAGAGCCTGAGGATGAGCTTATTTACATAATAAAATAAAAGCGTAGTTAATGACTGTAAAAACAATATGGGTAGACATTTCAGGTGGAAAATTGTGTTCCCTGTATAACTGTGTTCACATACCACTGAGGAAAGGGAGCAAGTAACTGCTGAATTGATCCACATCAAACAGTACATTCTACAGAAGGAAAATTAAGCAGACTTAAGCAACTGTGGCATTCAAGTATGTTCTGTAGTCCCGAAAATGTGGAAGTATACCCATTAACATACTGCAAGAAACTCTTCGTGCTGCTATAATTTGATCTCTGTAATTAACATTCCAGCATGAGTAGGTAAAGGCAGTAGAACCCTAAATGATGTTTCCTTTATTGAAGCTAAAAAAAGCCAGGACAGACATTAATAATAATAGTTTACTATCTGGGATGAAATTTATAATGTATGAAAAAAAGAAATAAAATTTAATCTATTCCATGATAAATATGTAAGTTAATTGGAAAGGAAATAAAACAGCCATATAAAGAACCATGGATCATTAGAGGGATTCAAGTATCTTGTTCATTTATTTATATATTTGTCCATAGATCATTTAGTACAATAATATTGGACATGTCAGAAACATTACAGAAACAATATATACATACAAAACATTAACAAATAGGGTAGGAGAAGGTGAGGAAAGGGCAGGAAATTGGCTGTAGCCTTATCATAGGAGTCATCCCTGCATTAACTTTAGCGACAGTGGGAAACCATGGAAAGCCCATTTCAGGATGGCCGTTGGGAAATAAACCTTGGTCCTCTCAAATGCGAATCCAGTACTGGATTTGTACTTTGCTAGGTATGCAGTTGGAAGGGGATTCACAAAATACATCATCTACATTGTAAGTGCAACATGCACAATAAGTAAATAAATGAAAAACTGCAGCTCTTCACTGTCCTCCACCCCCATCATACTATCCCTCCTCCTTACCCCCACCCAGTCGCCACTCCCATCATGCACTGGTGCTGCTGCTCACAGTGTGGTTTCAGTTGTCTGAGACTGCAGACGTGTGTGCGCATGTGCGTACATGCATGTGTGTATGTATGTGTTGAAAAATTAGATAGATCTTTGGTGAAAAGAGAACCACCTTTATGAATGTCAACAGAGCAGATGGAAAACCAGTGCTAAGCAAAGAAGGGAAAGCTGAAAGGTGAGAGGACTATATAGAGGGTCTATACTTGAGGGCAATATTGTGGAACTGGAAGAATATTTAGATGAAGATGAAATGGGAGATTCAATACTGTACGAAGAATTTGACAGAGCACTGAAAGATCTAAGTAAAAAAAGGCCCCGGGAGTAGACAACATTCCATTAGAACTACTGACCGTCTTGGGAGAGCCAGCCATGACAAAACACTGTCATCATGTGAGCAAGATGTATGAGGCAGATGAAATACCATCAGATTTCAAGAAGAATATATAATTTCAGTCCCAAAGAAAGCAGGTGTTGATAGGTGTGAAAATTACCGAACTATCGGTTTAATAAGTCATGGCTGCAAAACTAACACCAGTGCTTTACAGACAAATGGAGAAACGGGTAGAGGCTGACATCAGGGAAGATCAGTTTGGATTCTGTAGAAATGTCAGAACACGTGAGGCAATACTGACACTACAACCTATGTTTTGCGAATTATAGACTTAGAGAAAGCCTTTGACAATGTTGAATGGAATATTCTCTTTCAAATTGTGAAGGTGACAGGAGTATAATGCAGAGAGTAAAAGGCTATTTACAATTTTTACGGAAACCAGTTGGCAGTTCTGAGAGTTGAGGGGCATTAGGGAAGCAGTGGTTGGGAAGGGAATGAGACTGGGTTGTAGCCTATCCCCGATGTTATTCAGTCTGTATATTGAGCAAGCAGTAAAGGAAAGAAAAAAATTTGGAGTAGGAATTAAAATCCATAGAAAAAAAAATAAAAAGTTTGAGGTTTGCCAATGGCATTGTAATTCTGTCAGACAGCAAAGGACCTGGAAGAGCAGTTGAATGGAATGGTCAGTGTCTTGAAAGGACGATATAGGGTGAACATCAACAAAAGCAAAATGAGGATAATGGAATGTAATCGAATTAAATCAAAGGTGGTGCTGCGGGAATTAGATTAGTAAATGACACACTTAAAGTAGTAAATGAGTTTTACTATTTGGGAAGCAAAATAACTGATGGTGGTAGAAGTAGAGAAGATATAAGATGTAGACTGGCAATGACAAGGAAAGTGTTTCTGAAGAAGTAAATTTGTTAACATCGAGTATTTAAGTGTCAGGAAGTCTTTTCTGAAAGTATTTGTATGGAGCATAGCCATGTATGGATGTGAAAAATGGACGATAAATAGTTTAGACAAGAAGAGAATAAAAACTTTCGAAATGTGGTGCTACAGAAAATGTTGAACATTAGATGGTTAGATCACGTAACTAATGAGGTGCTGAATAGATTTGGGGAGAAGAAGAATTAGTGGCAGAACCTGACTAAAAGCAGGGATTGTTTCGTAGGACACGCATCAAGGGATCACCAATTTAGTACTGGAGTGAAGTGTGGAGGGTAAAACTTGTAGAGTGCGACAACAGATAAATACGCTAAGTGGATTGAGAAGGCTGTAGGTCGCAGTAGTTACTCGGAGATGATGAAGCTGGCACGGGATAGAATAGAATGGAAAGCTGCATCAAACCAGTCTCTGGACTGAAGACTATAACAACAACACAGGCATCTAAGAGTACACGTTAAATTTTATGACATATTCTGTTTTATATGACAAAATTCTGCACAATATACGTAATTTTGCACACTTTACATTGTGAAAACTGCAGTACACTACATGACACAATAACCTACCTCACAAACACATCACTGCCACATAATTAAAGCACTAGAGCAAGCCACCGCTTCATACACCATGCTGTCTACATCATCATTTCACTTTCATTCCAAAACAAATGATGTCACTCAACAAATCACCACACAGTGCAATTACATCACAGCACAAAGCAGATGAGTGGTATCCTACAACCATGTATACCACAAGGAGGGTATAGAAAGTAAACACGTCTTTTGAAACTCAGGCTTGAAGTGAGCCCTAGCCGAGCTATGTGACAAGATTCGAATAGCCCTTTTCTGTAATGTAAAAAATATTATTTGACTATTAATTTTACCTGCAGAAAACTATTCTATAAGCTTCAAGGGACTGGAAGTAACTAAAATAAGCCATTCTAGCATCGCCTGAGGAGCAAATTTTGGAATTCCGAGAGCGAAACATGGGAACTATGTTTCTGGGAGAGATTAGTTACATGGTCTTCCCAATTTAAATCTTGGTCAACATATTTTCTTAAACGTTCTGTGCAGCATACCCTGTATAACTCATTTGTGCCCAGTACCATATGGAGATCTTTGTTTTGATTTGTCTTCCCATAATGTATATAGTTTGTTTTCTTCACAGTTGTTGGCATTGCACCATGAATGCAAGAACTTTAGCACTTTATCTGTTTGAGCGGATAAGGATTACTTGATATCACTCACAGTTACACTAACACCATGTGCAAAGAACGTGATCTCGGTTGCAGTGGGTGAGGTGTGTGTAGCATTTATATAAATAAGGAACAGAAGGGGGTCTAAAACACTAACCTGGAATAAACCTATTTTGACTCTCCTTGCGTCAAATATTAGTCTGACTTTATGATTAGCATGAGTTGATGTGAGCTCCGTAACCTGTAATCTATTATGCAAATGTGATTGAACCCACTTCTTTTCTATTCCCTTTACCTCGTTAAATCCAACTTATCTAAAAGGATTTGATAACTAATCATATCTAAAGCTTTAGAAAGATCTAAATTAACTCCTGCAACACTACTATTGTTATACAAATTACTATTCCATTGGTGTAATCATTTATCACTGTTTTCACACTTCCACCTGTTCGAAAGCCATGCTGATTATTATTCAGTAGGCTGTGGTCATCTAAGTCAGATGTTACCAAACGTTTCGTCTGACAGAACACATTAAGAATACTGGTACTTCGATGGCACACTTTGTTTATTTTGAAAGTTAGTATTTTTTTTAGTGAGAACTTATTTTATTCAGTGATGACTTCAGTTTGATATCATAACTAATGTCAAAGAAATAATAATACAATTTTAATAAAATAGTACAGTCCAAATGTCGAAAAACAGGAAGTATCATGTTATTAATTTTTTTCCTGGAGCACTTATATGCTTCCCGCAGGACACCAGTGTTCTGCGGAACACAGTTTGGCAAACCCTGAGCTAAGTACTTGAGGATTCATTCTCTCATTAATGTCTTACATTCTTTAGAGAATGTTGAGAGTAGTGAAACGCGTCAGCAATTTTCAGCTTTATGCCTATTTCCACATTTGAATAAAAGTATCACTTTCAGTATTTTAAATCTTTTGTGGAATGCACCCTCAGTGAGTGATAAATGAACACTGTGAGCCAAGATCTTTACAATTTGTGAACCACTGCAGATTACAAGTGACAAAGGAACATCATCCACACCAGCTGACATTCTGCATTTGAGGCTTTTAATTACCTCTGCTACCTCATGTTCATTTGTTGGAATTAACCTCATGCTTGACACTGGTATGCAAAGCCTCAATGTATCCTGATTTGTAAAATTTAACTTAAGTGCTTGGGAAGTATTTATAAAGTAATAATTTATGTAATTTGACAGGTCTTTCCTGTCAATTTTCTTGTGAAAGGGAAAGTGAATTATATTTGTTGAAAAGAACAAATAAACGTCTTGCAGTACTTGCACTACAAAAACTGCTTAAGTTTCTAAGAAAACTTAATAAAAATCAAGAAACATGCACATTATGTCAGAAATTAGTAATGTCAACAACAGACTTAAGGCTGTATGGAATGTTGTAGAACAAGGCAGGGCAACAAGTGACAGAATAGGATAAAATCACTATTAATTTAAATGGAAGAGCTGTATTGTGGGTGGTTGATACTTCAAAAGTTTTTAGGGTGCAAATCGTATGATAACAATCATTTGTGGTGTAAATTCGAGAACATCATGTAGAAAACTGTTCAAGGAACTTTGTATTCTAACCACTGCTTCTCAGTATATTTATTCCGTAATGAAATTTGTTGCAGGTAATACATCTCTATTTCCAATCAATAGCTCAATACATAGTATCAATACTAGGAATAAGAACAACCTACATAAAGGCCTAAAATCACCCCTTTTTGTGCGAAAGAGAATTTAATGTGGAGCAATGTCATTTTTTACTTCTCATATTGTAATTGTGTACATCATTGTTCCTTTTGAACTACAGTGGAGTATTTACAACAAACTTTATGAGGGAATAAATCTGCTGCGAAGCGGAATAAATCTGCTGTGAAGCAGTTCTTAAAACAGATGTCTTCAAGGTGATTGTGGGTAAGCACCACACATTATTCTTACAGCATGTTTTTGACCCATGGACACTTTATTCCTTAAAGCTGAGTTACCTCAGGGCACTGTTCCATACAACATTTTTGAGTGAAAATTCACAAAATATATCAGCTTACCCATTTCCTTGTATTGAAGATTTATGATTTATAGTACAACTGTGGCTGAACTGGGTTGTTTTAGGAGTTCCAAGATGATGGGTTTTTTCCCTGTTTAAATTCTCATCAAAATGGACATCGAAGATTTAAAATTTTTCACTGGTGTTATCTTGTTATTTAGTGCTTGTAAAATTTGGTGAGTGAATGTATAAATGATGTTCTCAGCTGAGCAACTCTTCTGAAATCCAAATTTTAATTTACTGAGGACATCTCAGTTGTAATACTATTCTAGAACACAAAAATTTTGGAAATTATGTCAGTGTTTATTGACATCTCTCTTATCCCCTTTCTTTGAGGGAGGTTTAACAATGGCATATTTTGATCTCTCTGGAAAAATGCCCTGAGTTAGTGATAGATTAGATTAGATAAGATTCAGTTTTTGTTCCATAGACCCAAAAACAACGATATGATTCTCATGGATGTGGAACATGTCAGAAAGTGGAACGTAAAAACATAAAACATTTGGATATAATACTTACAATCCTGATCATTTGTCAGGAGATTGTCAAAATAGGTGAATACAATGCGGTAAACAAGAACAGCTAATATTTACAGAATTAACACGCTGTCAGAACGAAACATTGGTAAGCACTATTAATAAATTTATCATACACCTCTTGACTGTTGTGACCAAGTGCTGTCAAAACTGGGATCTAGCCTCAACGGTGTATGGAAAGGAAATTCCCCTCGTTCACTACACACCGCAGTGAACCCTATAATGCCCCATTTACAAAGTGGGAGCTCCTCACCACCCTTGCACATTGCCCCGACACAGCTCCTGGATTGGATCCAGAGTCAGATGATTAATCATCTCTCCTCTGACTAATGAAGAAGCTGAGGAGGAGGTCTCGTCCTCCCAATCTTCAACCAGATCTGGTGCAATGGCGTCTTTCCATCCCAGTGACGGGAGAGCACCATCATTCTGGTGCTCAAACTCAGTCAAAATCCACTTCATGTGGATAGCTACCGGCCCATCAGCATTACCAACTTTCTTTGTAAGCTGCTGGAAAGTATGGTGTGTCGGCAGTTGGGTTGGGTCCTGGAGTCACGTGGCCTACTAGCTCCATGTCAGGACGGCTTCCGCCAGCATTGCTCTACCACTGATAATCTTGTGTCCCTCGAGTCTGCCATCCGAACAGCCTTTTCCAGACACCAACATCTGGTTGCCGTATTTTTTTTTACATATGTAAAGCATACAACTCAATGTGCTGACATCATATCCTTGCCGCATAATATGAGTGGGGTCTCTGGGGACTGCTCCAAATTTTTATTTGGAACTTCCTGTCGCTCTGTACTTTCTGTGTCCAAGTCACTGCCTCCCATAGTCCCCCCCCCCCCCCCCCCCCCTATTCAGGAGAATGACATTCTGCAGGGCTCTGTATTGAGTGTATCACTATTTTTAGAGACTGTTACCGGTTTAGCAGCCATTGGTCTCACATTCTCTGTATGCGGATGATTTCCACATTTTGTACTGCGCCTCCAGTACTGGTGTTGCTGAGCAGCACAGTCATGGGCTCTAGCCCACGGCTTCCATTTTCCAGCCACGAAGTCGTGTGTCATATATTTCTGTCGGCATCGCACCTTTCATCCAGAATAGGAACTTTACCTTAATGGCGATCCACTCATTGTAGTGGAAACATATCGATTCTCTGGACTGGTTTTCCATGTCTGATTGACATGGCTATCTCATCTTCGTCAGCTTAACCGGAAGTGCTGGCAGCACCTCAGTGCCCTCCGCTGCTTGAGCAACACCAATTGGGATGCAGATCGTGCTACGCTACTACAGCTTTACAGAGCCCTTGATCAATTCTGCCTTGACTGTTGGAGTATGGCTTATGGTTCAGCGGCACCCTCAGCATTGCGTTTACTCGAGCCAGTGCACAACTGTGGCATTCGCCTAGTGACGGGAGCTTTTAGAACGAGTCCAGTGTCCTGGTGGAGGACAGAGTCTCTCCATTGCGGATCCGATGTGCACTACTGCTCACCAGTTACATTGCACACATTTGTAGTTCTCTTGCATATCCAAATTATCGTCACCTTTTCCCAATCACAACGGTTCATCTCCCACATCGGCGGACAATGTCAGAGCTTATGATTGCAGTTCACGTCCGGTCCTTTTGTGTGAACTGGAGTCCTTCCCGTTACCACCTCTCCTCGAGGTCCATTCATGTACATCTCCATAGTGTACACCTAGGCCACAGATTCTTCAGGACCTTTTGCGTGGGCCTAAGGTCTCTGTTAACCCTATGTCTTTCCGCTATTACTGCCTCTCGATTCTCAACGTGTACCGAGGCCATGTAGTGGTTTACACCGATGGCTCAATGACTGATGGTTACATATGTTCATGGAGGACTTATTGTACAGCACTCCTTGCCAGATTGCTGCAGTGTTTTCACTGCAGAGCTGGCGGCCATATTTCATGCTCTTGAGCACATCCGCTCATGCCCTGGTGAGTCATTTCTCCTGTGTACTAACTCCTTGAGCAGCGTACAAGCAATCGAGCAGTGCTACTCTTGCCATCCTTTGATAGCGTCCATTCAGGAGTCCATCTATGTCCTGGAACAGTACCGTTGTTCAGAGGTGCTTGTGTGGACCCCAGGACATTTCAGAATCCCAGGCAATGAACTTGCCGACAGGCTGGCCGAACAGGCTACACAGAAACTTCTTCTGGAGATGGGCATCTCCGAAACTGACCTGGGTTCTGTCTTACCGTGCAGGGTTTTTTGGCTTTGGGAGACATAATGGCTTAACAGTACACACAACAAACTGCGTGTCATTAAGGAGACTATGAATGTGTGGAAGTCTCCCATGCGGTCCCCTTGCAGGATTCAGTTGTCTTCTGCTGGCTCTGCATTGGCCATACCTGACTAACACATGGTTACCTCCTCCGTTGCAAGGACCCATTTTGGTGTCACTGTGGCTTACAAATGACGGTCGTCCACCTCTTGCTGGACTGCCCACATTCAGCTGCTCTGTGGTGGACTTTTAACTCTCCCAGCATCCTACCTTCGTGTTGGGTGACAATGCCTCAACAGCAGCTTTAGTTTTAAGTTTTATTCGTGAGGGTGGGTTTTATGATTTGATCTAAGTTTTAGCGCATGTCCTTTGTCCTTCTGTGTCCTCCACCCTAGTGCTTTTAGTGTGGAGGTATGAATGTCCTGCAGAGTGACTGGCTTCTCCTTTTTATTCTCATGGTCAGCCAGCCATGGTAATCTGTTCTCTAGTTTTGATCTCTTCTACATGTTTCTTGTGTCTCTCTGTTGTTTTCTTGTCTGATTTTGTTCATTTTAGTGTTTGTTGCCCTTCTGTCATTCTTGTGATTTTCTCCTTTCTTCCAGCTGTCTTTTGTATGTCTCGATTATTTCACTCTTCCCCTTGTGGAATGATTTTAATCAGAACGAGGGACCAATCACTTGGCAGTTTGGTCCCCCCCCCCCCCCCCTCCCTCTTCTAAACCAACCAACCAACGAACCTCAACCCATCATTATTTTCAGTATCATTGACTACACAGTGGGAACATTATGTTACTGCTTGTAACATGTATCTTTTGTTATAATTTTATTATTTTTTATCTCGCTGTAGGTTTTATAGATTCTATAATGACTCTTTTTTCCTCTTTTTGTCTGTTCAATCAGAAGATGACCAGACTCTGGTTGGAATCAGTTACAGTACTGTGAAATCCTTGTGTTATTTTGTTGTATACAATAAGAAGATAATCACTTACATGTAAGTGGACAGTGTGACATTGTTTCCAAGCTGAATGTTATATACAGGATGACACAGAAAATGCACTGATCCACGAAATAATATAGGCAGAGTGTTAAAACTTGCCATGTGTGCCTGAAATGACATGGTGTTTTATTTCAACCAAAAGTGAGTCCCAAAAATTGGCCACAGACAGCACTGGTCAGCAACACATCAGTGACTCTGCTTGAGAATCTTTATGAAATGGGCTGTAGTGAGAGAAGAGTTGGGTCCCCAGACCCCAATCTGGATATTTTGGCTGTGGGGTTAGCCAAAGTCACAAGTCTGCCACAACTGTCCAACCGCAAGCGCGTGCTAAAAGAAAACATCTGACAAAAATTTCTTACCCTACCTGCTGATAAAATGCTGTGCACTGCTATTCACAATGTTATGGCTTGACTAAAGGCATTCTTGGCGAGTGTCAGCTGACATGTTGAGCATTTGTTACAAAGAATGCCATCTTTGCTAAAAATCAGTTGTGATGCTAAATTATTGCTTTCATATCAAATGAAGTGCCATCTATCAGTCCCCTGTGCACTTTTTTTGCTTTCAGTAAAACCCCATTTAATTTCAAACGTGTGTAAATTTTTCTCTCTCTCTAACTGCATTATTCCATGAAATATTGAATTTTCAAATGTTAATGGCCTTTTGGGCTACTCTGGGTATTAGTTGCTACCTGATCTGTACTAAAGATGATCCAAATCACATTAACTTCAGGGAATCAGTACTTCATCACAATAGAAGAAATGGACATACAATTGACATGCCATACTCCAGACTATCTGGGGTCCACTGTCATTGTAAACATCATGGCCTCATGGGTTTTTAACAAACTCTGGCTTAATACAAAGACAGTGTTTATGAATAAATCAAAAGTACTAGGAAAATGGATTGCATGTAAAAGAAACCATACCGTTCAAGAGTTCATTAAAGTAGTCACCCAGTCAATAGGTTTCTAAGAACATAATCGTAATATATTTACTTGTATTTAAATTAGTAACACTGTGTTACTGGAAACACAATCCTAGAATTAAACAGAAAAAAAACTGTAGAAACTTGTGCAGACAATATTAAATAGGTAAGAAACTGTGTAAACTTGTACAGACACAATTGTAGTCGCCCATCTCGGCCATTTGTGCTAATGTCATAGGTAAACAATTGGTTCTTTTGCGCTGTAAAACTCTGAACCGGTATTTCTAAAAAATGGTCAAAGTGGTGTTCACTTGTAAATCCAGAGTTTGCATCAGTTTATTACCTAACTCCACAGAGCTCATGGCACTGCCGTATCGTGTGTTCAAATTACCTCTTGAGAGTCAGGACCAGCTGGTTATTTGTGTACACTATGTGCAGTTCTGGTGTCAGAAGACTTAACAGTTGTGAACTATTATTCTGCTCTTTCACCAGAGGCCATCTCAGTATTGGCTACTACGAAGCAATGTGGCGACCAATGTAAGGTATTGGTCTGTTATCAGAGCAGGCAGGGTGACTGGTATTCTTCCAGGTTGGATGCCATTGTATTCTTCCAGGGTGGATGCCATTGTATTCTTCCAGGGTGGGTGCTATTGTACCTGGCTATAGAGCCAGTGGAGGCCACGTCAGTAATCTTCCATCAAAGCTGTCTTCGATGTATTGCATCGGGTTTGGGATTTGACAGATGTCAGCTCCCCCTTTTTACAAGATATAGCTGACAAGCCCTTGGCTTTATGAAGAAAAAACGCTGTTATCAGTTCGAAAAAAATTTATTTACTCAACATTTTCCCCCTAGGCTCAATACATGAAAAAAATAGGCAATTTTCACTGTGATGACCACCTCTTGTGGAAGGGCATTGTCTTTCCAGTTCAGGATTCCCTTTATCAGCTTTCCTCGATGTTTGTAGACCAATGCCGTGATGGTTTTACTGTGCTGTAAGTAGTCAGTCAATTGGATTCCACCTTTATCCCAAAAGACGGATGTGAGCAACTTGTGTACATTTCTGTTTGTGTTTTGAACTTGTTTGGATGTGGAGAACCAGTTTGTCTCCATTCTTTGGACTGTTCTTTGGTCTCTGTACTGTAAGTGTAGATCCACATTTCATGCTTCGTCCACAGTGATGAAACAATAAAAAAATACCACAGGATTAGAGCAAAATGGACTCTAAAACAACCATTCGTTCATCTTTTGGTCTGCACTAATACATTTGGTGAAGAGCTTCCTCATGTCCAGAATCTTATGACTAATATGACTGATACACATTCTTGGGATATGCATAGGATCTCTATCTTTTTTAGCAGTTACCCTCTGATCATCAAAGTTCATGGTTTGAACAGCATTCACAGTTTGCAGAATTGTAATTTGAGTGGACGTTGTAGGACACTTTCATTTTCAGTGCTCTGTTTTAAATGCAGCAACTCAATTCTTGATCCACCCAAGGGACTCACAGCTCATTTGTGGCTTCATGTGTGACATGTACGATGCCCTGAGCTATTGCAATCTTTCTTCTCTCCCGCACTCCGTTCACTTCCCCATATCTGTTCCTTCCCATCCTAGCTCCTCTCCCTCGTGCCTCCCCCCCCCCCCCCCCCCCTCTTTCTCCCCCTTGGCATTTCGCTTTATGATGACCCAGCTAGTCCCTCGGTTCCACTATTTCTTTGGATCTTGTCTTGAGGTTCCATTCTCCCTTTCCTTTTTCCATTTTATTCTGGTTCCCTTTGGGGTTTGATCTCTGTTTCTGCCTTATGGTTTCATAGTGTGAACCATTTGGAGGAGAACTATGTCCCTAGCATCTCCAGTGTTGGTTTTGGGTTCCTATCCCCCTCCCTTCATTCTTCCCCTTTCCCTTCTCTGCTGTAGCCCATTTCCCTCTGCTAGGTCACAAGCACATGTAGCCAGTCCAAGTGGTAGGGCTCTAATGAACCCATCTGGCTGTGCTCCCTGAATCCATGATTTGTGCCAGGACAGATTAGGAGACTCTACTCATTTTTGTGGAATATATCGAAGATAAGTTTGGTGCAGTTGACTCACTTAGTAAGATGCAATCTGGTTCCCTTCTGATTAAAACCTCTTTTGCCAGTTATTCAGTTTCCCTTTGTGCTTGTGAGTGCTTATAAGGCAGCATGATGATCATTACTCCTTACCAGTCCTTAAATATCACTGAGGGCATTATTTTCCACAGGGCTTCCTCCTTCAGGAATTCGGGACTAATCTGAAATGTCATGGCGTTCATTTTATCCAGCTCAGACTCTTCTCTCATCGGATTGCCTGATCAATTAAAAGGAAAGGAAGATTCAGGAATTCAAAACTCTTGACTGTTTATCCTACTCTGAGAGCCCACAGAAATTCGACTGTCTCCACCCAGTATCTTTAATCTTGACCTTTGCTTCTGTTGCATTCTTTACTCCTCGTATTTCCTCCTTACCTCCTCCTGTTCCTCTTCCCTTTCCTCCTCCCTTGTTGTTCCCATTCCCTTCCCTTGTGGAACTGCTCCTTCTCTTCAGCCGAGAAGAAGCCCCTCTTTTTTGGCACCTGCTGGGCATGTGGCTCCTTCTAGGAAACCCGCTCCCCAGTGTCTCCAGGACAAGAAGCCTGTTACTTAGTTGAATGCAGACGCTACCCTCCAAAGGAGAAGAAAGAAAATGTGTGAGACTCAGATGAGGCCCCTTCTTGACACATCCCTCTCAATGAGGCGATGTCACTCCATCCTCACCGGTGATGGACACTGGCTTGGCACAATGACCACAACTTTTCCTCATCTGCCATCCCACCTGCTCCACCACATAACAGCATTACTAAGTCTGTATCGAATTTGAATGACACCATCCTTTTGGCATTTGCTTCAGCAATTCCTTCTACCTCAGATTTCCATGACAGAAGACTGTCCCTTGGTGGACCCCCAAAATTGCTGTGGCAATTTATGACCGCCTTTGTGCCCTCCATTGCTAGAAACAGCATCCATCTCTTGACCACTTTCTGGTCATTACATAACTTCATGCATGGGTCTATTGTCTTCTTCAATGCCAGAAACAGATTTGTTGGGAAAGGTAGGTCGCTGGCATTGGACCACATACTCCCTCTTTGCAGATATGGGCAAAGATCAGACATTTTTGGCTGTCATCTTCCTACAGGTGTCCCAGGAATTTCCCTGAATGGTGTTACCCTCACCAGCTCCAATTCTATTGCTGAGCATTTTGTTCAGCATTCCACCCAGGCCTTGGTTTTGGTCCACTATCTATCTGTGTTCAGTCTTCTCAAATGCTGTCTGGAACAACTATGTTTTTTCTTTTGGTCCCCATCACCCGGCTCCATGTAACACCCCATTTAGTAAGTGAGAAATCACCAGTGCCCTTGATCTCTGCTCTGACACAGCCCCTAGACCAGGTGCACAGCTAAATCCTTCAACACTTATCAGTGGATAGCCAATGTCATATTCTTTCCCTCTTCAGCCATCTCTGGAACAAGGAGGCATTCTCTTACCAATAGCAAGAAAGTGTCGTTACTCTAGTTTTGAAATTGGGTAAACAGCCTCCTCATATAGACACCTATCGTCCAAAGCCCACTGCAAGTTACTTGAACAAAAGGTGGATTGAAGACTTAATTGGATCCTTGAATCCTGGAATCTTTCACCTTTGAACCAGGATGGTTCTCCCTAAGGCCGCTCTACTGCAGATAATTTAGTCCGCCTGGAGTCTGTTATCTTAACAGCTTTTCCTCAGCACTAACATGTTGTTGCAGTCATCTTTGATCTACATAAAGCTTTACTACATGTAGCCACCACACCCTTGTCACTTTACATGAGTGCGGCCTCCATGGCACAATTTTTATTTTATTTATTTATTTTTGTAATATAGAACTTTCTTCCATATCGTACTTCTCAGGAACAAGTTGACACCTCCCATAGTACCTCCCAGCTGCAGGAGAATGGCATTCTGCAGGGCTCTGTTTTATGTGTTATCAATCCTATGGTGGTGGCTGTGAGGCTTACAGAGTCCCCCTCTTTGTATGCTGATGATTTTTGTTTGTACACAACAGGTGTTGCTGAATGCAGAATGCAGGAAGCAATACATACACTACAATCTTGGGCTGTCAATCGTGGCTTCCATTTTGCAACTGCCAAGACCTGTGTTATGCATTTCTGTCATCACCGTGCAGTCCATCCCATCCCATCCGGATTTGTACCTTGATGGCCAGTCTTTCAGTGTGGTGGAACTCGTAGTTTTATGGGACTGGTCGTTGATGCTCAGTAGACGTGGCTCTCCCTATCTTCGTCAACTAAAGCAGACATGTAGGTTACATCTCAATGCTTTTCGACGCATCAGAAATACCAACTGGGGCCTGGACCACTCTACTCTGATATGACTCTGTGCAGCATTGGTCCACTCCCATCTAGATTTCGGGAGTCTTGCATACAGCTTGGCATCACCTTAGACATTACACACGCTGGACCAGATACATCATGGGAAAGACTGGCAGCTAACACCTTTAAACAATGCATGATGCATCTGCCATTCTACAGAGCACCCGAACGACTGTCACTTCAGATATGAAGATCCACCTTCTGTAACGGCAGCCCAGGTGTGGGGCTATGATTGCCATCAGCATCCACTCCCTATTCTCTGAACTCCAGCTTTGCCCTCTACCACCTCTTCTCTGGGCCTGCTCTGTGGTGCACACCCTGTTCACAGCTCTGTCTTGACCCATCGCAAGGTCCAAAAGGCTCAGCACATCTTGAGGCCCTCCATTGCAAATTCTTCTGCATTCTCGATGCATTTCAGGATTAAATAGTAGTTTGTACTGGGAGCTTGATGGCTGGCAGTAGTGCTGGCTTTACTGACATTTGTGCAGGATCTAATGAATACTGCTCCTTTGCCACATGGCTGCAGTTGTTTCATTGGTAGCCATCTCTAGTGCTCCTGACCATATCTGTTGCTACACTGGTCAGTCCTTCCTCATCTGTAGCTACTACTCTTTGGGCGGTATACAAACTCATGACCAGTGTTACCTTCACCATTCATTGGTCTTGAGTATCCAGGATTCCCTTTTTACCCTCAGACACTGTGGACACACGGCAGTCTTTGTATGGACCCTGGGTCACTGTGGGATTCCGGGAATGAACCCATTGACAGGCTGGCCAAATTGGTCATCTGTGAGCTGCCTCTAGAGATCAGTATTCGGGGACTAGACTTTCGATCATTATGTCATCCAGCTCTAAGGATTTGGAATTCAGAATGGTGTACTCTGACTTTGCTGAACAAACTTTGAGCAATAAAAGAGACCACGAATTTGTGCAGGTCCTCGATGCAGGACTCTCTCAAGGATTCTACTGTCCTTCACTGCTCCGCATTGGCCACACTTTGTTGACTTGTTGTCATCTCATCTGTCACAAGGGGATCCCAACCCAATGTCATTGTTTTTTGTGGTGCCCACTTGATGGTGGTTCACATTTTGTTGGTTTGCCCTAACCTGGCGGCCCTGCGGTGCACTGATAATCTTCCCGAACCGCTACCTATGGTGTTAGCAGACAATGCCTCAACAATTCACATGGTTTTTATGGTTTATTTGTGAAAAGGGTTTTTTACGACTTCCTCTAAGGAAAGGTACCTCAGCCTAGTGAGCCCATTGAAGGGTTGGCAGGACACCCTGTTTCCACCTCTGTCCCAAACAGGCAACGGCTGTCAGTACCTGGTGGTCCACCCCAGCTCTCACCCCACTCTCTTTTGTTCTTTTTCGACCTTCTCACGTGTTCTATTTGACTTGGTGCTCATCCTCTGTTTTCCTCTGCTTCTCTCACCCTGCTGTGTCGCTAGTCTTTCCTGGGCATTGTTGAGTGGAGTGCCTCTGGTAAGTGGCGGGGCTATGTCCCCCATCATAGGTTCTGTCTTTGAGGGCCTCCAGCTGTTTTGTCTTTATTCATTGTTGATTTACCTGGTCCAGGTGGGAGGGAAAGGTGACCTTGTAGTTGGGTCCCACCTGTGCGCCCCAAGTTCTCCCACTCTCTTTCGGTTCCAGATCTTGCAGACGCCTGTACTCCCTCTGTGCCCTACCCTCCTCCACCTCTGAAAGTGAAGAAGAAGAAACAACATAAATCCCAAGGCAAGGCGCCACGGTGCCCCCAGAGGCGCCATCTCCCCTCTCGCAAACTGAGTCTGACATCTTATTTATGGATGTCACCTCATCCTTACTGGTGACAACTACTGACTGAATGACGTGACCTCCTCCTCAGCTTCTTCATGCCTACCTTGGATTCAGGCTACACGATCCTCCAGTGGAATTGTAACAGATACTATCATCACCTAGTGGAAATGCAACGTCTTGTCTCCTCTTATTCTGCATTCTGTCTCGTTCTTCAAGAAACGCATTTCTGTAATGACCACTCTCCCCAACTTTTCGTGGTTATCGGGCGTTCTGTCGAAATCCTGCTGGCCCGGGGTAGCATCTGGTGGGATCTGCACTTTTGTTCGCTTCGATGTCATTAGTGACTGGATTCCCCCATGTACCACCTTGAAGCAATAGTGGTTCGAGTGCAAATGACTCTGGCAATCACTGTTTGCAATGTCTACCTCCCTCCAGGTAGGCCAGTTGCCT
Source organism: Schistocerca gregaria (assembly GCF_023897955.1). Lineage (NCBI taxonomy): Eukaryota > Metazoa > Arthropoda > Insecta > Orthoptera > Acrididae > Schistocerca > Schistocerca gregaria. The sequence continues at coordinate 183,048,420 of NC_064928.1, read as the reverse complement.
ATGTTGCACTGTTTGCCTTTATCTAGCAACTACTGCCCCTGTTTGACCTCCTTGGGGACTTCAGTGGCCGCCATACACTGTGGGGGAGCATCACTTCAATGGATAGGGGTAGCCTAATTGGCCACCTTATCACAGACTTTGTTTCATGTCTCCTGAATGATGGTTCCCCTACACACTTCAGTGCCGATCATGGTACCTTGTCTGCTATCAATCTCACAATCTGCCCCCCTACCCTTGTAGCTCCCTTACATTGGTCATCTGATGATGACATTTGTGACAGTGACCAATTTCTGGTGAGTCTATCATTCCCCTGCCATCGCCAGGCAGACAGGCCCCACATGTTGGACATTCCGCAGGACCAATTGGCATTTATGTACACTATTTTATTAAAAGTATCTGGACACGAAGCTGAAAATGACTTAAAAGTTAGTGGCGCCCTCCATTGTTAATGCTGGAATTCAATATGGTGTTGGCCCACATTTAGCCTTGATGACGGCTTTCACTCTCGCAGGCAAACGTTCAATCAGGTGCTGGAAGGTTTCTTGGGAAATGGCAGCCCTCTCTTCACAGAGTGCTGCACTGAAGGGAGTTAGTAATGTTGGTCAGTGAGGCCTGGCATGAAGTCGGCATTCCAAAACATCTCAAAGCTATTCTATAGGATTCACGTCAGGACTCTGTGAGGCCAGTCCAGTACAGGGGTGTTATTGTCGTCTAACCACTCTACCACAGGCCATGCATTATGAACAGGTGCTCGATCACGTTGAATGATGCAATTGCTAGCCCCAAATTGATTTTCAACAGTGGGAAGCAAGAAGATGCTTATAACATCAATGTAGGCCTGTGCTGTGGTAATGCCATACAAAACAACAGGTGGTGCAAGCCCTCTCCATGAAAAAGACGACCACACCATAACGACACCACCTCCAAATTTTACTGTTGGCACTACACACGCTGGCAGACAATGTTCACTGCCCATTCGCCATATCTGCACCCTGCCATCTGATCGCCCCATTGTGTACTGTGGTTCGTCACTCCCACACATTTTTCCACTGTTCAATCGTCCAAAGTTTATGCTTCTTACATGAAGCGAAGTGTTGTTTGACATTAACTGGCGTGATGTGTGGTTTATGAGCAGCTGCTCGGCCATGAAATCCAAGTTTTCTCATCTTCAGCCTACCTGTCGTAGTACTTGCAGTGAATCCTGATGCAGTTTGGAATTTATGTGTGATGGTTTGGATAGTGTCTGCCTATTACTCATTACGACCCTCTTCAACTGTCAGCAGTCTCTGTCAGTCAACAGACAAGGTCGGCCTGTACGCTTTTGTGCTATGCATGTCCTTCCATATTTCAACTTCACTATCACATCGGAAACAGTAGACCTAGGGATGTTTAGCATAGTGGAAATCTCGTGTACAGACATATGAAGCAAGTGACACCCGATCACCTGACGACGTGCGAAGTCCGTGATTCCACAGAGCACCCCATTCTGCTCTCTCACGATGTCTAATGACTGCTGAGGTTGCTGGTATGGAGTACCTGGCAGTATGTGGCAGCACAATGCACCCAATTCGAAAAACGCGTGTTTTTGGAGGTGTCCGGATACTTTTGATCACATAGTGTACATCTGCTGTTCACTTTGAGACTCCACTCTTTGTAGACATCTCTGTCACTATTCTTTATACTGCTGGCACTGCTGTCCCCCTATCCACAGGTCTCCCTTATCATTGACCAGTACCATGGTGGACCAAGGATGTCACAGTCGCTGTCCAGGATCGCCGACAGGCGCTGCAGCGATGTAAGTGACACCCTTCACAGACCAACCTCCTCATTTCTAAATGTCTCCATGCTAAGGCTTGTTACCTTATTCTACATCTACATTCATACTCCGCAAGTCACCCAACGGTGTGTGGCGGAGGGTACTTTACGTGCAACTGTCATTACCTCTCTTTTCTGTTCCAGTCGCGTATGGTTCGCGGGAAGAACGACTGTCCGAAATCCTCCGTGCACGCTCGAATCTCTCTAATTTTACATTTGTGATCTCCATGTTAGGTATAAGTAGGGGGAAGCAGTATATTCGATACCTAATCCAGAAATGCACCCTCTCGAAACCTAGCGAGCAAGCTACACCGCGATGCAGAGCGCCTCTCTTGCAGAGTCTGCCACTTGAGTTTGCTAAACATCTCCGTAACGCTATCACGGTTACCAAATAACCCTGTGACAAAACGCGCCGCTCTTCTTTGGATCTTCTCTATCTCCTCCGTCAACCCGATCTGGTAGGGATCCCACACTGATGAGCAATACTCAAGTATAGGTCGAACGAGTGTTTTGTAAGCCACCTCCTTTGTTGATGGACTACATTTTCTAAGGACTCTCCCAATGAATCTCAACCTGGTACCCGCCTTACCAGCAATTAATTTTATATGATCATTCCATTTCAAATTGTTCCGCACGCATACTCCCACATATTTAACAGAAGTAACTGCTACCAGTGTTTGTTCCGCTATCATATAATCATACAATAAAGGATCCTTCTTTCTATGTATTCGCAATACATTACATTTGTCTATATTAAGGGTCAGTTGCCACTCCCTACACCAAGTGCCTACCCGCTGCAAATCTTCCTGCATTTCGCTACAATTTTCTAATGCTGCAACTTCTCTGTATACTACAGCATTATCCGCGAAAAGCCGCATGGAACTTCCGACACTATCTACTAGGTCATTTATATATATTGTGAAAAGCAATGGTCCCATAACACTGCCCTGTGGCACGCCAGAGGTTACTTTAACGTCTGTAGGCGTTAAGCAGAGTAAAAAGAAATGCTGGGAGCGCTATGTTTCTTCCCTCTTCATCACACATTTGCTCAAAGCTCCGTAACCTTCTGGGTCGCCAGAGACAGTCAGCTGTCCCTGGTCCTCACAGAACACCTCACGACACCCTTTGTGGCGGCATTGTCATCCTCTGCCTACCTTACTACCTTTCTCTGGCAGAAACAGAGTTGAACAGACCCACTCTTCTTTTCATCCCGCACACATTGAGCCCCACAATGCACGCTTTGCTGATTGGGAATACGTGCAGGTTCTTAGCTATTCATGAGACACAAACCCAGGGCCAGATTCCATCCACAACCAGATGATCCAATACTTGGACGTTCCCCAGAGGCAACAGCTCCTCAGGATCTTCATCTACATTTGGCTCACGGGTGCTTTTCTGTCACAACGGCGAGACAGTATAGTTATCCCCATCCTTGAGCCCAGGAAGGACCCAGCGACTCTAGACAGCTAGCCCTACCCATTAGGTTGACAAATGTACTTTGTAAACTGCTCAAGGGGATGGTTAGCTTCATATTATGTTGGGAACTCAAACATTGGGACCTTTTGTCCCTGTATCAGTGTGGCTTCTGGATAGGACAATCTCCCTCCAACTGACCATTTACTCAGCTTGGAAACAACCATCCAACATGTTTTTACTCTCTGCCAGCAGCTTGTAATGAACTTATTTGACATACACTCCTGGAAATTGAAATAAGAACACCGTGAATTCATTGTCCCAGGAAGGGGAAACTTTATTGACACATTCCTGGGGTCAGATACATCACATGATCACACTGACAGAACCACAGGCACATAGACACAGGCAACAGAGCATGCTCAATGTTGGCACTAGTACAGTGTATATCCACCTTTCGCAACAATGCAGGCTGCTATTCTCCCATGGAGACGATCGTAGAGATGCTGGATGTAGTCCTGTGGAACGGCTTGCCATGCTATTTCCACCTGGCACCTCAGTTGGACCAGCGTTCGTGCTGGACGTGCAAACCGCGTGAGACGACGCTTCATCCAGTCCCAAACATGCTCAATGGGGGACAGATCCGGAGATCTTGCTGGCCAGGGTAGTTGACTTACACCTTCTAGAGCACGTTGGGTGGCACGGGATACATGCGGACGTGCATTGTCCTGTTGGAACAGCAAGTTCCCTTGCCGGTCTAGGAATGGTAGAACGATGGGTTCGATGACGGTTTGGATGTACCGTGTACTATTCAGTGTCCCCTCGACGATCACCAGAGGTGTACGGCCAGTGTAGGAGATCGCTCCCCACACCATGATGCCGGGTGTTGGCCCTGTGTGCCTCGGTCGTATGCAGTCCTGATTGTGGTGCTCACCTGCACGGCGCCAAACACGCATACGACCATCATTGGCACCAAGGCAGAAGCGACTCTCATCGCTGAAGACGACACGTCTCCATTCGTCCCTCCATTCACACCTGTCGCGACACCACTGGAGGCAGGCTGCACGATGTTGGGGCGTGAGCGGAAGATGGCCTAACGGTGTGCGGGACCGTAGCACAGCTTCATGGAGACGATTGCGAATGGTCCTCGCCGATACCCCAGGAGCAACAGTGTCCCTAATTTGCTGGGAAGTGGCGGTGCGGTCCCCTACGGCACTGCGTAGGATCTTACGGTCTTGGCGTGCATCCGTGTGCCGCTGCGGCCCGGTCCCAGGTCGACGGGCACGTGCACCTTCCGCCGTCCACTGGCGACAACATCGATGTACTGTGGAGACCTCACGCCCCACGTGTTGAGCAATTCGGCGGAACGTCCACCCGGCCTCCCGCATGCCCACTATACGCCCTCGCTCAAAGTCCGTCAACTGCACATACGGTTCACATCCACGCTGTCGCGGCATGCTACCAGTGTTAAAGACTGCGATGGAGCTCCGTATGCCACAGCAAACTGGCTGACACTGATGGCGACGGTGCACAAATGCTGCGCAGCTAGCACCATTCGACGGCCAACACCGCGGTTCCTGGTGTGTCCGCTGTGCCGTGCGTGTGATCATTGCTTGTTCAGCCCTCTCGCAGTGTCTGGAGCAAGTATGGTGGGTCTGACACACCGGTGTCAATGTGTTCTTTTTTCCATTTCCAGGAGTGTACATAAGGCACACAACATGGCTTGGCACCATTGCATTTTAGTTACCCACCATGACTGGGGCTTCCATGGTCATCCTCAGATTTTTATCCACGAGTTTTTATCTCACCTGCTCTTCTGGGTTTGAGTTGGCATTTCACTCAGTACCCTCAGATTCAGGAGAAATGGTATCTCACATTGTTCTGTGCTAAGTCACACTCTTCCTCATTGCCATTATTGGGCTTGTGACCTCAGTTGGGCCTCTGGTTACCCCGGCGTTTTACGTCAATGATTTTTGCATCTTGTGTAGCTCCCACTTGATAGCATCTGCTGAGCACTGGGTCCAATGTGCCATCCAACAGGCCTCTGCATGGGCCACCTCTCGCATCTTCCAGTTTTCCCCCTCAAAAATGTGGGTTATGCATTTTTGTCGTCGACCCACAGTACGCCGGGATCCAGAACTTTATTTAGGCAACCAGCTTCTTGATGCTGTAGCACAGTCCCGTTTCTTGGACCTTATTTTTGATAACAAGCTGACATGGCTGCCCTACATTTGCCAACTAAAGACTACATGAATGCAGAAGTTAATGATTTCTGCTTCCTGGCCTACACAGCTTGGGATGCAGACCATACCACTCTTCTCCATCTTTAATGTGCTCTGGTCCTGTCCAGTCTAGATTATGGTAGTCAGATTTATGGCTCAGCAGCTCCTTCCACTTTGAAACTGCTTGACCCTGTTCACGATTGTGGAGTGCAGCTGGTTACTGATGCCTTTCGCACTAGTCCTGTTGATATTCTCCTCACAGAATTGGGGATTCGCAATTCATCTCCATTCATTGGACTGCACCCCGTGTCTTTCCTCCCATACCCCCCTTGGATGGTGCCTAGACCACAGATTAGGACTGGTCTATTCCAGGGTCCTAACTTCTCTATTGCTCCCATGGCTTTCCAGTGCCTTCTCTGTGCCATCCTTGCACAGTTCCAGGGTACGACCATCTTTTACACTGATGGCTCTAAGACTGTTTATAAGGTTGAATATGCTTTCACATCTTCTACTGGCTTTGAGCACTATTTATTGCTGGGATCATGTAGTGTGTTCACAGCAGAGCTTCTAGCCATTCACAGAGCCATTCTTTTTGTTTCCCAGGCCTCCCACCAGTGTTTTGTTCAGATTCCATGAGCAGCCTGCAGGCTATCGACTGATGCTACTCTCATCACCCTTTGGTCTCTCCTGTCCATGACTTTCTCTCTGTCCTTGAGCATGCCACCTGTTCAGTCGTCTTTCTCTGGGTCCCAAGTTATGTGGGCATCCCAGATCAAAGTTCAATCTTCTGAGTAAAGAGCAATTTGGTTTCCAGGCTGGCAAAAGCACAAATTCAGCTGTAGCTCACTTCTCAAATGTTATCCTCGAAGCACTAGACAAAGGAGACCACATAACAGGGATCTTCCTTGATTTGACCAAAGCATTTGACACGGTAGACCACACAATTTTGCTAAACAAACTAAATGCACTAGGAGTAAGAGGAGTAACAAACATGTGGTTTCATTCATACCTGCAAAACAGGGTCCAACAGGTGGAGATCACTCAAACCAACTCCAATCACACCTTTTCACACCCAGAATACATCAAGAGTCCCCCAAGGAAGTGTGCTGGGCCCAATCCTCTTTTTAATATACATAAACGATTTTCCACAAAGTGTCAAACATGGTGAATCAGTACTGTTTGCTGATGACAGTAACATCCTAATCAAAGCTGAGTCGCCAAGTGCACTTAATGAAAAAGCTGAGGAAACACTTAAGCATGTATGCCAATAGATAGAGACTAATAAATTAACCCTAAATGTAAAAAAAACCAACAGTATTAGCTTCCACTTAAACAGGAAACCGAACAGTAGCAAGCTAAAAGTTAATGACGAGCACATAGAATGTGTACCATCAACAAAATTTTTAGGCATGCATGTCGACTCTCAACTAAATTGGACCAAGCACACTGCGGTACTTGGAAAGCGAATAGCTTCAGCATGCTATGCACTTAGGATTATAAATTCAGTGTGTAGTAGCCAGTGTACTAGAACTGCATATTTTGCGTATGTCCACTCTATAATTAGTTATGGCATAACCTTCTGGGGATCAACAGAGCAGAACAGACAAACAATATTTAAGTTGCAAAAACGGGCCGTACGAATCATAACAAAAAGTAGCAGTAGATCCCATTGCACAGAGTTATTTAAATCTTTGGGTATATTGACAGTTCCGTGTGAATACATTTTGCAGACAGTAATATACATAAAAAGACACATTGACCAGTTCCCGATAAACAGTTCCATACATGCACATGACACCAGACACAGACAACACTTACACCTCTATAGGAAAAACAAATCAAAAACTCAAAATAGCATGTTATATAATGGAATTAAATTATACAATAAACTTCCACAAGTGATCAAAGACATAAGCAAAATAGATAACCTGAGGAAATCGCTAAAAAAATATCTCTCGGAAAAGTGCTTTTATACTGTCAATGATTACTTGAGATGATGTGAATGCATAGAAATATGTAAAAATTAGCAACTGTGTCATTAAGTGGTTTAAAAATGCATCTTGTTATAATATTCATGAATTCCGATTGTGACAATTATAAATTTGTGTACCTATTGTATATACTCATGTTGACAACATCCATACAATCCTGATTGTCTACGGATGGATAAATAAATAAATAAATAAAAATGAACTGGCTGACCGTTTGGCTGGAGAAGCAGTTAATTATACCCCATTTCCTTTCATGATTCCAGCTGCGTATCTGTGTCTAATCTTGTTGCCCAACAGTGGAATCTCATCTGGTGCGCTACTGCTCATAGTAAGGCGCTCTTATGTCCGCTCCTCTCTGAAGGGTTCCACTGTTTTATGCCGTTTACATATTGGTCTTACCTGACTCACCCATTGTTTCCTCCTACGTAACGACCCACCCCCACAGTGTGGTTGTGGAGCCAGACTGACAATATTTCACATATTGGTGGAGTGTCCCATTCTTTTGGCCCTTCGTGTTAAGTTTAGTCTTCCAGATTCCTTAAATTTAATATTAGCAGACGATCCATGAATGGTTGAAATGGTTCTCAGTTTCCTCCATGAAAGTGATTTTTATTTCCAGATATAAGATTCTCCTTTAGTCGTGGTGCAGGGGCAGGTTGGTTGTGGTATGGACTTCTTTTAGAGTCTTCTCGGTCTGTGACACCATGACTGGACCCTTTTTCCCGGTTTTTAGATTTGGTCTCACCTTCTATGCCTTTACTGTTTGTATTTAATGTTCATTAATTTATAATTTGACTCCCCTGGTTGGATCCATCCACTATTAGCAGACTCTCTTTCTTCTGTAACTCTCTTCGGATTCGTGGGACTGATAATCTCACCGTTTGGTCCCATAACCGCTCTCAATCAATCAGTCAATCAGTGCCCACCACCCACTGTGGGGGAGTGTCACTTCCATAGGTGGGGGGGGGGGGGGGTGTCTCCTAATTGACCAACTTATTACGGACCACGATTTGTCTCCCCAATGATGGTTCCCCTACCCTCTTCAGTGCCACTTATGGCACCTTTACTGCTACATCTGCCCTTGTGGCTTTCCTACATTGGTCATTCCATGATGACCTTTTGTGACAGTGACCACTTTCTGGTGATTCTATCATTTCCCTACTGCCTCCAGGCAGACAGGCCCCCACATTGGGCATTCGGCAGGGCCAGTTGGCCTTTATATACGTCTGCTGTGCACTTCAACATTTTCCTCTTGAATTCCATTGATGAAGTCATACAAGGTGTCTCTGCCACTATTCTTCAGGCTGCTGGCACTGTTGCTCCCCTTGTTGTCGACCAGTACAGTGGGGTGAAACAGATGGTGGGGCTGTTCAACTCTGCGTGGTGGACCAAGGATGTCGCCGTCGCTGTCCAGGTCCGCCGATGGGCACCGCAGTGATTTAAGGGACACCCTTCACAGACCAACCTCCTCACTTTTAAGCATCTCCATGTTAAGGCTCAATACATAATTAAGCAGAGTAAAAAGGAATGCTGGGAGTGCTATGTTTCGTCCCTGGCGATGTACGCTGCTTCATAGCAGATTTCGTCAAATCTCCATAACCTTCTAAGCCACCGGCGACAGTCAACTGTCCACGATCGTAACCTTCAAGATGCCCTGTGCACTGAGCCATTGGTGCTCACAGAACACCTCGTGGTACACTTTGTGACAACATCAGGGTCCTCTTCCTATCCTGCTGCCTTTCTCCGGTAGACATGCAGAGTTGAACGGGCCTCCCCTCTGTTTCATCCCACACCACGCTGAGTCCTATAGTGGACCCTTCACTGAACGGGAATTCTTGCAGGCTCTTACCTCTTCACGAGACATGGTCCCAGTACGGGTTCCAACCACAAACAGATGATCCAACACTTAAGACATTCCCCAGAGGCAACAGCTCCTCAGGGTATTCAACCGCATTCGGCTCACGGGTGCTTTTCCGCCACAGTGGCAGAACGGTATAGTTATCCCTGTCCTTAAGCCCAGGAAGAACCCAGCGACTCTAGACAGCTAGCCCTCCCCATTATCTTGACAAACGTACTTTGTAAATTGCTTAAGGAGATGGTTACCTTCATATTATGTTGGGAACTCAAATGTCAGAACCTTTTGTCCCTGTGTCAGTGTGGCTTCCGAGCAGGACGATCTCCAACTGACCAGTTACTGAGATTACAAACTGCCATCCAACAGGCTTTTACTCACTGTCAGCAGCTTGTCTTGGACTTCTTTGACCAACATAAGGCATATGACATGACTTGGCGCTATTACATTTTACGTACCCACCATGACTGGGGCTTCTGTGGTCTCCTTCAGATTTTTATCCGCAAGTTTTTATTTCAACGGCTCTTCTGGGTTCAAGTTGGCATTTCACTCAGTGTCCTCAGATTCAGGAGAATGGTGTCTCACATCATTTTGTGGTAAGTGTCACACTCTTCCTCATTGCCATCAATGGGCTTGTGACCTCGGTTGGGCCTCTGGTTACCCTGGCGTTGTACGTCGATGATTTTTGCATCTGGTGTAGCTCCGACTTGGCAGTATCTGCTGAGCACTAGCTTCAAGGTGCCATCCAACAAGCCTCTGTGTGGGCCACCTCTCATGCCTTCCAAGTTTCTCCCTCCAAAACGTGGGTTGTGCATTTTTGTCATTGACCCACAGTACGCTGGGATCCAGAGCTTTATTTCGGCAACAAGCACCTTGATCTTGTAGCACAGTTCTGTTTCTTGGACCATATGTTTGATAATGAACTGACATGGCTACCCCACATTCGCCAACTAAACACTACATGTATGCGGAAATTTAAGGCTCTCTGCCTCCTGGCCCACGCATCTTGGGGTGCAGACCGCACCACTTTTCTGCTCTGGCCCTGTCCAGTCTAGATTATGGTAGTCAGATTTATGGCTCAGGAGCTGCTTCCACTTTGAAAATGCTTGATCCTGTTCACAATTGTGGGGTGCAGCTGTTTATTGATGCCTTTCACACTAGTCCTGTTGATATTCTCCTCACAGAAGCGGGGATTCCCCCTCTACACATATGACCCAACCTACTCCTAGTTTCTTATGCAGTTGCCATTTGCCAGTTCTCTGACCATCCTGTAAACCCTGTGTTTTCGACAACGAGGGATTTCTCCCTCGTAACACCTACCCACGGGTGGGATTACCAGTTGGCATGTGTCTCACTTCCACCTGTTGGGATCTTCATCTCAACTCACTGAAATGCACTCCATGTCTTTCCTCCCGCCCTACCCTCCACCCTCCTGGATGGTGTCTAGACGACAGATTAGAACCAATAGATACCAGGGTCCTAAGATCTGTCACCCTATGATTTCCCGGCATCTCGTATGTGCCATTCTTGCATAGTTCCAGAAAGACACCATGTTGTGTCCTGGTGGTTCTAAGATAATTGATAAGGTAGGATACACTTTCACATCTCCTACTGGCTTAGAATAACATTTATTACCAGGATCATGTAGTGCATTCACAGCAGAGCTTCTATCCATTCACAGAGCCTTCTTTTTTCTTTCTCAGGCTTCCCTTCACAGTGTTTTAATTTTTTCAGGCTCAATGAGTAGCCTGCAGGCTATCGACCCAAGCTACTCTGGTCATTCTTTGGTCTCTGCTCTCCATGACCTCTCTGCCCTTGAGCATGCCACTTGTTCGGTCATCTTTCTCTGGGTCCCAAGTCATGTGGGCATCCCAGGCAATGAACTGGCTGACCATTTGGCTGGAGAAGCAGTTACTTATTGCCCATTTCCTTTCATGTGTCCAGCAGCGGATGCATGTCAAATGTCTCTCTGCCCAAAAATGGAATCTCATCTGGTGTGCTACTGCTCATAGTAATAAATTCCGCACAATCAAGGAGTCTACTGCAGTCTGGTGCTCTTCCTTCCACTCCTCTCAGTAGGAGTCCACTGTTTTATGCTGTCTGTGGATTGGTCATACCAAGCTCACCTATTGCTTCCTCCTACGTAACGACCCACACCCACAGTGTCGTTGTGGAGCCGGTCTGACTGTATCCCACACATTGGTGGAATGCTTCCTTCTTTTGGCCCTTCATGCTAAGCATAGTCTCCCTGATTCCTTAAATTTAATATTAGCAGACAATTCACGGATGGTTGAACTAGTCCTCAGTTTCCTCTGTAAAACTGGTTTTTATTTCCAGATATAAGGCTCTACTTAAGCCTTGGACCAGGAACAGGGTGGTTGTGGTTGGGACCTGATTTCCAGTCTTCTCAGTCTGGGACCTCATGAATGCCCCTTTCTTCCAGTTTTTAGATTTGGTCTCACCTTTTAGGCCATTTACTGTGTGTGTTTAATGTTTATTATTTTACAATTTGACTTACCTGACTGGATTCATCCACTTTCAGTGGATACTCTTTCTTCTGTGACTAACTTCGGAAGTGTGGGTCTGATGACCTCGCTGTTTGGTCCCATAACCCCTCTCAAGTAATCAGTCAGTTAATTAATCAAGATACGGAAGGGTTAATAATACTCTGTTTACAGAATTTTATAAATAGTTCGTGTAGATCTGAGCGCTCTTGCAGCCCTCGATGCTCTCTGCAGATGGAGCTGAAGTCACACAGCCAGAGTTGGTGGCACTGCATAGCAGCTTGACAGCATCCAGAAAGTTACGAGAAGGCGATTGCATGAAGCATCATCGTGACAGGTTGATTTAGAAGTGAGGACTTAGTTATAACTGCAACCAATGACCGTTTCGTTTCACTTCAACATACAAACTCGTGTGCGCAACACACTATTGCTGTAGCCATGTAGCTGAAGAATTGTATGAGTGATATAGCAGATGTCTTTCTCAGGTAAGACACTGGATTTGTATGGCAGTTCAAATCCTTGTCCCACTGTCAATGTTTAGGCTTCCTGTGATTTCCTGAACAAGGCAAAGCAAATGCTGAGGTGATTCCTTTGTAGGAGCACAGCCAATTTCCTTCCTCATCCTTTCTCAGTTTACTTGTGATCTGTCTGGGATGACCTCTTTGAAACCCTAATTGTCCTTCCTTTTTCTGCTTGTGCTAGATAGAATCAACATATGTAAGACGACTGAAATTGAAACATGTGAAAAGATTAGTCATGTAAGCCCACAGGCAACACTGTACCCTAGAGATAAACATACTCTTAAAGGTATTCTGTCTTCTGCAATGCAGAAGCCACTGAAGATGTGCATCTGCCTTTTACTAGTCTGACAGTGAAAACAAAAGGTGGCAAAAATGGAAGGGTGCCACTATAAGTGGAAAAGATCCTCCTATCACTGCAGTGAACTGTAAAATCTTTACATCTACATCTACATGATTACTCTGCAATTCACATTTAAGTGCTTGGCAGAGGGTTCATCGAACCACAATCATACTATCTCTCTACCATTCCACTCCCGAACAGCACGCGGGAAAAACGAACATCTAAACCTTTCTGTTCGAGCTCTGATTTCTCTTATTTTATTTTGATGATCATTCCTACCTATGTAAGTTGGGCTCAACAAAATATTTTCGCATTCGGAAGAGAAAGTTGGTGACTGAAATTTCTTAAATAGATCTCGCCGCGCCGAAAAACGTTTTTGCTTTAATGACTTCCATCCCAACTCGCGTATCATATCTGCCACACTCTCCCCTATTACGTGATAATACAAAACGAGATGCCCTTTTTTACACCCTTTTGATGTCCTCCGTCTATCCTACCTGGTAAGGATCCCACACCGTGCAGCAATATTCTAACAGAGGACGAACGAGTGTAGTGTAAGCTGTCTCTTTAGTGGACTTGTTACATCTTCTAAGTGTCCTGCCAATGAAACGCAATCTTTGGCTCTCCTTCCCCACAATATTATTTATGTGGTCTTTCCAACTGAAGTTGTTCGTAATTTTAACACCCAGGTACTTAGTTGAATTGACAGCCTTGAGAATTGTACTATTTATCGAGTAATCGAATTCCAACGTATTTCTTTTGGAACTCGTGTGGATCACCTCACACTTTTCGTTATTTAGCGTCAACTGCCACCTGCCACACCTTACAGCACTTTTCTAAATCGCTTTGCAATTTATACTGGTCTTCGGATGACCTTAATAGACTGTAAATTACAGCATCATCTGCAAACAACCTAAGAGAACTGCTCAAATTGTCACCCAGGTCATTTATATAGATCAGGAACAGCAGAGGTCCCAGAACTCTTCCCTGGGGAAAATGTCTTTTGCTTAACATTACATTGCTAGGCACAGAAATTAAACACTTACATCTACATGGTCACAATTTACTATCCCATTTACTGTGAATGTAATATAAGGAAAAACGGAGTGATTATATTAACAAAAGTGGAATAAACTTCCACACCATATTAGTAAGTACTACTCTTTGAGTGGTGTATTTGAGAAATTGATATGGAAACTTACAAAAGAGCAATTCTCACAGTTTTTAGGCTTGCAGCAGAAAATGTTTTAAGCTTCATTACAGTTGGAGGGGGGTGCCAATAAGACATAGGAGAAATAACTGGGAAGTGATCCTATGTGAGGATTTAAATATCACTTTCATCTTGGATATTTCTGATTGAGGGTACTTACAGTTGCTCATTGTGAACCTCGGTTTGACATCCCACAGCAACATCCCCGACAAGAAAGGGAAGACATAGTACAATGGTAGGTGATAAATTATTCCTAAATATAACACAATAGTCTTCCGTGAAACAGGCGTATGCACCGTGATACATGGTTTATCTGATGTGATGGTCAAATGGCAACAGTAATCCAGCCCCGTCAGTCAGCTGTATCTAATAGGAAGTGGAATGTTATAATGTTACGTGTATGTAGGCCAGTGATTTGTACATGTTGAGTTGGTATGAGGAGATGTAAATTTTATTGCTCAGCTGAATGCGAGGTGGTGTTGCATGTGAGTTCAGGTACTGAGGCAGTTGACGAGTAGCGGGAAATGGTTCAGTCCCAAAGCCTGGAATTTGGGCAGCAGTTACTCACATGACATTTGTGTATTAAGATGCACCAGAAAAGGTGGACTTGAAGACAGTCTGAAACATTGCTTCTTGCATACCTTAGAAATTCTGCAATAAATTACACTTAAGTGATAGAGCAAATATGCAATTTCAGAAGAGTGAAGTGGATACAATGAAACAATAATATTTTGAATTTCTTAAAAACTACAGGCATTAATATTTTGCAGAGACTAAAAATTTTCACCTTTGAATTAACAACTTTTAAGCATTTGTGCGATTTCTCTGACAAACGATATCTCAGATGTTAGCATTACGCTATATCTATCATCCCTCAAAGCTATTCATTTGTATCTAATTTATTACATTTTATATAATTTCTTCATGCAAATGTTTGTAGAACATCGTATCCTCCATATTCACACAGGACCTGAATGCAGTGTGAATACCTCATATAGTGTCATACTTTTGTAATTATTTATTGAATATTATGCTATTTTTGCCAGTAACTTATTTAAATATTGATTACAATTGATATTAACAGCTGTGTTAATTTAAAGGTGATCAGTCTCATGTGTTTGCTGACACCATCGTTGAAAAAAGTGTCAAAAGACAATTCTGTCAAGCAATTTTAAATACTTGTTTAAACAATATCTAATGACAATTTGTCGTCATTGAACACGAGTTCACTTGGGCAAGAATGCTTTCTTATTTACTGGTGAATAAACCTTAATTTATATGTATTGTGTATGTCTGTGTGGGACAAAATGTTTAACATTTATTTTATTTAAGTATTGTTGTAAGATATTAGTTTAGCGTGGAAAGCGGTCAACTTTCATCAAAAGTCATGTCTATAGAATACAAGAATGGTGTAATTTTGGTGGGGATGGCCATCAGTAAATGAGAGTTAGACAATGGCAGGACACTGCTGGAATCAAGTGCAGGCAAACACTTTTTCAGTGGTGCACTAAAAGAAGTAATTCTGGGCACTTTCACATTTGAGCTGGAAGAAGGCTGACCTGCCTTTGGGAGTGTATGTTATTCGGTCATTTTGTTGATCGTCCAGGTGGTGTATGTCTGCTACGGTACTTGGAACATTTGAAGGGACTCTAACGCTCGTGGGCTCTTAATATGTTCCAGAGCAGAACTCTTAAACTTTCCCACTTACATTACGAATTTGAGAATAAACAAAGTGTGAACTTCTATTCATTATCTCTCATGTCTTGTGTAAATTGTCATACTGAACTCCAAATATTTTGAGCTGACAAATGTTTAGTGTTTGTTATCAGAAAATGTATTTAATTTCCTGCTTGTCTTAGATGACTGTAGCTTAAAGATTCAACTACCGTTCTTCTAATGCTTTCAGTGCAACTTTATTACATTTAACCCACCGAGGAAGTGATAGGAAAAGTTAGTGTCAAGGATTTGGAGGGTCATGATGACCCTGTATCTCCTTCATATTTTTTAAAGTATTTATTGGTATTTTTTAACAGATGATGGGGAAGTTAACTTACAAATTAGTCAAGCTGGCAGAGTTGGTGGTCATGTGTGCATGAGGTGTGCTTGCTTATGTGTATGAATAGCACTTGTTTCTCGTTTGCTGATGACGGCTGTGGCCGAAAGCTTTATGTTTGTGTATTTTCATTGTGCCTGTCTGCAACTTAATGTTTCTTCTTTAGGGTAAGCTGCAATCTATCTTTCCCTCCATTGTTCATATCCGTACCTGGAGTTTTCATCATTTGACTTTGTTATTAAAGCAAATTACATAAAAAACACCCATTATGCGTAAAAATGCTTTAATTGTTTCAGATATACAAAAAGTCTAAAAATTGATCATCTTTAGCTGGACTTTGTTTTACATATTTTCACAAACCAGCAAGAACAACCATTATTATGAGTAATTCACATTTTTTGTAAATATTTATGAGATCAATCATCTTCAGCCAAAAAATTTGTAATAAATTGGTCTTATAAGCTATTAATCATCTCTTGCCATAGCACATCATTGATAGAATGTAACAATGTGTTGCAGACAAATGTACTTTTCACAAACGTCCTAGACATGAGATGTCTTACGATGTCTGACATAGGGACACTCTTGGCACGTTCTTTGTACACCTTGGACTCTAGCAGTCTGTTTCTGTGCAGATTCTCCACTGAATTCTCTAATTCCCTTACACAAAGTTCTCAGCAATTGAGATATTTCATTCTGGGTACTTAAGTGTTCACTTGCAACCACACAGCCTATGTTTTAATAAAATAATGATGCTTTTGGGATTCTTATTTGATCAGTGAACATTATTAGCCTTTATGCTAGCAATTCTCAGTGTTGCATAGAACACACACTGAGGCTTTTTTTAATTTTTTTAGATAAGGAAGATTCCTGCTTACATCATAGGTGTCAGATAGCTCATATGCAACGTCTACCCCACCTATCACTGAAGTGCCAAAGAAACTGGTATAGGTGTGCATATTCAAATACAGAGATATGTAAATAGGCAGAAGACGGCTCTGCGGTTGGCAACACCTATATAAGACAAAGTGTCTGGCACAGTTGTTACATTGGTTACTGCTGCTACAATGGCAGTTTATCAAGATTTAAGTGAGTTTGAACGTGATGTTATAGTCGGCACACGAGCAATGGAACACAGCATCTCCGAGGTAGCGATGAAGTGGGGATTTTCCCGTATGACCCTATCAAGAGTGTGCTGTGAATATCAGGAATCCAGTAAAACATCAAATCTCCAACATTGCTGCAGCTGGAAAAAGATCCAGCAAGAACGGGACCAATGGCGACTGAAGAGAATCGTTCAGCGTGACAGAAGTGCAACCCTTCAGCAAATCTCTGCAGATTTCAATGCTAGGCCATAACCAAGTGTTAGTTTGCCCTTGATGACTGCACAGGACAGAGCTTTATGCCTCGCCTGGGCCTGTCAACACCGACGTTGGACTGTTGATGACTGGAAACCTATTATCTGGTCAGATGAGTCATTTCAAATTGTATTGAGCGGATGGATGTGTACGTGTATGGAGACCTTCTCGTGAATCCATGGACCCTGCATGTCAGCAGGGAACTGTTGAAGCTGGTGGAGGCTCTGTAATGGTGTAAGGCATGTGCGGTTGGAGTGATATGGGACCCGTGATACATCTAGATACGACTCTGACAGGCGACAGGTATGTAATCATCCTGTCTGATTACCTACATCTATTCATGTCCATTGAGCATTCAGATGGACATGGACAATTCCAGCAGGACAATGCGATACCCCACAAGTTGTGAATTGCTACAGAGTGACTCCAGGAACACTCTTCTGAGTTTAAACAGTTCTGTGGGCCACCAAGCTCCATAGACATGAACATTATTGAGCATATCTGGGATGCCGTGCAAAGTCATGTTCAGAAGAGATCTCCAACCCCTTCATACTCTTACAGATTTATGGACAGCCCTGCCACGATTCGTGGTGTCAGTTCCCTCCAGCACTACTTCAGACATTAGTCGAGTCCAGGCCACATCGTGTTGCAGCACTTGTGTGTACTCGTGGGGACCCTACACAATATTAGGTGGGTGTCCCAGTTTCTTTGGCTCTTCAGTGTAAAACTTACACCCCCCCCCCCCCCTCCCCACTCCCATTGATCCATCAATTTGAGCATTGCAGTGGAGACTAGATGTGAGCAAAGAGACTGTTTTTCTTTGGTATATGTTATAGGAGTGTAATATCCTTTTTGAAACCAAACTTAGATGAATAGACTTCTGTATCACAAGTTTTGCAAAATTCCAGAGGGTTTTGTCTCTCGTTCTTACGCACTGTTTCCATGGATGTAAGCTTGTGTTCTTTGATTAGGTGTGACACTAGCTCATAGCTAGTGTACCAGTTATCAAAAGTCATGTCACAGTCAGCTTTTAAAATGGGCTGTACCACACGATTCATGACATAAAATGGTTTATTGTTGAGTAAAAGTGAAAATGGTCCATCTGCCTGCTTTCAAGCATATATTTCGAGCTTGAAAACATGAAAGTTCTTTGTGTCAACAGAGGTTAATATTATTGTGCCATGCGTCTGCCTCTGAATGCAAGCAGAATTTCATCTGTGGTTGTGCATTCTCCTAAGATGAAGGCTTGTTTGCAGTTTTCCATGAATGCTTCAAATATTTGACAGCATTTTTACCAAATATGCCTGATAATACAAAATATTCATTAAAAATAATAGATAAAAGAATGGCAGAAAAATGTTACATCGCAGTTGTGGAAGGATCATAATTACTACCCACTAAGCGTTCGTGCAGTTTTATCTCCTTGCACGTGCGGTGGCCAACCAAGTGGTGGTGTCTGGAGGGGATCACTTCATTTTTGCTGCTACAGAGAACTTTGGTAGAATACAACTGCAGAACAAAAAACTATACACGAAAATAAGTGAGCAGGGTCAAATTGACCCTACCACATTCTTGCAAGTTAATAAGGTTATCATTCTGTCTGTAATATAATTGGTTATCATAGGACCATTTTCCATTTATTTGAGAGACACTTTTTGAAATATTATTCGGCAGATTTCTCTGATTATGTCTGCATCAGTTACTGACAATGTTAGAATAAAATCCATTTTATTAATTCTGTTTATTTAATATTTATTTTATTAATTTAAAATTCTAGCCAATAAATATACTTTGACTGCAGGATCACAGCAATAGTTTATTTGCAGTGAGTTAGGTGCCGGGCACAAAAGCAGATGTTTGGCTCAACACTACAGCATTATCGAGCAATTCTTTTAAACACAGCTGTGTTTAGCCCAGTTACTTAAGGTGTGAGCAATACCATATAAAATCACAATTGGTTTACTTGTATGGGATGCTGGTTATAAAAACGGCTTGGCAGAATATCCATCAGGTAACGTTGCAGTGTGTAGTCTGCATTTTGAAATTTCATTGGGATGACTAAACTGGGGAACTGAATGGCAAATTCAACAAGGCTCTTGCATGAAATTGTAAGCTCTCCAGAAAGAGAAGAGAATCACTGAGCAGGAGGCAAATTTTTGTGCCCCCCCCCCCCCTTCCCCCCAGGGTGAACTGGAACATGCAAAATTTAGTTTCAGTTTAAGAGACAAGAGATCATTGGTACTGGGTAAAAGGTAACAAGCAATGGGCAGAAGGGGAACAGCACTTCAATTTCTACATCTACATTTGAGGTTACAGTATCAAATAAATTTGAATTTGTACCTGAAGTAAGAGAGGAAGAGCCTCATCCAGTGGTAGGTTACAGTAGGGTGCAGCAGACTTCTAGCAAAGAAACTACTTGTTAGTCAGTGCCATTGGAGAGCAGGAAGAGGAGTCTTGCTGCTAGGCAGTAGCCATGGGAGGGGTGAGGTTAGTTGCTACAGGACAAATTAAGAACAGGATACTAGGTTAAGAGTATTGGTGAAGTCAAGTCTAGCCTTAGCCATGTGAAGGAGGACATAGGGAATTTGTGCAAAGGCTTAGAGAGGATCAGGTTATTGTAGTAAGTGGAGCAGGGAACAGCCTACTTGAGAGACAGTAATTACAGCATTAGGTGTGACCTGGATGAAATAAGAGTAACAACTACACACACACAAATCTGAGTTTTATATAGATCCTCTGGCGCTATGACCAGCTCTGAGTTAACACTGCTGTGAGTTGTGTGAACGAGAGTTGAGCAGGCTGCTGCTGACTGAAATGAAATCTCATAAATGAAGTGCCTAAGATTGCACAGAAAAATACGGTTAGCTTATTTCATCAAAATATTAGAAGATTGAATGATAAGATAGAAGAGCTTCTTATCTCATTGGGAAATTGAGAGAACTCTGAAATACAGAGATCCATTGTCTACCAGATCACAACAGAACCACAGGATTAAATAAATTACATATAAAAGATAACGCTCTAGCATCTTACTCGTGCAGAACTAATATGGGAAAAGGAGAGTTGTTACATGTACTAAGACAGAATACAAGTTCAAAAACACTGAGAAATATAGATTTTGTTGTGATGAGCACGTAGAAGTGTGAGCATGTGAATTAATACTGAAAAATTGTTCACTTTTAATTGTAGCTTTATACATATCCCCACTAGGAAATTTTGAACTGTTTATGAAGAATCTGGACTCTTTATTATGCTATCTGTCAAACGACAGCAAGCAGTTAGTAGACTGTGTTGACATAAAGATAATTCTGATAGGAAAAATGATCTGGAAACCGTATGTGAATCCTATAATTTGACCTTGGTAATTAACTTCCCAACACAGGTGGATAAAGACAGTAGGATCCCAATTTCTATTTTCTTTGATGAAACTCAAGACAGGGAAATTACTGTTTACCCAGTAACAAATGCTCTCTGATCATGATGCGCAGTCATAAATAAGATAGTATCTTACAGTGTGGATACTCCTGAGTAGAAATCAGTTAGAATAACTGACACCAAGACAAATGTTTTTAAGAGTAGCTTACTGGAGATGACTTCGGATGAAATGTATAGTGGACCAAATGCCTAAACAACACTTAAACTGTTCTACGATAAATTCATATCACCATTTCGAAATTGCTTTCCTCATATGCTAATCAGTGAGAAGTTAAACTATACTGTGAAAGGAAAAGTGAAATGTATCTGTTGGAAAGAACAAGTAGAGATCCTGTGGTATTTACACAGTACAAAAGCTACTCAAAATTAAGAAGAAAGATTATTTAAAAAATCAAAGTTCATGCACATAATGTCAGAAATCAGTGATTCCTACAACACGCTTAACACCATTTGGAATGTAATGAAGAGAGACACTTCACAGGACAGCCAGCCACGGAACGGTATAACGTCACTATTAAACTGAGTGAAAGGGCTATAAATGATAAGCCACGCTTAGCGAGTGTATTTAATAATCATTTCTTAAATATTATAGAAAGTATATGGACAAACAGTTCAAGAGAAAGTAACAGCAGTATGTTGTAAAAGTAACTCTCATAAAATTCAATCATGTGAACATATCACTCACTTTACTTTCTGAAGTAAAGAAGATCACATGTTCTGTCAAAAATAAAATCTTATCTGGTTTTCGTGGTGTTTCCATTGGAATACAAAGACCTGTTCCCATATAATCAGCCCTGTATTATCTGAAATATGTAATACATCCAGAGTGACTTAAATATGTCGTCGTTAAATCTCTCTCTAAGAAAAAGGATGAGAAAGATGTCAACAACTCCTGACCTGTTTCCTTGCTGACATAATTTTTCAAAGTTTTTGATACGTATTCTAGAATCGTATCTCCAGAAAATCAGTTTGTTTCAGAAGAGTTGCTGTACTGAGAATGCCATTTACATGTTCACTCGCCATATTTTACAAGCTTTAAATAATGAAACAGCGCCGGTTGGAATTTTCTATGATGTATCTAAGGCATTTGAACAGTGAATTACTGTATTCTCCTAGATAAATTGAAGTTTTATGGGGTTGATGGTGTAGCCAATAAGTGGGGTATCATCACATATAGCCTTTATAGCACAAAAATTTCTACTTACTGAATCAATCAATATAGTCTGGAGACATAATTCCGAGTGGAAAAAAAAGCGCATATGGGTTTCCCCACTGCTCAATCTTATGTCCACTATTGTTTCTCATATGTGCAAACAAGCTTCCATCTAATGTGCTACAGGCAGAGTTAGTTCTTTTTGCAGACGACACCATAGTCTGATAAAAATTACGTGACAGTTGATGTGTCACACATTGTAGCTGGTATTGACCAGTCTGTGGCCAGTGCCACACCTGAACTGTTTGCAATTGTCAAACTGCCACAATAATTAGTTACCTTCCAGTTCCTCATCCAGCTTTCTTTCTTAATATGTTTGTATCCCAAATCCTCAGTCTGGACCTTTTATTTTTTGCCCCGTCACACAAGAATCTCTCTCTCTCTCTCTCTCTCTCTCTCTCTCTCTCTCTCTCTCTGTGTGTGTCTCTGTCTCTCAAATCCAGGACTGTTCATCACTTGATATTGCAGACCCTGTGTAGCCAGTACGAGGATAGGTTTCATGTAACCAGTGACAGTTTGCTTTTTCCATTAAAACTGAAACTTTTGTTGTGGAACATGGCTATGCAGACAAACATGTTAAGAATTTTTTTCTGTTTTGAGTTCCCTCATGCACGTTTGTCTTAAATAGTGTGAATAAAGCAATTGTGATTTGAGTGCTATGCATCACTGGGCAAGTAAGTTTAAAGATGTTGAGGTGGGAACATGTGACCTGCATGACAAACAGAAAGTAGGACATTCTGTGACAGCAGCCACTGAGTTTCATAAGCAAAGTGTTGACAGATTGGTTCAGGATGATTGGCATATCACTTGGAGAGAAATTGGAAGCATAATCGGCATTTCACAAGAATGTGTGGGTGACTTAATTGCTTTGCTCTGCTGTCGGAAGATCTGTGCACAGTGGGTACCCCGGATGTTGACCCCTGGAATGAAAGTGCATACACTTGAAATTTTCCAGGAACTTGTCTTGTGTTAGAGAATGGAGGTGACGCCTTTCTCCAATCAATTGTGACAGGAGACGAAATGTAGCTACACCATTACGACTCGGAGACGATATGTCAGTTTATGGAATATCAACACAAAGACTCGCCCCAGGAAAAGAAATTCAAGACACAGCCCTCAGCTGGAAAAATCATGGCCACAGTGTTCTAGGACGCAAATGGTGTTATCCATGTTGATTTCCTTGATCGTGAAACAACAACAAATTCAGAGTGTTATATCACAACACTGCAAACTCTGAAACAACAACTAACAAGACTCCAAAAGGAAAAGGGAAATGTTTTCCTGCAACATGACAATGCCAAACCATGCACTTCATATGCCGCCACAGCAAAAGTTTAGAGACTGAATCTTAACACAGTACGGCATCGTCCATACGGTCCAGATTTAAAACCGTCTGATTTCCATCTGTACCTGATAATGAAAGATGATCTGCAGGGGCATCATTATGCTTCTGGTGAAGACATTGAGAGAAGTGTGAGACTGTGGTTGCGGAAACAGTGTGTTGACTTCTTCTGTGGCAGCTTCAGAAAACTTGTTCATCACTGGCCAAAATGTACCCAATTGGCTGGTGATTATGTGGAAAAGTGAATATTGGTAATTAAACTCTAAGGATTATTTCTGTGTTTGATTTGTTAAAATATTCCCATCCTAGCCCAATTAATGAAGGTGGATGCATTACTTTTCATTCAATCCTCATAGTTCAGTCGCAAATTGTGACTCGCAGTTTTCTCAGATACATTGCACATCATGAGGTTGTGGTTAGGTAAGGATATGAGTTTAAATTCAGGGCTGCAGAACCCATTGTCTGCTACAGTTCAGTCATCAGTCACTTAAAATCGGCTGTCGACAGAGCATCTTCCATTTCCATAATACCTCACAGTGGTTGCGTCCAACATTGCTCTGCACTACACATTAACACCATTGGTGAAGTGACCCGCTATGTTTTTGTCATCAGTTGTGGCAGCAAGTGACAGACATCAACTATCCAGTAATTTTAACTGGACTATAGTATTGTAATCAATCCGTGCATACACATAGAAACAGAAGAAATGGTAAACAGTGGTCTTAACAGTATCATTGACTGTTTTTCTGCAAATGGTGTCACCCTCAATTTTAAGAAGACACAGTGGAAAATCCAGGATGTAATGTAACAATATATTGAAAAGGAAAGTGTTGCTTCAACTGCCAGAGGCTGCAGTTTTGTGTGTGAGTGGGGGGGGGGGGGGGTTTTCAACTTTCATAGTATTGTAAAAAGACACAACATATTTAGTTCTACTCATCTAGAGGTACTACACCAATGATAATTTTAACTCATGGTGCGGAAATAATCAATAGGGTGGAAACTTCAAAATTCTTAGGTGTCAATATTGGTGAAAATTTACACTGGTAAAAGCCTATTTTAGAACTACTAAAACAACTGAGTTCAGCCACATTTGCACTTAGAAACTTTTCAAATTAACTGTACAATAGATTACAAAAGTCCTTAGTTCAGTAACTCTCCTGATTGAGGACCAACTTTGTATACCATATTTTCAGCAGTAGTTTTACTTGGCCAGTGTACATTTCAAAGTCACAGTCCATCATCAGGACTCCAGGCGTTAAGTAAGGGCCTTTACTGCTACGACAACATCTCACAAAACTGTTTCTGTGAGTTTTTAATTGCGGTTTGCAAAATTGTGCTGGAATTTGTCATTCTGTGTGTTGACGCTACAGTGAAGTGGCATCCAAATGCAGTATACACAATGATAACACTAAAAGTTTCATAGAACATGATAAGGTATTATTTCATTAGTCACTCCACAATTCTTAAGAGTATTTTGACATGACTAATGTTGACTTTGCCAGTATACAGAGAGCTGGTATATTAATGTTGTGTTTGAGCTGTCACATAAAAACAGCAGCTCAGTTGTGTAGAGGGGAGCAGTGGCTCTTTTTCTCATAATATATATAAACAAGTATAAAGTAATTTATGTAGTTGCCAGTGTGAGTGGATTAGCACTTGTCATGATTTGGTGTTATACCTGACAGAAGTCACCTGTGGAGGGTGAATCTTCCTGTGGGCGTGTGGTTTTTCATGTTATATTTCAGAAAGCTCTGCTTCATAGTGAGATTTATGGAATGCAATTTTCAGTAAGTCGTTTAGAATAGAATATTCTCACATCTTTCACAATGACCAATGTCAGCTTCGCATTCAAACTTTTTTTTTTGTTGCCACACTTACATATATGAAGTCTGCAGTCTGAGAACATCACCTTACCACATCTTGTATCTTAAGGTGCAAGACACTGATTGCTGTTAACTATATACTTGCTGATGATGGAGGAAAACTTTCTTCCTACTTTTTCTATACATACGGTACTGAATCACACCCTCATTAGTTAGTGGATGGAAGTGAGAAGGGCTGAAACAAACAGTTAAACCTTCTTATTATTGAGAAGTGACAAAGTGACCTAAACCTCCATTATAATTGGGGAAGAGTAGTTTTTGGTGTATAAATGACAGTACACTGGTTGATTCAACGTTGCATCAAGAAGAGAGATTTCATTTTAGACGAGACGTGCCACATGTCGTTCAGGCACTGTTTGAATGGAGTCTTTAGTGTTGTGCAGTAACTCTCTTTTTCTAAAAAAATTGTTTATAAAAGAATGGAAAAACTTGTAGGAGCCAACCTAGGGAAAGGTCAGTTTGTATTCTGGAGAAATGTAGGAACACTGCAAAGCAGTACTGACCCTATGACTTACTTTAGAATACCAAACAATGGAAAATCCAGGATGGAATGTGACAATATGAGAGAAGGAAAGTTGCTACTCACCATAGAGCGGAGATGCTGAGCCGCAATAGGCACAAAAAAAGATGCACACAATCATAGCTTTCGGCCATTAAGGCCTTTGTCAGTTCACACACACACACACACACACACACACACACACACACACAATCTAAACTTGCACACACATCTGCAGTCTCAGAGAACTGAAGTATAGTTTCAGCTCTCTGAGACTGCAGATGTGTGTGCAAGTTGCACTTATGTGAGTGTGTGTGTGTGTGTCTACTGCTGACAAAGGCCTTAATGGCCAAAAGCTATGATTGTGTGCATCTTTTTATTATGCATATCGCGGCACAGCATCTCCGCTATATGGTGAGTAGCAAATTTCCTTCTCTCATATTGTTACTTTAGAATATAGTTTAAGAAAAGACAAATCTACATTTATAGTGTTTGTGGATGTGGAGGAAGGTTTTGACAGTGTTGGCTGGAATAAACTCTTTGAAATTCTGAATGTAGCAGGGGTAAAAAATACAGGGAGAAAAAGGTTATAAACAATTAGTACAGAAAATATGTGACAGCTATGAGTTGAGAGGACACAAAAGTGAATCAGTGGTCAAGAAGGGAGTGAGACGGGATTGTAGCCAATACCCGATGTATTCTATCTGTGTACTAAGCAAGCAGAAAGGAAACCAAGGAAAAAAGAAATAAAAACTTTGTTTGCCAATGACATTGAGACAGCAAAGGACTTGAAACAACAGTTCAGTGCTGTGGGCAGTGGCTTTGAAGAAGGATATAAGATGAACATTAACAAAAGTGAAACAAAGGTAATGGAATGTAGCTGAATTAAATTGTGAAATGAGACACTTAAAGTAGAAGATTAGTTTTGCTATTTGGGCAGAAAAATGGCTGATAATAGCCGAAGTAGAGAGGATATAAAATGTAGACTGACAATGATAAGAAAAGTGTTTCTGAAGAAGAAAAATTTGTTAACATAGGATATACATTTACATGTTAGGAAGTCTTTCCTGAAAGCATTTGGGTAACCATCTATGGAAGTGAAATGTGGATGATAAACAGTTCAGACAAGAAGAGAATACAAGTTTCTGAGATGGGGTACTGCAGAAGAATGTTGAAGGTTAGATGGGTAGATCACATAACTAATGAGGAGGTACTGAAGAGAATTGGGGAGAAGAGAAATTTGTGGTACCATCTGACTACAAGAAGGGGCCAGTTGGTAGGGCACTCTCCAAGACATAGAGACACCACAAATTTAGTATTGGAGGGAAGTAAGGGGGATGGGTGGGGGTAAAAGTCGCAGAGGGAGACCAGTAGATGAATGCAGTAAGAGGTTCAGAGGGATGTAGGTTGCAGTAATTATTCAAAGATGAAGAAGCTTCCCCAGGATGGAGCAGTGTGGAGAGCTGCATCAAACCAGTCTTTGGACTGAAGAGAACAACAACATTTATTACTTTACTGTAGTTCTTTCATCTGATTGGTAACTTCCCTCTTAATATTTTTTTTTAAAGAGCCAATTAAATATCTTAACTACAACTATCTCAGAAGAAACATTATCCCTGTTTACAGATATTTTAATCATGTTCCCAAAAGTATATCTTAGTCATTGTTTTCACCCTGTAGTATAGTGTTATGTTGTATTTAGAAGACCTCGTTTCTTCCATTCCATGTGAAATAAACCACTTCCTCATTCTAGTACTTTTACACGCTTTTCCGTTTTGTAGCTTTCAAGAAGCTGACTTATGCATCATTATCTCACATATGTAATGTGTGCCATATTTTCTGTAGGTTGACGGTGTGTCACGTGCTGTAGGTTGTCCAGCCGGCCGATCAGAGCTAGTCGTGTATAGTGTAAGTGAAGGGAAGTTTACAGAGGTGTGTCAGCTGAAACTCCCGAAAAATGAAAGGACTGCAGCTGGGATTGTGACGTGCTTCTCAGCGGCGGGACCTAATAAGGTTTGCACTCTGTAGTATTATTTTATGACATTTGTTAAGGTGAAATGTTATAATTTCTCTGTGTGTATGTGTGTGGAGGGGCTAACCCCTCCCTCCTTTCTCCCTCCCCCCCCTCCCCCTCACACCCTCCCTCCACCCAGCCCTATGGCAAGGGGCTGGGATTGTTGGAATTGGGAGTGACATAGGGATGGAGTAGGATGTGGTGGGGGTTGGGTGCATGATGGAACACAACTGTAGCAGGGATGGTAAGGATCTCGGCTAGGATGTCCTTTGTTTCAGGCTATGATAATATGTAATCGAAGCTGTGACATATGATGTCATTCAGCTGTTCAGTCCACGTTGATATTTGGTGACTAAGGGGGTACTCTTTTGTGGCTAGTTTTTGAGGGTGTTGGGATGTTTTGTGCTGAGAGGGGAAATGCATGGGAGATCTGTTTGCGGACTAGGTCTGGGGAGTAGTGTGCACCTGCGAAGGACTTTGAGACCCCTCAGCATACTGGACAAGGGAATTCTTGTCACTCTAGATATTCTATCTCCTGATGGTCAGGCTGCATAGAAGCAATTTTTGGTGTGAAGGTGATGACAGCTGTCGAAATACAGGTGCTTTTGGTGGTTGGTGGGTTTAATGTGGACAGAGGTGTGGATGGAGCCATCAGAGAGGAGGAGATCAATGTCAAGGAAGGTGGTATGCTGCATTGAGGAGGATCAGATGGAGTGAATGGGAGAGAAGGTGTTGAGTGAACCTGAACCAGACTAGGGGTTTGGCATTTTGGGAGGCTAGGAAGGTATCCTCTACCTGTCCCATAAACAGGTTGGCATAGGATGATGCAATGTCGGTGTCCATGGCAATGCCATGGGTTTGTTTGCATACCTTCCATTCAGAGTGGTAGTTGTTGTGAGTTAGGATAAAGTTAGTAAGGTGTATGAGGAATGAGGTAGTGCTTTTCGTGTCTGAAGGCTGCTGGGAAAATTGGTGTTCAATAGCAGTAAGACCATGAACATGAGGAGTGTTGGCATTTAGGAAGGTGGCGTCACATGAGGAGTGTTGGCATTTAGGAAGGTGGCGTCAACACAGACGAGTAGGGATCGAGGACATAAAGGGCTGGAATCAGTGAAGGAACTGATTAGTATCTTTGATTTGGAACACCATGTTACGGGCTATTGTTTTGCGGTGTTATTCAATGACAGCCAAAATCCTTTCAAAAGTGTGAGCACAATAACAAGCCACAATGGGGCATCGAGGATTTTTGGGTTTATGGATTTTGGGAAGTATGTAGAAGGTGGGTAGGCAGAGTGCCATAGGGGTGAGGAGGGAAATGGATTCAGGGGAGAGGTTCTGGGAAGGGTCCAAGGCTTTGAGCATGGATTTGAGGTTGTGTTGGACTTTTGGGATGGGAGTCAGATAATTGGCAGAGGCCTTCTGCCAGGTAGTCACTGCAGTTCACAACAGTGACTACCTCTGTCTGCAGGTTGGATGGTTAGGTCAAGATTTGTTTTGCAGTTTTTTATTGCTATTCTTTCTTTCTTCTTCTGAAAGGTTGGTGTTCTGAGGGAGGGACCTGGGGAAGGATGGTGAGGCCAAGCTGAAAATAAGGAATTCCTGGAAGGTGACCAGCAGGTAGCTACATGGGAGGGTCATGGTTGGCTGGTGATATGAACCGGATAAGACAAATTTCAGTGTCGGGATTAGATTGGGTTCGGTAGGAGGGATTGGTGGCAAAGAAGTGTTTCCATTGCAGGAATCAGGTGAAGGAGAGCAGGTCTTTGACAAGTCCAGTGTGGTTAAATTTGAGTGTAGGGCGAAAGATGAGGCTTTTGGATAGGACTGAAATTTTTGTGAGGCTGAGAGTTTTGGTGAAAAGGTTAACAACAGTATTAAGGAAATGTTTCGGCTGTGTGTTTGGGGGAGTGTTGGTAGGGAGTTTTCGGAATGTGACAAGCTGAAAAGGTCAGCTAGGTAGGGTTTTAGGTGCTGTGAGAGATGGACTGGGAAGGTCACTGTGTGTGTGTGGTAAGGGTTGGACAGTGGTGCCCAAAGGTGGCAGTAGGATGTTATTAGCAGGTTGGATAACTTATGGTGATTGTCTGGAATGCTCCTCCAGATGCTGGAGGGCAAGAGACTCAGTTTCAGAGGTGTGATGTATGTAGTAGACGTTGTACTGTAGCAGTATCTTGCAAAGGGAGCAGAGGTGGTTCTGGGATGCATTTGCCATGGAGATATGTTTTTGCAGTACCAGGTTTGTGAGGGCAGGTACTGGCAGAATCTGAAAAGGTGAAGGTTATTGTGAAAGGAAGGGTGGTATCCAGAGAAAGGAAATTTTTATGGTTAAGTCATTGGGGGATTCCATGCTTCAAGCCGCATGTAAGTAATTGGGTGTGGGACTGGGTTTTAGCCAGGGAAAGGGAAACTTTCATGAACTGTGAAGACCATACAGTAAACGTGAGCAAAGCAGCAGCTACTAAGCTAGTAATATATGTGTAAATGCACATGACACAGTAATAATTGTGGACGAGAGCCCTTACAGAAATGAAATGTATCCCTTAACACTTTGGCGACCGAACCCTAGGATAGGTCGGGCCACAGAACTGGTTCGAAATGACTGCACCTGAGTATAGGTCAGGCAGCTGTTGTACACCACTCACAGCCTATTAGCCATCCGGAAGCAGGCCGGGTACTGTGGTAGTGCTGCTGGGAACACCTGCCTGTATGTGCCTTCACTGCTGCCCCCCTCTGTGTTCTGGTTTTAGAAATACATCAAAAGAAACGGCAAGACACACACAGCAGCTTCTATGACACCCTGCACCATTGTGCATTGGTGTAGCTGTGAGTTTCAAATATTCTTGTTACTGTTTGCCATTTCTTGTTAATTTTTCTCTCAAATATGTCATGTTTTCTGAGTGAGAAAGAAATTTTAGAAGCCTTAGAAGAAGAATTGGACAATTCTGGTTCTGAGTGGGAAATGTCTGACTGTGAAGAGAATGAAGAGGATTCAGATACAGGCAAGGAGCTGGCTGGTGCAGATTTTCTTCAGTATTATTATTACGACTTATATTGCTCGTATTGCTTCAGTTAGCAGAAAATTATTTCTGTTCATCTCGTCTATCTTGCAGAGGAATCTGATGAGCCTGCATCTGTGCAGCTGGTGTTTACTGAACAAAGTACATCCTCTGCAACACAGGCATTGACTGCAACACAGCTGTCTGTACCTCCAACAAAGAGGCAATGAATTTCATGGAAAAAACCCACTGATGCCAAATTATGCTGGAAATTTGCTGATGATCAGCCTGCTGTGCCACAATTTGTAGAGAAAAGTGGAGTAATGGTAGCTGTTCATGAGAATTCCACTCCTCTCAATGTGTTTTCGATCTTTTTCCCTGATTCCATAATGAAAAACACAAAATCCGAAACAAACAGATATGCAATCTGTTTATGACAAATTCAAAGCAGCTTCCAGGGTAAAGCCTATTTATTGTAATTCATGAGTGGGAGTAAAGCTGCATGAAATGTATTTGTTTTTTGGTATATTCATACACACGTCGTGTGAAAAAACCAAAACTGACAGATTACTGGTCTACCAACATTTTTATTTCAACCCCTTTCCCTGATTCTGTTATGACCAGAAACAGATTCAAGGCAATATTATCAACCCTGCGTTTGAATGACAACGCAACTTACGTTCCGAAAAGTCAACCTCAGCATGACCCCATGCATAAAATCAAGCCAATCATGGTCTTATCTTACTAGAATCACAAAAATCATTTTACCCATCAGAAGACCTCACTATTGATGAAGGCATGTATGGTTTTTGTGGAAAAGTGGTATTTAGGGTTCACATAAAAAATGAACCTGACAAGTGTGGAATCAAGATGTTTATTGTGTGTGATTCCAAAACTAGTTATGTTCTTAGATTAGAGGTGTATGCTGGTAAAGGAACACAAGACAACTCCATAATACCTTTAGTTGAGAGGTTGGTAGCGGATTACCTGGGAAAATGCCACACTGTTTACACGGACAGATTTTATAGTTCACCAGCAGTATTCGATTTTTTTGTGGCAACATAAAATGAAAGCAGTAGGTACATGCATGACTAATTGGAAAGAACTACCAAACGAAATTGTTTCCAGAACATTGAAAATGTATGAGTTTGTGTCAATGAGGAGGAATCATCTGCTTTGTTTGAAGTGGAAAGACACAAGAGATGTACTATGCCTGTCCACTATGCACAAAATGACCTGCTCTGACACGTCTGTTCATACAAAGGAAGGTAGCAAAGTAAAATCAAAACCAGATCACATTCTTGACACTAATATTTACAAAACAGGGGTCTACATGTGCATCTACATCTACATCCATACTCTGCAAGCCACCTGACAGTGTGTGGCGGAGGGTACATTGAGAACCTCTATCGGTTATCCCTTCCATTCCAGGCTCGTATTGTTCGTGGAAAGATTGTTGGTATGCATCTGTGTGGGCTCCAATCTCTCTGATTTTATCCTCATAGTCTCTTTGCGAGATATGCATAGGAGGGAGCAATATACTGCTTGACTCCTCGGTGAAGGTATGTTCTCGAAACTTCAACAAAAGCCTGTACCGAGCTACTGAGCGTCTCTCTTGCAGTCTTCCACTGGAGTCTACCTATCATCTCTGTAACGCTTTCGCGATTACTAAATGATCCTGTAATGAAGCACGCTGCTCTCCGTTGGATCTTCTCTATCTCTTCTATCAACCCTATCTGGTACGGATCCCACACCGGTGAGCAGTATTTAAGCAGAGTTCGAACAAGTGTACTGTAACCTACTTCCTTTGTTTTCGGACTGCATTTCCTTAGGATTCTTCCAATGAATCTCAGTCTGGCATCTGCTTTACTGACAATTAATTTTATATGGTCATTCCATTTTAAATCATTCCTAATGCCTACTACCAGATAATTTTTGGAATTAACTGCTTCCAGTTGCTGACCTGCTATATGCAAATGATTTCTTACTATGCATTTAGGAGGAAACAGATGAAGTGGTGGAAGAAACTGTTCTTCCACATACTTACAATAGCTACAACAAATGTCTTATACTGGGAAACCAGGACTCCTGTTCAAAGACGGAGCTGCCGTTTTTCCACTTTTCTACTACAAATTGGTGAAGGACTGTTTCACAAAGCCACAACTTTGGCACTAGACAATGTTCCTAGTGAAACGCACAGCAACAGACTTCTAGGACGACACTTTGTAGAAAAAATTCCAGCCACTGAGAAGAAGAAGCGGCCAACTAGAGTGTGTAAAGTTTGCTCTGAGGGGGGGAAAAATTTTTGTGGTAAAGCAGGAAACCAGCTAGTGGTGTCCAGGCTGCAACATACCACTCTGCAGTCCAGAATGCTTCAGAATCTTCCACACTGAAGCTAATCACCTGTGAATTTACACAAAACTAAAAAATGCATTTTTTGTGAAACTGAAATCATACATTTTGTGTTTGTTGTTACTAATTTTGTCATCAACCAACGTAATTAAAATAAATGTTTAAAATAAACCTTAAAGGCTGTTCTTTCATAATGTTTTCTGTTTCAAGATATCTTAAATAGAAACGTGCCAGTGACATTTCAAAAAAGTGCTGGACCAAGAGTGTGTATAAGCTGCCGGTCCTCACAGCATTAATAAAAAAAAAAATTGGCATATACTTGGTTCCACTCCAATATTTGCAGGGTTCCAGTTCTGCATATTATTTTAGAACTCTAATTCCAAGTTTAGAAATTTGCTTCTTGTCTCACATTTTGGATTGCATTTCCAAATTAAGCTCGCTTTGTGCCTCTATTCTAGAACTTTGCTCAGTTACTAAAAGAAAGATGTGCATAAGGATATACACTTCTCTAGCACCCCCACACCTTATCTAGTGACTATTATGCAACCCAGTCTGTACTGAAAAGATGGTGGTGGTGGTGGTGGTGGTGGTGATGGTAGTGGTAGTAAGGATCAGCTGATTTATTTACATATGGATAACTTGTAGAAGGATATTGAACTTGTTATAATACCATAAATTACAAACAAACAAAAAATTCCTTCATAGCCATTTACATAGCTACTGGTCTAGTTCGACAAGAATAGAACAGGTAATCCGACATTGCCTTATAGTAGAAGCCATCCCAGTATTTGCCTGAAGTAATGTAGGAAAACAAAACCAGGATGGCCAAAGTCAAAGGAGGAATGCAAGACAGGAAGGGGGGGAGGAGGGGCTCACAAAGCATCCTCACATAAAACTGTGACGCTTTCCTCCAAAACATAAATGTGGATGCTATGGTTCAAAATGTGAAAATCAGTTACTACACTTTTCTCTCGTTTAATGGGAGATTGTCAAAAACCAAAAACCATTTACAAATTCTGAATTTCTGCTTACTGTCCTCCTTTCACTTTTTCTAGGTGGTGAGTTTGCACGAAGCTAATGTGATGCATCTTTGGGATATCCGACAGCCTAGTGACCCCTGCCACAGCTTGAAACCAATGGACAGACATGAAGAATGTGAGGGTAACTCTATACCAGTGGCTGTAGACTTTGACGTCAGTATGAAACGTGGTGTGTACACTGGAATGACAGACGCACTGGGCACATTCACAACAGATGGACAGACACTGAAACACTTCGAGGTACAGCACATTTACATTGCCCTAAAAGTTTTCATAATACATCAGTCTTGAGGAGCAGTGAATACTGTGATATGAAATGTATTCTACTTAAAACTGTATTACCAAATTTGCAATGCAAATAATAACAGTGAAAGGGTAGTGCAACAAATTCTTGGTTTAGATCCCATTTTGAATCGTGATTAATTAACATTCTTATATTATTCTCTTTCAAATAATTGTTGTGACTCACAATTGACTTTTATTACTGATGTAGGCATAAACATGTGTCTTGAGATAATACTGGGCTTATTCTGAAAAACTAAAGGCTTTACAAGGGTTTTCATTATAATTTGTTATTGATATTTTTATCTTGAATCTTCATTTGCGACATGTGCAGTATAGTACTCAGAGGTCCTCCCTGACACTATGTGTAGAATTTGTGGCTTCGTGCAACACCAACTGTGATGTAGGGACATCTGCTGAGAGACTCTGACCACAGAATTTTACCCGAGGAGTACCTCAAACAAATAATAAAATACCAAACAAGTATTTGAACATAAAGCATGGTATAATGTAAATAAAAATGACATGTTTTTGTAATATTTAATCACCATACAAATTATAATAAAATTTGTTGTAGCAGGGTGTGAAAACCGGGAAAAACCTAGGAATTTTTCATTGTTTCAGTTTTTGGTTACATTTTTGTAACTTTGACTAGTAAGAACCAATACTCTAACAAAGAATATTACTGTATCTCGCTACTGTAGAATAATACTGCAGCAATAAAACACGAACGAGAGAAAAAAACGAAAGTAAAACCTAAGTGCCACAGGAAATGTGCAATACACAGGAATAAAACACTGTGCTCATACAAGTATCTGCCAACAGCAAAATGTGTCAAAGGCTTTAGGAAGACTATACAATGTTTCATAACAACAAATTGCCTCCAATGAGCGTGACGTCACAACTGTTTACATTAGATTCGTTTGAGCGGTTGCGAGTGAGCTTATGCGCATGTGCAGTTGAGTCACGTATGAGTAGTACCTTCTCCCACTTCTGGCTACAGAAGTGTGGCAGTTAGCTGTCAAAGCAATAGCAGCAAGCAGCCAGATGCTATCCGCAAAAATTTTAATGGTGCACTTAAGCTGGCAGATTCACGTATGCACAATAGGCCCAGAACTAGGGGGCGGGGTCACACCGGAATGTCTGTCTGTCCCGGGCGGCTGTTTCGGAGGGGTGGGGGGGCACAAAATTCATATTATTGAGGAAAAAGCCCTTGTTTCATAAAGCGCATGTTGGTCTATCGGTTACTCATATGATTTTGAACGCATTCCTGTTGGTTTTTGAACATTTTTGATCAAGTTCTAAGTTGATTTCTGAATGAATCGTAAGTTTATTTTTGAATACGTGCATAGTGTATGTGATGTTTCCCCGTTGCATCCAGAAATAAACTTTCCTGCAGACAAAAGGGGACAGGTCAATACGAGCTGAGCGAATAAAGCCAAAAGGGTGAATGACAATCGCTGTTTATGTGGTTGACTGGGTTTCCAAATGATCAGCGTTGTTATAATTACTAGCAAATTCCATAGATTCGGACTAACAGAGTGAGAATAAATGACTAACAGCAATAACAGGCAACTAAGATTACATTTACATCTACATCTACATCTACATACATACTCCGCAATCCACCATACGGTGTGTGGCGGCGGGTACCTTGTACCACAACTAGCATCTTTTCTCCCTGTTCCAGTCCCAAACAGAATGAAGGAAAAATTACTGCCGATATGCCTCCGTACAAGCCCTAATCTCTTTTATCTTATCTTTGTAGTCTTTACGCGAAATATAAGTTGGTGGCAGTAAAATTGTATTGCAGTCAGCCTCAAATGCTGGTTCTCTAAATTTCCACAGTAGCGATTCACGAAAAGAATGCCTCCTTTCCTCTAGAGACTCCTACCCAAGTTCCTGAAGCATTTCCGTAACACTCACGTGATGATCAAACCTACCGGTAACAAATCTAGCAGCCCGCCTCTGAATTGCTTCTATGTCCTCCCTCAATCCTACCTGATAGGGATCCCAAACGCTCGAGCAGTACTCAAGAATAGGTCGTATTAGTGTTTTTATAACCAGTCTCCTTTACAGATGAACCACATCTTCCCAAAATTCTACCAATGAACCGAAGACGACTATCCGCCTTCCCCACAACTGCCATTACATGCGTGTCCCACTTCATATTGCTCTGCAATGTTACCCCCAAATATTTAATCGACGTGACTGTGTCAAGTGCTACATTAGTAATGGAGAATTCAAACATTATGGGATTCTTTTTCTTATTCATCTGCATTAATTTACATTTATCTATATTTAGAGTTAGCTACCATTCTTTACATCAATCACAAATCCTGTCCAAGTCATCTTGTATCCTCCTACAGTCACTCAACGACAACCCCTTCCCGTACACCACAGCATATTCAGCAAACAGCCGCACATTGCTATCCACCCTATCCAAAAGATCATTTATGTAGATAGAAAACAGCAGCGGACCTACCACGCTTTCCTGGGGCACCCCAGATGATATCATCACCTCCGATGAACACTCACCATCGAGGACAACGTACTGGGTTCTATTACTTAAGAAGTCTTCGAGCCACTCACATATTTGGGAACCAATTCCATATGCTCGTACCTTAGTTACGAGTCTGCAGTGGGGCACCGAGTCAAATGCTTTCCAGAAGTCAAGGAATATGGCATCTGTCTGATACCCTTCATCCATGGTTCATAAGATATCATGTGAAAAAAGGGCGAGTTGCGTTTCGCAGGAGCAATGCTTTCTAAAGCCGTGCTGATGCATGGACGGCAACTTCTCTGTCTTGAAGAAATTCATTATATTCGAACTGAGAATATGTTCGTGAGTCCCGCAACAAACCGATGTTAAGGATATTGGTCTGTAATTTTGACGATACGTCCTTCTACCCTTTATATACAGGTGTCACCTGCGCTTTTTTCCAGTCTCTCTGGACTTTTCGTTGGGCAAGAGATTCGCGATAAATGCAAGCAAATACATAGTGTCTTCTCCGTGTATCCAAGAAAATGAAATTTTGACAGAAAATTTTTGGCCAGACCGGTACACTACAAAGGGCCAGTTATACAGTCCCCAGCTAGCAGCCGCTAAAGTTTATTCTGGCAGTAGCTCGGGAAACGCGTTGTACGAACACTTAATAACACCTAACCGGAGAACAAATGCGGGATAACTAAACCGGTGATTGTGGCAGGGTTAGTGAAGTTAACCATTAACCAGAAAATAAATTTTGGCACTGGCAGGAATAGTTACAGAATTAGTGATGACAAGATTATTTGTTAGAATGAGGAAGAAGAAGAAACGGAGACTCTCACAAATTACAGAAGAATATGATGATTCCAAATTTATATATAAATTTCATACTACTACTTTTCGATCTCATGCTTCAGAAGGTAGAGAGTATGAACGAAATGTGAAACTATTTCCTAACATAAAACTTTTGTTTGTAGTAGGCCTAATAGGCATTTGATATTGGTACTTCGTGAATTATATTGTCTCGTGTTATAAAAATGACCATTTGTGGCTAAACAGTCTCATTTATTTGATGTGTGTAACAATTGCTGCAGTATTAGGCAGGCCTATTTTGTTTTATCTAGCAGACAGTGACAAAATACACGTAATCAGATCGGAAAACCACACCAGTCTTGGGTACTATTTGTATTAACAACTTTTCTGTGTTTTTTCATATAGCAAAATGTTGACGAACTTTGATGGCGTAATAGATTCTTTCCCAGAGAGGAAAGTACGCCATATGAAGATGTGGCAAGATTAGAGAGAAAAAAAAGCTAGGACTTAAGGATTGAAGAAATGTGTACTGTCTTGCTTGTCTCTTGTCTTTACTTGTTTTATGTATCCTATATATAATTTTATGTCACACAGAACAGCAAGTTATTAGACAATAGGCAGTAAAGACTGAAACTTTTCTGAAGAGTTATTGTCCACCTGGTTACAAATAACCCCATACACTACTAACTGAGAGAATTTTTAAAGAGGGGTAGGACGTCAAACCGGCCGAGTGGGACCAGGAGAGGCACCACAGGACATTTTAATTTCCACTGGCCTGAATATAGTTTGATGGCGCCCAGTACAAAATGTTACACATCTGAATTCCACAGACCAAAATACAGAGACGTACGATGGAAGGATTCTGTGAAGAGGTGTGGCACTGCACTTTGGCACACTTAAGACCAAATAACATGTCTTATGTTCCCTTGATCATATATGTTTTATGTATGAGACCCTTCAGAAAGATGTGCACTACAATATGAAGATATTTTTGAAAAGTCAATTCTTTTTTTTAATTTTTGGCGTCCTACCTCAAACGCTCGAGGGAGGGGGAGCTCCACTATCTAATATTGGCCTGGTTTGGAAATATCATAGATCCGGACATCCGGACCTGATGCACAGAGCAGTCTTAGTTGTAGTCGGAAGGTGGTAGTCTCCACGTGACCCGTGTTTACGTTAAGTGATTTTGCTGTTTCCTCTTCATTTATTGCTCTCACGTCAAATGAAAACAAAACGAATTTCTGTGGTCAGGAGCTATCAAGTGAATTAAAATTCATTCACATAATTACGGAAGGCTAAAATAAGTTATTGGTTTCAGATTTTATTTTGTTTCTGCCATTCTGACAGTCAAGCGTTAATCGACTTGCAGAACAATGAAGTTATCTTTGTTGGTTTGTTAAAGAAATTTGACTTTTATTAATCTTTCCTGCTGAGGCAGTCAATTTATTTGAAACACATTGTTTAATTCCACACTATTGCCTAATTTCAACTGTTTGCTACGGTTCTTCACGTTTTCATCTTCTAGCACGTATGGCATTATGCCGTAATAAGGAACCAAACATGAGATAATGCGGTACTGGCACTCCAAGAAAATTTACATCTGAATCTGGACATACCAATGTGCACTTTAAGCCGAATTACGCATTTTAGTAGGGTTAACAAAATTCCCATGCCCTTGGAGTATCCTCTAACGTCTTGTTTCTTTTATGACGTAATGTTTTATACGTACAAACATACGGGCGTCCTGTTTCATCATAGCTGCGCAAGTGTGGCGACGCCTGTCATCTGGCGCAACTGCTGAAACGAATCTATTTCTAACAGGTCACAGGAAAATATTCCGAATGTTTGTTGGAAAAGCTTTACTTTCAAGTAAAGTAAATTTCCTTTTACACAAGATGAACTCTGTCTGCCAATGTCCGATGAATTACTTAAATCACAGAGTGTTTGACTCTCATTCAAAATCCAAATCTTTGAGAACGACCATTTAGAATAATTTCGAGCCCAGAAGTTCAGACATTTATGTTGTTGTTTAAAATTTTACTGCCACATTTGTGTGATGCATCTTAAAGTGTAACATGCGCAAAAAAGATCAACATTTTGTGTGGAAGCTTACCTTCTCTTGCAGCTTATTAATCTTAGAGGCCAATATTATAGGCTACATGAAAGCTTTTCTTTTCTTTTAGCAACACTATGTATATTAATTTAAACCATTATATTTCCCTATGTGTGTGTCCACGCTACTTAACAGTGATGTTACTATTGGCTGACTACATCACGTGTCCTATGCTCTGTATATCCACTGTCATCGGCTGGCGAGATCGCTTGACGTGAGCTATGACTGGCTTACAAAAGCTCATCGCAATCTCAATCTCAATCCTTTGGAAAGTAACATGCGGTGTTTGATGGAACTCGAATTTATACTTTCGTAATACGAAATATGCAGTGTACATGTTGCTGCACATCATACATCTTTCCAAAACGTGTTTTTTCCCCCTGAGTTTCATTTTCTAAAGTACCGGGAAATTCTTCACCGGTGTATAAAACCACAACAACTGAAAGGATGGATAAGTTTTACAGTTCCAAGGAAAATTGTACTGTTACTTAACACAGAAAAAGTGTATTTTCATCTGGGAGAAAGTGTATTTTTAACCGGGAAATCCAAGAAAAATCCGGATAATTTTTTCCTTCGTCCATGTATACACCCTGTGTAGGCTTGTTTGCTCATTTAGAGGTGACTAAGGAAAAAAATATAAAAATTTTCTGAATAAGAAAGGAATGTAGCAATACAACTCACTTAGAAATGAAATGCACCGGAAACCCAAGAGTCTACAATGAAATCCCTGCAGGAAATATACGAAAAAGTCAAAAAAGGAATTCCAAAGGTTGAAACTAGATGTAGTAAATCAGTGAAATGAAATATATGGATGGGGTGGGAAGAAGGCAATGCCCTGAAGAACTGTGTTCAGTGGCACCAGAATATAATATGTGCATCCTGAAGGTAGCAGTGTTACTGATTCATTCACTATCGTCATCATCAGCTACCAGATGGTCCTCTGGAGGGTTGTTCATATGTCGTATGTGTTTCGCCCCCCCCCCCCCCCCCCTCCCCCTCTGGATATAATAATTGTGCTGAGTTTAGAGGTAATTGCAGCACTGCAGCATTCATTCTAGGGTACAACTATGTCCCACCACAGAGTAGATAATCCTGCTGAATAGCTTCAGCATTTGAATGAAGTTGCATTGTGGGCCTACTGGAAGTTTGACAGATGCGTCAACAGATTACTCCAGATGTTGGCAGCGTGTATTGGTGGACTGTCAATGCTTGCAGCAGTGGTCTGTGGAATGTTCCCACATCTGTACGCCGGAGTCAGGATGTCCTTGTTGTACAGACATGTATTAAGACTGACACATTGTTCGAGAGTAAGTGGCCGACTGATCATAATCTGGAGAAGAAATTTGGGCACGTGCTGCACTAGAGTCACAGAGGACCATTGGAACTGTGTATTGATGCAACTGTTCAGGCACTCTTTGCTGGCATTATTCATTTGGCCTGAATTTATTACACAGTCCTACACTGGTGAACTACCTGCCACACCATTTTCAGTAAAATGGCCTGTCCTTATGGTGTTGCATTTTTTACTGGCAGTGTATAAAAAAGGTAAAGAGATTTGCAGAATTTTTACATGATGCTCAGTAGCTTTAAAAAAGTAGTATCTTGCAGATTGGTTGCTTGGTGTAATGGGAAAGGCAAGGCGTTCATTTGTAGAAGGTTGTGGGTTCATACCTCGTGACATATTTTGATTATTTTTGTTTTTAAATTTTGATAAAAATGACTTTGAACATATTTTATTTAGTTAATTGGTTTAAATGTAATTTTTTAATTTTTGTTCCTTTGTTACATCATTTTAAACATAAGAATTTTTTCATTTGTTCTCTCTCTTATCCGTATAATTCTCTTTCCACTCAGAATTTTTGTGAAGCTGAATTTAATTATATTTATCTATTATGATATTCAAATGATTGAAAATGCCGATATGTCAGTTAAAACATCAAAGATGAAATAATCTATCTATATTGTGTGTGCAGTGATGTGAAAAATGTGTTTTTTGTTACAAGGTGTGCAATTTTTTTTTTGTGGGATCATCATACAAACATTTAAAACATAGCCTAAATTCCTATTGCACTATGAACAGAATAAGACAGATGAAGATTTAAATGAAAGAAGGAATAATAAGTGAAATGAAATTGAAGCAAAATGAGGAATAGAAATAATGAACGCAATAAGGTGGACAAAAAAATAGGATGATAAAATGAAAGAAATTGAGTTGAAATCTATACATAAAATTAATTAAATTCACATGAACAAAGATTCCAAACAGAAAAAGAATGAGAGGAAGCAAAATGAGAGCAAATGAAGATGTTGATATGATGATTAAAATGCTATAAGAAATGGATAGAAACATAAATTAAATTTAAATGACTTAATTGACTAAAAATAATATTCAAAGTAATTTTGATAAAAATG
Source organism: Schistocerca gregaria (assembly GCF_023897955.1). Classification (NCBI taxonomy): domain Eukaryota; kingdom Metazoa; phylum Arthropoda; class Insecta; order Orthoptera; family Acrididae; genus Schistocerca; species Schistocerca gregaria. The sequence goes on along the minus strand of NC_064928.1, from coordinate 183,006,259 downwards.
TAAAACCAAAGAAATTTAAAGTACCTGACAAGCTTCACACACACTATGTGTTGTACATGAAGGTCTTACACTACCTATTACACCATGCAACCAGTCTGTAAAATATTACTTCTTTAATACCTACATGGTTTATAAAACTTGATCCTACGACTCGGTATCTCTCCTTGTTAGATGTGTAATCTCCTTAAACACATAATCAGCAGCAGTAGCAAAATGTCTTGTTTCAGTCCTTTGCTGAGTAATGCTTTTCTTCTGCAGTATATAGTGTCATTGTTGAGGATAGGTGTGTAAAGTGTGTGTTTTCTTTGGCTTTTATCGTTCAGTCAGGAAAGTAACATTTGTTTGTTAAGATTAGCTAGTTTTTTTCCCTTCTGTGAGGCTTACACTTCAGTAACTGTCATAGTAAAGCCTAACTGAAAATGTTCAAATTTAAAATCAAATTAATTTTGTTACTGTTGACAGATGAAGCACCCACTGAAAATGACAAATAGAGGAGCGCTGAGTGTCGTCATACAGCGAGCAGAATTTGCGGCCACGAAAAGCAGAATCTTGGCCGTTGGTTGCTGTGATGGGACAGTGCGCGTGTACTCGTGGTCCACCGGCCGCCCACTTGGCATCTTGCCACATGGCGACGGCATATCTTCTGTGCAGGACGTCGCCTTCTCAGAGGGGCCCCTGGAGTCATTGAATTCGGAGAGCGTGATTGTCGCTGCAGGAGCCGATAGCTCCGTCTCATTCTGGAGTTCGGACTTCACGAGGAAGACCTAATGCTGCGTGATCATGTGGTGTCAAGAATTTTTTGATGCACCCCTCTTCTTAAAAATACGTTTGCCTGGATCTGCAAATGGGTGATATGATGACCTAGAGTGCGTCACCACACCAAGGGAGGTGATAAGGTTGTGAGCTCACTCATACCTGTCCATGGATATCCGTGTAGAATGCAAAGCCGTACCGTTTTAACAGAAGCGAGGATCACAGGTTGTAATGTGTCAGGTGTGGAATATAGAATACTCGTAGTGGACGGTTATGAAACTTCTGACTGTAGGACTCTGGCTGAGCTGCAGTTACATTTGAGACCAGTAACAGACAACTTATACGAGACTGGCAGGCAAATCTTACAGTGGACATACAGTGAATTGATTAACAGAATCCCAAAAAATGAGAGCATATGTCATAATGGTTGTAAGTTTACTATGGTCCTAGTATGGGCAACAAGTGAAATAAATAAATACATAATAATAACAATAATAATAACTATTATTTATTTAGCACCAAATAATTGCATGCAGTTGATAAAATAATAGAATTTCAAGACATGTATTGGTTTACTCATGCAAATGTTAGGTGTACGGTGTCAGGTATAACTGAAGAATATGGAATTTCATGTAGTATAACTTGCTACCTTTTACTTAAGCACAGTGTTCATTTATAGACAGTTCAGATATGCAACAGTGTCAGTAATGATATGTGTTAAAGCTTGTATTGACAAATTGTATATGACAAATTAACTTGTGCTGTGAGTATTTAATGAGGGATATTTTTTAAATTGTTTTTTTGAATTGTGATACATCACCAAATTTTTGGTTCAACTAATAAAAACAATCAGTGTAGAATGCAACAGGTGTTTACAAAAGGCGATTACAGTTGTTCCAATTAAGACTTCAAAAGTTCTTGGCTTGTGTTAGAGAGGCATTTGTTGAAGACCTTCGCAGCAAATGCGTTCATTCATTCGTTGACACTTCATGTTCTGTAAATCCAATTGGGTACGTCGGATGAGTCAAGTTGTACAGAGACAGGGTCTACTTGGAGCTGATATGTCTGGAGCAGCATTGACTTTTGAGAGTAAAAGTCTTTACCAGTGTGGATATTTGCTTCGCTATACATAATGCACAAGCCACCATATGGTATATGGCAGAGGGTACCTTGTACCACTATTAGTCATTTCTTTTTCTCTTCCACTCTCCAGTGGAACAAGGGAGAAACGATTGCCTACATGGTGTCTCAAACCTTCTGGGTCAAATTGAAACAGGTGATAGAATGTCCACAGCAGATTATATTAAAGTAGGGAATGAACTGTTGGAAATGAATATTTATTATGTTATGGACACACACAGCATATACCGCATAATTACATATAGCTCATAGTAACCGTTGTGAGTGATGACCACCAATCTCAGTGCACGGACGACAATGGCACATGATGATCTGCCACACTCTCGACAATACCTGGTGTCTGTTGTACCAGGAGGCAGGCAGCTTGGACCCTAGCAAGCAGGTCTCCCTCCATTTCTACGGTGTTTTGTACACCGACGTCTTGATGTAACCCTAGAGAGAAAAATCCAGAGGTGTGAGACCTGGCAGCTGTGCTGGCCACGGGAAAAGACCACCCCTTCAAGTCTGAATGATAAGTGTGCGTGTTGTTCAGGTGTTTGCTGATGTTAACATTGAAGTGGGCAGCTGCATCATTGTGTTGAAACCACATCCTTTTGGACAACAAAGGTAGCAGTCTCCGAGAACTGTAGCAGCATGTCTTGCAGGAAGATCAGTTAATGTGGTCCAAACGCTTTGAACAATTACTGTGAGTTATGTTTTTATGTGGTATGTACTGTGTTTGTCCATAAAAAATATATATTCATTTCTGACCATTGGTTACCTGTCTTAATATAGTAGGTCATGGATGGACTCGTTACCACATGTCCCAGTTTGACCCAAAAGCTTTGAGTCACCCTCCATATTTCTCCACATGAGTCCTAATTTTTGTTATCTTGTCCTTGCAATCTTAACTGAAATGAAATGTACGTAGGTTGGAAATAAATAGTGTTAACACCGCTGTGGGGACAATAAGGAATCAAATCTAATATTGTCGCTGATAGCACATGTTGTTGACATACCTACCTTACCTCCGAGCAAATGAACTCACCCGTGCCACGTCACCGGCATGCACACAGTCGAGAGAAACACAGTCACTTGGGAGCGAGCAGTCTAACATAATGGTCTCACTGTGTTTTCGTAACAGGAACAACGAAGTTGGATCAAGATTGAATGTGCCAGAGGTTGTACAGCACTGCAGTAGGTCTTAGAGAGGCATGTGGGGACTCGGGATTGCCATACAGGACAGTGGCACATTGGGTAAAAGCCTTCTACGGAGGTCAGCAAACTGTGGCAGACATGCATCAGGTTGGTCGTTCTAGTGTCTCTGAAGTACTGCATGCTTTTGCCACATTCATGGACAGTGATTGACACCATACGATTCATGAGCTCGCCTGTGAAACCGGATTAGCGCATATAACTGTGCTTCGCATCCTGAAGGAACGTCTGGTCATGTGAAAAATTGCATCATGATGGGTTCCACATGCCTTGATGGAAATGCAGAAATGGATGCATTAAGATGCTGCTCAGACACACTAGGAGTGCTATGAGTGCGAAGGAGAGGCTTTCTTACACCGTAGTGTAACACTGGACGAGATGTGGGCCACATAATATGAGCCAAAACTGAAATGCCAATCCAACGAATAGTGACATTATGGGTGCCGCAAAAGACCAAAGTGCGTCAGAGCCCCAGTATGGTGAAAGTTATGGTGATTCTCGTGTACAACTGTGATGGAGTTATCCTAACGCATTACGTTCCTCCACGACAGACCGTCAAAACACAGTATTACTGTTCGTTTTTGGAGCATCACCTGCGACCAGCTTTGCGAAAGAAGCAGCGACACTTTCTGTGCAACCCACCAATCATTTTGCATGACAATGCGCGGGCGCATACAGCACAAGCAGTAGCTGCTCTGTTTCGTCGAAGGGACTGGGAAATACTGTACCATCCACCATATGCCCCAGACTTAAGTCCTTGTGACTTTGATTTGATTCTGAAGATGAAGGAACCACTTCATGGCAGTCACTTTAGAACTGTTCCAGAGATTCGACAGGCAGTAGACCACGCCATTTGCACCATCAACAGAATAGGCTTTGCTAACGGTATACTGCACCTTCCACATCACTGGCAATGGGTTCTACACAATGCTGGTGAATACTTTGAAGGACAGTAACAGGTGCAAACATGTAACTCCTTTGTATCGGTTGTGAATAAATAGTGTGCCACTATTTAAGTTCTAACCATAATATGTTGGTGGGAGTGGAACTGTTGTGCAATCGGCCACAAATACTAGTTTGCTACTCATAAATTTCCTCATTAGCATGCAACAAAACGAATGTCATTTACTTCCTAGGGATTCCATTTGAGTTCACAAAGCATCTTGCAGTATTCCTTTGATTCGTTGTGATATTGAGGGTCAGTGTAAAATTTACTCGCGAGCTAAGATTTCGTATTATTCAGTTGCCAGTCTTGTTACTCCTTTACACTCACCAATATCTCTCAATCAGACTTTGTTTCTCAAAGTAGTACAATTACTGCTGGAAGTTAACAGTACAATGCAATGTCCAAATTCTTAAAATAAATACAATGCTTCTCATAAACATGTCAAATATTGTACTCTTATTTGCAATGACCATGCATAACAAAGTTTGCTTGTTATTTGGAACACCATAAGTACATTCTTCCCCGTGGGTCCGGGGGTTAGGATAAGCCTGAGATATCCCTGCCTGTCATAAGAGGTGACTAAAAGGTCTCTCTCACTTTCCAGCCCTGTAAGTTCAAGTCCCATTTTATGGTTTGACCTGCCACTTTCCAAATTCTACAGAAGTGCAGGCCATATAGGGAAGGACGCCTTATGTGGTGCATGAGTTATCCATAGTGCCCTCAGATTTGATCTCCTTAACCTCTTGTCATGGGTTTGCATCTCCACCTGCAATTCAACTATTTGGGCGAGGACACTTTCTGTGGTATGTCATCTTCTTCCATTGTCTCCTGTCCTCTTCCGCCCCCATTACAATATTGTATTTCTCTGCATCCAATATCCAGCACTGTAGCCAGTCCGTTGTGGTGGGGCCATCATGTACCCATTTGGTGGTACCCCCCTGACATCACAGGGATCGCACTGTTGACGCCTGAGCTGTAAACTTCCCACGTATGCCAAGGAGTCAATGCCTGTCTTCCTGGGGCATCAAGACTCCTGGCATCGGCCATCATGCCAGGTGGCATTTTCTGTGGCTGGGAGAGCCCCTGATAGGAATGGGTGGCATCAGGGCGGATGACCCGCAATGAAGCTGGTGACCTACTGTGCCAGCAGTCTCTAAGAAGGGCAAGATAGAGTACAGTGCTGAAAGATGTGACCCTAAATTGTTTCTCTCCCTCGCTACACCATGGGAGGAATGTAGGGGGCCAATTTCACCTCAGTATTTAGTCTGTAGCAGAATGGACAGGGACTCCTTCCTACCTATGAAGCCTCAGTTTTTTGTTGAACATCTTGAGGGTAAGTTTGCGGAAGTGACAGTGCTGTCCAAGATGAGAATCGGTGCAGTCCTGATTCAGGCAGCATCTCTAGCTCAATCCTGGGTGTTACTCACTTGTGACTGGCTGGGTGATAGTCCTGTTACTGCCACTCCCCATAAAAGCCTCAACATAGTCCATGGGATTATTTTCCATCGCGACCTCCTCTTGCAGTCTGACGGCGAGCTCCATGCCAATCTAGAACGGCAAGGTGTCCATTTCATCCGACACGTTCACAGGGGACCCAAAGACAGCAGGGTTGCTACCTGTGTCTTCATTTTGGTCTTTGATGGTGATTCATTGCCTGAAAAGGTCAAGGTGATAGTTTACTGCTGTGACATTAAACCATACGCCCTCCACCTATTCAGTGCTTTAAGTGCTGGAAATTCGGGCACATGCCCTCCAACTGCACTTCCAGCACCGCATGTTGAGACTCTGCCCATCCACTGCATCCAGATACTTCATATGCGCCTCCTCCCACTGTGGAGAGCAGCACTCCCCCTGCTCGCCAGATTGTACACTGCTCCAAAGGAGCGGAAAAGACCCTGGACCATTTGACTTACCAAGAGGCTAAACGTAAATCTGAACGATTACACCCTCTTCGGTCAACGTCCACATATGCTGCAGCTACATTACCATTGCCATCACAAGTACCAGTCATACCACGCTCTGTGCCACGAACTGTGGGGCCTCCGGTATACATCCGCCTCCTTGGTGGTAGGGGGAAAATCTCCTTCCGTTGCTCCCAAAGTACCTACTTCGGGAGCAAGGCCCCCCAAACGCAGGGGACATCGGTACCCTCCTCCCAGCAAGAGAAGCAACAGCCTCCTCCAGCTCCTCATGTGTGGAAGAGGTCCCTTGGGACCCTCTCTACCAAAGCCTCCGCTAATGCTACAGCGAACAGTCGCCAGAGGCTAAAGGAGCCAAAAGCTGCTGGATGAAGAGCTTCATGGTCGTCCTCTGTGCCTGAAGCTACTTCGAAGAAGTCCTCCCAATAAGGCCCTAAATAGAAATGAGAGGGCAAGCAAACAAAAAAGTCTGTTAAGAAAAAGAATCCTCTGCTGGCCCCAACACCACCACCTCCTACCGGTTCTGCACCTACGAATGAGGCGGAGATCTCATTGTCCACTGAGGACCTGGATCTCACTGATGCCTCATCCGCAATAGGAATGGACACAAATACTCAGTCGGTGGCAAAAGGTGACCCTGAGGCGTAACCTGCCTGCTTGCATGCTTCATGCATTTCCAGCCTCACGATAACGTCATCCTCCAGTGTAGTTCCTGCAGTTTTTTCCACCACCTTGCTGAGCTACAGCAACTGTTAAGCTTTACACCATTGTTCTGCATTGCCCTCCAGGAAACTTGGTTCCCTGCCATGCGGACGCCTGCCCTCCACGGCTATAAGGGGTACTACAGGAAACGTAGCAACTGTAATTGAGTGTAAAGTGGAGTTTGCATTTATGCCCTAAACTCAGTCTGTAGTGAAGCTCTGCCCCTTCAAACCCCTCTTGAAGCTGTGGCTGTCAGGATGAGGACAATGCCGGAAATAACTGTCTGCAATGTATATCTTCCTCCAGATGGCACAGAACCCCTAAACGCATTGGATGCACTGATTCTTCAATTCCTTAACCCTTTCCTACTTTTGGGAGATTTTAACAACTCCTTGTGGGGTGGCACCATGCTTACTGGCCAAGGTAGAGATGTCAAAATGTTCCTGTCTCAACTTGACCTTTGCCTCTTAAATACTGGGGCCCCCACACATTTCAGTGTGGCTAATGGCACTTACATAGCCATTGATTTATCACTCTGCAGCCCAGGACTTCTCTCATCTGTCCACTGGAGAGTCCACAATGACTTGTGTGGTAGTGACCACTTTCCCGTCCTGTCACTCCCCCAGCACCATTCCCCCGGACGTCTACCAAGATGGGCCTTAAACGAGACAGACTGGGAAGCTTTCACCTCTGCTGTCACTGTTGAATCTCCCCCACATGGTACCATCGATGCGGTAGTTGATCAGGTTACTAGAACAATCATTTCTGCAGTGGAAAACATGACCCCTTGTTCTTTGGGGTGCCCCCATAGAAAGTCAGTGTCTTCGTGGTTGCCAGAAATTGCTGAGGCCATAAAAGAGCGTCGGCGAGCTGTATAGCGACATAAGCGGCACCTTTCCCGAGAGCACGTAATAGCTTTTAAACTGCTCCGTGCCTGATTTCGCCAGCTTTTAAAAAGACAGAAACAGGAATGTTGGGAGAGGTACATTTTCACCATTGCCCATTTGGCCATATGCCACGTTCCCAAGTCTGGATGAAGACCAGATGTGTTTATGGGCACCAGATCCAGACAGGTATCACTGGCATTAACATAAATGGTGTGTTATCTACCGATGCAGTCGCATATGCCGAGCACTTTGCTGAGCAGTATACTCGAGCCTCTGCTTCGGAGATTTTATCCTCCAGCATTTCGCACCCTCAAATGGCGAATGGAAAGGAAAGCCCTCTTGTTCACTGAATGTCACAGTGAACCCTATAATGCTCCATTTAAATAGTGGAAACTCCTCAGCGTCCTTGCACATTGCCCCAGCACAGCTCCTGGGCCAGATCAGATTCACACTCAGACGATCAAACATCTCTCGTCCTACTACAAGTGACATCTCCTTCTTATCTTCAACTGTATTTGGTGCGATGGCATCTTTCGATCGCAGTGGCGGGAGAGCACCATCATTCCATTGCTCAGTCCCAGCAAATACCCACTTGATGTGGATAGCTATCAACCCGTCAGCCTCACCAACGTTCTCTGGAAGCTGTTAGAACGTATGGTAAGTCAGCGGCTGGGTTGGGTCCTGGAGTCACGTAGCCTACTGGCTCCATGCCAGAGCAGTTTCTATCAGGGTCGCTCTACCACTGATAACCTAGTTTCCCTCTAGAGTCTGCCATCCGAACAGCCTTTTCCAGACTCCAACACGTGGTTGCCATCTTTTTAGATTTACAAAAAGTTTATGACACGACCTGGCAACATCATATCCTTGCCACTTTCTGTGAGTGGGGTCTCTTGGTCCTGCTCCAGGTTTTTATCCAAAATTTCCTATCGCTCCGTACTTTCCATGCCCAAGTTGATGCCTTCCATAGTTCCCCCATATCCAGGAGAATTGGGTCCAGCATGTCTCTGTACTGAGTGTATCTCTATTTTTAGCAGCCATTAACGGTGTAGCAGCAGCTGACAGTCTGTCTGTCTCCCCTTCTCTGTATGCAGATGACTTCTGCATTTTGTACTGCTCCTCCAGTACTGGTGTTGCTGAGGGGCACCTACAGAGAGCCATGGGCTCTAGCGATGGCTTCTAGTTTTCAGCTGTGAAGTCATGTGTCATCCACTTCTATCGGCGTCGTACCATTCATCTGGAACCAGAACTTTACCTCAATGATGATCCATTCACCGTAGTGGAGACATACCAATTCTTAGGACTGGTTTTCGACACCCGATTGACTCGGCTTCCTCTTCTTCGTCAGCTGAAGCAGAAGTGCTGGCAGCACCTCAATGTCCTCTGCTGCCTGAGCAACAGCAACTGGGATGCATATCGTTCTACGCTGGTTCAGCTCTACAGAGCCCTTGTTCAATCCTGCCTTGACTATGGGAGTGTGGTTTATGGTTCAGCGGCATCCTCGGCGTTGTGTTTACTCGACCCAGTGTACCACTGTGGTGTTTGACTGGCGGTGAGACCTTTTTGGATGAGTCTAGTGACCAGCATCCTGGTGGAGGCTGGAGTCCCACCATTGAAGGTTAAGCGTGCACAACTCCTTGCCAGTTGTGTTGCACACATTCGTAGTTATCCTGAGCATCTGAAATACCATCTCCTTTTCTCACCCACAGCATGTGCAACGTGCTGTTCTTGGCAGTTGGAGCAGAACAAGTCGCATGCTTTGGTTTGTCTGTCTGCCAACATGCTATGTGCCTGTGTTAGCTGTTGGTATTTTGGAGGGGGGGGGGGGCATTGCAGTTCGATGCCACAGGCGTACATGTACCATCATTCGTCTGTGCTTCTGTCAACCATAGCTCTCCTTTTGTCACCAGTTGTGCATATTGCGAGCGTCCTTCTCGTGTGTGATTTTCTGCTTAGATGCTGTGACTCCATTCCAGAGCTCAATAGAAGTGGAGAGGCACTGCCTGTACATCTGTTCATGTAACAAATAATAAGTCTTGTAGAATATTATACCAGTGTTGTGTGTGTTCCATTCAAAATGGTTCTCCAAATCTGTCCCCTGCAGCCATGTTGTGTGGCCTTACAAAATGTTTTATACGTCTTTTGTGCTTATAACATATCTGGAGACAGAATTATAAGACTGAACAAATTTCAGGAGCCGCTCTTCACACACAATACTAACAAGCGCTAATGAACAAAAATGAACACACAGAGACCAGCTCTCTTGGCAGACCCATGTAATTTGTTTTGTCAGTTGCATAGCCGACGGCCAAAGTGCTTGCATTATTAAATTATTTTGTGCTGTCATTTCTGTTTTAATTAAAGAGTCCACAATGGTGGTAAACAAAAAAACTTGTAGTGATTCTGGAAGTCAGAAAATACTAATAATATCGAGTTTTGGTATGAAAATAAATATTGTGAATCGTTGGAAGAGAGAATTTTTAAAACTCCGGCCTATTCTGTTATTTTTGTTGTCCATCTTGTCCTTCCACCACATTAAACCAGAGTTTACCATATGTTCAAATTCCTTTGCTCTACATGATGTTGTAGCCAGGATCATTGATGTGTATGGGTCACCTGGATAGAACAGCTCGCACCCATCGTATTAGGTGTAGGCGCTTAGAGGTGGACTGCTCTGCGATACTTAATTAATGTCAACAAGACTACTTCTCTCCTGAGCACCACACTGCCAATCTCTGTAGTAAACACTTGTCCCTATGTGAAGGCTATAGGCGACTCCACATACATAGAACTTGTAGACTAAGTCTCACACGCTGATGCCCACTACGAGCTGTAACCTTGGAACTCGGTACTGGAACTGTCGTACGCCGACGATGAACACGAACCATCCCTTACTGCCTGTGGCCACCAATTATCACAACACGGAAATCCATCTCATTGGCGGCAGTGTGAAGGTTGCTGACTGCGCCGTGCTTGTGGATAGTGGCAAACTCCAAAGTGCTGTCCATGGCTGCGGAAACTGTCCCAGCGATCCAGCTCTGGTTGCACGCATTGACAAGGACACAATAGTCTTGTCAAAGAGAGAGGGGGCTCCAATTTGGTAATGAAGACCTTAAAAAGACTCATGTCTTTCATTCTATTCTGAAACATATTTATTTTATAATTTTATATACATAATTGTCTTTTGAGGAAACTTAATACAGGTAGTATCTGGTCTATAAATTTAAGAAGGAAAATCCTTACTTAAAAAAATATAACATAAATGAGAAACACCCAGTTGTGCAACTAAATATTTCTTTTGTAAAATAAAGAACAACTGCCTTCAATCACAGTTATCATTTTATTTTAGTGCATGAAGCATTTCTATTCCCGGGGGCTGATCATCAGGTGCTTTACTTCCATATATACAAATTGTATATATCCAGATAAACATGTTTACTCATACTGTACTTCAAAACCATGTAACCACTTTTGGGAACAGTAAGTTTCCTTCCACTTTGTTCTAGTTTTCTAACTTATATTTACTACGTGCCACTTTGTAATACACCGTTTAGTCTTACTAGGACCAGAATTTACCTACATCTGAGAAAAGAAAAAGAACTGATACAGACTGTTAAAGTACCTGAACATGGGTCCCTAGGCTCAAAATGATTGGCTGAAGGCGATTTTTCTTTATTTTACGAAAGTAATACAGTCATGAGGAAAACACTGACAACTATGGATAAAATTAAATAAAGCATTTATCTGGCAGTATGGTAACTTCACTATATTGCCAAACGAATTAAAATTCTAATATAATATACTGCCACGTTGCTAACAGAATTCAACTCAATCTTCTAATATAAAAGTCGCTACTGCAGAGCAGAAGAAACATGATTTGAGTTGAATAACTTACAAAGTTAAACTATTTAATATTATTTTTGACAGTGGCTGTATTTCTCCCACAATCTCGTATTTAAATTGACAGCTTGGCTGAAACTGAGTAAGACTTTCTTCGGCAGATGAATGCATCCCAAGTTCCTCAATTCCTTTTCAAATTTTGTTAAAGCATCTTTCATTTCACTAAAATCTTCAGTTTCCTTAAGTGATAAAGACAATTTTTTTAATTATTATTTCAACAGCCAACTTTGAAGCTATAACAGCCAAATTTATTTATAAAACAAAACAGAGTAAGCAGGTACTATGAGGTACAGGTTTAGAATCTTAACACTGATTCACATATTAATTTCAGTTTGGTTTCTACTGTGTGCGACATCATGAATGAGTTCATATTTGTCCTCTATGATCTGTTTATATAACAAACTCCTTTGCAATGTACAACATATGTTGTCATTAATATGATGTTGGACTCACTATTCCAATAATATTACGATAAGACATTTCATAATTGAGCACATTCTTGTAGATAAACCTGAAAGCATGATGCATCGCTGTTCTAGAAGTCAGCCATCTTTATGCAAATAAACATAGAATAAAATGATGATAACTAGCAACCTTTCAATATAAGTATCACTTTAGTACCAGGAATCTCCAGAGATGCTCTTTTTATTTAAGCAGAGAGGTTGCATCTTCAAGGGAATTAGAATCTGTCAGGAAAGAAAGCAGTTCGGATGGAGTTGGCTATGGCCTAAGGTCACAGGTTTGTTTAATCCATGGGAGAGTGTCACAGAAGTCAGGGGAAGTGGCAAGGAGAATCATATTACACAGGAAAAAATGACTTAAAAGATCAGCAAATATATTACTTCAACAGATTTAATCATTTTTTTTCATAATTATGTAGCAATATAGGTTGCACTGTATTTCAAACACATTTTAACACTAGAATAAGAGCGGCAAATAGCTTATTATTGAAACCAATAAACATCATTTAACTTGAAAAGGGCATCTTGTTATTTATTAATATGAATTGGATGTATATTAATGTACCACTTAACAATAATCAAGAAAGCTAAATATGCTCTTGCAAATATACATAAAGAAAGAGATATAGAAATTGAAAACATCATTGACATATTCAGTAAAAAGAAACAGAGACAAATGAGCACATGATAAATTGGGCAGAAGATGGAAATATCCAGTGAATTTTGTTACAGAATTTTTTTTTTTGTATTCATGTCAAGTTCAAGTTTTTACATCCATGTCATCATATCCCGTATCCAGAAAATTAATGAAAACTTATTTGTTGTAAGTTGACCTTTTTTAATGGTTTATGTAATTTATAAAATCTTCCATGTTAAAATAAGTTTTTCTTTTACCCTCAACTCCAAAACAGTTATCAAAAACTACTTTCAGCAACACAAAATTTTAGCAGTTTGTCGGTGGAGGACCCCAAACTCTCCTTTTGTTAATCGATATTCCATTCTCGTAACCCCCACCCCATTAGCCCACCCCTTAACTGACTTCTAGAATCGCCCTGACAGAGGTACTGTAGGAACTGAACTGGAAGACCCTTGAAAATAGACGTAAACTATCACTAGAAAGTCTCTTAGCAAAGTTTCAAGAACCAGCTTTAAATGATGGCAGTAGGAATATACTGCAATCCCTACGTATCACTCACATGGGGATAATGAGGATAAAAGTAGAGTAATTACTGCTTGCATAGAGGCATCCAAACGATCACTCTTCCCGCGTTCCATACCGATTAGAACGGGAAGATACCTTAATAACTGGTACAACGTGTTGTACCCTCTGCCATGCACCTCAGTGGTTTGCAGAGTACAGATGTAGACGTAGATAGTAAGCGACCAACCCCGGCATTTGCCTAAATTGATAGTGGGAAACGATGTCCACGGTTTCCAGCGGATGGGTTCGAGTTACTTCGTCTCTCAGATCCAGTGATTGCTAGCTCAGCACCTATATGTGCAGAGCTACCTTGGTCGGTGAAGTATGTGAAAAAATTGGTTGTTGTTCATTATTTTCAAATAAAATATAATGCATCACAACAAAAACCAGAATTCTGATATTGCATGTTTTTCCTCTAAATGTGCATGTTTCGTCATTTAATAGTGTTTAAATGCATCCATTTTAAGATTTATTTGTGGAGGGAATTCGTGGCTTTAGCTGTAGTAGTTTTACAAGGGGGAGCAGGGCGCAGTCAGCTTGAACCCATTCAAGCAGTCAGCTGAAAAAATAGAAAAAATATCTTTTAGAAACTACCTATAGTATGTTTTATCATCACATACTCCTGCTCTCCAACATTCCATATCGAAACCGGCTTTCAAAACTGAGTACCATCCAGATGATCAGATTTGGGTTAATAATGATAGAATTTTGAGCGAGCAACCATCGCCGTTTGACGATGTTTTTGTTGATCAGCATGATGTGTAGACAACACAACTGTATTTTTATGCACTGATTTTAGTTTACCGCTCTGCTGCCTTGTGAAACACTGAAATATTTCAACTGATAAGTTCTACCCGTCTCCAAATAACGACCCCAATGCAGACTCATCTTTGCAGGGACACGAGAATTGGGATAATTCCGAAAAGGAAAATTTGAAAATGGGTTTATGAACTTCTAGTTTTGCTGTGTTACCATTAGTGTAGTTCCTCCTCTCTCATCCATGAATGTCGGGACATACTAAGAATCATGGTCAGAACACACTTTTTGTCCCAGCTGGTGTCTCTTCAGTTTCTAAAGCGTTAAGCATCTGAATTGAAATCATCGTAGAACGAAAACGGTATATTTGTGTACATAGCTTCCTGTTCAAACTATAGTGTACTCACTCCTCTCTGTAACTTAGAAATTAGTAACGGCAATTTTGGAACACCCTCTATTTGTAACTTCTTATAACGCTAGTGGACCAATCAAAATCGGTTTTCTTCACTCGTGTTACAAACTTACCCATAATTAGAAACTAAGAGAATAGCACAAAACAATAAAAAATTAATAATAATTACAAACGGCAGCTCTTATGTTACATTAAACAGCAAGTAAAAATTGAACTGTTAACAAAACAAAAACTGAACTCAAGCAAGGCCAACAATGAAGAATAGTTAAACTACACTCCTCCCGCACATGCAATGAAGGCCCAAAGGTACCGACTGCCCGCAGTGTCATCCTCAGCCCACAGGCGTCACTGAATGCGAAGATGGAGGGGCATGTGGTCAGCACACTGCTCTCCCAGCTGTATGCCAGTTTCCGAGACTGGAGCCACTACTTCTCAAGAAGGGCTGAGTGCACCCCGCTTGCCAACTGCTCAGCAGACTGGATGGTCACCCATCCAAGTGCAAGCCCAGTCCGACAGCGCTTAACTTCAGTGATCTGACAGGAACCGGTGTTACCACAGCTGCAAGGCCGTTGTATGTAGAGTAAATAGCTAAAATAGGGATTGGCATAAGCTGATAGTGCTGTTGAAATATCGATAGTTTAATTGCATCAATAGCGTCATTGCCTATCGATAGTGCGTATCAGTTATTCGTCGTATGACTGAAAGACAAAATATAAGAAGCAAACAAGAAGTGTCCGTTCGATGGCCGTACAGTCCAGAAAAAGTATGCCACTCAGACAAAATTACCATTGCCAATGGGGCAGTCCCATCAACGCACCAGGTCGGAGATTCCCATTTGGTAAGACGCTGCTCACCTTCGTCTGACAGCAATCGTCGACCCTTCAAGGCCTTTCGTAAGGGACTGAAGGTGTGAGGAGAGATCAGAGAACTATAGGGTGGGTGTTCGAGTGCCTCCCACTTGAATTGACGGAACTTCTTCGTTATATTTGCGATATGGGGACGTGTAATTTCATGAACCAGCAGCACCCCTTGTCACACTATTTCACAACTGTTTTCGACAAACATACTGTGCCACACACATCCTGCATTCTCCGATGGTTCTCTAGCAATATCCATTCTTCAGCAGCCAAGAAAAGAACAACATCACGTTGCCCATCGTTGGACGCATTTGGTAATAACATCGCCATAGTTCACGCTTCCGCATTTACCAGCCGCACATCGGAAAGACACGAATACCAGACTAACCTACACGTCGGTGCTTATATACCCGCATCGGAGTCGCGCTGTGTTGCATATGGGCTACCACGTTCAAAATCACTTGCAATTGCAGCAGCAGTATCCTATCTAACAACTGCGCCATACATCTGTGTTAGATAGGCGTTGATGAACGCAGCAATGTATTCGCCTGTTTATGTACACTATGTAATCAAAAGTAATCGGACACCACCAAATACATACGTTTTACATATTAGGTGCATTGTGCTGCCACATACTGCCAGGTACTCCATATCAGCGACGTCAGTAGTCATGATGAGAGAGCAGAATAGGGCACTATGCAGAACTCTCAGACTTCGAAGGTGATTGGGTGTCACTTGTGTCATACGTCTCTACGCGAGATTTCCACACTCCTAAACATCCATAGGACCACTGTTTCCAATGTGAGAGTGAAGTGGAAACGTGAAGGGACACATACAGCGCAAAAGCGTACAGGCCGACCTCGTCTGTTAACTGACGGAAACCGCCGACAGTTGAAGAGGTTCGTAATGTTTAATAGGCAGACATCTATCCAGACCATCACACAGGAATTCCAGACTGCATCAGGATCCACTGTAAGTACTATGACAGTTAGGTGGGATGTAAGAAAACTTGGATTTCATGGTCTAGTGGCTGCTCATAAGCCACACATCATACCAGTAAATGCCAAACGACGCCTCACTTGGTGTAAAGAGCCTAAACATTGGACAATTCAACAGAGGAAAAACGTTGTGTGGTGTGACGAATCACGGTACACAATGTGGCGATCCAGTGGTAGGGTGTGGGTATGACGAGTGCCCAGTGAATGTCATCTGCCAGTGTGTGTAGTGCCAACAGTAAAATTCAGAGGCAGTGGTATTATGGTGTGGTCGTGTTTTTCATGGAGGGGGCTTGCACCCCTTGTTGTTTTGCTTCGCACTATCACAGCACAGGCCTACATTGATGTTTGAAGCTCCTTCTTGCTTCCCACTGTTGAAGAGCAATTCAGGGATGGCGATTGCATCTTTCAACATGGTGGAGCACCTGTTCATAATGCATCGCCTGTGGCGGAGTGTTTACACGACAATAACATCCCTGTAATGGAATGGCCTGCACAGAGTCCTGACCTGAATCCTATAGAACACTTTTGGGATGTTTTGGAACGCCGCCTTTGTGCCAGGCCTCACCGACCGACATCGATAACTCTCCTCAGCGCAGAACTCCGTGAAAAACGGGCTGCCATTACCCAAGAAACCTCCCAGCACCTGTTTGAAAGTACGCCTGCGAGAGTGGAAGCTGTCATCAAGGCTAAGGTTGGGCCAACACCATAATGAATTCCAGCATAACCAATGGAGGGCGCCACGAACTTGTAAGTCATTTTCAGCCAGATATCGGGATACTTTTGATTGCATAGTGTATCTTTGCATGTGGATACTCATACCTATACCAGTCTCTTTGGCGCTTTACGTGGTATCTTTCAATTTCATTAAACGGCAACTAGGCCCTGTTAATTTCATTGAGGTGAAAGGGGGTTCAGGACACCCTGTAATGTGTCTCCGCCGAATGCCAGCAATACCGGCCACCCGCGGAACGGGCCTGTAATGCGGGTCCCGGACCAAGCAGGGGTTAGCTTTGCTGGTCCTCCCCCCCCCCCCCCCCCCCTCCCGGTGTACGCAAACTCACTCATGTGCGTCATCAGTGGTCGCGGCATCTACGGTTCTACTTTCTTGCGCACACCACGTGACGGGACATGGTCAGCTATGTATCCTGGAGTGGGCGTGCTATATATAGGCCCGCGCCGAGGCGCGGTACATATTCATATCGAGTCAGCCCCTCTTGGTAGGAGCCGCCATCTACAGTTCACCGAACATTGACACGTCGACCGCTGGAAGTCTTCACATTGTCGGCATCCCAGACGGTTACGTGGTCTCCGATGGTACTCATCCTGGCTTACTGCAGTAACTGTTCCGTTGATTAACTTTTACGGCATGGTCGAACTTCTATCATGCGTACTGATATTAAGATGTGTTTGAACTGGAACAATTTTCTGATACAATTTCTTTATTGTTGGCCTCGGAAGTAGTTAGGAGAACGGTTCATTTTGTGTCTGCAGAACCTTTCTGTATGGACATTAGATATGTAATAAAATACTTATAAGTGACTTGAAACTTTCTTTTTCTTTTATTAGCCGCTGGACATTGAACCCTGATCCCCACCACCACCGCCGCCGCCGCCACCACCACCACCACCACCACCACCACCACCACCACCTCCTTGCACTACATTTTTTCCCTTCAATTCACAATAGCTGTATGAATTAGAGATGGGCAAACTGAAACACGTAACTGTTTCGAAACAAATGAAACAGTACAATTTAACGTTTCGATACGCTGTTTCGAAACAGTGAAACAGTTTGTGTTTTGTAATCTAATAAATCTACTCATTTTATCATCTTGAATGTCTAATGTATAAGTATGTCCATATAAACACAAATGAGGTGCGAGAGCGCTAATCATATTGCAGAAAGTATTAAACTATCACTTAGGCGTATTGGCAGATTCGTATTTCCTGCACCAAATGCACTGCTTTCGTGTCGTGTGACTTCCATTGGCTGAGGACAGCCATAGCTGAAGACAGAAGAACCACCACGAACGGAACTGGAGGTGGGAGTAAACTGCAGAAACTACGGATATGCTACTGGGATTCCCATATTCCGTTAGTATGGATAATATACCCATCCTGCTAATATCTATGCACATAAAGGGAATCATTGTGGATAATAGACACATTGACTATAGATTCACAAATAACGCCAAATAAATCGAATAAATAACAAAATATAAAAGAAAAAAATTTTGTCTTTCAAGGTGTTTCCAACCGTTGCTATAAATTCACAATGCTCCCCAGCCTTTCCCCTTCACCATTACAATATGAGTTGTAAGTAGGCTGTTTAGGTTTTCTTATTGGTAACGCCGCTTAGCGCTCGGTATGAAAAATCACTGGGTGTGCTGTGCGCAGTCTGTGTTTAGTTTGCATTGTTGTCTGCCATTGTAGTGTTGGGCAGCGGCAGCTGGTTGCTAACAGCGCGTAGCGTTGCGCAGTTGGAGGTGAGCCGCCAGCAGTGGTGGATGTGGGGAGAGAGATGGCGGAGTTTTGAAATTTGTAAGAATTGGTGTCATGAACTGCTATATATATTATGACTAGTGAGGTAAATACATTGTTTGTTCTCTATTAAAATCTTTCATTTGCTAACTATGCCTATCAGTAGTTAGTGACTTCCGTAGTTTGAATCTTTTAGTTAGCTGGCAGTAGTGGTGCTCGCTGTATTGCAGTAGTTCGAGTAACGAAGATTTTTGTGAGGTAAGTGATTTGTGAAACATGTAGATTAATGTTAGTCATGGCCATTCTCCTGTAGGGATTACTGAAAGTCAGATTGCGTTGCGCAAAAAAAAAAAAAAAAAAAAAAAAAAAAAAATGTGTGTCAGTTTAAGCACAGTTATGTACAATTTTTCTAAGGGGACGTTTCAGAGTGATATGTCAAACAGATTGCTTGCAATTATACCTATATCAAATTTATGTATGTGTCTAATAACTGTCTCTCTACGCCTTTTTTTTTACTCAAAATGTTGTAAGCTTACTTGCGTTTCTTAATATGATTACTGTAAATGAACAGAGAAGCGTATGTTATAAAAAAAAGTGTAATTTAACTGAATGATTCTCACATATTTATTATTTTGAATGTAATTAGTATGCGTTGTTTTATTGTTTGGCTAGTGTTTATAAAGCAGATGTAACGCCATTTCGGAATAGGACAGTCAGCTAGAAACGAAGCTTTATTTTCGGATATCTTAAGCTTCATGCTATTGCCTGTGAAAAAGATTTCGACACTCTTGAAAGTGTTTCATGAAATGGTATGTTGTGTTTCAGTACCTGTGCCGAGACCGAATCTCGTCCGACACAGGGCGGAATGAAACATGATTGTTTCAATACAATTAGTTCGTTCCAAGCATAGGTGGACTGAAACAGCCTTATTTTGAAACAACGATACAGTTTCTGTTTCTGACTTGAGATCGAATCTGGTCCGGTTATCTGAGACAGGGCCGGAATGAAACACCAGTGTTTCGAAACAGTGAACCACAGCCGTTCCGAAACACTGAAACAGTTCCACGTATCGATACACTGTATCGAAACATAGAAACAGTGGGCAAGTCTACAGTGTAGTAGTTGATGTTTTGTCAGACAAACTGCAATAGTTTTTTCTCATAACAGTGGTATTATTGCTGCAGTACTGTGAAACGCAATGCCGAAACGTGCCTGTAAGTTCAGTGACTGTTATTCCAAGGAATGGAATTTCATTAAGAAAGGTCGTATTGATTACGAAGCAGAGTGTTCCGTATGTAACTATTTTATTAGTATAATTCATGGTGGACGTTCCGACATAGTTGATCACATCAGGTCAAAGAAACACATTAACAGATACAGTGCACCGAGCTGCAGTAAAACTCTACAAAATTATTTTGTGAAACATCAGTCAAGGGAAGAGAGGAAAATTTGAGCAGCCGAGCTTACACTAGCCGACCACACAGTAAAACATCACCATACTTATAGATCTAGTGATTGTACTAATAAGCTTAACAGCATTATGTTTGATGATTCTTCCATTGCAAAAAAGTTTACTAAAGTGTCAGCCTTAGTGAAAGAAGTTAATGCTCCCCAGAGCGTAAAGGAAAGCCTTGAATACGTCAAAAAGTCTTCTTTCTACGGGATATCCACTGATGCCAGCAATCATAAGGTCACTAAAATATTTCCGTTTGTTGTTCAGTTTTTCGATATTAATCAGAGAATTCAGACCAAACTTTTGAAGGTGAGTTCTCTACTTAATGAAACATCTGACGAAATTTCAAGATTGTGTATGAATACTATCGAAATGTTTGATCTTGAGAAAAATAAATGTGTGGCATTTTGTGGAGACAACACCAACACAAACTTTGGTGGTTTAAAAAGACAAGGCAAATGCAACGTATTTACCAAATTAAAGGCAACATTGCATGAAAACATTGAAGGCATAGGGTGCCCTGCACATGTTTTACACAATAGCGTGCACACATCTGCTGACAGTTTAAGCTGTGATATTGAAACTATCGTCATGAAGGTATACTCACACTTTTACATGTATACTTGTAGAACAGAGAGGCTTAAGGAGGTCTGTGATTATGTGGGAACTGAATATATGAATGTAATGTGTCACTCGAAAACTCGCTGGTTATCACTGTTTCCAGCAGTTGAAAGAGTAATCTGCCTGCTTGAACCGTTGAAAGATTTTTTCCTAAATGAAGACAAAGCCCCCAAAACATTGGTTCGGTTTTTCAGTAACCCTTTAAGTGAGGCCTACTTATGGTTCATTCACAGTCAGCTTAGTACTTTGCAGCATGGGATACAGGAAATTGAGGGAAGCACGAAAAGTGTAATAGAGGTAAATGATGTTTTAAAAAATACTCTGGAAACTGTTAGTGAGAGGAGAGAACAGCAGTTCATTTCTCTTAATGTTAAATCTGTCCTTAAAAGAGCAGAAGTATCAGAAGTAGCGGAAAGGAGTTTTAGAGAAGAAGTTAACAAATTTTATGACACTTGTGCAGAATATCTCAGCAAGTGGAGCGCTTCGTATTTACCCTTATCGCCAGTGTTTGATTGGATGTTACTGAAGAGAGTGCCAAAATGGGAAAGTGTTGAAGAGACAGTTTCTTATTTGAAGAGTAAAGAGATTGAAATCGATGATTCTATTCTCTTTGATCAGTTCGGCGTACTGACAAATTTTGTTGAAGAAAGTCTTCAAAAGTGGAATGATGAAAAAAAACACCATTGGAATGTCATAAGTGGGTGAGTTTTTTTAAAAGCTGTGACTGTCTTCAGCATTACTCTGAGTTGGTAATAATTGCAAGGTATTTATTTGCAATCCCAGCCCATAATGCCAATGTGGAAAGAATATTTTCGTTCATGAATATCCAGTGGATTGGTGAAAGAAACAGAATGGAGATGGACTGTCTTGAAGCAATCCTGCAGATCCTGAACAACTACAAAATAGATTGTGCCTTGTTTTATCACTGTGTCTCAAAGAACATAGACATGATCAAGAAGGCTGGTGGCAGTGAAAAATACCCTTTTCTCCAAGGACAGTCAATTCCATCTACAATTGCTCAGTAATATTAAACCTCATGTTAATATTAATTGATTAAAAGTTGAATGGCTGTAAAATTTTGTAAAATCGTAATACATTTCTTTATTACTGTATACGTTTATTAAATGTCATTAATTATACAAATAATCCAGATTATATCAATCTTTTGTACCCTCTTATTAGTTATAATAATCGGTTTAACAAAATGTATCAACAAAACATTAATATTTAAAATTAAGAAACCTGGGTACATGTGGAATGTGTCCATTGGCACTCGGGTGAATGTGTCCCGGTTTTCACCGAAAATAATTTGGTCACCCTAAACTACGGCCAAGAATTGTTAAGGTTTGCAGTGAAAAATAAGGGCCGCAAAGAATTTCCGTTTCTTGCATGTTAGATTATATGTTGCTTCGTATGATATGTAGAAAACATACTGAATTATTCTTTAAACATGAGGTGATGTGTCTGTAGTCTCGAGGAAATGGAATATATGAAAACCACTCCGCCATGAAGGCACGCGCCAGCGAAAGAACCAGGAAGAAATAGTTATAAATCGCACGTATCTAATAAACTGTTCACGCTGTCGGAACAAGATTTTTGACGAATGATAACACACACAAAAGCAGAGTATTTTGCCATGATTATTATGTGGAACTTTTAAATCCACTGCGATAATCAAGCAACTACAGATTTTTTTTTTTTTCATTGCAATAATGTAATTCTTAAGGACCTTCCATATCGGGTGAAAAGAGAATTACTTGGGTTTTGTGAAAATATAAGTCAAGAAGTTAGGCGTTTATTTTGTTTCTGAGAATGTATTGTTTCATAAACTGTTGACCTGACTTGCCCTCAGTTACTAGTTTTAATAACACACTGGTTCATGATTGTGTTGCAATTTCAACGGCATTAGAATGTTAGTGAGATGAACAATTTTAAACGATCCTGTGTTTTGACAAAAGAAGCAGATTTTAACATGGCAACAAGAGACGTTACGTGTTACTCAAAACTCGTCATAGGCCTCTTCTTTACACTTAGAAGTGCTTTGAACACATTTGAGTTCTGTCCCCACAGCAGACTAGTCCTCATATCGTACGTGTGAGCCCATCTCATCACCCTCTTGAGGCAATCTCTCTCGCGGCTCACTAATCGAATGATATTCAGATACTATTCGAATACTACTAAAATGCTAAAACGACAAGCTAAGAATCTTTCTCTGCGAACAAACAAACCACTCTAATTCTTTCTTTAACAATAAATGTGTTGTCATCCCTGCCACACGCTGCGATCTAGCAATCGGCTGGACATTGCAAGCTCGCTGACTTGACACGACACAGCTTTTCTCGACCATCAAGTGTCACATATCGAACACGTTTTAACACAAAAAGCTATATTGACAACATAATACCTTCATTTTTCTAGCACATACAATTGGATAATCAGTTGAGGCGAAACAAAAAAGTGATGCACATTTTTCGGGCTAAAAACGGTTTGGCGCATTACAACCTGTCACTTCCATCAAAAGGCCGAATGACCTACACTGGTGAGAAAAGACATTAAGGGGAGAGGAAACGTTTGGCGTTCTGTGTTCTTTTCCTAATTGTAGTTTGAATTCCGCAGAAAGAGGGCGGCTTAGCGGCGGATAAAAACCGCATTTCAGCCAAAGGTCGCATTTATTGCATTTAAAAGATATTTAAAATACATACAAAGATGACGATAACAGAAGATTTTTGTAAAAACCACATTGATGTATGAAACTTACGATTTTTATATATAAGCAGATGATAATAATCGAAGATTTTTCGTAAAAAAAACATTATGTGGAAAATACCAAAACTTGTCGGGGGGGGGGGGGGGGGGGCGGGGGGTGACGGGTGCATGTAAGTACTTCATAAATGAGAGTAATTAAAGTGGACGGAGATGTTTCTTCGATGCACATGCTTAACGAACGGGAAGCGTGTTTCTCCTCAGATAGTGCGATGTTTGCAGGCAAGGCAGCGTTGACATTCGCAATTTCAGAATGTCAGACCACAGCTCTGTCTGTAAGTAAGAAAGAATCGTGCAACCACCCGTCCTGTCCCCAGAACTGCACTCCCGACTCGGCGCTGCGGTCTGACGCCGAAATAACTCCCATTCCCGGCGCTGTGCGGCGCCACTGGTAGCTCAGTGTTACAACGCCGTATAGAATTTAAAAACGGAGAAAGTGCAAATAATTGCTGAATGTAAGACAGGAAATTATAATTACTATATATATTGCTAACTGCATTTACTATTACGGAAACATATACCGGTGCCTAAGAACCAGGAAAACATCTCTACCCATTCAAATCACCCAATCCTGCGTCTATATAAATCTTTTTGTACAGTAAACACTCATAAGGCAGGAAGCCAATTACCGTGTTACTAAAGGAAATTTTTGGAGGGCCGATGCGCCCCACAAATGATTCAATCTTAATGAAGTATATCATGAGGCATGAAAATTAATTACCATGCAAAGTTACGAGATTTAGGAACAATAATGTAGCACATAGAGATAAGTTAATAGATTTTGCAGCACGAAAAGAAACCATCGGGTAATGTCATGAGATTTACGAACAATAATGTGAACAATTTTGTACCTTTGTAATGAGCTACGTAGCATTTCGTTGAGGTTCCGAGTCGTGATATTTCGAACTAGGGTAGGGTGACCAAATGTCCCGGAAAACCGGCATTATCCCGGTGTCCCGAAAATTTATTTCGGTACACTCAAAAGTGCCGAATTCAGTTTTAAATACATTTCGTGAAACTTTCTCAAATTTTTGGGATTTCGCTATATTAAAGGAAATACAACACAAGAAATTAATATATTTTAGCTTATTTGTCTAAAACCTCCATTGTCACAGTATCAGTATTGACACACTCAGGCAATAATTTACTTTGAGCGGTACTTTGGCCAACAAATAGTAAGTTGTATTATTGTAATAGAGCTATGAAACCGTTCGATTGTCGCCCCACTTCCTCACATACTCATTGTCAGAACAGTGTAGTAGAGATGGGCAAACTGAAACACGTAACTGTTTCGAAACAAATGAAACAGTACAATTTAACGTTTCGATACGCTGTTTCGAACCAGTGAAACAGTTTGTGTTTTGTAATCTAATAAATCTACTCATTTTATCATCTTGAATGTCTAATGTATAAATATGTCCATATAAACACAAATGAGGTGCGAGAGCGCTAATCATATTGCAGAAAGTATTAAACTATCGCTTAGGCGTATTGGCAGATTCGTATTTCCTGCACCAAATGCACTGCTTTCGTGTCGTGTGACTTCAATTGGCTGAGGACAGCCATAGCTGAAGACAGAAGAACCACCACGAACGGAACTGGAGGTGGGAGCAAACTGCAGAAACCACGGATATGCTACTGGGATTCCCACATTCCGTTAGTATGGATAATATACCCATCCCGCTAATATCTATGCACACAAAGGGAATCATTGTGGATAATAGACACATTGACTATAGATTCACAAATAACGCCAAATAAATCGAATAAATAACAAAATATAAAAGAAAAAAATTTTGTCTTTCAAGGTGTTTCGAACCGTTACTATAAATTCACAATGCTCCCCAGCTCTTCCCATTCACCATTACACTGTAAGAGAGATGTCAAACAGATTGCTTGCAATTATACCCTACATCAAATTCATGTATATGTCTAATAACTGTCACTCTACGCCTTTTTTTATTCAAAATGTTGTAGACTTACTTGCATTTCTTAATATGATTAATGTAAATGAACAGAGAAGCGTATGTTATAAAAAAAGTGTAATTTAACTGAATGATTTTCACATATTTATTATTTTGAATGTAATTAGTATGCGTTGTTTTATTGTTTGGTTAGTGTTTATAAAGCAGATGTAACGCCATTTCGGAATAGGACAGTCAGCTAGAAACGAAGCTTTATTTTCGGATATCTTAAGCTTCATGCTATTGCCTGTCAAAAAGATTTCGACACTCTTGAAAGTGTTTCATGAAGTGGTATGTTGTGGTTCAGTACCTGTGCCGAGCGCGAATCTCGTCCGACACAGAGCGAAATGAAACATTGTTTCAATACAATTAGTCTGTTCCAAGCATAGGTGGACTGAACAGCCTTATTTTGAAATAACGATACAGTTTCTGTGTCTGGCTTGATATCGAATCTGGTCCGGTTATCTGAGACAGAGCCGGAATGAAACACCACTGTTTCGAAACAGTGAACTACAGCCGTTCCGAAACACTGAAACAGTTCCACGTATCGATACACTGTATAGAAACATAGAAACAGTGGCCAAGTCTAGTATGTACGGACGACCTATGTTAAGTGGTGCTGCATATAGAAAGATGGCTGAAGGAAATAGACAAGGGATAACAAACTTTTATAGAAAATACCACGACGTGACTCATACTGTAGTATTAAGAATGTAAGTGAACCATGTCGTTTGACTGTGAACATTCAGGGAAGTTGTGGTTCAAAACAGTAACAATGAACAGAGTAGCTCTGTAAGTGAAGCCCAGATTAGAGTTCTAAATGGTAAACAGAATGCAGGATTTCTAACTTTCAGACTTCCAGAAGGATGTCAAGAAGTCACATGTTCTTAAGAAGAGGATTTTTCTGTTCCCAGGAAAGATCTATTCTATCGGGAAAACAATGACCAGACACTAGATTATTTGATTAAAATGGTATTAATCGAAACAAAAAATGTTCATTTTTTATGTCCTCACAGCGATACACTACTCGGTGATTTTGCAGCAGAAAACAGTTTCAGGCGGTTTTCGTGAGTGGGGAAATTATCAACCATGAATATCTTCTATATTCTCCTAGACAAGGATCGCGGTTCTGTTCATATAGCAAATTAGTTAGTGTAGCATCTCGATTTGCGACATCTAGTTTCAGTGACTGGAGCCATGCTGGAATACAAATAGCTGAAAAGTAAAATTCTACCTGGTTGAAAACGAAAAATAGAGGAAATAGGATCAACAGAATGGACAGACGGTCAACAACATTGAGTTGCATATTAGAGAAACGTGTTAAAAAGAGTTGTTTTTGAAGTTAAGAAACTACAGGGTGTTTCAAAAATGACCGGTATATTTGAAACGGCAATACAAACTAAACGAGCAGCGATAGAAATACACCGTTTTGTTGCAATATGCTTGGGACAACAGTACATTTTCAGGCAGACAAACTTTCGAAATTACAGTAGTTACAATTGTCAACAACAGATGGCGCTGCGGTCTGGGAAACTCTATAGTACGATATTTTCCACATATCCACCAAGCGTAGCAATAATATGGCGTAGTCTCTGAATGAAATTCAGATGTGGCCGGGCACCATCTTGCATAAACCACGATGTGTTCGCAGTGTCGTCTAAGGCAGTTTGTACCGCCACAAATTCACGAAGAATGTCCAGATAGCGTGATGCAGTAATCGTTACGGATCTGAAAAATGGGCCAATGATTCCTTTGGAAGAAATGGCGGCCCAGACCAGTACTTTTTGAGGATGCAGGGACGATGGTACTGCAACATGGGGCTTTCCGGTTCCCCATATGCGCCAGTTCTGTTTATTGACGAAGCCGTCCAGGTAAAAATAAGCTTCGTTAGTAAACCAAATGCTGCCCACATACATATCGCCGTCATCAATCCTGTGCACTATATCGTTAGTGTATGTCTCTCGTGCAGCAGTGGTAGCGGCACTGAGGGGTTGCCGCGTTTGAATTTTGTATGGATAGAGGTGTAAACTCCGGCACATGAGACGATACGTTGACGTTGGTGTCATTTGGACCGCAGCTGCAACACGGCGAACGGAAACCGGAGGCCGCTGTTGGATCACCTGCTGCACTAGCTGCGCGTTGCCCTCTGTGGTTGCTGTACATGGTCGCCCTACCTTTCCAGCACATTCATCCGTCACGTTCCCAGTCTGTTGAAATTTTTCAAACAGATCCTTTATTGTATCGCTTTTCGGTCCTTTGGTTACATTAAACCTCCGTTGAAAACTTTGTCTTGTTGCAACAACACTGTGTTCTAGGCGGTGGAATTCCAACACCAGAAAAATCCTCTATCCTAAGGAATAAACCATGTTGTCCACAGCACACTTGCACGTTGTCAACAGCACACGCTTACAGCAGAAAGACGACGTACAGAATGGCGCACCCACAGACTGCATTGTCTTCTATATCTTTCACATCACTTGCAGCGCCATCTGTTGTTGAAGATTGTAACTACTGTAATTTCGAAAGTTTGTCCGCCCGAAAATGTACTGTTGTCCCAAGCATATTGCAACAAAAGGTGTATTTCTATCGCTGCTCGTTTAGTTTTTATTGCCGTTTCAAATATACCGGTCATTTTTGAAACACCCTGTAGATACCAGGGATCTAACATTTCATGGAGACAAAGAGATTTTTAGCTCTGTGCAAAGCGAAAATTTCAAAATTTGTAAGAATAAAGTGAATCATCCATCTCAAAAAATTTTATCTCAACAATTGAAAGATCTCTGCGTATTTTGTTCGACGCCGTCCTTTAAACCGTCGCCATTGAATAGTGGCAGAATAGGTGGGCAGATAAATAATGGAAATTGATTAATAATTGCTGCTTGAATAATTAAAAAAATAATTGGAAAGAATAACTGAAAGAAATTGGAAGGTAGACATATCCGGGGTGAACTATAACTGGTACTAATATGAACGGACTTTCAATGTCAATACATTTAATATCAGTATTCATCATTTAAGTTACGTACTTCTTCACTTTACTTCCATTGTGGGTACTCCTGATTATAACAATGCCTATGCAGGACTGATCGTCCGCTGCTCGGGCAAATTCCACTTGTCTGCTCTGAACCTCCTGATGCAGGATTCTCGGCGCGTGCGAAATGATGAACAGACAGGTATGGTCGATGTGAAAATATGACGAAAACTTTACTTTCCTAGTAACTTTTTCTACCACTTTTAATGTACGCCTGAAGTTAATATTTTTAAGCAATACTGGTGTGCATCCACCCGCTACCACTTACAGAAACAAACAGGTGAAGACACAGAAATTAATCAATTGAAGAGCGTATCTCTTTTTTTTTTATCAAAACATTATCTCTTCCACATAACGACTCGTTAATTTACCTTTGGCTTTGTATATATGTACCTTGCATGTACAACAGGAAAAGTACGAAGAAAGAAAAAATAATATGATTTATTATACCATATAACAAGATTTGGTAACTCTGGAAAGTATTTACTTTATACTTGTCACCAGCAAATTATAAAGATTTAATACATCTCATGGGGAGGTTAGCGACCCAAAAAATACTAAATATTTTTCAGTGATAGGTTCTGTACCTGATACATCACTTAATGACTAGTTCAGTGTAATAACTGGGTACGTAAAGGAAGATGGACGCTCAGTTGGAAGATTTCTGTGTTTTCTAACAGACTGGAGAAAAGCTTTCTGAAGCAGTTCTGAATTGTTGATAGTTCCAGTCTCAGATCTTGAGGGGGAAAGGGGGGAGGGGCAAACCGGAGTATTTGCCGCTGGTGGCAGTAGCACCCAGCCCACATTCGTCTATCGATTGTTCAAATGAAGTTGAAACGCATCCCTGTTGGTTGTAAGGTGAGATCTGAACGAATCACGAGTTGATTTTTGAATGCATGCATAGTGTTACGTGATGTCTCTGCCAGAAGAATGCCCTTCACATCTAGAAATAAAAAAAACTTTGTCGCGGACAGAAGGGGATGGGGCTATACGAGTTGAGCCAAATAGATCCGAACAAGTGAATACTAATCGCTGTGTTTTATATGGTTTATTAGGAGTGCGAATTACGAGGGTAATCCCGAAAGTAAGGTCTCCTATTTTTTTGAAGTACAGAACTGTTTGCGTGGCAGTTGGTCACATTGTTACGAAGAGTGCTTCACGCGCTGTGTGTAAACACGTGCACGCCGCTCTGATGCGCTCAGTCTGGGCTTGGCAGCCGTTGACAATGGAGCTCCTGTTGCATGTTACCGCCAAGTGCGAATTGCGCGCAGTTATTCGGTTTTTGAACGCAAATGGCACTGCGCCGATTGAAGTCCATCGCCAATTGAAGGAAGTGTATGGTGAGTCGTGCATGGATGACAAAAATGTTCGTAAGTGGTGTAGAGAACTTGCAGCTGGTCGGACCGAAATTCACGACGAACAAAGGAGCGGGAGACCTTAAGTTTCTGAGGAGACAGTGTTAAAGGTTGAGCAAAGCATGCGTGAAGATCGGCGAATCACCCTGGATGATCTCTGCACGTTGGTTCCTGAGGTTCCCCGAAGCACCGCTCACAGAATTTTAACGGAAACGTTGAACTACCGGAAGGTGTGCGCAAGATGGTTGCCAGGCTTGCTGACTGCGGACGACATGCGGTAACGCGTTGATGGTTCCCGCGCATCTCTTCACCGCCTTGCAGCCGAACAGGACACTTTCTGGACTCAATTGTCACGGGCGACGAAACCTGGACATACCACTTTACACCTGAGACCAAGCAACAATCATAGTCCAGTGAAACAGTCAGAAAAAAAAGCCTGTACCTTGCAAAAGGTGGGGTAGAAGATCTTATTTTTTAACTCGTTCATATTGTTGGAATGGTTAGAAAACCAAGTTTTGCAAAAAAAAATTCTCTTGGGAAAACTGTCTGCAGTCAAAAAACTTCGAAAATTTCGAACTTTTTTCAAAATATCTCAGTTTCATTTGCTCCTATCGCTTTGACGTCTATTTTCTTTTTTAAAGAGCACAAAATTCTCTACAAACTTGATTCTTACCACTTTTTTCTACTCCCAGTATCTAAGGCGCTACAGCACGTCAAAAAATACCATTTTTTTTCAAATTTCGAGCAAAGTGGCAAATTACCTAATTTCTGAACACTGTTATTTCAGTTTCTATTTGTGTAGTAGAAACATGTTACTCACCATGTTATTCATGGGAATGTATCACTCAGTCTGCTCCAGGGCCAGGATAAACAGCATCATATTCAGTAACTACGAACACATTCACGTCGGATTGCGTGAAGTTTATTTGTGTTACAATATGTAATACGATTGCATGCAGGTGCCGTACATTTTCTACAGTTGATTGACGTTAATGATCAGTTATAAGAAAAAGTATGTAGGAATTGTTCTTTATTCTTTGGCCTTCGTTCCAGTGGAAGATGTGAAGTCAGGTGGACCAAGTAAATTTTTTGTCATTGATGGAGGGTACCTTATCCACAAAGTGAATTGGACTCGAAACGTTTGCTTTAAGTCAATAGCCCAAAGCTATGTTTCTTACCTGCAACGTCATTTTGGATCTCAATTTGCTATTGTATTTGATGGGTATCCATGTGAGGGAGACAAATGTAGCTCAAAGAGTGCTGAGAGGATTCGTAGGTGCAAAAAACATTCTTCGGTTGACGTTGTGGTTGAATCAGATATGGTGAACCAAGTCCCTCAGGACAAGTTCTTGTACAGCGAACGAAACAAGATGCGTTTGATAACACTTCTTAAAAAGGAATTTCTGGAGTGTAGCATTGAATTGCTCCAGGCACAAGAAGATGCTGACGTTATGATTGTAACATCTGCCATTTCAAGAACCTAAGATTCTGGAAGTGTTGGCATTGTAGGAGAAGATGTTGACCTGCTTGTGCTGATGACCGGTTTGGGGCAAGGCATTGAAAACTTATTTTTCTTAAAGCCATGAAGAAGAAATGCAGAGGACAAGTGGTTTTCCACTGCAGCTAACAAGTTTGACAGTGATTATATTCTGTTCACTTACGCCTTTAGCGGATGTGCTACAACATCTGCTTTTTTTGGTCAAGGAAAAATTAAGTGCTGCAATATTGTTGCGAAAAATGAACACCTAACCACAGCCCTTTGCACGTTCAATAAACCACATGCTACGCGTGTAGAAATAATAACAGCAAGAGAACAGGTTACTATCGCATTGTATTGTGGAGGTGTCAGCAGTTCCCACGTACTAGACCATTTGCGGTACCAGCTATTCACCAAGTCTGCCACAAAAAGCAAACTGAATCTTGCACGGTTGCCACCTACACAAGATGCTGCACATCATTCGTTGCGGACTTACTAACAAGTCCAAAGTTGGATGGGAAACTGGAAACCACCTGAGAAATGGGGCTGGAATCACAGTGATCACGGTCCAATACCCGTTATAATGAGCCAAGATCCAGCACCTGAAGCACTTCTTCACATTGTTTCATGCTCATGCAAGCTGAACTGTGACGGAGCGTGCACCTGCAGAAAAGCGGGTTTGAAATGTTCTTCAATTTGTAAGAAATGTATTGGGGTCAACTGTGAAAACGTGCCAAAATTTTTATATGAACACAGTGAAGAAGATGTTATGGAGGATGTTGAGGAAACCTCTTACGAAATCAACGAACTTGCTGAGGCTGACTCGCTGTTTAAAAATGAGGTCAATCTGGGCTCAACTCTATGTATAGACCCTGAATCCGTAACTCAAGGTATTTCTGGTGACACTGAGGAACCTGGCCCATCAAAATGTTGGAAGTGATGCTCATATATGTCTCAAGTGCACTAAAGTGTGATATTACAAGTATTGCACACCCAAAACTGTCAACATTTTTTAGTAACTGACAATGCAATTTAATTGGAATAAAGCTACTTATATTTAATGTCAACTGCGTGGCTTTTATACACAAGAATAATTACCTACCTAATTAGGTTGCCTATTGCAGCTAATAATAGTTTAGTTTCCTGAGACAAATTTGTGTGTGTGTGTGTGTGTGTCTTAACGATGTATTTTTACATTTATAGTTTTACAAATACCAGGGCAGAGGTGCCCCATAGTGAACTTGAGGTAGTGATGTAAGAATCACAATAGTTGGGTGCCCAGCAATCCTCGTGTTGCATACAGAGAAATTGAATACCTGAAAGTGAGGTGGTAAATTCCAACATATAACATGATGTATAATGTATTTATAATACACAAACAGGAACAGAAAAATAGTGTTCAAAAATAAGGTATCTTGCCACTATGCTCAAAATTTGAAAAATTGGTATTATTTAGGCGCTGTAGCGCCTTAGATATTGGCAGTAGAAAAAAATGGCAAGAATGAAATTTGCAGAGAATTTTGTGCTCTTTAAAAAAGAAAATATACGTTAAAGCGATAGGAGCAAATAAAGATGAGATATTTTGAAAAAACTGAAAAAAGGCATAAATTTTCTAAGTTTTTTGACTGCAGAAAGTTTTCCCAAGCGAAATTTTGTTGGCAAAACTCGGTTTTCTAATCTTTCCAACCATATGAACTAGTTGCAAAAATAAACTCTTCTACCCCACCTTTTGCAAGGTATATCTGCAATTTGACCGGACTATCACGCCAGTGGCGGCATCCTTCTTCGCCAAAGCCACGGAGCTGGCGGCGAGCTGGTATGGGCATACAAAAACTGCCACAGCATCTAAAAAAATGCATCAACAGAAATGCTGATTAAGTCGAAAAATAGCTAAATGTTCAAGTTGTAAACTGATGTAATCCACAGTAGAAATAAACAGGTCTATGTACGTATATAAAAATATGAGACCTTATTTTTGGGATTACCCTCGTACTAGCGAAATCCAGAATGGAAATAAACGAATAACAGGTAAGGAATATTATACATTAATTTCTTAGTGTATCCGAGGAAATGAAATTTTGAGAGAAAATTTTTGCCTGATTGTTACAGTGATACAGTTAGCATCCGCTTAATTCCATTCTCAGAATAGCGCAGAAAACGCGTTGTGCGAACGCGTAATAACTCCTAACCGGAGAATAAATGCGGGATAACTAAACAGGCGACTGCTGGATTAGTGAACTTAACTGAAGAATAGGTTTTACATTGGCAGGAAAAGTTACAGAATTAATGATGACAAGATTGTTTGTTAGAGAGAGGAAATAGAGAAAACGGGGACATCACACAAATTATATGGAAGAATATGACGATTTCAAATTTATATAAAACTTCATACTACTACTACTACTACTACTACTATTACTACTACTACTACTACTTTTTGATATCGTGTTTGAGAATCTGGAGAAATATCAAACTATTACATAATATAAAAATTTTTGCTTGTTGCAGGCCTAATAGGCATTTGATATTGGTACTTCGTGAATTATATTCTGTCGTGTTATTTATGTAAATGAAGTAGATAAAAATGGCCATTTGTGCCAAAAAGAGTCTCGGTTATTTGGCGTGTGTTACAATTGCTACAGTATTAGACGGGCCTATTTCGTTTTATCTAGCAGGTAGTGACAAAATAGAAGTAATCAAATTGAGGAACCACACCAGTCTTGGGTACTATTCATATTAACAGCTGTTTCAATATTAGGCTGCGACATTTTGATTTTTCATGTAGCAAAACTTTTGTCGAACTTTGATGAGGTCGTAGATTCTTCCACGGAAAGAAAGCACTCCGTTTAAAAGATGTAGCAAGATTAGAGAGAAAAAAAGAGCTGAGACCTAAGGAATGAAGAATCATGTACTGTCTTACTTGTCTCTTGTCTATACTGTTTTTTATGATTCCTATATTTAATTTTGTAACACACAAGAGAAAGTTATTAGCTAATAATAAAATGTGCAATTTTTTTGAAGAGTTCTTATTCTCCTAGTCACAAATAATCCCATCCTGTACTAATTGTGAGACATTTTCATTTCCACTGCCCTGAATATAGGTTTGATGGCTTCCTTTACAAAATGTACACGTTTGAATTCCACAGAGTGAAATACAGTGACGGGTGATGGAAGAATGTTGTGTGCAGAGATGTGGCACTGCACTGTGGCACCGT
Source organism: Schistocerca gregaria (assembly GCF_023897955.1). NCBI lineage: Eukaryota > Metazoa > Arthropoda > Insecta > Orthoptera > Acrididae > Schistocerca > Schistocerca gregaria. The sequence goes on along the minus strand of NC_064928.1, from coordinate 182,971,777 downwards.
TAAGACCCTATAACATGTATGTTATATAAAACATACATGTACTCTTCAGAAAGATTTGCACTAGAAAATGAAGATACCTTTGAAAAATCGATTATTTTTTTAATTTGTGGCATTCCACCTCAAACACTGGAAGGGGAGGGGTTGCCATTATCAAGTTTCTGCCCCAGTTTGGAGATATCGTAGATCTACAGCTGATAGTTACACAAACTGAAATTTGACAATCATAGAGGTCAGTCATACATTAATGCAGCAAACATGTCTGTACACATTCAGGCTTGCGAGCAAAACTCTAGGGCTGAAACACTCTAATTTTCTTCAGTCTGTGTTGGGGTCAGTATCTAGTCGGCTCACAGGATGCACAATGCTGCACAGCTGCAACATGGTTTTTTGAGAGTTTATACAACTTCTCTGCAGATTCTACAGGTCGATAAAAGTTCTTCGAAAGTATTTTGATGCTGAGAGTGTAACACTGAAGTCACTGTTTACAACACAATGGTGTGTAAGTGAGGATGCTTGTAAGAGTGTGAATGCAGATTGGAAACCTGTGTTTTATGCATTAAGAACAATTTCAGAAAATGATTGGTAGAGTTAGATGTGAAGCACAAGATCTTAGAAAGTTAAGCAATATTGGGGGATCTTTCACAACATCGCTGAAGGGTTGTGTTCCGCAACAGTCTGGCAAAGCAATAAAAAAGCTGCAAGCTGAGGATGTAGACATTTCTACTTCTGCTGAAACAGGTGACACTCTTGTAATATTTTTAGCTGAGCTTCAGACATCTTTTTCAGTTCACAAGGATTCAACTGGAAAGGAACTTACGGAGATCAGAAATTCAGACTCAGTTCCACCTCCTTCAGCTACTGCGAATTAAAAAAGGAAATGTCAAATTAAACACGAGAGATTCTTTGATGAATCATCTGGCTCAGAAGACGAACACAAATGCCCTGGATCAGATTTTGTTGAGATCTGGAGAAGAACAAAAATCTCGTATTAAGACTATGCAAACTCTTCAGGATAAGTTACAGAAGAGAATTTATGTGTACAGAGAATATTACTTACTATTTTCATTTCTCTTGACCATCAGTGAACTAGAAGCTTTTCAGATATATGATGCTGCACAGAAACATTGAGCCCTCATTAATTCTGTCATACAGAATATCTTTGGTGAAGAATGAATTAATTTTAAAAGCTAGCTGTTTTCTATGAAGAAAAAAGATAGTGATAAGTTGCCCTGTCTCCCTTTTTCTGTAGAATGTTGGTTAAAAAAATTAGTATGCCTATTCAAGTGTGTACACAGCATCCAAGATTTACAACTGTACTCCAGCAACAAACTTTTCAGCTGAAATATCTTTTTCTGTTTTAAAATGGATTTATGACTGACTTCCTACAGACAACAGAAAAGAATTACTGGTAAATTCTTTAGTACCAGCCATAGAGTCAGGCATGTAAGTCTGGATTTTCGGAAAGTGGTAAATGAATTCGCAGATGAAAAAGGAGAAAGTAAGTCATTTCTCTAAGTTCGCTAAATTTTGGAAAAGTTCAGTTAAATCATATTGTAAAATGTATCTGGGGCTGACTAAATTTCACATTTAACTACTTTTGGTATAGCATATTAAACTGTAATATTTTCTTTGTATTTTTGTCATATATTGTTCCCAAGTTTGATGTTTCTGTGATAATTTTTCAGTAAAGATGATATTGAAATGTAGTAGTTATTTCATTTTTTTAAAATATTCAACTTGGCACACATCCTTTGTGTTGCCGCACATGTTATTTCAGTACTTCAATAAAGTTTAGAACTGAAGTTAATGATTGCACAGCTTTATTTCTGGTAGTCCATAATTGATTAGCAATGCTAAAGTTTAGGAACAGGGGGCATAAAATAAAAAAACAGTAAAGGGGTGTTGCATATCCTAAATATGACCCTGGACAGGAGGATAATGTCCACTTGTAGAACAACTCCACATTAGCTGTTCAAAACTTGATGTATTTCACAGTCAATGTAATCAATACACTTCAAATCTTTGGTGTGGTTGTACCAGATTTCACAACAACAGCCTCATAAATAACTGCTTTACAGCCATTTTTATTGTAGATACAAAACGTGACATGAAACTGAACTAAAACACCAGCTCATGTTGACCCAGTATTATATGCTTCCAAACCAACAGGTATTTAAGTTACAGGGCTGGAGGAGGTAACATATCGGACTGACCACGTGATAACTAGCCCCCAACCTTCTATGAATAAAGGTACCAGCAGAGGCCACAACACACCTTCCCAATGAAGCTTCACTCTTTGATATTTTGTTGTCCTAGTAAGTGTAATTTTATCCCCATGTAGCTTAAAAATGTTTATTTTTTACTTCCAACATACCAGTAGTTAGTTTCTCCATTGACTTCCACATCGTATGGGGATGTCCGTTCAAGCCTCCGATGCCATGATGCTGCCTGCAGATCTGGTCGCAACCAGCTGCTGCAGTTGTTCTGGATTCTCTTCAAATCCAAAAAATCGATTGAATACCTGATTGGATAATCAGGTAACGAATCAGGACAATTGTCACCTTGTCCAAATAATACACTAGCTATATTTTCTTACACTAACTGTTCGAAGTCAGCTCTGCGACCACAGACAATTTGTTCAACAGTGTCTTGAGCAGTGTTAATAACAGAATCGCATTTACCAGCCAAAGTTTCACTAATTGATTCTGATCTACAGAGTCATCATCTATCAGATGTACCCAAAAGATTTGTATTGGAAAGGTCTATCCAATCCAACCTTCGTAGAATAAGTTGTACTGAGTTACTGTCTTGAATAATTTCAAAGTGGAACAAACACACAAATCTAGTTGTGACAGAAGCAAATGCCAGACTGATTTATTGTAAGGAATATCAAAGCCTACTTACAGAATAAAGTAATCTCATAGAATGCACCCATTCAACCAATTTTTGATGGCCTCTGGCTGTTTCCAGCAACACGTCTTGCCACTGGTTTTTTCAACAGGTATTACATTCCAAATTAGTCATGAAATGTGCTACTCCCACAAACACAGATTTCTGAGTAACAACAACACTGAAATTGGATAAATTCAAGCTCAGACATGTACTGACAATCTCACTCCCTGTGTAACATATGTGAATGGATTAAGAACAGAGGGAAACAAAATTACTGGTATGCCATATAACCGCTACTAGTGTGTGTTGTGGAGTGCATATTTCTGTGCTCTCCACACTTATATGAACACTATCATTTGCATACTGCACTTACTTGCACTGCTGTAGAGCAGGCCTGGCCAAGATTTTCCCTGACACAGTTACTGCCACCCTATGAGCACAGCAATCTGCTCAGTGCTCCAGCTTCCCTAGTCATTGTGCTATATGTGAGAGAGACATATATGCCGAAGGAACACTTGTTTGCAACACAATGCAACTACTTCAGATAGCCGAATATTGCAGCATACTTTAATGAGAAGCCTTTTTATCCCACATGTTTGTTTATTTTCAACTTTTTACGGACCATTCCTTCATGTATTGAACCAAACACTGAAATAACATTATGGGCCCGTGTGCAGTCAAGATGTTTAGGTACGTGCATATCTGTATAGACAAACTAGATGTACCAATTCATACAGGCGCCAGCTGAATGCAACTAAAACACATTAATTTATTTTACCCGTATTAATGCACCACTTGCTGTTTTGCGTGGCACGAAGACAACACAGGCCTATATTGATATTTTAAGCACCTTCTGGCTTCTCAGTGTAGAAGCGTAATTCAGGGATGGTGACTCCATCTTTCAACACAATCGAGCATAATGCACGGCCTTTGGCCGAGTGGTTACACGATAACAACATCCCTGTAATGGACTGGCCTGCACAGAGTCCTGACCTGAATCTAATAGAAACACCTTTGGGATGTTTTGAAATGCCAACTTTGTGCCTGGCCTCACCGACTGACATCGAAACCTCTCCTCTGTGTAGCAATCCATGAAAAATGGGCTGCCATTCCCCAGGAAACCTTACAGCACCTGATCGAAAGTTCGCCTGCGAGTGTGGAAGCTGTCGTCAAGGCTAAGGTTGGGCCAACACCATACTGAAGTCCAGCATTACCAATGGAGAGTCCACGAATGTGTAAGTTATTTTCAGCCAGGTGTCTAAGATACTTTTGATCACGCGGTGTACTTACAGATCTTTTTTAACAACACGTCTCATTATAATGCTTGTAATGTACATCTTCTGTTCTCGCCTGCCATGGTGTATGGACATCTGTTTGTTCCATGTGTGTCTAACAAATAAAGAAATCGCTAGCTCCTGGAAGAAAATTATTTTATTTCTACGAGCTTCAAGTACACCATTTCCCTCTATGGGCATCACGAATCATTGCAAACCTTTGGATGCAAGGGAAGAATCTTTAAGAAAATGACTTTCATTTTTCAGAAGGTTGAAAGCAGTACTTGTCTGGTACATTGTACATCTATCAACTATAAAGTTGGGAGGTAATGAGTTACTTCAGGAGCCAAAAGCGAGAATGGTCTGACAAATCTAAACACGTTTTCAATCATGGAATATCTTGGAATCTCTGACAACTCATGATATGTTTCAATCACTGAAACAGTCATCTCTTGTCCACAAATGACTGCCTTGAGCTCTAGGAAATGTCCTATGGCATGAACTTTAAGCTGATTTTTTCATTTGTTTCATAGCATCAGTACTGTCCACCATACCTTTCACCAAATTCTTCTCCACTTGCATCGAGACACTTAATGAATTCAAGTAACTGGTGATGTCTACCATGAAATATTTTGTCACCACTCTACTTTTAAGTCAGTTTTTCCCCTGGTGACCACCTCCTTCAGCCATCATTCAGTCATTCGTCAGAAGACGAATGCACATCATATCTTTGTAGATGATGCCGTATTGACATTCCAATAATTACTTTTCCAGCCCATAACAGATGGCATACTAAACACTTTGCATGGCCTTAAAATGGCCCAAAAGTAAAGCATAGCTATTCCCACACGGCACTGAACGAAATGACTTTACTTTTTCTTCTTTGGATTAATGTGTAGTATAGAGCCATAGCATTCCTACTACAGAACAAATCTAATACAAGTAGTGTTATCGGCTAGCTGCTCAGTATCTCTTAAGCAACTGCTTTGCTGTAGCAGCATCCGGCTGCAGCCTTATTTTACAGGTTGTCCTCAATCTTCAACCCTCCCTCACCACTGCACTATGAGGCTAGGTACGAGTACAGCCTGAGCTGTCATGCTCACAGAGTGTTGTTTGGTCAGGCCTGCTGTAGACCATAGTTTATTTAAAGTGCTTATTCAGGACTCAATGAAGAAAACAGTGAACAGTCCATGAATTTTGTATGTGTCACAGTCAATGTGCAACTTCAAACACCAACTCCTGTACATATATGGTATAGGCAGCACGACAGTGCTCTGCACATGTGCAATATTCTACAGACAATGAACATTTTGTTTTTTGCCTTACTAACACAAAGAAGCTTTGGGTAAACATCACACTGATTAATCAGGCATAGGTAAATAATCCTATATCAATTAACTCAGGATATCTATATAGCTATGTTAAGGGGGTATAAGCAGACAAGAAAAAATTTCCGAATTTTTCCCAGTTAAAAATACACTATACCCAGGGTCAAAGTATATTTTTTCCATGTTAAGTGACCGTATACTTATCCTTGGAACTGTAAAACTTACAAATCCTCTGAATGGGCAAGTTTTTATATAATTTCCTGGCACTTTAGGAAACTAACCCCAGCAACTGAATATTTCTGACAAGCACTATCATATTCAATGCTATGCACCGAACATTTCTTAAGTTACCTAGCAAAATAAATGTTCCTTCCAGTGTTTCAACTTCTCTGAAGTTAAGGATAATTATACTTTTTGCCACTGTTAGTGTGTAATTTGTAGTCTATAAAAGAACTAAAATAAATATGGAAAACTCTCCTTGAAGCTCGGTCTTTGTAGCACGCATTACCCCTTAAGAAATATCAAACACAAATGCACCTATAACTTTTAAATACTGCCATAAATGGCCGGTCCTCAGTGTTAAGTTTTGAATCAGTTTCAGGCAGTTTGTGCTGTAACACATTCATGGCATATTCTTAAATGAAACAGCTCATCTTGTGTAAAAGCAGTTTTACTTTAAAAGTAATGCTTCTCAAACGACCATACCCAATATTTCCCCATGATCTATCAAATTTAAACAGTTTTAACATCATGGCAATTGATAGCAGTTTGTTGTTACAAAGTATTGCACACTCTTTGTCCTAAAGCCTTTAAAACATTTTGCTGTTGGCAGTCACTTGTATGTGCACCTTTTGTTTTTGTAAATGACATTTTCTTGCAACTAAAGTTTTATTTTGGCGTTCTCTTATTTATCTTTTATTGCTGCAATATTATCATGTAATAGTGGACCAATGTAAAATTCTTTGTTAGCTTATCAGTTCTTACCATTCAAAACACAAACATTTAACTCTAAATTTAAACAATGAAAAATTACCAGCATTCTAAAAATTCCCATGTTTTTCCTGGATGAAAAAATTTCAAGATTTTTCTTGTGGTGTATACACTCTGTATATTTTCATGTCAGCACCAATCTTATGAAAAACCTATACTAAATTTTGAAGTTCCTTTTTGGAGGGAACAATACAGACACTAGAGTTGGGTGCAACACTATTCTGATCGTCATCTTAGTGTGCGTTCATGTGGGCTATATTTTATTGCAATATTTGGCACTAAAAGCTTTGCTATCAACACCACTGCAACACAGGGCAAATTAATGATATTGCCGGGAATAATGCTGACGTTGCAAGTTGTCTGCATAGGGCTACTGTTTTCTATTGCAGGAAATAGCTCTGTTCTTGTAAATGCTACCCTATCACTGACATCACTGCAGTCATATGTCAGTGAAAACTGATTTTTCCACTTTTGTCCAGACGTTTGTCAGTCGCTTGATGTGAATTCATTATGCACTGCAATGAAGTGAACAAAAAGATAATTACGAATTGTGTGATTCGCTTACAACCAGAGCGCTGGGATGTCAATATCCTTCCCTTAAGGGATTCCCATTTGAGTTACCAAAGCTTCTCTGTTACACTTACATGTTGTTTGAACCTACCAGTAACAAATCTAGCAGCCCACTTCTGAATTGCTTCGATGTCTTACTTCAATACGACCTCATATAGATCCCAAACACACTAGAATGTCATCCCAGCATCTTTTACCGGTATGCTGTATCCTTTACAGGTTAGCCACTCTTTCCTAAAATTCTACCAATAAACCGAAGCTGACCACTTGCCTTCCCTACCACAGTTCTTGCATGGTCATTCCACCTCATATCGCTTTACAACATTTTTCTTAGATATTTAAATGACTTTACTGCTGTACACTAGTAACACTGTATCTGAACATTATAGATTTGATCTTCATATTCATCCACATTACTGTATTTACTCGCATCCAAGTAACTTTTTTTTTCCTGTTTTTGTAATCCAAAAAACCGCCTGCGGTTTAGAACCGAGGCGGAAATTCTGAAAAATGTTGGTAGGTGCCGCCACTAACTTCTGCTGTCGAATATATGTATTGTATAGCGCTACACAGGCATGCTTTGTAGGCACAAAGATAAATACTGACGCCAAAACCTCTGCGTCAGTAAATAAATTAAAAAAGTGGTAAACGAGCTTTTTTTTTCTCTCCGCTCCGAGTTTCGACCACTGCATTTTCATACATTATCCAACGAAGTAAATACAAACTCCGTATTGTTCATCTTCAGATGTAGCAGAAATTCAAAGTACTACAAAAATCCGACTGGCAAGACTGTTCGGGATGTTTGTCAATATAGCCAACTACGTTCTGAATTTTTTCCTACCTGTGAGAAGAGATGGTTGCTAATAGGAACCTGATGAAATGTGAATCACATGCAGTATTCTCTTCACCGTTTATAATACGAATATAAACATTTTGCCATGTATTCTTTCGTGTTTGCTGCTATCTCATTTAAATCCTGTCTGCCTAATAAACTACGAAACTAGAGTGAGACAAAGCAAATGCGGAAGAAGATACGTATCATGTCATGTTTATATTTGTATTATTCTTTTGCCTAGTAGTGATACAGTCAGAAATGAAGCACGGCAACTGACTAGATTTTTAAATCTAAGATTACTCTAATTTCTGTGTAGAATTTGATGTACTAAAGAAGTGGCCGCAAAGATTTTCAAACAGAGAAAAATTTTCGCCTAACTCTTGTTCAGAACATGTTCTATCATACGCGGTCTATTATTTGGTTCTTGCTGATCATTATCAAAGAAAGCAGCAGTGTAAGTAACAACAATAGCAGTCTCTTGCCATTGTTTCACTAATGAGACGATTCTCCTCTATTTTTCTTAATTGTAAGCGGCAGTAGCGTGCACAAAAGCAAGCCATGCCACGAGCGGCGACAGGCTGTAAACACGCACTATCAGGATGCGACAAATAACGCATGACAGTACAGTAATGCATCTTCAGCTTAGAGTCACGTAACGGCACTTATCAGATCAAAGCAAAATAAGCAATCGATTCAAACCAGACGAAGCATGTGAAAAGGAAGGGTACGCGTATAAATACGAACAGAGCGCCTGATGCATAGCAATGGCTACCTGGTAAAGCTTAACTGCTAAGCTTATGACTAACCAAACTACTGTAGGTGTATCGTCATTCACTCGACCTAAGTTGTGTGTGTTATTACAATGGACCAACTTTGTTTCGATTTGGAGGTGTGGCCTAAAACTTTTCTCACCCCTTGAATTTCGTGTCTCAAATTTCAGGTGTGGCTTTGATTCGGGAATTTTTTTTTCCCTTTATTTCGGATCTCATTTTTCAGGTACGGCTTAGATTCGAGTAAATACGGTAACATACATTTTCCCACATTTAGGACCAGCTGCCATACAGCACACCAACTGGAAATTTTGTCTAAGTCATGTAGTATCTTCCTACAGTCACTCAACTTCAACACCTTACCATACACCAATGCATCATCAGCAATCCCCACACTGTACACAAAATCATTTATATAGCTAACAAGAGTGATCCTATCACACAGGATTGCCCCACTCCTGATGATGCCCTTGTCTTTGATGAACGCTTGCCGCTGAAGACAACATACTGGATTCTGTAATTTAAGAAGTCTGAGCCACTCATATCTGTGAACATATTCCATATATTCATTTGTCAACAGCCTGCAACAGGACACCATGTCAAATGCTTTCCAGAATTCTACCTGTTGCCCTTCATTCAGAATTCTCAGTAGACCATGTGAGAAAAGGGCAAGCTGAGTTTCACACAAATGATTTCTAATAACCATGCCGATTCATGGACACAAGCTTCTGTCTCAAGCAAGTTTCTTATATTCGAACTGAGAATATGTTCAGGGATTTTGCAGCAAACAGAAGTTCGGAATATTGGTCTGTGATTTTGCGGGTCCATTCTTTTCCTTTCTTATATACTGTAGTCACCTGCACTTTCTTCCAGTCACTTGGGACTTCTGCTGCAATGCTGTAAAATCGAATTGGGATTCCATATCTGGTGATCTGTTTCCTTTTAGATATTTCAGTTGCTTCTCTACACCAAGTATGCTTATTACAATACCATCCATATGGGAGTCTGTCCAAAGGTCAAATGACGGTATGTACGATTCTCTTGTATGAACTATTTCTTGAATGTGAAATTTAAAACTGGCTTTCATTTTGCTATCTTCTACTGCCACACCAGATTGGTCAACAAGGGACTGAATGGGAGCCTTTGATCAACTTTGTGGTTTTACATATGAATTGAATTTCCTCGGTTTCTCTACCAGATCTTTTGCTAAGGTGTGACATTGGTGGCAGTTGTATGCTTTGTGCATAGATATTTTCACAGATGCACAAATCTCTACTAACCTTCGCTTGTCATTTACGCCTTTCCTTCTCAACTGGGAGTGCAACAGACTGATTCCTCAGCTTCTGCCAAATTTCATGATTAAACCGCGCGCGCATGCGTGGGGGGGGGGGGGGGGGGTGTCTTTTCCATCCTTTATCCATTTACTAGGTACACATTTCACAAGTTAAATATGTAAAAAAATTAGCTTTCTTAGAAATAAAGAACATATCCACCAAGCCAGATTCCTCTTTCTTCCTAATGATTCCTAGTGTGAAGTAAAAAACAGTGCTACACACTTTTCACTTGTTAACATTCATCCATTTTGTAGGAACAGTATAGCCCTGTGTAAACACTTCTGACCACGTAATGTATTGCTGGGCAAGAACGTCTAGTAGTTCTCTCTCTCTTAGGCTGCAACTTATGTGCTGCAGTGTTGGCGACAACATTGTCCAGTTATATTGTCAGGAATATGAAATTTTTATATTTTTTGAAACATACCTTTACACCAGACCTTATCCAGCAATCAAAGTTTCAGAGACTAAAACCTCCAGCAGTCAAATGCTAAAACCTCCAGCAGTCAAATGCTAAAACCTCCAGCAGTCAAATGCTAAAACCTCCAGCAGTCAAATGCTAAAACCTCCAGCAGTCAAATGCTAAAACCTCCAGCAGTCAAATGCTAAAACCTCCAGCAGTCAAATGTTAAAACCTCCAGCAGTCAAATGCTAAAACCTCCAGCAGTCAAATGCTAAAACCTCCAGCAGTCAAATGCTAAAACCTCCAGCAGTCAAATGCTTAACTCAGGCTTAACTGTGTAAAAGCCTGACAAATTCAGTTCATTGTCCTGTTGCAAACTATGAAGTTAATGAGCTAAAAGTGAAGTTCTATTTAATGTTGGGTGAATTCTATGGGTATTGACTAAGATTTTCAGCATTTTAAAGCAAATTCTTAGGATAGGTACGGAGCCAGATTTGTGTTGCTGCAAGATGCTTTGTGTTGTTTCACAAGGCCATTACATAGTACCATTACACAGTTTTCTTTCAATTCATGAAAGGTGAATTCATGAAAGGTGAATCAAACAAAAATTCCACACTATCCACATATGATCCCATGGTATGTGTGTTCGGACATTTTTAAGACAAACAAAAACAACTATCAATTTTGACCAATATTTTGATGTGTCCTTACTGGATGTACATTACATTTTCAATGAGGTATTTATTAAAGATGAAAAGCGAAAGTGGGAAGAGAGTGAATCTCCAAATATGCTGTTTGAACTATCTTTACTCTTGTATATTTCCAAGAAAATTTATGTAAAGCTTTACCTCAACACACTAAAAATATTTGGTCTATGGAAATATGTAGACACTTAGTAACAGGCAGAACATTTATTTTGCTTAGAGCTCTTCCTCAAATATTTCAGATTCTTCATGTACAGAACCTTTAACAGAAAACACACACTTCTCCAAAAGGAATCTTCTACATTGTTTCAATAAGTTTTTAAGTACATTTCCACAAAAGTTACAGCCAGTTAACCATAAATACTATGTCCTTTAAAACAAGTATATTAAATCTGTCTGTCAAGACTGAGGACAGCTTCCAGTGGTACTTTTCAATGATTCCAATCAGGAAATTTGTACTATTTAATAAGGAGTACAATACATTACTATTTCACACTATACAAATGCCACACAGGTTTAAGATGCAATAATCTTTATTGACAAATTAACCTATTCTTATGAATTACAATAAAAAGGAATCACCAACTAACGAGCTGAAGTGTATAAATGCACAATAAGCAACAAGAAAAAGAATTGTGTGTTAATAAAAGTTTTACCAGTTAAAGCTATGTATATTTATATTCACTTTAAATATTTTTCGTAATTTGCTATGCAACCGTACAGTAACGAGGATTCCAAATGTTATCTGAAACAAAGAAGAAAATTACATTAAATTCATTACACAATTTAAGAGGTTCAACTGTAAAAATTTGAAAGACCCCAGAACAGAAACTTTCAGTAGACATGTTTGACTAGTTAAAACTGTACCAGTTCACCTAATCCAGCTGCAGATACTGGGAACACAATTACACCTCACAAACTGCTTTAGAGCTTAGCTTTTGAGAGGAACTAATGGCAAGCTGAAACTTTTACTTGTTGTAAGGCACAAGTGCCAACTCATTTCCTGCAAAAATCAGTGTCTTGGTTAGAGAGTCCTGTACACAGTTCTAACCTGTGAAGATGAAGATCTGTAAAATAAAACTACAATTCCGTCCATGAAGGCCTTATTGAAATGGGAGAGAGAGTAAATAAAACAGCAACTACCTACTTAAGAATTTTGTTAAGTATCTAATAGAAAGCCAATGCTTTTGAGAAAGAAGAAAATGCATACAAATTTCACTCACTAGAACTCTCTTCATTCCACATGAATATTCTGGGACATTGTCTAGATGTGAAATATTTCTACAGGACAATCTCGCAAAACTGCATATAACATGCTACAGTTCATGTCTGCATGAACAACAAACTAGATGCGCAGTAGGCCCCACTTCCCAGACACGGTGCCACCGAATGAAGCAATATCTAACTCTGGGAGAACATATTTGAAGTTGAAAATGCAATCAGTAGACAGCAATGGCAAAGTTCTTCGCAGTCTAATTTGTAGTGATTGCAAAAGTCTACCAGTTCACAGAGAAAAGAAGCTGTGCTAGGTGCATCATTGAAACTAAAATCCACATTGAAACAAGGGGCCAAAGCAACTGGTGTATCATGTAATTCCATTTGGCAAACAAGAGGATTGATCTGAGTCCAGGCAGATGAATCTGGACATTTTCAACACCTTATAAGGAAAGGCCATGAATATCTTGGAAGGCCAGTTTAGACAGACATTTCGACATTTGCCGCATGGTGAATATTTCTACAGTTCAAATGAAAGATGACCCATTTTAAAGTAAATTCATACAAAGTTACAAAGATTAATAATTTTGAAGAAACTATAACACTCTACAATTTAGTTGCAAGAAGATGGCAAATAACCAATGAAATCTCCAGGAACAAAGTGGTACAAGACCAAAACACACTGCTTACTTAAAAAGTGCGAGTAAAGACGAGCCATCCAATTGTTGTATGACAACTGTGAACATATCTCATTCACATAGACATCTTAAGCGTGGTGTGACAATTTACTACAGAGCCTCTTTAAACCTGTTTCAGAAGGAAACAACATCCATGCAAAAACTTCTTAAGGCATCATAGATCAAGACACAGATGGCACTGATCCCAAGTTCCGATGCATTTTGGTGTCTCTGAGGTCATGGGGTAAATTGCTGGGCCTGTGTTAAGCAGATTGCTGCATTGCTCTCTGCTCGGGAGTGAAGTGACAAGCTGTACCGACAGACTTGCACATGGGACTCATCTGATTTGGTAAGACTTAATTTTGTCTGTTTTGGTTAATGGTTACTATCAGACTACATTCTGCTGGATTGCATGCACTCATATGGTTTTTTAAAAAACAGGGGTGAGAGTGTCGTGTGCGCGTCGTTTAATTATTAGAGGCAGTTATTTTTGTGCCTGAGGCAGTCACGTTGAGGTGCTCTCAGGGAACATTAAAGTCACATAATCTAACTGGACCTGTCCTCTGTTTTAGAAGCATGTGAAAATAGGTTGGCATGATACAAGGCTATGAAGGAACAGGCAATGTTTGAGTCTAGTGGTTTAACATACTGGTGGGAACCCTGTATCCCATCAGTGCTGTGGAAACTCTCCTGAGGTGTCACCAACAGAGGATAGTGGTTGACAATCCACGCTCCATTTGTCACTGGAATGACAGAGTGTACACACAGATGAGAAGAAAATTTCCAGATTTTCCTGGTGAAAAAACACTTAACCACTGTCTGTTTAGTTTTAGGGCACAAAAACAACTAGGGTCATATGCGCCCACGTCAAAACTGTGAGAGACAAAGAAGAGTTAAAAAATGACTACACATCACTTTTGATCAACTGAAGAGAAGATAGCTAAAAACAGGGATGCAGGCAAAAGTCTCAAACATGCCATAGAGAAATGGCAACCCAGAACTAAAATTTAAATGGCCTTCGCCATATTGCTATGGTGGACAAAAACTAAAACATGGCCAAGTCTTTTGCCAAAATGGCCAATAACTAACATGGAAAACCCAAACAGGAATGTAAATGGTTAAAAAATGGGTGTTCTGTCATGAAATGAAGGACAGTTAAAAGTTGGGCACAATGCATCACTTTAATTGTGATGCCTAATAAAGTAGTGCCATATATGCAACTTGGTTAAAATGACTACTTCGTGGCAGAATGGCCAAAAGGAGGTCATCCAAGTTACTGAGAGGCTTGGAGCTTATTCCTGGGAAGGGAGGACCAGTGGTGATGCCAATGTGACACCACCTCCTGACGGATGGCAACACGGGGATCACTGGAGGGAATATAACAACTAGTGTGCTGAGGTAGGAGATCTGCAGCCTTGGCAGCAGCATCAGTAACCTTGTTTCCTGTCCGACCGACATGACCAGGAACCCACATAACTGCACAGTCGACCCATCAAGAGTGACAAAATGCCAGTTTTCCTCGACTCATTTCAATAAGGTATAGATGGTGTACAGCACACAGAGGCTTTGAAGGATGCTGATAGAGAGTGAGCAGATGACAATTGAAAAGCCTGTGTCACTGGATGTACTCTGTGACTTCTGCTGTAAATACTGCACAGTGTGCCTGAAGCCAATACCGGGAAATGTGTGCCAATGACAAAGTCACACCCTACACCAGTCAGTCCGTGGACCATCATTGTACACTTTGTTTCAACCCTCCTGAATTTGATATTTATTTTTTGATCAGGAACCTTTTTCTGAATACTACTGACCACAGCTCTCAGTCTGATACTTCAGGGTACCCACCGTCTCCAGCACTTGTGCCTGACACAGTGAAAGACTGTACGCCATTCAAATTTTAAGGACACACAGACTGGCATGAACTTTATAAATTACATAGACTAGCTGTTGTCGGAGATCCTGAAAGCCATTAACTTTGTACTGGTCAATATGTAATTTTCAGTCTCCCCAGGGACAACAAACATCAAGGTGTGAGGCGTATCCACACACTGTTCTCAGTGAACTGCTAGGGAGCCTCTGAAAATGACCATGGAACATGCAATAACTATGCGTCCTTTTGTGACATCAGCAACTACAACTAACATCAAATCTTACGCAGCCCCTTTATAGAAGTGGCTAATTGTCAATGAAGGCTCAAAGTGACCTATTCTGCATTGTGTAATGGGAAACACAAGTTCTGAACATTGTTTTAAAAATGAATATTCATTGTATTCATATGGAGAAATGTCTATATCAAGCACTGGTTTCTATTAGATGTGAAGTATTAAGTGATGACAGAGCACAGAATACAAGTCCAGTGATCAATACAGTGACACAAAATCATGGTTGAAGAGAGAAATCAACAGCCAATAGTGTTTCATTAGGGAAAAACTGCAAGTGTTGATCCCTCGCAGTGTCTACCGGTGTGCCGCCTGAGAGGATCACTAAGCTTTAACGGAATGTGCATTGCTACAACATTTATACACTCTACTGCTGTCATGAGATGCAGACAACAGAAGATCTGCTTCATAATGGTTTTCCAGTAAACACCACACACTTATTAGGGCTACCAGTTACCCTTGGGAGATGGGAATAGAACTGTACACTGCTTTTTTGGAGGCAGGTGGAATGGCTGTATTAACTCTCGGCACTAAAGACTGTCTCGACACTGTCTGTCAGGCCTCTAGACATCCACTGAGCAAAGTACACTTCCCACACCATTCACTGCAGTGTGCAAATAAGGTAGGAAGGGAAATTTTGGAAAGTAATTTGGATCACTGGTATCTTGGTCTCTTCAGTGATGAGGGCAAGACTTTAATATTACTGTCTGAGAAGAGTGTTGAGGCAAGCTGGCATGACATACGTATGTATTGGGCATGCAGCCCCCCAAGTTTATCATGGAAGTTCATTTGTGACATTTTGGGTCAGTACCATATACAGGAGATTAACTTCTCTCAGCACTATTGAGCGCCATCTGAGATCTGTCCAATATCTGGACAGGATCCTCAGACATACCATTCAGCACCACAATCTACAGATTAGTCTTTCAAGGTGACAGTGCACATTAAATCCACCTCCAGGTGGTATACCAAATTGTGCTACACGTCTGAAAATTATTTCGAGCAGTTAGTTCACGAGAACAATAAATGGCTGTAAAAACACACCTGACCTCTTAGCAACAAATAATCCTGAGCTAATAACAAGCATCAAAACTGATACAGGGATTGGTGAACACAGGGTTGTCTTAACAAGATTTAATACTGTAATCCCCAAATCATCCAAAGATAAGCAAAAACCATACCTATTCAAAAAAGCAGATAAAAATTCACTTGACATCCTCCTGAGAGAATCTCCACTCATTCCAAATTAATAACTTAAGTTTAGACCAGACGTGGCTTGAACTCAAAGAAATATCGGCAGAAATTGAGATTTCTACCAAATAAATAAACAACAGAGCTGGTCCTCCTTGGTACACAGAGCGGGTTAGAACACTGTTGCAAAAGCAACGAAACAAACATGCCAAATTTAAACAGATGCAAAACCCAAAATTGGCTATCTTTTAAAGAAGCTCAAAATTTAGCGCGGACTTCAATGCGAGATGCTTATAACAGTTTCCACAATGGAAACTTAATCTCTAAACCTGGCAGAAAATCCAAAGAGATTCTGGTCGTATGTGACGTGTTAGCGGCAAGAAACAACCAATACCTTCTCTGCGAGATAGCAATGGAGATAATATTGCAGACAGTGCTGCCAAGGCAGAGTTACTAAACACAGCCTTCTGAAATGCCTTGACAAAACACGACAAAGTAAATATTCCAGAATTTGAATCAAGAACAGCTGCCTACATGAGTAACATAGAGGTAAATATCCTTTGAGTAGTGAAGCATCTTACATCACTTAAGAGAAGCAAGTCTTCTGGTGCAGACACTATACCAATTAGGTTCCTTTTGGAGTATGCTAATGCATTAGTTCCATACTTAATCATATACAGCTGTTCGCTTAACGAAAGATCCGTACCGAAAGACGGAGAAATTGCACAGGTCACACCAGTATTCAAGAAAGTTAGTAGGAGTAATCCACTTCAATTACAGGCTCGTATCGTTAACATCGATATGCAGCAGGATTTTGGAACATATACTGTGTTCTAACATTATGAATTACCTCTAAGAAAACAGTCTACTGACACACATTCGACATGGGTTTAGAAAACATTGTTTCTGTCAAACACAACTAGCTATTTACTGATTTCAGACTAATTCTGTATTTATGGATTTCCAGAAAGCTTTTGGCACTTCACCACACAAGCGGCTTGTAGTGAAATTGCATGCTTATGGAATATCGTCTCAGTCTCACACAGTTCGTAGTAAATGATGGAAAGTCATTGAATAAAACAGAAGTGATTTCTGGCGTTATAGGCCTTTTGCTGTTCCTTATCTACATAAACGATTTTGGAGACAATATGACCAGGCGTCTTCAGTTGTTTGCATAGGACACTGTCGTTTATCAACTAATAAAGTCATCACACAATCAAAACAAACTGCAAAACTATTTAGAAAAGATACCCGATTGATGCAAAAATTGGCAGTTGACCCTAAATAATGAAAAGTGTGAGGTCATCCACACGAGTGCTGCAAGGAATTAAACTTCCGTTACACGATAAATCAGTCTAGTCTAAAAGCTGTAAATTCAACTAAATACCTAAGTACTACAATTACGAACAACTTAAACTGGAAAGAAGACTGCCTACACTATACTTGTACGACCTCTGCTGCACGATGTGGGATCCTTACCAGATAGGACTGAAGCAGCACATCGAAAAAGTTCAAAGAAGGGCAGCACGTTTTGTGTTATCGTGAAATAATGGACAGTGTCACAAAAATGATACAGGATTTGGGCTGGACATCATTAAAATAAAGGAGCTTTTCATTGTGACAGAATCTTCTCACAAAATTCCAATCACTGAATGCGAAAATATTGTGATGACAGCGACCTACATAGGGAGAAATGATCAGCATGATAAAATAAAGGAAACCAGAGCTCGTACAGAAAGTTATAAGGGTTCGTTCTTTCCGCACATGTACAAGATTGGAATAACAATTGTGAACGTGATTCGATGAACCCTCTGCCAGGCACTTAAATGTGATTTGCAAAGTATCCATGTAGATGTATAAGACACCTTCCTCCTGGAGAGAGAAGTAAGCAGTTTAAACAAGAAGAGAATAGAAGCTTTTTAAGTGAGGTTTTACAGAAGAGTGCTGAAGATTAGGTGAGTATATCTAACAGCTAGTAAGGTACTGGATCGAGCTTTGGAGAAAAATTTGGCACAACATGATTGAAAGAACAGATTAGTTGATAGAGCACAATGAGGCATCAAGGAATTTTCAATTAGGTACTGAAAAGAAAGTGAGGGGGTGAAAACTAAGGAGAGACCTTTAGACACGAGTATAGTGAGCAACTTCAAATGGATGTAGTTTAAAGTAATTATGAGGACTGCACTGGACCAAGTAGCACGGACAGCTGCATCGTATCAGCCTTCAGACAGATGACACCTGTAAATAACGAAAACTGAACCTCTTGCTAACTTCGGAACTCCAAAATCTTTCAGGAGAAACTAAAAACCAGTTCTTACAGCATCAAGTTACTGGTGTTTACTAAAGATTTAATTTAGTTACATGTAATCAGTGAATATGCTTACCGAATTATATTGCATCAATATCAAGGTCGTCTCCTTCCTCCTCTGATTCTTGTGCTGCAGCTACAGGCTTCTGCACTGGTTTCGGCTGCTCCTTCAGGGGTGATGCCTTTGCACGGTCATCGTATTCAATCTGGTGAAATGAAAAATTTATAAGATTAAATTTGCTAAAAGGAGAAACCTGCTCATCAGATTGGTCTCTGGCAGACACGCACCTCCAAGTCATCTTCCTCCTCCTCATCGCTCTCACTCTCCTCCTCTTCTGCCTCGCGCAACCAACGGATGAATGGTTCTGCACGCTCATGGATCTCGTGGCTCAGTTCTTTGCTCACGTATTTCTTGCTTTCCTTGCCTGCCCACTCCAACAGAACCTTTTCTTCCAAGATATCAGCATCGTAGAATAGCTGCAGGTTAAGAAATTGCCAAACATTACAGCAGCACTGAAAATCTTAAGCTAAATTTACAGGGATGGTGGGAGCAATCCATGCCAAATGAACCAATTTCAAGAAAGCTGGCACACGACCGTCAATGAATTTGCTGAAATTGTGTGAACATTTCCACTTGTTCCCAGTGAACGTTGGTAAAGTTTTACTTCCCCAATATCATACTTTTAGAGATTAGCCATTTGTTTGAGCCAATAGCACAGCTATCAATGCACCCTTAAGTCTTCGGCAACTTTGAGACGTAATATCTCTGGCAACATTTACTTGAAAGAAAATTAGACCACCTTGTACAGCTTTTTACACTCTCTGCAGGAGAAAAAAATAATGAAGATGGGGAAATTTTCAGACAGATAATTCGAAGCAAAGTCAGCCAGACACACACTTGAGATGGAATTGGGTTTCAGTGACTTTTTGTCTAAAGAAGATTATCTGAATTTTATGCTATGTTTAGCCCACTGATTTAATTGTAAATGGTAACTACCTGGAAAGCAGAAATGTTTGACTTAATTTCGTACATCATAACTGATGCTTTTGGGAAGCCTGCAAGTGTATTACTGATTATTTAAATAATGAAACAATGCACCATGTTTACATTTTTTCATGCACAGCGTGACATGTTTTAGAAATTTATTCTCATTATCAAGTGCAAATATTTATACAAGTATTTTGTGTGATTTTTGCATACATGCAGATCTGTCACTCTTGCACTGTAGTCTTTGACATCATCCATTATCCAATATATATATATATATATATATATGGTATTGTGTTTCATTAGCCAAGGAGGTTAATTTAAACAAAAAACAGCAGTTCAAGGAACACAACAGCACCAACTAGAGCTAGAACTAGCCATCCATCCCATATAATGAAAATTTTTTAAATTCAAGTAATGCAAAGGTGTCATGACGATCACGACAATCTTAGAGCTGTGCATGTGCAGTGGAGAGTTTGAAAACTGTAGTGATTGGCCATAACACACATATGAATGAACGTAGTTATTTTCCTCAACCTCCACATTGAGTAGAGCTTGGCAGCAGCACGAATTGTTCCAACTTACTGATTCGGATCAGCTGAGTAGAGCACCCTAGTGTCAAGAAACTTAACACACAAAGGTGGTAAACATTGCTTGAAGGCCCACTTCCCGACAGTGTTACTTATATCAGTTGAATCAATCTCTTCTCCAACAACACTGATAGGTAAAGCACACAACGTGGGAAAATTATAAATATTTTCATGCAAAATCAGGTGCAAACTGACATTGTCAATGTGGAAACTTTGTTGAGAGTGAAAGAAATTTTGTGAATGGCAGAACATGTAAATTCAGAAATTTAAGTTGTTTCATTACCAAGGCACTGGAAATCATGGTAGTAAAATTCTTGTACAACAGCTGCAACATTTAACTGTCTTCGCATTTCACACCTTTGTCACATTGTGTAAGTTGTGGTACTTTGTCATGTTTTTGGACATAACTCGTGGGAGAATTGAATATGTCTGCTGTGCAATGCTATTGACATTTGAGTACACCATATTTTGTTTTCGCATATTCTGTGGTTTACGTAGAAATTTCTGTACTTACAGAAAATCTTACACCCTACTTACCCTGAGTATAAGACAACCACCCGCTCCCCTTTTTTAAAGGCTCCTTGAGAAAAATTATTTTAAACGTATTCCGACTAATCAAAATTACATACCTTTATTCATGTAAGGGATCTCTCTAAAAAGTTAACATTAGAACTAAGCCAAATTTATGGCACTTTTCGATTGTTCACATTTTGATAGTAGGAGAAACAAATGATAAATGGTAGATTAATTTGCAGACCATTATCTTTTTCTATCTCTTAATTATTAACTCTTGTCTGTGGCATCACTATTTTTATAGAGTCATTGTCACAAATATTTGGCTGTTTCGGTGGGACCAGAGAACACTGCTTTTCCTACCAAATGCTTTCAAGCACATCTGCCCGCCACACTCACACTGGCTGCTTGGAACCGGAAGATGCCACACCCCATTCCGTTCCCATCAGACGTCTTACGATCACTGACAACATTACAGCACGAAAAACTTTTACAGTCTCCTGCAAAAGTGAGTATTAGTATTCAGTAATTGTTAATTTTTTTTGACAATTAAGACTACAAATGGATTCAGGTTAACTGCAGTTTAAACATGGTAGATTCTCCTAAAAAGCAAAAGTATGTGGTATACATTCCCATGGTTGGCACCACAACAATTTCCTGTCCACTCACTGCTCCACTCCCTACACTCGCCGTAGTTCCCACCCAAACTAGTATCACAGTTCATCCTATAATCCTTCTGTAGGAATGTGCTTGAGCAGCTGCGAAACTGCAGTATCTTGTAGGGTGAAACTCTTGTCTAACAAAAGCAACTACATAATTGAAAGATCAAGGACTGGACTGGACTGGACTGGACTGGACTGCAATTGTGAACTTTCACTCTTTCCGCAATCTACTCATGCTACTTTAAAATAGGCTTATAAACCATGACCTAGGTTGTGCACTAACATTGATAAAATATGTGAAAAGGTGTTTGCTTAGTTCAACCAAAAAAACCCACAACACTCAACCAAAAAAACCCACAACACTCAACCAAAAAAACCCACAACACTCAACCAAAAAAACCCACAACACTCAACCAAAAAAACCCACAACACTCAACCAAAAAAACCCACAACACTCAACCAAAAAAACCCACAACACTCAACCAAAAAAACCCACAACACTCAACCAAAAAAACCCACAACACTCAACCAAAAAAACCCACAACACTCAACCAAAAAAACCCACAACACTCAACCAAAAAAACCCACAACACTCAACCAAAAAAACCCACAACACTCAACCAAAAAAACCCACAACACTCAACCAAAAAAACCCACAACACTCAACCAAAAAAACCCACAACACTCAACCAAAAAAACCCACAACACTCAACCAAAAAAACCCACAACACTCAACCAAAAAAACCCACAACACTCAACCAAAAAAACCCACAACACAACCAAAAAAACCCACAACACAACCAAAAAACCCACAACACTCAACCAAAAAAACCCACAACACTCAACCAAAAAAACCCACAACACTCAACCAAAAAAACCCACAACACTCAACCAAAAAAACCCACAACACTCAACCAAAAAAACCCACAACACTCAACCAAAAAAACCCACAATTGGTTCAATTGACATTCTATACTAAGCCATTGCATGGGTCGAAGTTGCACATTTATTCTACAATTACGTCTTGAGATAAAGGTATCTTAACTTCACGTTTTTGTATTCATATGAAAATTGCTTAACAAATATTTTATTATATCACTTAAGAGTAACATAAGTTGTAAAAGATGGCCTAGTTTTGCTTCTTTCAAGAAAATATTGCCAGAGGCATGTATCAAAGTTCTCAGAAATGCGAACGAGCACTGTTTTAATCTGTGCAATGGTGGGCCAAAGAAGTGACTCTCCCCTTAAGTACTGATATGGTGATTGTGCAACTTTAACAGTGTTTATTGGGAATACGTATAAATATTCACACAAAATATTCACACAAAATATTGTCAAGAACCCCCGAGTCATGCAGGAACCTCTAGACCATCTGCCATGGAATGACCCAACAACAACAATGAACAAGTCACTCAAAATAACATATTGAACATACAAGTCAATGCATATAAACTGTGGGTGAATGACCACATTCAGACTTCTGGCATCACAACGAGGCGCTAAAAGAGAGGGATGTCACAAAAAGCAACTAGCTAACTTAGCAAAAACTATGGCGCGTATAAAAGAAAGCTGCTAGCACATCATAGTAGGTTGGACTGTGGAGAATGTTCAGAACTAAAGTAAATTCACAATGAAATCAATGTACAAATGCACTTCATTAAAGACTTAAGTAATTAAAATAATCAGATACAGCCTTAAGAAACAACTACAGAGAGCTGTTGGCAATGACACACGTCAACCCACAATCTCATTTCCAGGCTGCCCAATCTTCAGGAAATAATATTGAACATTCAATAAAGAATACTCACACCATTAGAGGCCAATATGAAAAATACATTTGGGCACTGGATGTTCCCAGTACATGGTATACAACATACCTGGCAGTAGAGAACAAAGCTACTGTTATTTAAAATCAATACACCACCACTGCAGAGACCAATATTGCACAGCAGGCAGAGAGATGGAGTGTGTCTAAGTGACAAGGCTGTCCCACACACAGCCAACAACTGACAGTATGAGGTAGATTCAACTGAGACCTATGGTGTCTCCAGATCATTACCTCACAACTACGGAGTTGTTTCGAATTCCAATATACGGCAATGCCAATGACTAACGAGATACACTATGTGTGGAGTTACCTGTTTCCCACAAGATATGAACTGAGAATTTGATACCCAAGATGGTTTGTTGGGGAATAATGGACCAAACAATGAGGTCATCAGTTAATCCACAAGTGGTACATCCAAAAGCAGATAGGTTCGCTGCAAACATTTTCTGATCTAATCGGGATATACGTAACAGTAAGAGAAAAGGCTGGAAACTTAATAGATATCTTTTGTACTTTCAACAATAAAAGCAAGATGAAGGGAAGAAAGAAGTCTGCTGGGGGTCACCCCTGGGGAAGACTGCATTCAACATGAACTAGTCATGAGCACCCATTACTTGTAAATTGGGTACGGCAGAAAGGAAGCAAAATAATCTATAAGTTATTACAACAGTGTAAAAGAGAGATGAAAGAGTAATGTGGTCAAGGAGGTAGGGCCAGGTAATTAAGAAGAAAATATATTTTATTGGAAAATTGTCATTTAGTATTTGTTAATTAGCATTACTATTCAGAAAAGTTATGTCTAGCAATGATCGAACAAGTATCCTCGCAACTTTAAGACTAGACTAACACCACTACACACGGCCCTTTTTAACAAAAAGCTCTGAAGCTCTTACACTTAACATTCTGATCATCTTGTCTTCCAAGTGTTTTGGGGACTTGCATGATGGCTTTAGAAGGGAGATGTCTGAGCACCATCATTTAAAACCTTTAAGTATGAAGGCACTGCAAGAGGGCCAATTCTTAAGCTGTCTCCCTGTATGAGATGTAGCAGGCAGCCAAATGGCTATCGCAATTGAATACTCGAGGCTCTCAAGAATTGGTCATATCAAATTCCTGGTTCTGTGACTGAGGCAATTGGACCAGAATGCAGTCAACGTTCCGCCGAAGTTCGGCACATGACACTACTCAAGTGTCCCACAAGAGTCTTCGCCCTACTGCACGTGGGGTTTCACTAGAGGCCCTACCATGAACAATTTCCGAGGATGTTGGTATTTTGCCTCAGGAAGAAGACTGGAGCAGTGGACTGAAGGACACTTGTAATGGTTTCTGGCCAAGACATTACCAACTTTACTACTACTACTACTACTACTACTACTACTACTACTATTATTATTATTATTATTATTAGAATAAACTGCAGAACTTTATGATAAGAAAAGTTAATGGAGAGAAGAATAAATGAACAACTGGTACACAGCAGGATTAGCTAAAGTACTGCAAAGAAATAACTAGAAGAGAGCCATATGTTTTATTACTATACTTTCCCATCCACGTGATGGAGAAGACATGACTAATTTGACTGTAGACAAACTTCAGTGGGAGTCTCTCAGTAATGTATCAGCAAATACAGAGCTCACATACGGCTACAAATTGTCAAGAAAAACTGATTTTACTGAATACAGCAAGTAAGGAAATGAAAGGAAAGGAATATGGCAAGAACAAAATGGAAGTAAAAATGAACTAAGTTATAATTTATCCAAGAATTAGGCAACTACACATATGTGTCTTAAACAAGTTCATAATTTTGTTGGGTGAGGATCACAGTCAAATTTTAAAGGTCACTATTGTCATTTTTGACTGTTTAAATTACTTTATTTATAAACTGAAACTGCAATTTCAGCATCTGAGATATTTTTAAGTTTAACACTTTTATACTTTGGATTTCTAAATAGACACAGGAAACTGACTACAAATTGTCTCAAAGGCTTGAAATTGTAGTAATGGAGTTCATTACAGTAATTTTAGCAGTCAAAGGAGATGACGGTATTCATTAAACAAGAAATCTGTACTTGTTTAAAAAACTTAAGCAAATTTTCTTATGGCAAATCGATCGTCTATTTTTTGTGTATAGCATAGATAGTCTAATTTCAATTTAACACTCCACTTATGCTGATCTACATACTAATTAACACTGAAGGTTGAAAATTTTACACGTTATGAAGTCTTGATCATCCTAAAAAGCACAAAATGTTTTGTGAGGGCCATTCAATAAGTAAAGGAACACTTTTTGCCTGAAAGCAGGTTGGTTTTATTCAAGATTCCAATATGCCATGCTATTCCTCACTTTCAGCTATTCCACCCCATTTTTCACAATCTTCATTCAATGTGAGAGCCTTACACCACCTTACAGGGAGGGTCCGTATGTCCACATGGTACCATTGTACTTCTCGACATCAGAGCCGAATTCTTGCTGCATCAGTAACCTCTGTTTACCACAGCGTGAATCTTTCATTGGTCCAAATAGGTGAAAGGCCAGAGAGAGAGAGAGAGAGAGAGAGAGAGAGAGAGAGAGAGAGAGAGAGAGAGAGAGAGAGAGAGAGAGAGAGGGGGGGGGGGGAGGGGGTGCATTTGTGATCTGTTGTTCAGCTCGAATGAGAGTAAAAATGTTCCAATATTGCGTGGCCAATCAGCACACAGGTTTGCATGACCTTGTTGTGATAAACCTTGCCCAACAATGCAGCATTCTTTTGTTCACTGTCAGAAACCCTCTGAAATTCTGGAAGTGCCTATGAATATCTGAATCTAGTTTTCCAGAAAGGGTGGTGGGGGAGGGGGTGGGGGTGCACAAAGTGGAACAGTCACCCTAGATGACAATGACAGCTTTCTGCTTGCAACACACCTTTTTTGAAGGTTAAGTAAAGTGCTCCATCCACTGGAACTTCATCAAACTAAAGAGCTGAGGCAGGAATAATCCTCTTATGTCCCACAACAAATTTTGCATTTTTTTCAACTGAAACTGACTGACTGAGGGAAAAAAAAGTGTTGCATTAGTTATTGAACGACACTCTTACTATAAGCCATTTTTCCAGAATGATTGGCCTGTTACATTTGACATTCCACCTACCAATTTTTACTATAAATAAAAGCAGCACACACAAGATATAAATTACATGAATTTTTAAAGGTGTAACAAATTATTTTAAGTTCCATATAATACCAATTAAAATATTTATAGATCAGTTTGTTCAACCGATGGAAAAGCCGGAATGGAATAATGACAATATTATGAGAAGTGTAGTTGCTACTCGCCATATATCAGAGATGCTGAGTCACAGATCGGCACAACAAACAGACTGTCAAACTTTTCGGTGAAACACGCCTTCAGACTATCTGCACCCCGTCCGCCAACACACACACACACACACACACACACACACACACACACACACACACACACACACGACGTGTGTGTGTGTGTGTGTGTGTGTGTGTGTGTGTGTGTGTGTGTGTGTGTGTGTGTGTGTGTGTTTTTTTTTAGATATATATTTTTATATATATATATATATTTGTTCTGACAAAGGCCAGTTTGGCTGCAAGATTTGTTTAAGTCTTTTGTTGTGCCTTTCTGCGACTCAGCATCTGAGGTATATTGTTGATTAGTGACTATTCTTTCCATAATATAGTTTGTTCAACCTAATGTTTTTGCTATTGTCCCAATGCTTTCTGTAACTTTCTTACATCTTTTGTGTAAAAGAAGAGGAACAGAAGGTTTACACACTAAATTCTCCATATGTTAACTGATTTTGTTGAGATGAATTTGCTCAGAATGCAATACGTAATCTGATGCTGAAGCTGCTCTGGAATGCAACACTCAACCAGTGATAATTGAAGTAAAAATACTAAATTTTTCTGTAAAAGAAATTGCAACCACTATCAATCACTTACATTAACATCTATTTTAGCAACCCTAGATCCCATACCAAGAGTTTTAACACAAGCCGTTTTCAAGAGTTGCAGATGTAATATGTAACTATTAATAATCAAACTGGAACATACCTTTAGTATGCCAGACACTTTCGGTAAGAGGGCATCTTTGTGTAATCCTATGACTTGTTCAATGCCGCCAAGGAGGTACTTCTGGGCCTTGTGATCATCATGGGTAAAACGAAGAAAAAGCACGCGGTGTTTTTTAATCTGAAAGCAGTAAATAACTTTAAAATAATTAATACACATCATCTTACATATTCATTCAGATTTTCTGTAATTTTACACTTTGCCCATCTTTCAACTACATGAAAACTGTGCACTCTTACTGCCCTAAATACTTAAATACAAATAATTCTCATGGAATGTGAAAACAAGTCTGTTAAAGTGTTTAATTACTTTCATTCTAGACACAAACAATATCAGTCAGCTGCTAAAATATCTACCATTAAGTACTCTAGTAGCGTCAAATACATACACCTTACATTTCAACCTTATTCCAAATGGAGTATGATTCTGTCCACTCCACTCTGTACATATTTATGCAAAGAACCAGAGGAGGAAGAGGGGGGGGGGGAGGAGGAGGAGCCTACCTTTGATTTAAAAGAAATGTGTTTATGACACTCAGTAAAAAAAAAATAGTTAGCCGACTTGGAAAAACTTTACACATATTCATTTTCTTTATTTATAAGAATAGTTCACACAAAATGATGCATACCTGGTAGTTGACCAAAGTAGTGTCACACAGCTTTTAAGCACCCACACATTGTCAAAGTTCGGTCACACTCATTCAAGAACTGATGTTAGAGAAATTTCACTGGAAGTGAGAATTTCAGACAAATGCATCGCATAAGATATTTCTCTAAACAACAAGAAAAAGTTAAGTAAGAAGTAGGTAATGAGTTTGCCCCTCAGTACGACCCTTCTCCCGTCAACCTTACATATTTACATTCGATGCAATAATACAGGGGAAACATGTGTAAAGTCATTGTGTCATGCCTGGAACCACAGAAAGATATATCTGTCAGCAACATGTAGGTTTGAACATTTCAGTTCTTCAGTTGGCACAGTTGTGTTGGAGATGGTAGGCTGTTGCCTTTCTTCGACCTACATTTCCGAGAAATGTGGCCATTAGGTAGAATTATCATCTAGGGCTCTGCTGAGCAGTCCCACTGTAGCAGCTACGCATGATCGGAAAACTTACTACAGTTGGTCCTACTTTCTGAATGTTTTTCAGCTTTAAGTTGACGGTTTGCAATTCACTGAATTAATGAGAATACATGTGAGCTGGTGCAGATCTGAACATCGACAGAGAGCTATTGGCATCAGGGAAGGATGGACAGTTTAAAAGAGGCGGGAAGGGACCAAACTGCTAGGTCATCAGTCCCTTGTTCCGAAGAAAATGCCATACGGGTGAGAATAAAGCAACGAGACTGACAACCCAAAATGGAATGAAAGGAAAAATCACAATAATGGAAGGGCAACAAACACTTAGATAAAATGGAACAAGAAAACCACAGAAATGCAAGAAACAGGTAGAAGAGGTTAAAACAAGAAAGGTTACCACAGCTGGCTGACAACGAGGCTAAAAAGGAAAAGCCAGCCACTCAGCAACACATTAAAGCCTCCACCCTAAAAGCACACGGACAAAGGACACGTGCTAAAATTTAGATCAAATGATAAAACCGAACCTTACCAATAAAACATAAAACTGTATCAGCAGACAAAGTTTTTTCAGATAAAATTAGCAGCAACAAGTACGGTAGCCCAAGATTTGATCGCAGGGCAATCTATGTGGGACAGTGCACCAGAATGTGGGCCACTGTCAACCAGGCACCACACCGACACTGAGGTGAGGTGAGTCTTTACAGTGCAGGACATAGCCGAGGATCGCCAAAGTGTGGCCAATGTGGAACTGGCAGAGAACCACAGAGTCCCTGCAAGAGGCCCACACGGAGGACTTCCACACATTCATTGTCTCCTTAATGGCACGCAGTTTAGTGTGCATACTGATGTTATGCCATTCTATCTCCCAAACCCAAAAACCCTTGCGGCTTAATACTGAATGCAGGTCAGTTTCAGATGTGCCAGTCTCCAAATGTGGTTTCCATGTAGCCTGTCGGCAAGTTCATTGCCCAGGATTCCAACGTGACCTGGGGTCCAGACAAACACCACTGAAGAACTGGACCATTCCAGGGCATAGATGGACTCTTGTATGGTCACTACCAAAGGATTATGAGAGTAGCACTAGTCGATAGCTTGTAGGATGCTCAAGGAGCAAGTGCACAGAAGAAAACTCCCAGGGCATGAACAGATGTGCTCAAGAACACGGGATATAGCCACCAGCTCTGCACTGGAAACACTGCAGCCATCGGGCAAGGAATGCTGTTCAATATGTCCTCCATCGGCATACGCGAAGCCGACGTTACCATCAGCCATCAAGCTGTCTGTGTAAACCACTTAATGGCCTCAGGACATTTTAAGAATGGAGAGGAAGTGGCAGTGAAGATCTGTGGGGTTAACCGAGTCCTTAGGGCCATGTGAAAGGTCCAGGAGAAGCCTTGGCCTAGGTGTACATGATGGAGGTGTACATGATGGAGGTGTACATGATGGAGGTGTACATGATGGAGGTGTACATGATGGAGGTGTACATGATGGAGGTGTACATGATGGAGGTGTACATGATGGAGGTGTACATGATGGAGGTGTACATGATGGAGGTGTACATGATGGAGGTGTACATGATGGAGGTGTACATGAATAGACTTCAAGTATAGGTGGTAAAGACAAGGACTCTAGTTCGGATCGTAGGGATCGGACGTGAACTGCAATTGTAAGCCCTGACCTGTGCCACCAATGCAGGAGATGAATTGCCGTGGGTGGGGAAAGGAGAACTACAATGTGTGCAATGTAACTGACGAGAAATTGTGCACGCTTAACTTTCAATGGTGGGACTCTGGCCTCCAACAGGACGCTGGTCACCAGACTTTTCCTAGAAGCTCCCGTCGCTAGTCAAACACCACAGTGGTGCACTGGGTTGAGTAAATGCAACGCTGAAGGCACCTCCAAATCATAAACCACGCCTTAAAGTTAAGGCAGGATTGAGCTGCAGCAGTGTAGAGCGATCTGCACCCCAGTGTGTTGCTCAGGCAGTGGAGGGCATTCAGGTGCTGCCAGCACTTCTGCTTCAGCTCACAAAGGTGAGGAAGCTAAGTCAATCGGGTGTCCAAAACCAGTCTTAAGAATTGATATGTCGCCACTACAGTGAATGGCTCATCATTAAGGTAAAGCTTTGGTTCCAGATGAATGGTACGACACCGACAGAAGTGCATGACACACGACTTTGTGGCTAAAAACTGGAAACTGTGGGCTGAAGCCCATGACTGCGCCTTATGGATGGCTCCCTGTAGG
The DNA here is from genome assembly GCF_023897955.1 of Schistocerca gregaria. Lineage (NCBI taxonomy): Eukaryota > Metazoa > Arthropoda > Insecta > Orthoptera > Acrididae > Schistocerca > Schistocerca gregaria. The sequence goes on along the minus strand of NC_064928.1, from coordinate 182,941,154 downwards.
CACCACTCAGCAACACCCGTAGTGGTGGAGCAGTATGAAATACAGAAGTCGTCCGCATACAGAGAAGGTGAGATGGGCAACCCTACAGCTACTGCTAGACCGTTAATGGCCACTAAATATAGAGCTACACTCAATGTAAAGCCCTGCGGGACCCCTGGATATGGGGAGGAACTATGGGAGATACCAACTTGGAAACAGAATATACAATGCAACAGGAAATTTTGGATTAAAACCTAAAGTGGGCCTCTGAGACCCCACTTGTATAATGTGGCAAGGATATGACGATGCCAGGTCATGTCATACACTTTTTGTAAATAAAAAATAATGGCAACCAGGTGTCAGCATCTGGGAAAGGCTGTTCGGATGGTAGCCCCAAGGGAAACAAGATTTTCAGTGGTAGAGCAACCCTGGGGGAAACCGCTGTGGCAAAGAGTCAATAGGTCACGTGACTCCAGGACCCAACCCAACTGCTGACACCATACATTCAAGCAGCTTACGAAGAACATTGGTGAGGCTGATGGGCCAATAGCTATTCACATCAAGCGGGTTTTTACCGGGTTTGAGCACTGGAATGATGGTGCTCTCTCGCCATTGTTATGGAAAGACGCTATCGTGCCAGATCCGACTGAAGATGACTAGGAGATGTCGCTTGTAGTCAGATGAGAGACATTTAACCATCCGACTGTGGATCTGATCCAGCCCAGTAGCTGTGTTGGGGCAATGTGCAAAGGTACCTAGGAGTTCACTCTGTAAATGGGGTGTCATAGGGGTTCACTGTGGTGTGTAGTGAACAAGAGGACTTTATTTTATTTTACTTTCCATTCCATTCCATCCGCCATTTGCAGGTGCGAAAGGCTAGGGGATAGTTCGCTGAGCACTACAATCGAATAGCTCGAGCGTATGTCAGAGAAATACTCGGCATTTCACTGATGTTAACACCAGAGACACCTGTTGGGGTCAGGTACCCAAAAACACATCCTATCTTCATCCAGACTTGGCAAGGTGACGTATAGCACCCAATGGACGAGACATACCTCCACCAACACTTGTTTGTCTTTTTATAAGCTGGTGAACGCGTGGTACGGAGCTGTTTATATGGCTATTAGATGCTCTACGGAAGGGTGCTGCTTATGTCGCTGAAGAGCTCGCCGAAGCTCTTTAATGGCTTCAGCGACTTCTGGTGACCACCAAGGGACTGACTCGCCGGGGCACCATAAAGACCCTAAAGAATGACGAATCTCTCCAGAGGACAGATGTGAGAATTCCTGGGCTGCAAAGGGATAAATCAATGGCCGAGTAAGTGCCTAAGTGCCGCGAGCCACAATGAAGAGTGTGAGTGTGAGTGTGTGTGTGTGTGTGTGTGTGTGTGTGTGTGTGTGTGTGTGTGTGGGGGGGGGGGGGGGGGTGTCAGTATTTAAGAGGCAGAGGTCGAATTCAGACAGTGGAGAAACTTACTGTCGGATTAAAACTGTGTGCCGGACTGAGACTAACTCAGGACCGTTGCCTATCTGCAGGCAAATGCCCTACCATCTGAGCTACCCAAGAACGACTCACATCCCGTCCTCACAGCTTTACATCTGCTAGTACCTCATCTCCTACCTTCCAAACTTCAGGCAATGGTCCAGAGTTCGAGTCTATCAGGCGCACAGTTTCAACCTGCCAGGAAGTTTCATATCAGTGCACACTTTGGTGCAGAGTGAAAATCTCAGCTAGAGACAGTAAAGTTTCGACATCTCTGCCTTGGCCAGTAAGCATGGTGCCACCTCACAAGGGGTTGTGAGTATTAAAATCATCCAAAAGTAGGAAGGAGATAGGGTTGATCAATCAGTGCAGCCAATGCGTTCAGGGGTAGTACAGTATATGGAGGAAGATCTTTGTTGCAGACCATTATTTCCTGCGTTGTCCTTATCCTGACAGCCCCAGCTTTAGAAGGGATGTGAAGGGGCACAGGTTCACTGCATACTGAGTTCTGGACAGACACAAACTCCACTTCACACTATTATATCCGGTATGGTTCTTTTAACATCCACTATAGCCGCAGAAGGCACGGAACCGCATTGTCAGGAACCAGGTTTTCTGGATAGTGATGCAGAAAGCAGGTGTAAAGCTAAACAGTTTCTGTAGTTCAGCCTGGTGGTTGAAAAATCTGCCACAATTCCACTGTAGGGTGACATGCTTGAGAGACTGGGAAGGCACAAAACAATGAGGCTGTCTACGCGATAATTTCCACTTCATCCTCAGACACAGAGCTTGAAGGTAGCGGTGGTATGGGTGCCCTGCAATATCTGTGCTTTGGTGGGGGATGGTCATCTTTTTGGTTTTATCTCGCTTCACCTTTGACTGTTCTGGCTGGGAGGGCTTCACTGAGTGTCTCTGACTGAGAAATACTGAAGCCCTACGACCAGATACCTGTGGTTGATTCAGCCACTGGCGGGTGTCCACTTTGCTACTGGTAGTTACGTGGGAAGGGAGTGACCAAATGGACCCCTTCCTATCTAGAGGATCCGAAGAAGATGTACGCTTCTTTGGCTGAGAAGTGGAGACTGACGTCCCCAATGGTTGGTGGGGTGTTGCTCCTTAAGTAGGTGGTGCAGTAGCAACAGGGAGGTTAAGTGCCCACCACCATCAAAGGAGCAGGTGGAGCCTGACAGCTGAGAGCTGTAAGCGTAAGTGGATGTCATATACACAGGATGTAGCCTTTCATATTTTTCTTAGCCTCAGTATATGTCAGTCCAGGGTCTTGTATTCCATGGTTTTCTACTCTTTCTGTAACATCCTGCAGTCTGACGAGCAAGACAAATGATGCTCTCCACAGTTGACACAGATGGGGACCTTCTCAGTAATTTATCACCCTCCAAAGCCAAGATGAAGGCACCAGTGGCAACCTAATAGCCCTCTGAGCCCTGTGGACACACCAGATAAATGAAATGAACACCTCACTACTCGAGACAGGTGTGCAGCTCAGACTGTAAAAGAAGGTCCCTGCTGAATGCAATACCCTGGACCATATTTAAGTGCTTATGGGGCATGATGTTAACATACATCCCCAACTTGTCACAAGTCAGTAATATCTGGGACTGGGCAGAGGATGCTATTCTTGTCAAGACTGACCTTGACTGCATTTTGGACAAGCCCTCCACCTCCCCCAATTTCTCCTCTAAATGCTCTACAAAAAACTGAGGCTTCATCAAAACTAAGGAGTCCCCCTCAGCTCTTGTACATATGAGGCACCAAGGCGAAAAAGCTTGGCTGCCATGCTTAGCCTGGCCTTCCTCTGATGGTGTGGCCAGGGAGATGAACAATTTGGGAACACATTTCTTAGCATTGAAGTTAGACTGACTGTTTAGATACTGCTGGTGGTTGACCACCAGCAAGAGATGATTTACTACACTTCATGGCATGTCATCCGCCCTAATGCCACCCACTCTGACGAGGGGACCTCCAAAAGGGTGCCACCCACAATCAGCAAGGGCCACCTGGCAGGATGGACACTGCCAGGAGTCCCAATGCCCCAGGGAGATGGGCATCTATTCCTTGGCATACGTGGGGAGTTAACGGTGCAGGCATTAGCAGAGCGATCCTTATTTAGTCAGGGGGTACAACCACCAGCAGCCCCACCACAACAGCCTGGGTATGAGGTGCAAATAAGTCTATGGTCATCACTGGAACAGAAAACAACACTGCATAGTGGATGGAGGAAAAGCACACCCAGGGAGGTGTCCCCACCCAAGAGATGGAGTGCGAGTGGGACTGTAATGCCACAACGAGAAAGTGGGTGAAAGTCTCAATGCACGACGGACACAATGCACCATGGAAAGCGCCCTTCACCAATTGGCTCACTCTTCGGGAAAATTTTGAAGAATGAAGGTCAAAACCTACAGTGGACCATCAGAAAGGCCGAAAGGTGCAAGACGGGCAGGAATATCTTGGACCTATTGTAACCCCCTGACCCGCAGGGTGGGGGGGGGGGGGGGCAGATCGACAGAAATTGCAAGACTTCAATATCTACATGTGATTATATTAAAAACAAAGATTCCAAGACTTACCAAGCGGGAAAGCACCGGTAGACACACACACACACACACACACACACACACACACACACACACACACACACAATTTCGAGCTTTTGCAACTGGCGGTTGCTTCGTCAGGAAAGAGGGAAGGAGAAACCCACATTCTTTCATCTTTCCTTCTCCTTCCCTCTTTCCTGACATCTTTCCTTCTCCTTCCCTCTTTCCTGACATCTTTCCTTCTCCTTCCCTCTTTCCTCCTCCTCCCCTCTTTCCTGACATCTTTCCTCCTCCTCCCCTCTTTCCTGACATCTTTCCTTCTCCTTCCCGACATCTTTCCTTCTCCTTCCCGACATCTTTCCTTCTCCTTCCCGACATCTTTCCTTCTCCTTCCCGACATCTTTCCTTCTCCTTCCCTCTTTCCTGACATCTTTCCTTCTCCTTCCCTCTTTCCTGACGAAGCAACCACCAGTTCCGAAAGCTCGAAAGTGTGTGTGTGTGTGTGTGTGTGTGTGTGTGTGTGTGTGTGTGTGTGTGTGTGTGTGTGTTTATTGTGCCTGTCTACCGGCACTTTCCTGCTTGGTAAGTCTTGGAATCTTTGTTTTTAATATATTTTTCCCATGTGGAAGTTTCTTTCTATTTTATTACTCCATGTGATTAGATATTTTTATCATCATCATCTGATTACAATTTAATAATATGATGGGCTCAAGCAGAATCATAATTTTCTTTGACTCTTGTCCATTTGTTCTGGAAACATTTTTTCCATTTGTCACACTACTACACTGATGAAACTTTATTTTACAGCAAAGCCTTCAATATTTCTAGAGCTATCCCTAACCCCAATAAGAGTAACATTTTTTAATGGTGATTTTTCAGACATAAATTACAACAAGCATGGATTTTTCTTTTGGTGAAGTATGTTTAACCGTATTATGATGGCCGCCATTGGAAACTTATTTCTGGATTGATAGCAATAGGTTTTTTCATGTCAATTTCAAATTTCAGCAGTATGAACGCAACTTCAAACATTTCATTTGGCATGAATATTAAAATGCAAAGCATTTAAACATGCAGAATATGTCCTATGCATGTAAAGGAGTTATACATTTGAGCTGCCATGAGAATGAACTCACTGGACCTTTCCAAAACTTTTCACAATGCAAATTAAGTGGCCTTTCAATACACAAAATGCCAATTGTGAGGACTTTTAGGTTTTATAGTTGCTAAGGACTGACTGTTCTTGTTTTAACAGCCTTTGTTTGCATTACCTAATTCTACAGTTAAAGGCCAGAGGTGTGAAAGTAGTAAATATAACACGGACATTTAAAAGCAGCTGAAAAATGCTGGAATTTTACCCCATTATTGCAGTTGGCTCTATATTCTGAGAATTTTACCCCTACAGTCTATCTACCCCATATGAAGTAACGAGCCATGGCAGTTTATGCGGCGAACAATGGATGTGGGACTTTGTCAATTAAGAGATACATTGCAAAAATCTTAACGATGTTACACCTATAAAGAAGAATACCCACTTAACTGTATTGATTGAACGATTTGATGCCACCTGGCATTGACAAATATCTGTAGATTGTTAACTAATTACACCATGCTGCATTTTAAAGCTTCAGGAAATGTTGTTTTATGACTTGGAACATTCATAGTCACAGATCAGAGATAGGAAAGGTTAATACAAGTTTAGTAGACTGCAGGAGCACCCAAAGAAAGGTCACGGAATTAGTATCACTAACTGAAGGTTATGCACAGATAGTATTATGAACAGAAAGTTGGTTGAAGCCAGATAATGACAATGAAATCTCTAATTCAGACTGGAATATTAATTGCAAGGATAGGTTAGTCGCCAATGGTGGCTGTGTGTTTATTGCGGCAAAGAATTTGATTAAGTCTAATGAGGTTATTACGAATTCTGACTGAATTAATCTGGGAGAGGTTAAGTATCAAAAGTCATTCAAAAATAATAATCAGATGCTTTTATAGACCACCTGGGTCAGGAGCTCCAGTGGTAAAGTCCTTCACAGAACTTATAGAATATTGTTAATAACTTTCTTGATCAGGCTGTTTTAATAGGGGCGACTTCAACTTGCCAGGTATAGATTCGTAATATCATGCTATCTAAACTGGTGCCAAAGATAGGGATTCATGAGACAGTGTTCCGGATGTGTTGTCAAAAAATTATTTTGGACAGATAAGAAAACCAACTCTTGAGGGTTACATCTTAAGACGTGGCAACAGGCCTGAATGTATGTAGTCAGTCAACATTGATAAAGTACCTGTGATTAGAAGACTGTGGTAGCATCTATGACAAGGGGTCTGACAATGTTAAGGGTAAGAAGATATTTTAGCTTAGCAAGAGTGAAAAGATACAAATTTTAGATTATCTTACAGTCTTCATCAAATATTTGGTGATGAGGGTGAAGATGTGGAAAACTAATTGAAAAAATTCAGAGTAATTGTGCAATAAGCCCTAGACAAGTATGTAATGAGTAATGTGTTAAGGGATGGGAAAGACTTGCCACTGTTTACTAGCCATGTTAGGAAACTCTTATGTAAACAACGAAAACTTTGTCAGCATAAAGTTCTGTTTGTGTACATAGCTGTTTTCTGACACTGCTATTAAACAGTGGTGAGTCTTTCCCATCCCGTAACATCTTATTCTGAATGTACACGAGACTAGCAAAAACCTAGCTGACAAACAAAAGCTGAATGAAGCAAAAGGAGCATTGAGAGAAGCATAGAAACGTTCAATGACTTTAGAAGTAAAACTCTGTCAACTGATCTGAGTGAAAACCCTAAGAGGTTCTGGTTGTACGTAAAATTGCTAAGTGGGACCAATTCACCTATTCACTCACTCAATGACCATACTAGCACTGAAACAGAAGATAACAGAGATAAGGCCAAAATACTTCATTCAGTCTTCACCATGGAAGACCCCTTCTAGCAGTAATTCATCATAGATCAGCTTGAGCAACAATGGGTACCTAGTTACTGTAAGGAAGTGCAGGTCCTAACCAATTTAAGAAGAGCCATAGAACAAATGCACACACTTTTACACATATGTCGTTGGCATCGATCTGTTGCATTGTGGAACATGTTTTATGCTCAAAACTTACGACCTTGGGGAAGGAAAATGTTCTCTATAAAAGTCAACATGGATTCTGCAAAACTCTGCTCCTCAATAAGATCCACAGCACTGTCAACAACAGCATTCTTGTTGATGCTGTGTTACTAGACTTCAGGAAGGCATTCGAAACAGTCTCACACTGCCAGTTAGCGGAAAAAATATGTACTTATCAAGTACTACAGCATATTTGCAACTAGATTCATGACTTCCTTGCACGCAAAACTCAACAGGTCACTCTTAATGGAATAAGATCGACAGATGTAAAGATCATACCCGCATTAAGTGTGACAGGAGCATTACTGTACAAAGCGTCAGATGCTCTCTAAGGCTGTTTGCTGCTGATGTGGTTGTCTGTAATAAAGTGGCAATGCCAGAAGACAGTAACTATTTGCAGAATGACCTCCACAGAACTGATGAATGAGACAAGCTCTGGCAGTTGATGTTGAACATAAATAAATGTAACACGTTGCACATACATAAGAAAATGAATCCATTACTGTGTAGCTACACTCTTGATGACAAACTGCTGGAAATGGTATCTGTTGTAAAATAATATTCTGGAGTAACTATCCAGAGCAACCTTAAGTGAAATGACCACATAAAACAAGTAGTGGGAAAAGCAGATGCCAGACACACCATAATAGGAATACACTTAAAAAATTTAGCTCATCCAAAAAGGAAGTGGCTTACAAGCTGCTTGTTCATCCAGTTCTTGAATATTTTTTATCTATCTGGGATCCCTACCTGATAGGACTGACAAACCAGAGAGAAGATCCAACAGAGTGGATCGTTTCGTCATGGGATTGTTAAGGGGGATGTTCAACCAAGTCTGTTAGCAGATGTTACAAGAAAGGCATTGTGCATCATTGAGATATTTACTACTGAAATTTCAGAAAATCATGTTCCGAGGAGAGTCCAACAACAAAATCGTCAGAATTGGCTGAAACAATATGAACCAGAAATACGACAACTACAAGGTGTTGTCCCAGCACAGCAGAAATGAAAAAGGCAAATGAGATTCTGTGCAAAATACCTCCTTTGAACAGGCAGACAGATGGCATACATTGAGTTATATAATAAACTTACAAGGGCGAGCTGGCCATATAAAGAACATATAACAAGAATGCTAAAGTTCTGGGGAAAGCTGAGCTTCCTTTTTCTTTCTACACAGCAAATTTATGTGAAGATTGACAACTCTCAAGTGTTCCAAAATTATAGGAAGTTGGGGAATAAAGTGCTTAAAAATCTTAACATATTTTCAATATTATAAAACAGGATGGAAACTGGCTTTGCAGAGAAGACAAAGAACTTTGAAGAAATCAAACAGGAGGCCAAGTGGGAGAAAGTGGTAAACATAACCATGATCCATCCATCAAAATGTCTAAGATGCTTATCAGATCAGTCAACAAGCCAAGTCCAAGAGTTCAGTAATAGTAGCACTGAAGTAGACAATGCTAGTGGCAGCAGCATTGATCATGATATTGCTGAAAACTGTCCAACAAATTTAAAGTATCAACCTATAAAATCTGCAGCCAAGTTTGTGTCAAAAGTGTCTTGTCAAGAAGAAAACAATCTAAATTTCTTAGAAGCTTGGCTATTAGATGTAACTACAACATAACAATCTGGGATTTGGCGTAAAGTATGCAGAACACAGAAGTAGTCTCTCAGAACTGACAATACAAAATATCAGCTGGTCTGAGGAACTCTGCAAGAACTCTGCCTCTCTGAATTTTGATCTCTCCAATTGGATAATCTGAGGTCATGTATACCTGTTTGCAGGCCATTATTAATGAATACAAAGCCTGGAGGCGTGTCATTGTTATTTCAGACACCAAAGCAGTCAATAGGGGGCACAAAAGTGGTCTAGTTCCTACACTTTTTTTTGATAGCTCAGACAAAGATGGCTGTAAGAGCCTCAGTTTATAGGGTGAATATTACATTCACAACCTGGTTCTATGGCACTTTACCATTTCACAGTAACTGACGAAATCAGTCACCCAGCATTGACCACCAGTCCACTGAAGATAGTTTTGACCTGATGTGAAAACTTACAAAGAAGCTATTCTGGCTCTGAAACACACACACACACACACACACACACACACACACACACACACACACACACACACACAGAGAGAGAGAGAGAGAGAGAGAGAGAGAGAGAGAGAGAGAGAGAGAGAGTAATGTCCAATTCCTTTTGCCAAAATCCTCCATGAAGGAACTTACCTGCTGTGGCATGTTCTGGTTGAACAGAAGCTCCGCCAAGACCAGTGGTGCCTTGGACCGAATCTCCAACCTGTCAGCCTCTACGACAATTTCCTTGTCCGCTCCATCCAGTGTCCCGGCATCACGCTTGCGTTTCACCATCTCGTACAGCAAGTCCATCCGCTGCTTCTCCGTCTTCTCCAAGTCATCACTCACGGTGAGTCCTTTGGCACCATCTGTAAGGTCTTGCATACGTGCCCTCACTGCCTCTTCTGAAACGTCCACTGCCCAGTGCTCGTTGTCTTCTTCCTCTTCCTGGAACACAATCAAAAGATTTTGGCACCTCCAACTGGTATTACTCTGTACTGCCACTCACACTACTTATGTGCTGAACTCTTTAGATTCTAGTTTTACTCAAGTCACACCCATGTGGAATGAGCAATGCTCACACTATCAGACTTAGCACAAGCTAAAAAAAAAATCACATGTCAAGCAAGTGATAATCACATGGCTATAATTTGTGTCACTCGCAGTTGCCAATTTTATAAATCAAGGAATGAATTTAAGATTATTGCTTTGCTGTCCACGAAGTTACCACCAGCTTGTAGTCACTTTAAATTTGCAACAATGCAGAGTTCTCTTTCCAAGAAAAAAATTGAAGGTACCTGAAAATATAACACCAGCAGCACCTAATGTATTCTCATCTGTCAAATTTGCCCACTGAAATGTATGCACGTTAAAACTACCACAAGGAAGGAAAACTTCCAGCATGCAAGTTCCATCACAAGGTCAAGTGTTTTAACTGTTCCAAAGCACGTACTGCTAACACAATCTGCTGTTAATGTAAGTTGAGATTTCCCTGATATTTATGAAGGTGAAAGCTCCAACAGACTAATGTTACATTAGGATATCCAAGCTAGGGGACAAGGTGGCCTCGCAGAAGCCTAATATAATTTAGTTTAGCACAATCTGAGAAATAATCTTTCCAACATTTTATGTAATTCATATGTCATCCACTGATAACGTTAAATTGACATGGCTTTCTTTCAGGGGTGTATCTCCGGTTATCCAAATTAGAATAAGGTCAATCAGCCAACTGCAAGCAGCTGCACTTCAATCACTTACTTTTCTCCATGCAAACAAAGTCAAGATAGTGATATGACGAAATATTTTATGTATTTTAGTTTCATGAATTTTAAGTTTTCCTTGCAAAAGTAACAACACTTTCAAATTTGCTCACAATATGATTTTACAAATGTAACGTCAACAGAATGTTTGTTACAATGTCATGTTTAACCTACCCAAGGATATTAATTTAGAGGAAAGCACGAATGCTTTGCCTCATCAACAGTGAAACTCACGTTTTCTTGGGCATGCTTTTCTGGTGCTTCTAGAGGCAGGTCTCCACCATCATCAGACAAACGGTTCTCACCATTCGTCTCACCATTTGTGGCACCCTTCTTACCACGTTTTCCTCGTTTGCCTTCTGTAAGTGATGAGCCTTGCGCAGCAGGGTTCAGGTCTGCAAAGTAATGAATAATGTGCAAATATACAACTTTCACAATTTGTCACTAGTTTAATCATATGAAACTGTGCCTCATAGTCTGCCTTATAGAAGGTGTCTTCACAGAGTCAGATATGTATTATAATCATTGAACATTTGCAAGAAATGCCGTAAGATCAAAATAGGAAGATTACACTATCACTGACAAACAATTACCAGTGCACCAATTAGTATTCTGTTAATGTTGCACCTGATTGGCTTGGCACTAAAATTGCTTATATGTAACTTATGTCAAAAGCAAACAGTTAATCATCATCACAGGTTTATGCTAACTCCAAGGAAACCTCAGACAATGTCAAGTTTTTGGCATCCAACAATCAGCTGACTATTTCATTTTTGTGCACAATATATATAGACAGATGTCCTGTCCAGCCTGAACAGGCACCTATCATACGTCCCTGCAGAAATGTCGTAAACTGCAGTGTTGTTCAGACCAATCAGATTCCATGTGATTAAGTACAGTGTGTCAGTTTGCTGCCTCAAACACTAGGTGTTTAATTGCTAGTTTTACATTGTTGGCTATAGCTACATACAGTATCGTTGCGCCTCATTCAAAGTTTAAAATGACATTTAACACTGGACAGGAATGGCCTTTTGTGATTAGGAGCCAATTTGCATCCACCTGTCAAACTGTTACTCGCAATAGGATTTAAGTCTGAATCTCTACACAATGCAGCAGTATCAACAATACTACGCTAAGGATGGATTGCTACTCACCATGAAGATGACCTACTGAGTTCTCGATAGGCACAACAAAAAGACACTGGCCATTCCCACTTTCATCCAAAACCTTCTTCAGTAAAGAACAATGCACACAACCTCTCAAGCCACCACTTGGTGAAAGCTATAATTTGCAACAATCTCCCCCCCCCCCCCCCCCCCGTGTGTGTGTGTGTGTGTGTGTGTGTGTGTGTGTGTGTGTGTGTGTGTGTGTGTGTGTGTGTAAAACTCGACATGGCATCTTCACGGCAGGTAGCAATCTTCCCTTTTAATATCACTGATACTCCAACTGAGTTTCCAGTGTACTTGTATGAGATACATAATTAAGTTCTGTTGACAAATACATTAGAACAAGTCTGTTCAGGATGTACGTAGGCGAGCAAGAGTGCTCATGCTCGCTGGCTATGTGGGGAGTGTGTGCTCGTGGTAAAATTTAGCATCAGACATCATTACGCAGTGCAGGGCAATGCAGCCAATGTGCTTCCTTCAAAAGGATGAAGACTTAGTTCAGCATAGTCTCACACGTGAACATACACACACTGAGCACAGTGCTTTAAGTGCATAGTAACTTACTTCTTTAATCAATGAAACATAGCTTGGTGACAGGTTAGGAAATGAAATGCAAAAATTCAATTTACAATTACATTAAAGTACCTTCCATGCAAAAGATTGTGGACAATTCTAAGGCAAAGAGCGAGCAGCAGAAATGCATTATATAGAAGCAGAGGAATAAACATAGCAGTAATTTTTCCCCAGCGTTTTCATTATGAAAATACATTTTTGTTTTGAGGAGGAACTCTACAAATGATTCTGCAGTTTAAGCACATTACCGTTTTTTGTTTTTTTTTCCTCCCCAATCTGCTAAATGTGCAGTTTCACTGATTTTCTGTTGCTGTTGATGCTGTGGAAACTGAGCTCAAGCAACTTTTTCTGCAGCGAAGATAGTGAAATCCATCCACAGCAGCTCACCGACACACTTATAAGCTTTTCTTCGAATTAACAATGCTCAAGAAATAATAACAGACAGTGTTAGTGAATAGCAAACAAGTAATATTCACTGACATCCGATGTTTCTACATTTGTTTAAATAAAATGGTAATGAAATGAACATTTGTCATATTAAATTTCGCCCTCAGATGGCATTCATTAGAAGGCTCCATCAGTCTCAAGAAATATCCCGTTTCATACTAAGCTGCCCTGCTTTCGTCCCTTCATCAAAATATTGAAAGGAATGTTCCATTTCACTGTTACTTCTCATTAATACATCAGTCTTAGATAATAAATTTGCCATAGAAACAAGATTTGTTGTGAAGCTATCTTCTTCAGATCCTCTCTTCCTCCCCCCCCCCCCCCCCCCCCCCCACACACACACACTATACACCTGTGTGTCACAGTTAAGCCTGCCTGTTTGTCACTGTTGTGTTATAAGTAAGAGCCAGATCATGAGAGCAGATTAGTGAACAGGCCTGTATTAGATTGTTAGGTAACTAGAATTGATAAACAGTGAACAAGTTTAAGAAGAAAATTTATTGCTGTCAAATAACCACAAAATAAAATAGCCTATCCAGCTATGAAGTGAGTCATTTTCAACATAAATTGCCATGAAAGTGGTACCAAAAAATGACTTCTGAAAGTAGGTTAGGCACTGAAGCATGTTGTGCAAGTATTTTAAGAACACAAAAGAAAATTAGCAGCAATGTGCCGAGTCTTTTTCTGCCTTTCTGAACAAGCAAGCCTCAATAATAAACAAGAGGGATATGTAGTGCAAGGTGACACGATGAGGGAGGAAACTACTTAAAAATGAAATATTAAGCAACTGCAGGACTACTAGCACTGTGCACAGCTGTATACTCACTTGGAGGATTCTTCAGAATGAACGTGTTCAGCTTGTGGTTGAACTCCAAGGGCCCATGGAAACCGCAGGCCTTGCACGACTGACTTATCAGGCCCTTCTTCTGGCTTACTGACAGGATTGTTTCAGGGTTCTCACAACTGGGACACAGCACAAACTTGCGGATAAAGCCATCCAACAAGTCTTGCAGTTTTGCTGCATCGTGTGACCCGTTCACAATGAAACGGTCATTTTTGAAATCGAACTGTGTCTGGGCACCCAACTCACAGCCAAAGTACTTTGTTGGATCTGCAACAAAAAAATGTACGGGAAAATTAAATCTGTTAGAAGATACCAGCATTGTCATTTTTGTCCAAAATAAATAAAAATGTACAGAAAATAAGGTAACGAAGGAAAACAAGATTAGTCTACTAAAGCAAATGGCAAAATAACATTGACATTTTAAAATAGAACGTAAATTAACTAACATACTTTTGTTTTCAGAGCTCTTAGACAACATGTGAATAGCACAGAGAGAGAGCTCAAATTTAATACCCTAAAAATTCACGTAGAAGCTGAAAGTTCATGTACACATAGTGATTAACAATTTTTGTATAAAATATACTTTAAGTGAAACGGTCTGCTTAGGTCCTTACGAGAAGAAGGGACCTGCTCCGGAGAGCACTGACTTATTCTGTGAGTCTCTAAACAGAATGGTTACAAAGGCATGTAACAAACTATGTATGTAGTAGGGGACTTCCCTCCCATGCCATCCCTTCAAAAGCACCACATCAATTGCTTACAGGCAAGAAGGGGAATCATTTTTGTGCTGCCCACACAGCTCAATAAAACTGAGGATCCATACATGAGGAGTCTTCTAGTACTGAAAGACATTTAGTCCAATGTCCTCAAAATAACACACAACACTCCAAAGCTGGGTACTGAGACACGTATCTGCAGATAGTGATGCAACTGCCCCCAAATGTTCACCCCTTATATTCCTCTTCCCCTCACTGAAGATGCACAAATAGTTCTCTTCTTACTAGGGTTGTTGGTCAACCAGTTAGGCAGTAAACTTACGCAGAGAGGGGGGGGGGGGGGGGGGGAAGGATAGGAAAGAAAGTAAAGGAACTAAGGACATCACCTTTCTTGGGATATTTTTGCCAACTAACAGCAACAAATAAAAATGTGTGCTAGAACAGGACTCAAACCCATGATCTCCTGCTTATTAGGCAGTTGTGTAAACCGCAGCAGCACCTGGACATCACAAATGCACAGACTGTCTCAGAATGCTTCCCAACAACATACTTCCACCTAGCACCACCTATCTGTATGTCCTCCATGCTCAATTATTTTGGATTCCCTCTTGAATTCTAACATAAATGTGCACCCAAACTGAAGGTTGTGGATTCGCTGCCCATTGAGGCAAATCAATTGTGCACCATTCTGTGCCAAGTGATCTAGAGGTTTTGCATGACCATCATGGATTTTGATGGAATTTTGTATGAAGAATTATGTTCCCAACCAACACTGATAATGTTTCATGATCATTAATTCAATAACTCTGGAGATTAGTCATTTGCTTGATCCCACAGTGCAGGGATCCAAAGTGCATCCTCAAGTTTTTGGCAATTTGTGACAATATTCTCGAAAGCAAATAAACTAGATGATCTTATATAACCTCTGCACACTGAAGTGAAATAATACATATTTCCTGGGCAATTTGCATATGGATAGACAAGCCCTGAAGAGAGTTTACAGAAGTACCATGTTCTAAACCACCTAGAACACTATGCAACAATATAAAGCACCAGAAAACAACTATGTGTATTGAAAATGAGGCCCATATTCTACTGGTACTCAAATCTGATGTCTTATGTTCTACAATTGTTTAGTACTCTCTGAGAAAGGCAACATCAAAAGTACTTACAACTGAAGAGAGAAAGTCACTGCTCGTCTACATATTTTAGTTTTATCTGCTGTAGCTACAGAATGAAACTAGTTATAAACTTAACAATTTAACAGTATTACCAAGGCAGTGGATATGGTAGTCAAACTGTTGCATGACAGCTATAACACTTATCCTATATATAGCCTACAGGATTAATACCACTGCCACATTGTGTAAATTTTGGTGAAGTTCACAGCAGTCTTCCTGGATTTTTTTTTTTGGAATTGATTCATGCTATTGAGAATTACTAGTATGTCCATTGTGCAGTTCTGTTTACATGCTAGTTTTATTCTGGTTTAAAATATAGTTTATGTCTTGTTAAAGTTTGTAGTTAATGTGCAACATTACTACACAGAGGAAAAATTGCATAAATGTGTCGGTATGGTTCATGATGGGTTAACCAGTGCTCCTTCCTTTTTAAATGAGAAAACTAGCATCGCCATCACCAGAGGGGCTATGCCCATGAAATGTGCAACAGCATGTGCAGGTGACTTCTTACCACAGGTTCCCAAACCTGATGCGAAGTTCTTCACATGGAATCCCAAGCTGATGATACATTTCTGTAAGTGTCAGAAGACAAAGCTACAGTGTGTCTTTCAGGATCCTACACTTATGTTTAATTCGAGTTACTTTAATTTTTTACAGGTTCCATAAATTTGCTGTAAATGTCTTAAGAATAACTATACTGCCAGCCAGATGATTTCACTAATCCACTAAAGAGAGAGCTATTCTTTTTAATTGATTTCTTGCTTATTCCATGAGTACAAGCAGAATGTGGCTCCATTATTAATTCACCTCCACCTTGACAATCTTTTTTGGGCCTTATGCTCACATTGCAGAACCAAATTAGTTTTTCAGGTAGTTTAGAACATTACTTTCTAATGAAAGAACATTTTAAAAATTTCCCAGAAAGTTTTTGGCATTTTTATAAAATCATCAACTTTGCCCTCAATTTGTAAACTACACAAAAGCAGTAGAACAATGTTTTAAAAGACTGTTTTAGTAAGTAAGTAAGTAAGTAATGTGCAAAGCTTCGAGTTTATCCAGCAATCACTTTTGGAGACATAAAAATTCGAACTTAACCTCTATTTCAAGGGAATTTTTTCGGCCAACTTTGCTTCAAATTACCCACATGCACATCACTCAGGCAATCCTTTTTTATAATAAAATTTCACTTAAGAAAGCACAAAATGTTAAAGATACTCTAGTTTTGTTTCTTTCAAGACAATACTGCACAGGAGTCCTAAAATTGCCGAAAACACAAGAGTGCACTGTTTTTAACTGCACTAAGGAGTAAAACAAGTCTATCTCCCTGCAAGTAATAATTTGGCTTAAGTAAATCTTTCCAATATTCATTGGGAACATTGTGCAGATGTTCAACCAAAATTTCAGCAAAATCCAAGACGGTAATGTGCAAACTTTTTCTGAAATTAGAGCACCAGATGGCCCTTATATGAAACAATGGTGTGTGTTTTGCATGTCTCAAAGAAGAGACACTATGCATTCATGTAATTGATTTGCCTCAATGGGCAATGAATCCAGTCTTCAGTGCAGATGCACTTCTACATTTGACTTCCAGCAGGAATTTAAAATTAGCAAGCACACAAGACACGGACAGGGACTGCAGATAGGTGGTGTTCGGTGAGAATGTGAGTCAGCTGGGGGGTGCACGAAGGTAGTCTGCACAACTGCGATAAACTCTGCTTCTGGGCAGCACAGTGATTAATGCAACTGCTTAGTACATAAGAGATCCCAGGGTAGAGTTCCAGTCAAGCATACATTTTCATGTGGCACCACTGTTTCTGTACAAATACCCAATGCAACATATTAGTGCCTTCTCTTTTCTTTCTAAGAAAGAGGACACCATGCAGTCAT
This sequence comes from Schistocerca gregaria, assembly GCF_023897955.1. Lineage (NCBI taxonomy): Eukaryota > Metazoa > Arthropoda > Insecta > Orthoptera > Acrididae > Schistocerca > Schistocerca gregaria. The sequence continues at coordinate 182,923,853 of NC_064928.1, read as the reverse complement.
ATAACCTATGTTTTGGTGAATATCAGTACTAACAAAGTCATTTTGAATTGTGCTTAGTGTGGCAGCCAATGACCTTGGGAATATTTTCATAAAACTATCTGGAATAAAACAGTCTTTAGTATTTAACACATATCAGTGAAAGATAAGAATTCTATATCTACAGAGGAAGGAACTGGCTAGATGGCTTCTACTGGGTGAGTGGCAATTTGTATCTTATTCATATTATTATGTTCCATAGTTTCCATTGTCTGATTACATGTGGCTTCAGCAACATATCATCAGAATCTGTGTCTTCACAATTGGTAGAATCGACTTGCACCCATATGCCCCAAAATCAAAATGCAGCTGGGATATCAAAAAAGTTTTATGAAATTGAGCTGACTTCTGCCCCTCTTTATAATTCTTTACTAACTTGCTTCACCAATTTTCACTGCCTCCACTGATCTCTAAGCTCTCCACTATAGTTGCCACTACAGGTGAAAATCAAAAGAGCAAATTAGCTCAAACACACTGAAAATTGTCAAGGAAAACATTCCAGATGAAAAAGTGCCTGAGAACTTATTCTTTTACCATCAACGCTGCATCCACTGTGACTGCGTTATCACTGATACCTATTAAAAGTGAGAGCAATTGACATCTGAACCATTCCATAAAAATGTTTATTGTGGACATAAAAAAATCGATATAGCCGTACACGGTAGGATATTCCAAGTAAAGGTCCCAAAAATAGTATCATTTACTGACTGTTATAATGCCCAGATGATGTTAAGAACAGAAGTTGGTTGAAACCAAAAGTGAATAGCAATTAAGTCCTAAGTTCAGATTAGTATATTTATCTTAAGGATAGGTTAGTCATCTATTGTGGCGGCATATTTATTGCAGTAAATTAGTTGATAATATTTGAAGATTATCATGGATTCCAAATGTGAATTTATCTGGCTGAATTTAAGCAATAAAAGCCAGTCAAAAATGGTTATCTAATGCTTTTATAGACCACCTGAGTCAGGAGCTATGATACTTGAGAACACTTGCAAAAAATTGTCAATAGCTTTCCCGATTGGCCATTATAATGGAGCACAACTTCAACTAGCCATGTACAGATTGGGAAAGTCATGCTGTCAAAACTGGCACTAGAAACAGATTCAAATGACATTCTGAACATCTTGATTGAAAATTACTTTGGGCAAATAATTGTAGAACCAACTTAAGAAAGTAACATCTTAGACCTCCAGCAACAAACAAACCTGAACTTACAGACTCAGTTCATGTAGAGCAAGGTATAAGTGATCCTAAGGCTGTGATAGCAGCTGTAACTACAGGTATTAGAAGCAATGTTAAATTGTGAATATTTTTGCTTAGCAAGAGTGACAATACGAATTGCAGAGTATCTGAATAGTCAATATGAAATGTTAAGCACCGAGGACAAAGATAGAAAAATTCAAATGCACCACTCAATAAGTCTTAGCCAAGTATGTTCAGAGCTAGATCTTAAACCACAGTGTCTTTCCAATCTCTTATCAGCAGTGTTAGGAAACTGCTGTGTTAACAAATAACACCAGGTTTAAGGTAAGTCAACACAGATGACTTAAGTTTAAAACAAAATGAGCATAAAGACAGTAATGAGACAACTGTTCCACAACTTTGAAAGTGTAGGCCTAATCATTTCAACCCATCTGATTAAGAACCCTACGAGGGTCCAGCCTACACAAAAAACCCTAAGCACTTCAAAGTCATGCTTTCAGTCACACAGTGACCATGAAGGCACTGAAACTGAAGTCCAAAACACTGAATTCGGTATTCAAAATTGTTCTTCCATGGAACAGTGTTACTGTCCCTTCTTTCAGTCATCGTACGAACACCAAAGCTTTGAAGAAATAACACAAAAAAAGAATAATTCCATGCTTATGCAATGTCGAAAATTGTTCGAATTTTTGTTGGAAATGCCACACTTTACCCATATTTTGCTTGACACTTTCAGTCTATCCAGGTTACAGCAGAAAGGGAATTCTTCCCATAGCATACACATCAAATGGATTTCCTCATGACGATGACAACGTCGAGTGAGGTAAGTTGTTTCCTTCGTAACTACAACTATTATAGCAACACTCCTTTTGCCGTTGCTGCAGTGACCACTATAAACAAGCTCATAATGCGCACCACCACAGTGGCGTGATCGATTTTTAATTGCACATTCGATATCTATTGTTTGGAGCCCACGGCTTCGATAGGCAAACATTCTTGGAAATTACCTAAATTGAAGTACTGGACATACACAGAAAAAGAAAGATTGATGACAAGTTGCTGGAAACTACAGTAAAATATCAGAGTAACAGGCAGATTCATAGAAATGTGAATCATCCATGAAGGAAATGGCTTTTAAGGCACTCATTCCACCAGTTGGTAAGTACTTTTCATCATCGTGGGATCTTTGGCAGGTAGGACTGATGTATTATTTGAAGTGAGAGTGTTACAGAAATGCTCAACAAACTCCACAAACCACCTGACACTGTGTGGCAGAGGATACGCCTGGTACTACTAACTGAACTCCCCCTCTTGCAAGAGGCTTTGTGCATTGCGGAGGTGTTTATACCGAAATTTCAAGTGAGTACTTCCTGGAAGGAGTTTGACAACATATTACTTCGTCCCACATACAGCACATGAAACGACACCAGGGAAGGCCCCCCCCCCCCCAAAAAAAAGAGCTAATGCAGAGGTTAACTAATGATCATTGTTCCCACATACCAATGGAACAGGGGAGAATGGGAGGGTATGTGTGCAGAAGGGGGGGGGGGGTAGAGGGGGGGGAGTTCAGTTAGTGGTGCCAGAAGTACCTTCCACCACACAATGTCAGGTGGCTTGTTGAGTCATGACAAAGGTAACTTTTTTCTTTGTTTGTTGAGCTCTGAATCTGAATCCTTAAAATTCCACATTGATGTTTCGGGAGGTTACCAGTTACAACAATTATTTTTGTGTTATTTCTTCAAAGCTCTGAACATTTTCTATGTTAAGAAGAATGAACTTACTACAAGTGTAATGGCCAGTAATAATTCAGAGGCAAATTTCCACATCACTAAGTCAAAATTGTTTTCATCTATAATTCTTAACTAATAAATATTCACATATATACTAAGCTGAAACAAGCTAATAAGGCCAGTAGTTTACAATTCATATTCTTACAGCAAACAGTTATTTAACATATATCAAAGAACTCACATGTTGCAGGACGTCCAATGGCTTTTGCAACTTCTGCCATATTTACTATGACTGTCTTGATGCCGTTGCCCTTGCCTTCGACTTTTGCCATAATCCGGGGCATCTTGTAGCGATAGAACGCATCGCTCACGTTCCTGTTTACGTTGACACTTCCCATCTTGCTGGGTACACAGTCGCGAGCAGGGGGTCAGATGGGACGAAATGCTGGCAGTTTTAGGTGTCGGGGATAGTGCAGGGTGGGGTTACCGCCTCAAGGCGTGTTCTAGCGCGTCGGCACGAAAGGAGGGAGAGAGCGAGAGAGAGGGGCAGTCACGTTTCTCTGAATGGCTGCAGCTTCCTGTGCCGATTACTGGAAAATTTTGATGTCCTGCAATTTAAATGAAAAAAATACTAGTTGTAACACTGAGAATAGCACAGCAGCAATCTCACATTAATAAAATACATACAAATCAGTGTTACCATGCTTTAATTACTTATAAGTCTCTCAGGCTGCCTTATCAAATACATAAATCTTCATAGTATATCGGCCTGCCAGTATCATCAGTGAGACTACATAGGACAGGAGCCAACATCCATTTTTCTTACCTGTAACTTATAGGTTCCTGCCGCTTAGATGAAATCATACACCTTGAGTCTAGGCCACGAACTGGCTCTAGGGCTATGTGGAAACTCCCAGATTTTCTTCTGGATAATGTCTCTGTAACAAAAATTAAGCAGTTAACATTTCAAATTTAAATAAGGGGGTCATGATTGTCATATACACTGACCTGAACTTTATTCTTCTGGTCTCTGTACAAAAATCTAGGCTGTGGTGTTTCAAGAAAGTGATTATGCAGGAAGTGTAAGGAGAATTATTTCAGACATTGATAAACTTGATATTTTTACATTTGGTTTAAAATATTATTAAAATCAAACTCATTTTGTTTAAGCTGAACATCGCTGTGTCCTCTCAGTCTATATCCTAACTGATAAAACGCCATGGAATTTTGTAACTTGTGTATCTTTCTTTCATACGTGTAGCCGTTCACTTCAGTCTTTGAGTCTTAGTCTCCAATTGCAATTAGGAAAATCTCCAATCGATGTTTTTCCATCGAGATTTCAAATATACTCGCTCTGTCACAGGCATACAACTGCTTTTCGTGGCCACTCTCACTCATACGCATCAACATTTATCGTAGTATGTCGACAAGAATATTTTACGGTGAAAAATGAATATCTAAATGAGATTGTTGTCAAAGATTATTCTTGCGTCCTAGCGAACATTTGAATCTAACACAATAAATCAGAGATGTACGGATTAACTACTAGCAACGACCTATAACTTCCATGCTGCGCACAATTTTACATGAAAGTAATGCGTAAGTCGCAAGGCGGAATTTGTTTTCGTTTGCGATAGAGTTCTGGACTTTTTCTGTTAAAGCGCTAAGAGTAGAGTTAGAAGTACTGAGATCAATCGACCTCAGCAGCCTGTTTGCAGCAGTCATATGTCAGTGAGCAGTAATTATCCTGTTTGCCACACAAACCCATAGATAAAATTTGCTGTGGCGCATGCTCACTAAGTTTTTATCAGTTTATTCAGACAACATTACGCAAGAATGGAAAAATTTCACGATGCCCACGATATTCTAAGAGGAACGCAATTGCGTGTGTGATTTAAATTTCATAACCTATTTTAATAATTTTTAAAGAAAAATCAACTTTGCAGGATCTGTGTAGTATTTTCAATGTATTTCCTATTTACAATATGTTACAAGCATTGTCCACTGTCTGTACTCGCCGACAATGCATGACGTCATTAGGGTACAGTGAAAGGTGTAAACTGCCTCCTAATTTAGTCAAATTACAGCCACGCAATTCGCAGTGTTACTTAATGGCGGCGACCCACGCTGCAACGGCCTTGGGCAAACCAGCTGGTATGTGAGATCAGGGCTGAACAAACTGGCGCGGCAGGCACTCTGCCCTGTGGACTACGAGCACTGCGTACTTTTTAACAGCCGGCCATCGCAGTTTTAAGTATACAACATTTTTACAGCCACCAGAATTTTATTTAGTGTTGGGAAAATATGTTTTCAAAGGTGAATACAACAGGAGATAGGTAGTAAGAGACAGCATTAATGAAGCTTTCGAAATTAATTTCACGGTTTCAAACAAAATACTTTTATTCGTCTGCTCTTAATATTTCATTTTTTAGTTCTCAGCCTGACACTGCGATTAAAAATCTCATCCACGGACTAAGAACTGTTATAACGGAAATAGCATTTGACAAGCAAATGGCAGTTGTTTTAAATATCCTGCGTTAATGTGATATACTTTATGATTCTGTACGACGACTTTCACGTCGAATGTTTGTTATGGAATTATGCATCTACTTGTCATTTACGTAAGTTACGTATAACAACTTAATGCTTCATATAGTGTAACCTTAGGCATGTTTTCATTCAACACGCTCTTCACTCGCTGAAGCCACATACAAACCCAACACGTTAATTTTTTGAAATATGGAAAGATTCCGTGACTTCGCGATAAATACTGCATCGATGCTTGTTCAGGTGGATTGCAGCACGAACGTTTTAACAGTGACTAAATCTGCAGTGAATACTTCACTTTTTACCCGACGACTGTTTTCAGACCGCTTCCATTCTTTTATGTGGTTGACCTGTTTGCCTTCTGATGGTATTCATTAAAATGCACAACTGTATAATGCCAACATATGATTTGTTTACTTCGTAGAAAGAACTGGTATCGAATTAATAGATAAGCAAAATGTTTCGTTCCGCTTACGTAAGTTGCAAAATGTGAACATATGTATGTTCGTAACATTTAGGCGGGATCTTGTGTTAACGGGACTTCAATTACTTGGCTGCGTCTAGCCATTGATGGTAGCGAATTTATTAAACACGAGTTCTCCTTTACCCTGTCTACATTATGCAGCAGCTACAGAAACTTCACATTTTGGAAGACTGCTCTTAGTCTACATGCTGTGTACGAGACCAAACCCATGCTTCAGATAATGGCAAACTTATTTCTTCTCAATACGTATATTTATTGCCAAAATATTACAGCATTTTTACCGCAATGGAGGTGAATGCAGCTCTATAAACAGCTTTAAATACAGAAATTCCATCTTGCCCTTACATAGACAATACACACTTAACTCTGTCGACATTTCGTGGTTTTGAATTTTCATTACAAGCAGAATTTTATGAGTGACTAACACCAAGTGCCTTGGTTATACCCACACGAGCATAGACGGGGGCAGAATGGGTTGGAGGTGTTTGGGCACCACCCCGCCTACAGAAGTAGAGTTTTTATTCATTTAAAGGAGTCTAGAAATAAGTTCTCTGGGAGACCGGAAGTTGGATATCATCTATAAACTTTGCTCTCGTCACAAGAGAAGTGTCGAAAATGTGCAACTCGTGAGAAAAATGTGTGTGTACCGAACCGTTTGGAATTGCAGCTTTTTCATTTTAGAATGCTGGGTACATGACCATCGACACTACTGCAACATCAAGTTTTTTCAGACGCTTCATTTCGAGAAATTGTTTTGAAGGATAAAAAAACATGCGTGGATGATGTCTCATTTACACCGCTAAAAGAAAGTATTTTCGTTTACGGCTGCAATTGTCTATGTTCAACACATGGCATAATTTGAAACAGCGAATCATGCCCGTTGGGTATCTGCAACATTTAGGAGCGTCGTGGAGTCTCCCACCCCCGCGGAATATTGCCAATAAGTCTTTGCTAACCTCCATTCTCCATTTTTAGCCTCAAGCTGTATTTGGTGTTTCACGTATTATTCTAAGTATCAGTTCTGGGATCTGTCGAAATGGCCGTGTTCCCTCAATACTCATTTCTGTTTCCTTTGCAGGGTACTCCGATCCCTCAGGTTTTGTAGCCGTAACTTTGTGAAGTAGCACCTTTCGCTTTTCCCTGTCTAGGTACCACGTGGTACCTTGAGAACTATTACTCTACCCTATGCTTTTATTTGAAAGAAATCTACTGTAACGTGCTGAAGTTCGCTCACCTTAAGTGCTATTTTTATCATTTATTATGTTAAAAAGTGATGGAGGATTAGCATTTGTTTTTCTCCGCCGATTCAGTGGTTTTCAGTCATCTGGTTTGAAGGCAATCAGGCTAGTCTACACATTGAGAGTGCTCATATCCACCGAAGAACGAAATATTCTGAGCTACGTGACTGGTTATCTGGCCATTAATTTTTAGAATTTTCCAATGGTATCACATCTCAAAGGCGTGTGTTCTCTATTTATCGTCTACTTATCTCTTCCCTATTTCAGAAAGCTATTCTTGCTACAGTTGGTCAAAGTTTTACATCCTCTTCACTTCTACAGCCTCATTTTGCTACAAATATAAGCAGCGATACTTGTTTGCTGCTTTGAACGTCTCACTTCCTAGTCCAATTTCCCCAGCGTCGCATGACTGCGATTACACTCCATTACCTCATTTTGTTATTTTCAAACCACATGCACAATCCTGTCATGCGTAGCTGGCTACGCGCTGGCAACACTGCACCCTGCCACTACTTTGTCAATCACGGAATTGTTTCACTCTAACTGTAATAGGAGTCAGATTACTGTGTTAAGTTTTAACTGACGTCTTAGTCTTATTATATGCCTGATAGCGCTCGAATTTCAAAGAGGGTTCTCCACTTTCTCCACGACAAACGGAATTTACGAAGTCACTATAGAATGAAGTATTTTGGGTGTCGGACGACGCGAATGAGATCGCTGGCGCGGCCAGGCGGCAGCAGCGCGGCCAGGCGGCAGGAGGCGGAACAAGCGCAAGCGCTGGTGCCCCATTTGACCAGACTACGGACCCAGACCCCTGTCCCGCTCACCTGGTGTCCGCATAGGACGGCGCGCTGGGGCCCGCGGCGCCGCTTGCGCAGCCGCGCCTCGCCGGTGACGCTCCCTGGAGCCTCGTCTCGTCCGTGATGCCTGCCCAACACATTCAGTAAAAAAACCGAGCACGCACTCACTACCAACAAGAAAACATCGGCCGCCCCAGCTAGGCAAATGCTGCTCTGCGCTCACTGCTGTGCTGCCGCCCACAGCGGGAAGTACATAAAACCGAACAGGGCGACGGCTCGTTATTTAAGGTCTCTTCCTGATATGTGACGGCGGAACATGATTGCTTTGCATCATGAAACTCAGTAGTAGCATGAAACGTTTAGAAGATCACGACAACGGTATATACACATTAACTTTCGAACACTGCACCATAGTAAAGTATGAGCTACTCAATAACTGTACAGGAACGCGATTTATTGAAGAATCCCTGATTAATCTGCAATACAATACATTTGCTTATGGTGTGGGTCAACTGGAACGCCCAAAAAGTGTTTATCCTTCCAGGTCTTCCTACTGTTTACTTAAGTTTTCCAGCGTTGCTACTAATCCATACATAACAGTACATCCATGATGATGCGAGAGAGAGAGAGAGAGGGGTGCGTTGTATTTGCCTATGCACTCACTCTGGTCGGATACTAGGCGGCATCGCGGTCTGTCTCTACCTTCTTTTGGAAATCGACGGACATCAGCTTTAACCACCATAATCTACCTTTGTGGGGTCTGACAAAACGGAACAACCTCGGTCTTTACACGATCGCTGTTTACGAAATACGTAAGGATTCTTACAGGGGACAATTTTGTTGCATGATCGCATGACATACGAACATAACACGCGTTGAAAAGAAGGCAACGTCAATGATGTACACAGGTTCATAGTAGTAAGTCCGACGGTCCTCTTTCGAAACGGGATTTATGAGAATTTTTGTATCTCTTGGTATACTTCGCTCCAGGAGCGAGCGCCAAGATTGCTGGTATAAAGGGAGCTACGTTCTTGTTATGGCGTGAAGTCTAGCAACGGCACGCAAGTCGGGAACGATAAGAGATGGCTGTGAGAATACGTCAGCCAACGACACTGACCGGACCGCCCTGCAGGACGACTTAACTCGACAGCAGCGGCCCCTATGTGAAGAGGACGTAAGCGCCGCGACCGACTAGTGACGGCCCAGTTCTATGGTAGCCTCAACTCTTAGTCACTTCGTAAATTTGTGGTAACGTCTTATAAGACCAAACTGCTGTCATCGGTTTCCAAGCCTAAACGACACAATCTACAACTGGACAACACACAAACACCCATGCCCGATGCCTAAGGGAGGGCTCGAACCTCCGACAGGGGACGTGGTGGTGGTGGTGGTGGGGGAGGGAGGGGGAGGACGCACGAACAAGGCGCCCTAGACTGCGCGGCGAGTAACTTCGCTCATTCTATCTATTTAGCACAGACTTTGAATTGATTGTACTTAAAATTGCTTGCAGCAAATCTTTGTAATTGCAAAAGTTAAATACTGTAATCAATCATTACTAGAAATTATTCAGATAGTGAAGGCAGACGAAAATATAATAGTCATGGGTGAGTGGAATTCGAGTGTAGGAAAAGGGAGAGAAGGAAACATACTAGGTGAATATGGATTGGGGCTAAGAAATTAAAGAGGATGCCGCCTGGTAAAATTTTGAACAGAGCACAACTTAATCATAGCTAACATTGGGTTTAAGTGTCATGAGAGAAGGTTGTATACATGGAAGAACCCTGGAGATACTAAAAGGTATCAGATTATATAATGGTAAGACAGATTTAGGAACCAGGTTTTAAATTGTAAGACATTTCCAGGGGCAGATGTGGACACTGACCACAATCTATTGGTTATGACCTGTAGATTAAAACTGAAGAAACTGCAAAAAGGTGGGAATTTAAGGAGATGGGACCTGGATAAACTGACTAAACCAGAGGTTGCACAGAGTTTCAGGGAGAGCATAAGTAAACAATTGACAGGAATGGGGGATAGAAATACAGTAGAAGAAGAATGGGTAGCTTTGAGGGATGAAGTAGTGAAGGCAGCAGAGGATCAAGTAGGTAAAAGGACGAGGGCTAGTAGAAACCCTTGGGTAACAGAAGAAATACTGAATTTAATTGATGAAAGGAGAAAATATAAAAATGCAGTAAATGAAGCAGACAAAAAGGAATACAAACGTCTCAAAAATGAGATCGACAGGAGGTGCAAAATGGATAAGCAGGGATGGCTAGATAAATGTCAGGATGTAGTGGCTTAGAGTCACTTTTATGAACATCAAGAGCTCAGATGAAAACCCAGTTCTAAGCAAAGAAGGGTAAGCAGAAAGGTGGAAGGAGTATGTAGAGGGTATATACAAGGACGATGCACTTGAGGACAAATATTATGGAAATGGAAGAGGATGTGGATGTGGATGAAATGGGAGATATGATATTGCATGAAGAGTTTGACAGAGCACTGAAAGAGTCGAAACAAGGCCCCAGGAGTAGACAACATTCCATTGGAACTACTGACGGCCTTGGGAGAGTCAGTCCTGACAAAACTCTACCATCTGGTGAGCAAGATGTATGAAACAGCCGAAATACCCTCAGACTTCAAGAAGAATATAATAATTCCAATCCCAAAGAAAGCAGCTGTTAACAGATGTGAAAATTACCGAACAATCAGTTTAATAAGACACAGCTGCAAAATACTAACACGAATTCTTTACAGACGAATGGAAAAACTAGTAGAAAGATCAGTTTGGATTCCGTAGAAACACTGGAACACGTGAGGCAATACTGACCCTACGACTTATCTTAGAAGAAAGATTAAGGAAAGGCAAACCTACGTTTCTAGCATTTGTAGACTTGGACAAAACTTTTGACAATGTTGACTGGAATACTCTCTTTCAAATTCTAAAGGTGGCACGGGTAAAATACAGGGAGCGAAAGGCTATTTACAATTTGTACAGAAACCAGATGGCAGTTATAAGCGTAGAGGGACATGAAAGGGAAGCAGTGGTCGGGAAAGGAGTAAGACAGGGCTGTAGCCTCTCCCCGATGTTATTCAATCTGTATATTGAGCAAGCAGTAAAGAAAAACAAAAGAAAAATTCGGAGTAGGTATTAAAATCCAAGGAGAAGAAAAACTCCGAGGTTTGCCGATGACATTGTAATTCTGTCAGAGACAGCAAAGGACTTGCAAGAGCAGTTGAATGGAATGGACAGTGTCTTGAAAGGAGGATATAACATTAACACCAACAAAAGCAAAACGAGGATAATGGAATGTAGTCGAATTTAGTCGGGTGATGCTGAGGGAATTAGATTAGGAAATGAGACACTTAAAGCAGTAATGGAGTTTTGCTATTTGGGGAGCAAAATAACTGTTATGGTCGAAGTAGAGAGGATATAAAATGTAGACTGGCAATTGCAAGGAAAGCGTTTCTGAAGAAGAAACATTTGCTAACATCGAGTATAGATTTAAGTGTCAGGAAGTCATTTCTGGAAGTATTTGTATGGAGTGTAGCCATGTATGGAAGTGAAACATGGACGATAAATAGTTTGGACAAGAAGAGAATAGAAGCTTTCGGAATGTGGTGCTACACAAGAATGCTGAAGATTAGATGGGTAGATCACATAACTAATGAGGAAGTATTGAATCGGATTGGGGAGAAGAGAAGTTTGTGGCACAACTTGACCAGAAGAAGGGATCTGTTGGTAGGACATGTTCTGAGGCATCAAGGGATCACCAATTTGGTATTGGAGGGCAGCGTGGAGGGTAAAAATCGTAGAGTACACTAAGCAGATTCAGAAGGATGTAGGTTGCAGTAGGTACTGGGAGATGAAGGAGCTTGCACAGGATAGATTAGCATGGAGAGCTGCTTCAAACCAGTCTCAGAACTGAAGACCGCAACAACAACAACATGCAAATCGAAACAGGTATCCCATCAGCTCCACTTCCCATTCATCTTTAGGGTTTCTGTTGATTTTTCCATCCCGCAGTCACATATTTTGGTGTTCGCATGGACGTTTCAACTTTCAGTCAATCTCTCAAATCCAATTTACGAAAACAAAAGTATTGTACGCGCAAACAAAGCTGACACTCGGCGTGGTGGCTGATAGGAACGAATGCGATGACATTTCTCATTTACAGCTGCTCCCATCAGCCAGCGCGCCGAGTGTCAGGTTTGTTTGCTCGATTAATACACTATTTTCGCCTTTGTCATCCTCCGCTTTGGAACCAGTATGGTCTTGATAAGATTCCAAATTACAAATGGTAGCATACCCTGGAAAGCCAATCTAAAATACGTTGGGGGTGAGATACAAAATATACCCCAAATAAAGCATATCGGTATACATTTGGCCAACAGGAAATTTGTGTCAATAATAACAGCGTCAAAATCAAGACAAACATTTTCAATGTATTCGTTCTCTCAATCAAGTATGGCCCAAATTTGGGTGCTTACAGCTAAAAACTAGGAGTACAGAACTGAGTATGCCTACCCATTATCACCGTAAAATACCAATTTATTAACACTTAACAACAGCTCGGAAAAATTCGTATCAACACCAAAAAGGATACCTACACCCAGAATCTCGCTCTTAACGAAACAGTGTCACAGCAACATTCCAATCATAGGTTGAAATTATCAGTTGTGACAAGATTGGTTACTATCCTCCGACTTATTCAAAATGAACTTTGATAGTGTTCTAAACTGGACAATGACGTGAAGGTATACATACTTTACTGTTCACAGAGTGTCAAACCAAGAAATCAAGTTAACGATAGAAAAAGATACAACACGGATCTAGAGGATAGGGAAAACAATGGTATGACCATGTGAGACTATCGATGCTAACAAAACTTCAAAGTCCAGTTCCGCATTTCAGTCCTTCCTAGAATTCTCCTCACCCACAGAACCCTGCATAAACAAAAGACAACTGGAGGACGAGTAGAGAAGCATGGAGATTGAGTGACGGTAGACGGCGAACGATACTGTAACAACCTCTGCAATATCCAGTGTATGGTCTTACACAGCCCATTTAATAGAGGTGAATACGTATGACTTCCAGCAATAACCAATACCAACATCAATTTTTTTGAACAGCAACCCTCCAACCTCAGCCCGGCTCAGGCACGACAGCAGACTGAAGACGCCTCAGGTTACGGAAAAAAAATGTGTGGTCAGAGTCCAGACAACAGGCATTCGAAATTGAGCTCAACAGACCGGAAGCTAGCGAAGCTGTAGAAATATCGCGAAAAATATGACAACTCTGCCCCGAACGCTACTATTGACAAGGAAGTCTGAAAAATCTATATTTGCAAAACAAAGCAATTCAGTACAGTATATGAAAGGTCTGCACACAGATGAGAGAATCTGAAGCTTCGGCCTGGGCAGCAGATGAGCTATTCTCACCGTATACGTCAAGGCCGTATATCGATTGCGCCAGACCGCCCACTAACTGCTTCAAAGTCGCTCCACACTTGCCTTTATGCACCGTGGCATTCAACACTTCCACTGACCATATACTGTGTAACACGTTGCGAGAATGGGACAATGTGGTGCCTGTACCAAAATATGAATTCACCAGACTGACATCTTTCGTTGCTCCTTTGGAGAACTTTTAGCGTAGGTAATAAAACAGCTTCCAGTTTTTCAAAAATCCAGCAACGTGAACGAAGGAACGCCTAGTTAACCCAAGTTTTTTTTTCGTTCACAGCCGAGTTCTATTTTCACTTGGTATTTTGACAGTCAAAATGACATATCGAGATAGGTAAGTGACTGCAGGATAACCAACTAACATCGCACATTGGGAATATTTAAGACAGGTGTGTGGAGTATGCTAAAGAACTAACACCTGTTAGCAGCGATCTGCAGAAGTTAAATATGAGCGTCACAAGTTACGAGCAGGTTTCCCAGTCGCGCGTGCTCTGCGGTCCACGCACGAGGGTCAACATAGGCGTTTCGAAAGAAGTCACTGCAGAATGAAGGGGTTGCGAATCAAGTGTTTTGAGTGGAACGCTGCAGGATGGAAACCAGGAGCAGCAACCTTTTTGTACACTGTAGCTGCATTCACACCAAGTCGCGTTTTGGGTTTTCACCCCTCTTCAGTTTGCGTAATGCACTTAACATTACTACGAGCTTGTTCCTATGGATTAATCTGACACCTACAAGGCTATACCGCTGACAACCCATCGCAGAAGTTAGAGATTTTTAAAGCTCGCCATAACGACGTATTTTTGACGCAAAATCATGGAAGGAATCAGTGATTTCGCAACGAAGGATCCTGTGAAACACTTCTCGCTTTGTTCGTCCACGAGATCCACAAGGCAACTGAAGCCAAAGCCCAGTTTGATGTTTTAGTTTCTTTACTTCCTGAAGACGTTCGACAAAGGTCCGCTGTGTCCGCTAAAGAAATACGGGCTTCTGGATTATCGGACCAGTTCTCTGTTTGGACTTTAGTTATTAGCAAAAGACAGAAGAAGGAAAGATGTCGAAACATCGTGTAAATAAAAAATGGCAACTCTTTTTCAGTCTCAAAAGTTTGCAAATCAATATCACGAGGGAAACAATCTCAGAGCATCTTGCTATCTGTCATGTTCCAAAACGATGTTATCTGGATACCGTTTTAAGAGTTACTGTTTTAGCAATTTCAGACATCCAGGTCAGCTGTTAACTAAATTTTCGTAACAGCCTTTTTATAAGTATTTTTTGGTCTGTTATTTCTTTTTTTTTAGTCTTTAATGTTATTTGTCTGTGCCTTTCAGACAGTTCGCACTTGCTTAGCAAAGGCTTATCGTATCAGAGGTCTCGTACTGGCTGGTTTGTGTGCACTCCCGGCCTCCAGCGAACAGTTGTCGCTCCCAAAAGCGTTTATGGGCGTGCGCCATCTACCCACTTCAATGGTTTCACCCGATAGCGGGATCGGAGCAGTCCGTCGCCAGAGCTTGCGCTGTAGAAGCAGAAATTAATGGAAAGTTGATTGTAAAGGTTACAAGATACTGGGGGATATTTAGGTATTCATGAAACAATGGTACTATTAAACTTTTTAACTCCGAATTACATTAAAGTGACTAAGTGGAGATTTTAATTCGAACATTTTTGGGCGTACGACGGTTACTGTAGAGCTATAAGGCGATGATTATGATGGACTTAAGTCGTTCAACAGTTTCGCTATCAGCGACCTCAATGGACAACACAAACATCTCGTGATTGGAACGATATCTGTTCCCACAAGCCTGACAACTGCGACCATTGCCATGGAACATTTAGCCAGGCATTCCATACGTAAGTCCCTTGGCATTTCACAGTCTCCCCCCCCCCTTTTTTTAATTTAAATTCCTAGTATTCAACTATCCCCTCTATGCGCAAATCAACTGACACCTAAGTCGCAAAAAAGTTTCTATTCCTTCACTTCCCTGCAGTCAAATTTTAAACGAACCCGATTACTAATTTTACTTTCGTCTTTAATGAAACCACCTTTTATCGCCGTTAATTCCGTAATGATGAAACAGACTCAACATTTGTGTTTACAACAGCAAGTGTCAAGAGTCAGTGGATAGGTTCTATGTTATGCAATCTATTCATAAAATCTGAGCTGCAATGTTTTCCGTTAAACTGATTCACGTCCTTCACTCAGAAGACGAGAACCGTAATGACACTTTCTTTCAAATGGGAATGAGTACAGGTATGCTACTTGTAAATTATGAACGCCATTATTGTCGAGATGAATGCTATACCAGCAAGCAATTTTGAAAACATTCTGTCTCTAAGAAAAATGGTGAATGAGAAGCATTAATTCTGGTGTGGGCTACGCATTTAAATTAATAGAAAAGGGTATAAAAATGTCCTAATTCGTAGCTCCATGGATGGATAACTTTTTTATTAAATTGGGTGGCTGATAGGAATGGAATTGAGAACACCATTCCAAAATCCGGATAATGGAGACATTTCCATCGCGAAGTTTAATTTGGGGAGGCTGGGATGGGGTGTATGTGGTTTCCCATGGGAGATTCATATCTCTATACCCAAAGACCACGCTATGTAGTGCGTCTCGCGACGTGAGTTCAGAGTGCCTTTTCTCCACCAACTGTTGTTCCCCTTCCCTCCCCCAGCAGTGATGATACTGCGTACAGCAGTTGCTACGGCGGTCGCGTTTTACGTTTTGACAAATGACAGGCACACTGCGCTAATGGGGTGTAACATTGCCATTGTTTTACACATGGCAGCTCATGAACTGGCTGGGGACTTTTTTTAGAGTTAGAGAGCGTTTAAAAACTGTCAGGACACAAACTCTGCGTGAAGTTTTTCACTGGTTGAGAAGTTAGAACGCTTTCGTGGTCATATGAAGTACTGCATTCGTAAGGTAAAAGTGATACCGTTGCTTAGAGTAGTGCAAAGTACTACATATATTTGATCCTAATTACTGTATTCAAGCCTTTGTCTCCCTCTAAAATTTATCCTCACTGCACCTTTGATTACCAAAACTGACCATTACTTTATGCCTCAGATTGTGCCCTGTAAATGAATCGCTTGTTTTACTGGAGTTGAGCTTAATCACTTCTCCCCAACTCATTGAGTTTATCTTGAAGAATTATACAATCTATCAACCTACTCTGCATTCTTCTGTTGCTCTAAATTTTATATATATTTTCTTGTTTCAACTTTCCTGGACCACATTTCACTTCCGTAGAAAGCTACATAGCACGTAAATTTACATCTTAATTTCTTTTTTAAATTTGTTGTTACTGTCAGATTGCATTTTTTACTCTTTTTACTCCGAACAGTTACTTTGCTGCCCAAATAAAGCTCAACTATTACTTTTACTGCCTCGCATAAACTAATTCGATCATAGCCTGATTTACTTCGACTACATTCCATTAATCGAGTTTTACAATTATTGAGTTAATCTTAATTGTCGAGACTGTCCATTTCGCTAAAATGCTCAACGTTCAGATCGAATGATATCTCACTCCGTGTTTGATGTCTTTAGACATGTCGTAATCCTGGTTTCTGGACAAGTTGCAAATGTTTTGCTTCTTGTATTTTATCCTCGAAAACTGCACAATTTGGACGTCTCAGGAGCTTTCTCTAACTCTACAATGCTAAAAATATGGAGCTTGCGTTTATCACGTCTAAGATTCGGCGTGCAATGAATTAGCAAATGTCTCAGGATAGTGGGACACACATGGCACATGCGAGTCGTATGTGCACCACACTGCTACTATACCAGCCAAAGCTATATAAAAGACCTTCTGAGAAGTGATTGCGCAAATGATTTGTCCAACGCACAAAGTCGTCGTGTGCTGACGCCCTTCGAACGGGGTACGGTGGACGATGCCAGACAGATGGGAATTTCGATTTCGGCAGTGATGCAGAAGTTCGGCTTCACATGTTCAACCTTGTCCGAGGAGTCGCGAATGGCTGCATGAGGGTGTCAGTCCACAACAGATTATGGGCCGTCCAGCCGTGAAGGGCGACATGTGTCCCAGTGGATAATCCGAAGAAACATGCTTTCCACGGTGTATGGGGGTCGACGCCGTACAAGTGTGCCACTGTCAACCCGGCGAAACCAGGCACAATGGCTTGCATTTGTCGCAAATCACCAGTGGGTGGACACTGGAACAAATGACGTGATACTGTCGCACCAAATCACGATTTCAATTGCACCACGGCAATGGGAGGCACTGTGTTTGGCGCAGACCACACGGATTGATGGATCCCACGTCAAGAAGGCTGTGGTCTCATGTCTGGGATACATTTTCCTGGGACGGATTGGGCCCCTAGTTCTGGGAGGGAGTTTGAATAGACCGCGGTATGTTGACCTGCTTGGGAAACATCTCCACCCATTATCGCCCTTCTATCACCCCGACGGTTCTGCGGAATTCGAAGACGATAATGGGCCACCAAATCGCTAAACGTCGTCCGGGAATGGTTCCAGGAACATGCAGTGGAGGTCCAAAGACTGAAATGGCCGCCCTGGAGCACAGATTTTAACCCTGTCAAGCATATCTGGAACACAGGCCCCGTACCATGGATGTGGCACCCAAGAACACCCCAGAATTGGTTGCCACTTTGCGAACTATTTGATGGCAGCTGCTTCTAGAGGAGTACCACGGACTCTTCGACATCCTTCCACGGCGTCTCACTGCAGTCCGCAGGGCCAGAGGCGACCCCACACGATATTAGGTGCCTATTTCAAGACATTTGCTGCCAGTGTAATCTACTGCCTCGGGAGTTCTCCTGAAACGCACCTTCCCCGATCTGGTACAAATCTCTTTTTGCAAAAGTTGATTGTATTCTGCAACAGTAACAAACTGATGGTTCAATACCATTCATACCTCTCACGACGGGGATAAGGAAAATCGTGGAGGATTTGCAGAAAATCGGGTGCGAAGCTATTGACAGACTCGGTGTACGTGCCAAAAGAACAGCAGCAAAACGAAAACATGGAGGAAGAAACAGATACAGTTCAAAGTTGAACAAAATGGCTCATGGACCTCGCCAGAGCAGCTCGCGAATGCAACGTTACACAAGGTTAGACAACTGATTGTACAGACCTGCCTCTTGTGGCGCCAGTGGAGACATGCTGGCGCTGCCGGCGCCAGTGCCAGTATTGATTGCACGCGGCCAGCGCGTGGGAGGGAGTTGCTGCGCGCGTAGATCAATGGGGACGTGCCCGCCACTGGACACCGGACGCCTTACCGGGCAGCTCCGCGACTAGATGGCAGTCTTAGCACGACCAACGAAACCATCTCAGCAGCGACACCATCTCAGCAGCGACACCCTTTTCCTGACTTCCACGAGCAGAATTGTACAGCGATTGCGGGAAGTTATCGAGATACCGCCGAGATGTAGACTTCTAGCAACAGCTGGAGAAGACAGTACAAACGGTTCGTGTGCCTAGTTCAAAGGTCGTAGTGGTTCCTACCAGCACACAGACGCTACGAGAAACTCTTACAGGGGTTCTCAGTGCATAAAAACTGGCACTTACCTCTCACGAAGGAAACGGTACAATTCCATCGTGCCCCACGAAAAGAAACCTTCAGATGTGGGGAATCTCATCAGAAACGCCGAGAAATAAATAAGCTGATATTACAAAAAGCCCGTATAATACTACTAATTACGTTTCTACCATTTTTATCAAGGCTCCTACCAACTTCTGATATGGATTCACAGTTTACTATAATACCTCACAGTTTTTATAGTAACAATGATATCCAAAAACTACGGCAAAAATTAAATGACACGGTGTGCACTACTATGGCAGTGGCTTAAAAGAAATGCTTCAATTTTGTAAATTTCCCAGTGACGTTACTGACGATGCCCTCTTACTGTGAGCAAAAGAACGACATATTAAAATGCTTATTCACCTACCGGTTAAATTAATTAGAATGGAATGAAATATACAATAGAGACATGTATTTACTTCCTTCAAATGATGTTGGTTGACGACACGTGGTAATAGGTAAGCTACGTAACTAGCGAGATAAGTCAAGCATTTATGAAAATGCTGAGAGCGAGCTACTGAGAAACAAACTTATCCGCAGACAGCAAGTGGAAACTTCATTGTACGCCGAGACTGCAGGATCCACACGAGCTACCAGTTTAACTTTCGCCAGCGAAATCGGTATTTCACAATTTGATATTCTGGTGAAGCAATGGCTCTTGGAATATTTCAACTTGTTGCTAAGTTCGATTAGCACCTTTACTTCTTAGCAGCATTATTACAGACCATCATTTTGCACTACCCCACTGCGTTATCTGTCATTAAGAAACCCGTAAGTGCATATGTACTACGCAATGGGCATTAGGTAAAGTGTAAACCAGATATAAGTAAAGAAGTCGGACGGTCCGCTCGCTAGCTTTTCTTGTAACAGATCGGCCGCGGATAGCGTGCTACTCTAGACACACGGAGGATTTCGCCTTTACAAGAACCGGCACGTTTCATAGCGAATACATCAGATTGCCTCCGCGCTAACTGAGGAAGGAGCAGCAGTGAGCGCAGCCGGGGCGGCACCTGCGGCTACCGGGCGCCAGCCAACCTGCTACATCCAAAGCCGCAGCCTTGGTCGCCACACATAACCTCGCTCCCGCGCCGGCCGAACGGACGGACGGTGGTGGTGCCGCTGACTGCTGACTGACTCGCTGCAGGCCGCCACTCCACTCCTGCCGCCACTGCCCTCCGCCGAGCCACTGGCCGCAACCCCCGGGGAGGCCTGCCCAGCGAGCGAGCTATCGATCCATCGACCGTCGCCCGGCCAATGGGGTGCCAGCCCAGGGGGCAGCACGGTCGACGGTCTGGAAACGTCGCTAACGCCCACGCTCCGCAATTGCCTTAAACGCTGTTTCCCGAAATGCTGCGTCAACCCAAAAGGCACACAATCCGTCTACTATTCATTGTGTAGTGGAAGGTGCTTCGAGCAAATATAAGTCACTCCCGGCCTATTCTTTGTGTGTGGTGAGAGGAAACTATCCCTGCGGTATCCGAACAATTAGATTGTCTGACAAACTAAAATCAGCCACGCTCTGGCTACGTCACTCCCCCGAAATATCCTTCCTGCAAGATAAGCAGAAGAACTACCGTTAAGTTTAGAAGGCACTGGCGGTAGGGTATCTGTGAGGGCGTGTCGTTGGTCGTTCCTCCAATTTTCTTCAACTAACAGGTCCCCAGCGGTAGGATGGACTTTTGGAAACATACATACGGTGATGCAGGCTAAGGTCGCAGTTATCACACCCTGCACTCTGCCCCATTCACTCACTCTTGTGGGCCCTCTTTTGCGAATAATCGAGGAAAAAGTATTGTGGAATTTCGCGTGATGCACTAGAACTTTCGATTAGTAATGTTATTCTGACAACTGCCGTAGCTTGACGGTTAACGGAGTTCTAACACAAAAGGTTATTGATTCGAATATACTTAGGTGCATCGAAACTATTCTATAATAGTATCAACAAAAATGTTATTTTTATTCAAGTAACTTGTTTAAATGACTTATGTCTATTACTTTGATACGACATTTTAATCAGCGTATGAACTATTTCCATGGCTCATTTTTCCAATTATTTTTTTTCATTTGGGATCTTTGTGAATGTGACTAATTATTGATATCTATTGATATATCAAATTTCTCCGCTTTTATGATTTTATATTGTTGCCCATGTTATTGCATTCATTCATTATTTTTATTCCTCATTTTGCTGGGATTTCGTTTTACTTTTAATTCCTTCTCACACCTTCACCTACGCTATTTAGTGCACAGTGCACCAAGATTTTATGTTTTAAATGTTTATATGGTGATTGTCACTCAAAAATCTACATAACGAAAATGGCTCTTCTGACACCACTGGACTGTCAATATAAACAGATTAGTTCGTCTTTTGTTCTGAGCGATAAATCGACGTTTT
Organism: Schistocerca gregaria; assembly: GCF_023897955.1. NCBI lineage: Eukaryota > Metazoa > Arthropoda > Insecta > Orthoptera > Acrididae > Schistocerca > Schistocerca gregaria. The sequence continues at coordinate 182,902,384 of NC_064928.1, read as the reverse complement.
TAGATGTTTGGCTCTCATGACAAAAATAATGAATTGCAGTTGCACACAGATTCCACGTTGGAAAAGAGTTACAGGAAAAAGAAATGAAAACAAACAGTTAATACTCTTATTAACATGACGTGGGAAAGGAACATAAAATCTGATTTTTTATTTTATCAGTAATTTTTCCCTAGTCTGACGTCAGCGGGACCCATGTCGCTGCCTGTACGATTGGGGAATTCCAAAATCATCTTTGGCTCGCCCCTCGCGCCTCTCAACAGCTCTTCGCTAACACTGTTCTTTGTTTTCAACAGTGTTTTTCATCGACGGCTGCGCGTGTTAAGTTAATGGTTGCTTTTAAAAGATTTTATTATAATCTTAGTATAATTGTGAGGCGTTTCATCATGTATGGACCTTCGTGTAATAGACAAGCCACTCTAAAGCTGTGGAGAGAAAATTTTCTGGAGGAAAACAATCTTCTCATTATAGTGTGTTATCAGTAGACGAATATGCGGATTTAGTTAAACAAGTAGAAGACGCGGAAAAGTTGAAAAAATCATTACGAAAAAGAAGAAACGATTTACTGTTTTGAAAATTGGTGATGTGAAAAAACTCATTGCACGGTGTGAAGGCAATATAAAATACTTTGTTCCAAGCTGATAAACTTTATGCTGTGATTGAGGCAGCCCATGTTGCTGTGGGCCCTGGTGGTCGCGATAGGATGTTAGCTGAGACAGCAAAAAAAATATACCAATATCATAAAGGAAATAATATGCCTGTATTTATCAATGTGTGATGTTTGTCAACGAAAGGCAAAAAGGCTACTTTCAAAGCCTATTTTCCATTCGGATATGAACAGCAGATGCCAAGTCGATCTGATTGATTTCCTAAGCCAACCAGACGGAAATTTAAAATTCATTTTAGTTTATCTCACAAAATTTGTTCTTCGTGCGCGAACATCAAAGAGGGCTGAAGAAGTAGCTTATCATTTGAACGACATATTCTTAACTGTAGGGGCGCCGTGCACTCTTCAATCTCATGACAGGAAATGTCAATTATGTTCTAAGTGAACTCGCAAAACTTTGGCCAAAACTGGAAATTGTGCATATACTACCAAGGCACAGCCAAAGTCAGGGTTCTGTTGAATGTGCCAACCAAGACATAGAAAATATAAGTTTTTGGTTAAAGGACAACAATTCAACGAAGTGATCGGAAGGATTAAGATGTCAAATTCACGAAACATCTAGCTCCCATTTGCCATAAACAATCATCTTACAAAGCATTATTCGGAATCGAACCCAGAGTAGAACTTTCCCACTTCCTCGTTGCCTCCAGAAATCAAATGATATTCAGGATGAAGATGACCTGAAGAAGGCAATCGAAGATGATGACAATACTGAACAGTACGAAGACATAACATTGTTAAAATTGACACAAGCGACATTACACATGCTAGGAAAACTGCAACAGAATTTTTTTTAAAAAAAGCTAAAAGAATGAAAGCTGCTTAAGACAAATCTCATCCACCAGAATTGAGGTAATACTTGAAAAGACTGATGGCAGCCTCTATGAAGAAGGCACCAAACATGGCGTACTTCGGAAACATTATTGCGCAGGTATAATTATTGAAATTTTCCATAATTTTTGTAGTATTAAAATACTTGTTTTAACTATTTTTTAGAACTGATTTCGACGTCTGCATTCAGAAGTTTTTAGATTTGGGAGATATTAAGCAGGATATTGAAATATGTAAGGTCTGCAGCCACGAAAAGTTGTACCAGGGCACGCATTGTGAAATAAAGTTGCATGAGAAAGTGTACAACATACAAATGAAATTGTTAGAAAAACAAAGTACTCTGCAATTCTAAGTGCAACCGAAGTAAACCTTGCAAAAATAAGTAAATAAGCATATTGCAGATAAGGTGATTTCTGTGGATGGATATATGTAAGGATCTAGTGATACATGTGAAATTACTGATTAGTTAATACATCACTTTAATGAATCATTACCTATTTTCTTTATATTCCTTTATTCAATTTACTTTGGAAAGCTTATAGAAGATACCAACTAGGTGAAATTAGTTCAGGCTAGGGCGTTCCAGTTTATCCTAAAACGTGTAAATTCTAACTAGGATAAACTGATTCGAACTAACCGAAACTGTTTTATCCTATCGGTAACAAGATGAACGAGTTTGACCTAGGCGAAACTAGTTCATCCTAAAATCGGGTTTGGCAGGTAACATACGCACATGAAGCTGCATGAAGTGCCAGAACCACAAACAAGGAGCAGTTTGCAGCTGTCTCTCAGTCCTGTGTTAAGTAGCTGCTGGGTTGTTAATCCAGTCAGCCACCTTGTCAAAACACGTGACACACAGTTCATTAAGTATCGTACGTTACGGCAGAGATTAATCGGAAAAGACGCTACTCCTCTGTTTACCGAAAGGCAGCACCGACACACGGGCAGTAGAATATGCCTCAGTACAGAGTTCCCACTGCCAGGTGAGGAGCCCTCCCAGACAGTACAGCCAACCGCAGAACCCTCTATACGGACCAATTTAGCTGCCGTTATCGGTCCTAAAAAGAGTTTGATGCAGCTCTCCACGCTAATCTATCCTGTGTAAACCCCTCATTTCTGCTGAACTACTGCAATCTGCAGCCTTGCCTCCCTCTACAATTTTTACACTCCACATTTCCCTTACTTTTTTTACTATTCCTTGCAATAGTGTTTATTTACTGTTTTAATTAAGTCCAAACAAGGCCCTGAGAAAAGACATACCATCAGACCTACTGGCAGCCACGGGAGAGCCAGCCGTGGAACTCTTCCATCTGATGTGCAAGATATGAGAGAGGCGTAATACCCCCATATTTCAAGAAGGATGTAAATTCCAATCCCAAAGAGACTGCTGATAGGTGTACATATTACCAAACCATCAGTTTATTAAGTCCTGGTTACCTAATACTAACTACTACTTTACAGAAGAATGGAAAACTGAAGCAGCCGATTTCGGTGAAGACCAGTTTGGATTCCAGAGAAATATGGGTACGCGCGAGACTTAAGTTGATTGGAATACTTTTTGAAATTCTGAAGGTAGCCAGAGGAAAATACACGGAGCGAAAGTTTATTTACAACTTGTACAGAAACCAGGCAGCACTTACAAGAATGGAGTTGAGCCAAGGCAATCAATAGTTGAAAAAGGGAGTGAGACATTGTTTTAGCCTTTGCCTGATATTATCCAACCTGTACATCGAGCAAGTAGCTAAATAAACCAAAGAAATTTTTTGAGAAGGGCAAGATTCAGGTCGACGAAATAAACCTCTGAGGTTCACCAATAGCATTTTAATTTTGTAAGAAAGCAAAGAACTTTGAAGAGCAGTCGAACGGACTGGACAGTGTCTTTAAGACTGGGTATAAGAGGAACATGAATGCAGTCCAATTAAATCAGGCGATCCTGAGGGAATCAGATTAGGAAACGAGACAAAGTGGTAGATGAGTTGGGGTGTTTAGGTAGTAAAATAACTGATGATAGCAGAAGAAGAGGGGCTATAAACTTAAGACTGCCAATGGCAAGAACAGCGTTTGTAAAAGATTTGTTAAAATCGAATATAGACCTAAGTGTGTGGAAGTCTTTTCTGAATGTATTTGTATGGAGCGTAGCAATCTATGGAAGTAAAACATGGACGACGAACAGTTCAGACGAGAAAAAACCTGAAACATGGTACTGCAGAAGAATACTGACGATTAGGTCACCTAATGAGGTGTTATTCAAGAGAATAAGGGAGAAATTTGTGACTCAATATGACTAAAACAAGGAATAGGCCGATAGGACATTCCGAGACAGCATGGGCTCACCAATTTAATACGGGGGAGGGGGTTAAAATTTTAATGGGAGACCAAGAGAAATACATTATGCAACACAGAAGAATACCGGTTGCAGTAGTTATTCAGAGATGAAGGTACTTGCACAGAACAGAGTAACAGCGAGAGGTGCATCATGGTTTGATGCAGCTCTTCGGACTGAAGACCACAATAGCAAAGACATTTTCTACAACTGTTTAGTTCCTTTTCAGTACTATCGCGATCTAACCATCTAATGTTCAGCATAATTCTTTAGCGACAAATTTTAACATTATGTTTTTCTTGTCTGGAATGTTTGACACTATAATAGTGAAGCCATAGTCACAATATTTTTAAGGGTTACAGTACTGGACATAATTCCAAATCATATGTTCTCCAACTACTGTTTTACATTCGAAAAATACTTAGATCGTCGAAACCGGTAATGGAACCTTTTATTTGAAGAAAAATTTTATGTATTGTGACTATGATTTAACTATTACAATGTCAAACTTTTGACTTATATTTAGTCTCATTCCTTACGAAAATTATGTTCGAATATAGATTTATTGTCTAACTGATTTTCATGTAAGGCAACATTCCAGATAATAGTCTTCATATTGGACGTTGAAGAAAACGTTTTTCGGAAGTGCTTTTGTTACTATTTCCGATCTGCATTTTACATCGTCTGTACTTCGACCATGGCTAATTATTTTGTTGTCCAAACAGCGAACTCCATTACTTCAGTCTCTCATTTTGTAATCTAACTCCCTCAGCGTTGCCTAGTTTTGGTTACTTTTTCATATTCCCTTTGCAATATCTTTTTAATATATAATTCATGTCAAGTTGAGAGTTGACATGGTTTCATGTCATCGGTAAATTAATGTTTCTCTATGAACTCGTAATTCCCTTTTCTAAGTTCTCCTTTACTACCTTATCAATGCACTGAAGGAAAACTACAACACTGTCTCATTCCTTTCTGGCCACTGCTATTTTATGTCCTTCCATTCTTATAACTGCAGTCTGGTTTCTGTACAAGTTGTAGATAATCATCCGGTGTCTTGCAGTTTATTCCTTCTATCTCCAGAATTTGAGGGATTGTATTCCATTCCACTTTACCAAAACCTCTCTCTCTCTCTCTCTCTCTCTCTCTCTCTCTCTCTCTCTCTCTCTCTCTCTCTCTTAATGTAATAATTACGTAAATTTATATTTGCCTTCTATTAGTAAATTCTCTAAGGAAACGTCTTACTGTCTCGGCATGGCCTTGCATGATCGTACAATCCTCGGGAACCCAAACTATCGCTCCAGCAGGCTGCAGAAAATTCATGTTATTTCCAACCGTGACTTATTAAACTAATGATTCGATAATACACAAAGTCGGCTGGTGTAATTTGAGTATAAATGATCATTTTTCATAGTAATCTGATCTTCCTATAATCAAAATTTATATATAGTCACATTCTACGTTTCACATGTGGCTGTAATATGTTGTAAATAATGTGTGTTGGACACAGTGATAGTGCCATTCTGAAATATTTTTCCTAGAAATGAAGACATACAATTTTAGTTGAAGAGGCAGTGTTGAGAAACTATCTGATGCAGTAACCAAACACACAATTCTAATGAACTTAGTAATATCACTAATAGTTTGTTAGTTACATTTTATAAATGTGGGGTAATTTTGGCATGATTGCACGCTGCGATGGACAATGAACTTTGTTTTCGTTTCCTGTTCATGCCACATGTATGTATTAAGAAAACGACATCTACATATAACAAGTGATCTTGAGAAAGATAAGAAGTCAGTGTATTCTTCTTCTGTAGTGGTCAATCCAAGGATTGGTTTGCAATAGCTACAATGGCAGCTTGTCTCCATTCTGTGAGTCTCAGCTTTTCTATTCATTTCTTTATAGGTGTTACATCCCACATCTTTCACGATTTGATCCATGTACTTCAGTCGTGGTCTTCCTGTCTTTTTCCCTCGACATATCCCTCTACGATTGTGTTCAGGAGTCCTTTATGTCTTAAAAGATGGCCTGTAAATTGCACTGTTATTTTAACAATGAAACTCCAGAAGCTCATCTCACCTGCTCTTTCCAGAACCACTTGCTAAAAAATTCAAAATTCCATAGGAAGTACTAAGATTTTCTTTGATAGACCTAGTGACGCAAGGGATGAAACCAAAGAAAGAAAAAATGCCTTGGTTGTACTTAAAATTAACCCAAATTCAGAAATAATAATAGTTTGTGTTCTAAAAAAAAATTTAAGGATCTGGAATCTTAAGCTAAAAAAATGACAAAATTGAACCAATAACTCTGGGAAGGAAAACAAATGTAATTGATGTAAACTGCTTAGCTTTTGCTCATTATTTTCAGAAACACTTTGAATAACGGCGAAATGAAGTAACACACCCCCAGTACAGTCGGACTACTACTACGTGCCACCTATACTTGCTTCACGCAGCCAGAAAGACTGGACGTGATGAAATTTCAAGAGAGGCTCCATCCAGAATCAGATTTTCACTCTGCAGGTGAGTGTGCGCTGATATGAAACTTCCTGGCAGATTAAAACTGTGTGCCCGGCCGAGACTCAGACTCGGGATCTTTGCCTTTTGCGGGCAAGTGCTCTACCAACAGCCACCCAAGCACGACTCACGCCCCGTCCTCACAGCTTTACTTCTGCCAGTACCTCGTCTCCTACCTTCCAAACTTTACAGAAGCTCTCCTGCGAACCTTGCAGAACTAGCACTCCTCAAACAAAGGATATTGCGGAGACATGGCTTAGCCACAGCCTGGGGGATGTTTCCAGGTAGGAGACGAGGTACTGGCAGAAGTAAAGCTGTGAGGACGGGGAGTGAGTCGTGCTTGGGTAGCTCAGTTGGTAGAGCACTTGCTCGCGGAAGGCAAAGGTCTCGAGTTAGAGTCTCGGCCCGGCACACAGTTTTAACCTGCCAAGAAGTTTAATATTCAGATATTGTTAGGAGTGCGTGTTTTAAGCCACTTCCTTTCTTTATCACCTGCATTTCCTGAGGATTTTTCCAATGAATCTCCGTCTAGCATCCGCTTCACCGGCGATAATTTCTGCATTTCAAATCGCTCTGGACGCATACTCCTAGATATTTAACAGTGACACCTTCACATTCTAACAGCTGCTGGCTCTAGCGTTTCTGCCGCTGACCGAGGAGGGCAGTTACGAGAACAAGGCGATAACGCCGCCTTATCACTGTCCGTGACGTGCGCCCGTCCTCTGTGACCGTACGGAACGCTGCTCCTCACGCTCCTGCCGCCTTCTCAACCTCCTACGACTCCAACCACTGCTTACTGGAGTAGCAAAGTCTACTGGCCAATGGGATGTTGCTGAAGACGTCATAAGCGGCCCCCTCAACCTGTTCGTATTCTAAACAGGATCTGTCTAACGTTTCTACTTGGCTCAGAACATAGTTTCGCATCTTTAAGTGTTCACTGGTTGGCTGCAATGACGTTGCCTACACAGCTCCCGTTGTGTACTTATTGCATCCGACATTATGTCTTGCCCTTCAGTGGTCTTCTGCGTACAAGTTCGGATCTCCGGGCGGGGACTACTCAAGAGGACGTCATTATCAGGAGACTAATGAGGTGTTGAATAGGTTGGGGAGAAGAGAAGTTTGTGGCACAACTTGACTAGAAGGGATCGGTTGGTAGGACATGTTCTGAGGCATCAAGGGACCACCAATTTAGTATTGGAGAGCAGCGTAGCGCAAGGTTAACTTATTAACCGGTCGTAGGTTCGTATCTCACACATAGCGAGTTTTTTTGGTTCTAAGCGTAACAGAGCTTGATAGTTTTATTCAATTAATTGGTTTAAATACATTTTTTATTTCTAGTTCTTTGCTGCGTCATTTTCAACATAGTATTTTTCCTCCCATCTTTCCTTTTTCGTTTGGAATCTGCTCGTGTCACCTATAACCTGCTACCACACGCGGACTGCTCAACGATTGCTAACGAGGCATCTAGTGCAGCCCATGAGAGCAAAGTTTCAGATACCCAACGATGGCGAGGAATTCTAGTTTGCTTTTAGCGCTGAAACCGACGTTTCTGTCTTTAGATTTATTCGCTGTGAACAAAGCGGTAGTGATTAATAGTTCTGCCGCAGATTGTTGACCGCCGTTTTCTCGAATACATTGCACTTCACTAGGTTATGGTTGGCTTAGGACATCAGTTTAAACTCAGGGCTACAATACACGTCGTCTGCCGTAGTTCAGTCACTTGTCGACAGAGAATCTCATTTCCGGCATACCTCGCGGCGGCCGCTCAGCGTTACATGTAAGCAGCATTTGCTACGTGAATCGCCGTGTTTGTGTATCGCTTATAACCGAAGACGGCAGTCTATGTGGCAACACTGTAGCGGAAGTAATGGACTTCAACTATCAAGTTTATCAGATTATAGAGCAGCTTGCGCACTGCATTCTATTTTGTATGAAAATCTAACAGAGCTATTTGTTGGCAATTCGCCACATTTTACCGAAGCTTAGAAATCGTTTTGTCAACTGGCGTAACGAAATGCTCGAAATAAGACAGAAAATGCAAGAAGTGTGCAGCAAACAAGAGTTATGATGTTCTGAATGGAAACCAGGAAAACTGGTTCATCCGCGGAGCCCTTTCAAGGCAGTCACCACTTGTTTCTTCTGTGACTGTTTCACGAATATTGCTCTAGAGGATGGAACAACATTTAGTACTGCGTGGTGAATGTCCAATTTTTGGCACAGTTTATCGACGAAATCAGGAAAACATCCGAAAACGTCGAAGCATTCTTCTTCGTGAGAATTCGAACGGCCACACGGCAGGCCGATCTGAATGAACACTCAACGGGGAAGACAACGCCTCCCTGCCGACATTCATCTAATTTGTCGCCATAGGGTATTTTCACACTTATATAGATAAAAAAAATTTATAGTGTAGCGATTTCATCACTTCCAGGGCAAGTTGAATCCTTCGAAAACCATGGACATCACACTGAAACAGGCGTTTTTCAGAATTGGTTCCGAAAAAATTGCGAGCGAATAATTTCAGAATAAGCGATTTCTACGCCTCACTGTAGTGTGTTTCCGCGGTCGACCACTATAAGAGGGATGCGACCAGACGGCGCCACACGTTGCTGTCCCCTCCTGTTGTCGATGCAGCAACACTGGACGCTGCTGCACCTAAGATTGAAGGGATCTACACTAGATCATAATGCTAACAGTGCATAAAAGAACACACTAGAATACAGTTACCAAACCCTCCGGAACGAAAAATGCTTACAATAGCATCTCACATTGTGATTAAACCGGTTTCGGTTATATAGGCGTCATCAGATCATGAACATCAACGTACATAACTAGGAGTCAAAGATTTTACAAGATCTGACAATGGCCACATGTTTAAGTAAATGAAACTGCGACAAACTGAACTACTCCGTTTATTGAGGTAGCTACGTTACTGGTGTTCCTCTAATGGTTCCACTAGCTGCCACCTCGCAAACATTCGGGCTTCGGGAGGTTGTCCAGACAAGTAGTGGTCAAATTGCGGCCAGCCTAAAGTTTTCTAGACCGTATTTGGTAATAATACGTGCCTACGACAAACAATCCAATCCGAAAACAACGTTAAGATCTTCCCAAAAATGCAGTTTTAGGACTCAATAACAGAAGACATCCAAGGTACCACCAATTTAGTATTGGAGTGGTTTTGTGTGTGTGTGTGTGTGTGTGTGTGTGTGTGTGTGTGTGTGTGTGTGTGTGTGTGTGTGTTAGGGGGTACAAATCTTAAAGGGAGGGCCGAGAGATGAAAGCAGTTTCAGAAGGTTGTAGGTTGCGGTAGTTAGTCAGATGATGAGGCTCGTACAGTATAGAGTAGCATGGAGAGCTGCAGCAAACCAGTGTTAGGACTGAAGACGACACCGACAACAAATGCTTGCGGAGATTTTAAGGTGCGCTTAATTTTAATTGACGTCTGTGAATTCGGCCGCGAGCTAAGTAAAGTTGGTAGCCTATCTCGTGATAGAAGGGAAACTAGCGCGGCCTATGCGGGCTTAGAGGGTCTGGCATGAATTTGCAAATAGAAGTAACAGATTGAAGAATGAGCATTACAGAGACTATTGTCCTCCAATGGGGTATATATTTGTGGCAAGAAATCTGAAATTAAGGCTACTGTAATAAAATTTAACGAGTAGAACGAAATTACTTTCAACTCTTTATTAAAGATTTGTGGTCGTGTCTTGTTGCATAATGCTTTTATAAGAAAGCACTATTATTGTTATTAATCGTGCATTTATAATCATTAATCATCCGCTCACATACAACACCAAAGTCAGACAGGTCGTAACAATCTCAAAAAGAACGGTCGATACGAAGAATCCGAATGGGTGCCGGCTTAACCCTCAGTACCTGGGGGCACAGACATACGGCCTGAATTGTGTTCCACAATGCCAGTATTGGCTCATGTGCAAACAGTGACGACCACTGTACTGTTTTAGGCCGTGTCTTCATCCTACGGCGGAAAGGCCATATATTTTCGGCCTTTGAATTGAAAGTAGTGAAGTTTTGCTATTTGGGGAGCAGAATAACTGATGATGGTCGAAGTAGAGTGGATATAAAATGTAGACTGGCAATGGCAAGGAAAGCGTTTCTGAAGAAGAGAAATTTGTTAACATCGAATATAGATTTAAGTGTCAGTAAGTCGTTTCTGAAAGTATTTGTATGGAGTGTAGCCATGTATGGAAGTGAACCATGGACGATAAATAGTTTGGACAAGAAGAGAATAGAAGCTTTCGAAATGTGGTGCTACACAAGAATGCTGAAGATTAGATGGGTAGATCACATAACTAATGAGAAGGTATTGAATAGAATTGGGGAGAAGAGCAGCTTGTGGCACAACTTGTCCAGAAGAAGGGATCGGTTGGTAGGCATAAAGGGATCACCAATTTAGTATTGGAGGGCAGCGTGGAGGGTAAACATCATAGAGGGAGACCAAGAGATGACTACACTACGCAGATTCAGAAGGATGTGGGTTGCAGTGGGTTCTGGGAGATGAAGCTTGCACAGTATAGAGTAGCATGGAGAGCTGCATCAAACCAGACTCAGGACTGAAGACAACGAATTGAATAAGTTTTTAATATAAAATTTCAACATGTTATCTTTCAGAGCAACTGATTTTGTGCCGTGTTTTCCCTAAAAGTCACAAAACTAAATCTCAGCATCCTATGAATACAACATCGATGAGGAACAACTTCAGTCAGCAATATACTAAAAACAACAATCCTGGGGAGGTAGGAGGTAGCTCAGACGAAGATAAGGCAGGTAGTTCGTTGGCAAGCTTCTAGAAAACTGCAGTATACAGATGAGACTGCTCATAAAACACACTAGAATATTACTGAGCTGTGTGGGACCTATACTAAACAGGACTAAAGGGGGATGTTGAAGGGCGGCACCAACGGCTACTGGTTTATTTCACTCATCGGAGGGCGTCACGAAGATGGAGAAAAACTGAATATCGGTAAGCGCCAAGTATCCTGCGAAAGTCTACTTGAAAAGTTTCAACAACCAGCATTAGGTTCAAATGGCTCTGAGCACTATAGGACTTAACATCTTAGGTCATCAGTCCTCTAGAACTTAGAACTACTTAAACCTAACTAACCTAAGGACATCACACACATCCATGCCCGAGGTAGGATTCGAACCTGCGACCGTAGCAGTCCCGCGGTTCTGGACTGCAGCGCTAGAACCGCACGACCACCGCGGCCGGCCCAGCATTAGGTGATGCATCTAGCAATACGCCACAACCTCCTACACACCGCTCCCATAAAATATTAAGTACATTACAAAGATGCCTTTAAGCAGTCATTCCTCCTATGTTGGTTGGTTGCTTGGGGATGGAGACCAGAAGCGTGGTCATCGGTCTCAGATTAGGGAAGGAAGTCGGCCGTGCCCTTTCAGAGGAACCATCCCGGCTTTTGCCTGGAGTGATTTAGGGAAATCACGGAAAACTTAAATCAGGATGGCCGGACGCGGGATTGAACCGTCGTCCTCCCGAATGAGAGTCCAGTATTCCTCCCACGTTCCAAACGTCAACGGAACTGGAAAACCCCTAGTAACTGGCAAAAAGTAACTACCCTATGCCATCTACTTCAGTGTCTCACGAAGTATGCAAGCGAGTCTATCAGGGAGTCTCGTGACCAGTGTGTTGGTGAAAAAATCCCGGCTCCGGTTATCTGAAAGCTCACACTCAATACATATTGTTACTGTCTACGGCCTTGATAATTTCATTTAAGGAAACTGCATGACGTGCAGAATCAATTCTGTGTACAGATCTGAGTAGAGCACACCGCGACTTTAAATTTAACAAAAGACTATGTAAACATTTTTCCTCCAATTTTCTGAGTTTATTATTGCGTGTCACAAAGGTGTACTGCTGTCTTGACGCCATGTAACCCACAGCAGCAGATGCCCTGCGTCTCAAACCTAGCGAACAGTCAACTCCGTCTTCAGATTTTCCTCCACTTTCACAAGTTTTTCAATCTGTTCAAGTAACATTCTACAAATGTAAGAAATGCGGGAAAGCCCTGTAAAGGGTAGCGCTCAAGGAAGACAATCGTTGTTGACCTGATAGTTTAGAAAGCAGCAGCAGGGGCTCCACTAAATCATCTGACACGGTTCCACTACTCAGTCACTTCTTGAGGTCTGAAGACGAAACCGACGAATTAGAAATAGGCCATCGAAATATTCCTGTGGCCGAAATTCTTCGAGCAGTGAAATATGGGTTTTGCAGCAAGAACTTCATAGACTCCTTAAATGGCAGCCTTGACTTTAGGCAAATGACCTTTATGTGACCGTTCAGGCTATTATGAAACTGTATTCGAACATATCAACTCATTCTTACACTGATCATTCGAATGCTTTCGTGGTTAACGGACGCATCATTCAAAACTATGTCAAGTAACTCATATCCACTCGGTATGTTCCCTTTAAACAAATTGCTTTAATGCAACTGTAAATTCGATTTTAACTGCGATTCATTATAATCATAATCATTAACTGATTACGCGAATGGTATACGCAAGCAACAACCTCCACAGCGGGCCATGCTTAGTTAACCACGTAGTCTTCTCAAATAGTACGACAAAACTGATCATAGCGGACGAGGGTGAAGAATGGAATTACATATGTCCATTCCCGTGCCGTTCACATCACGCAGGGCGAGAGCGTGCGAAACAGCCGCCCTCGATGGTGTTAAAACAACCTACAGCAGTGGAGCCACCGCTCGCGGCCGAACTCCTCCCAGACTGCCTATTACGGCTGCTACATCTTCCTGTGTGTTCACTCGATAACCTCTTGCTCTTGTTTACCAAAGCAGTGGGCGCTGTTTGCTACGAAGTCACAGCACTGTAGGTTTGCTTCATGTACGAGAGTTTATATAGGCACACATCGGCAACACCTTGCTTACTTCTAAAGACGGTTTCCGTCACGTTGCAGCCGTCTGAACTAAGTGCCTTCATGAAACGCCGCGAGGCTGGGAAAACGACACGACTAGGAAGAGAAAAGCAAGAGTCGACAGAAACCTCTCACCGATGATGGCGTGATTACAAACAAGACGCGTCTAGATACGACGCGGATATGAATTTTCTTGTATTAAGAAAACACCAGTATCAGACGAGGCAATTCTATCAAACCAACACTGCTCTCTGACTTGATTCTACGAGTACTTTTGCTGCGCGTGCTCAGTATAAAAATATAGTGAGCACGATGCACTGCTCATATCGCCATCAAAACTTGTCACGCGACTTAAATGTGTTTACATTTTGCGCTACGGCAAACTTAATATTGCATGTACTTTAAGCCTTTTTACCGATTTCTTTATTAGTAATCTCAATGGCGAGGAAATTACTTATTGCAGACACAAAACACATACATGAAAGGTGGAACAGTGACTTCACAGTGCAATATTTCTAGCTGCACGGCCATCATATTCAGCTACAAGAAGCTCTTCTTTGAGCAGTTTATAAGGCAGCAGTGGGAGGGACGCGATATAGTTGGAGGTACCGGGTGACAAATGGTTTATTCGGCAAGTATGTCGTGTGAAAGACCGCTTAAATTGTGCTGCTCGTCCGCGATTGGCTACTGTGTTCAGACGTAGCTTGCCAAAATGACTTCTGTTAATATTAGAAAAACTGAACAGCGAATTTACTTGCATTTCATATAAAACCATATCAGTAGCAGGCTAAGGCTATCATTCCATTATTTCTGAAGTGTTAATTGCAAGCAGAGTATTAAACAAATGCAAAGGCAGAATAAGCAATTAGGAGATCTTGGGGTTGCACCTAACTTGGATGGCGGGCAACACAGTACTTCTGTAAGATCAGAGCTGGTTCGACAGTGAGAACAGCGATGTCTGCCGCGGTCGGTATTTATTAAGAACAATCAGAAATCTCTGGTTTTTGGACACGTAACAGAAATAGTTTGACAGTACTTACGCAAACACGCAGTTCACTATTTTGTTTATTCTCTGTGAAAGTGTGAAGAATGGAAATCAGTGATTCATAAATCGGACCATAATTGTGCAGTTTCTCGTATTTCACTAATAAAAAGCGAGTAGCACCTCCTTTAAACAAGGGCTACAACTATGGAAGAATGCAGATTTGTAAACATTATTCAGAACTTGTGAATTTCCCTCAGTGCGGTGGAATCAGCACTGAAATCTCAGTACAAGATGTCTCAGAAGAAAGACTGATTTCTAGCGCATGCGCATAGAGCTCTTCAGAGTGGTTTGTACGTTAATCGCTTACTTGACCTTATAGGAATTCAGCTGATACAGAGGGCTTCTCGGCAGCGGATCGCGCGTTCTGTGTGCGAGAATTTTACACAAATGGTGATTCGGCGAATGCAGCACAGAGGAAATTTTGCAATGATCATGGATTGCCTAATGTAAATTCTTCTGGAAATGATCCCCTTATCGGAAAATTTATCTAAACGTTTTAGTAGAGCGGTTCTACATTGGCTAAAACCGAAATACGGGCGACCAACATCATCGTGACGATCCTAATTTCTCCATTCGTTGGCGAGCAAATTCTTTAAATGTGCATACATGGCAGCATCGAATTCTGCAAAATGTTCTTAAACTGCACGCTTGCAAAATCCGAACGGGTGCAAGATTTAAAGCCTCAGTATGACAAGGCAGTACGTTAATGATAGTGACAGAGTCCTCTTCATTTAACCTCTGGTTTTCTGACGAGGTTCATTTTCACGTAAACGGTGACGTCAATAAGCAGAATTTCCGCTTCCGGAGTGCAACGAATCCTAAACAAATGAGCGAGAAACTCATTTGCCCAGAGGTTCTCTATGGGCTGCGATGTCGACTCTAAGCTGTGTGGCGATGTTAAATGACTCCAGTGCCTGAATTCATAACTCTTTATAACCAAAGAACATGACTTCGAGATGGAGCCACTGCGCACGTCCAATGCGCCTATACTATGAGTTCATGAAGTTTTCCCTGGCAAATTTATCTTCAGAAGTATAACAAATTGGCCCCACTCAATGTAGATTTGAGTCTCATGGAGTTTTTCTAATGGGAATACATCAAATTTGTAGAGAGAGAGAGAGAGAGAGAGAGAGAGAGAGAGAGAGAGAGAGAGAGAGAGAGAGAGAGTTCTCTGGAGCAACTGAAAGAAAATATCCGTAACGAAGTAACAGCCACCCCAGTGTTTAGATGTCGTACGTCATGCGACATTTTGTTCATCTATTAAACGACTGCCGTAAACGTGTTGGAAATCACTTTAATGATATTTTAAAGGAGTAAATTCCTAAACTGTACACTTCAATTATAAAGATTTGGTCTATAGACTTCAACCTCTTCGACACATCGAATATAAACTGAGACATTCTGTACGAATGAGACGAGTGACATGTCGTTTGCTAACAGGAGGTGGTATGAGGTGAGGAAATTTGAGGGAAGGGATTCGTGTCCGTGTAGTGACGCGTCACCCAGTCGTGGAGGCTGCCACGCCTGGTTGGTAATTGTCACCGTTATTCTCCCTTTCCATTGCGAACACAGCAGCTCTAAGGTGTCACTGCGTCCTTTGCTAGGAAAGGTTACGCCCTCCTCCACAATTCCGTCACCGTTACAATATTTAAAGCCATACTGATCTTTGCACACAGTTACATATTTTAAAATAAACCACCACCACCACCACCACCACCACCACCACCACCACCACCACCACCAAGCGGAAAATGTATTCACCTAGCTATGCCACGTGTTGTCCGTAAGTTTGAAGCATCGCTACGAAAAATGTTTTCAGGTCATGTGTTCTGTCTTGGTACATTTTGGAATAGCACGTCACCAGGTGAGTTTACACAAGGTTCTTCGTTTCCTACATTTGAAGAGTATGGAAGCTGGGTTTGTGAAATCATACGGCAATATTACACCATCACGTGACACTGGTTAATGTTTTCGTCGGTTCGGCAGCTTTATCAGTCCAGTCAACTTAGCATCGTAACCGCACGGACTAAACTGATTAAAATAGCTTTGTTACTGACGTTACAGAGAGTCGAGACGTGCTCTTCATGCTGTCTATTTTGCAGATATCTGCAGACCCTTCTCAAGCGAGGCTGGCGGCATACTTACAACGCTGCTCCCCTACCACTGCAATCTGTTACAGTGCTGTGTGTATCTCTATGATCCCGAGACCAAGGAGCAAAACCTGGAGTAATCACAACCGAAAAAGGCCAAGGTGCCGTCACTGTGTGGTGCGAACAGGTTATGTCCCGTAAGCCGTCGGTGCACGGACTGTCATCGAACGTCAACGCTGAGCCTGCTGAGTTCAACGTCTACTGAACTCTCAAACTATGCGACTTGGGCCTAAGCCTGCCTCAACGTGGTTTATGCGATCGCAAAGCGCTCCGGTGACAGTTGTCGGCTGTATATGGACCCCACCAGCTCGCACTGTTTAGCAAACGGACACCAGTGAAATTCCGATATTCGCTCTATTAAAACGTGTATTTCCTCCCTTGTTCATAAGCTAGTCCTGTCTGAGGTACACATAAATTTCAATATCTGTGCGCATATAAGGCCAAAAGGAAAGTACCATGTTCTATCACTAAGGAAGTAGGCCTATAAAAGTTCAATTACAAACAGTGCGCCAAATTCTTACTTTATCAGTCTTCCTATTCAGCAGCAGAATGTTTGCAACGTGTGAAATACAACACATACAACAAGGAAAAGCAAAATATCTTCCTGGAAGTAATGCAAGTTGTCTTTTAGATTAAACCAATCGAAGAAAACTCGTCAGAAAGAGCGCGCTTTTATTACATACATCTAATATTATACCACAATATACTTTTAGTACACTAATAATATCAATACCTATTAGATAAGACGAAGGCAAGTAATAATTTTTCAATCTAGAGGGCCGCGAATCAGCAACAACGCATTACCTTCCCATTCCACGACGCTACTCATTGCACTGTAACGAACATACTTTGCATTTTACCGTCTCCTGAAAGCTTTAGTCGCAGGTATGTTACTGACATTTAACAAACTGAATAAATAACATTGCAGTTACTATGGATGCTCAGTGTGCCATTGACTTGAAACGGCATAATTCCATAATACAGAAGTTACAATAATTTTTTAACCATCAATACGTTTCATGTATTTTAATATAACAAGTCATACAATTAACGGCGGGCTTTCGAGAGATCAATTTGCTGATGCTTAGATACGATATATATACATATGGGCTCCAACTGAAAGCAAATGTGGCGTCCCTCCATCTCACTGGTCAATGTTCCAACGGACGTTTAGAATATCTGTCACGCTAGATTTGCTCTGCACGTTCGGAAAGACTCCCCAAGTGCTTTTCCACGCTATGACGTCAGACAGACGGCACGCTCAACGGTCGAATGCACAGTCCGTGTGCCGACTGCTAAAGAAGCACAGTAACGCATTAGCGAAACTTAGCGACGAGATGATGCGGGTCCGTAAACTGCCTTTTCTCCTAGCATGGCAGCCGGTAACTCCTTCAATAAAGAACCACTGCGTGGCACTTATTTCCAGAGTGATTGCGAGCTGATTTTGGGGGTGGACTTCTATATCAAAAGTCTCAAAGTCATCCACAGCTGCGAAAAATGTGTGCGCATAATGTGAATATGTACGGGAAGACTAGCCCCGCCACCAAGTTTCATCGTCTCAACTTTCTTCAAGGTGGTGATCAGAATTCACCAACTTACCCTCTTAAGGCTGACTAAGGCGTAATTTGTCGAGCCTCTCCTTTGTAGATCCTGCTCGATCTCACTGCAGTCCGATGTAGCACGTTAGAGAGGGACTACACACACGTGTATTCAAGCTCCACAAACCGTACGAGAGATTTGGACAGGGCCATTGCAATAAACCTTATGGAGTTAGCCCTTTAGATCTTTAACGTACGGACTTCAGACATGGAGGCATTGTTGTTTGTTGTTGTGGTCTTCAGTCCTGAGACTGGTTTGATGCAGCTCTCCATGCTACTCTATCTTGTGCAAGCTGCTTCATCTCCCAATACCTATTGCAACCTACATTCTTCTGAATCTGCTTAGTGTAGTCATCTCTTTGTCTCCCTCTACGATTTTTACCCTCCACGCTGCCCTCCAATACTAAATTGGTGATCCCTTGATGCCTCAGAACATGTCCTACCAACCGGTCCCTTCTTCTAGTCAAGTTGTGCCACAAGCTGCTCTTCTCCCCAATTCTATTCAATACCTTCTCATTAGTTATGTGATCTACCCATATAATCTTCAGCATTCTTCTGTAGCACCACATTTCTAAAGCTTCTATTCTCTTCTTGTCCAAACTATTTATCGTTCATGTTTCACTTCCATACATGGCTACACCCCATACAAATACTTTCAGAAACGACTTCTTGACACTTAAATCTATACTCGATGTTAACAAATTTCTTTTCAGAAACGCTTTCCTTGCCATTGCCAGTCTACATTTTGTATCCTCTCTACTTCGACCATCATCAGTTACTTTGCTCCCCAAATAGCAAAACTCCTTTACTACTTTAAGTGTCTCGTTTCCTAATCTAATTACCTCAGCATCACGCGACTTAATTCTACTACATTCCATTATCTTTGTTTTGCTTTTGTTGATTTTCATCTTATATCCTCCTTTCAAGACACTATCCATTCCGTTCAACTGGTCTTCCAAGTCCTTTGCTGTCTCAGACAGAATTACGATGTCATCGGCGAACCTCAACATGGAGGCATTAAGTACCTGTAACTGCCACTAGGGAAAGAAATAGTTTCTCGTTGAATTGGCAACCATTTCAGGAATGCTGAAACCACATGGCGAGAATTGTGTGCCACGCAGGGACGACCGCTACCCGCGAGCACGCCGTCTTACCGTTGCGCTCTCTCAGCACCACCCATTCTGTTTGAGGGCAGTACACTCACGGGTTCTCCCAGCGGGTGTGTGAGTAATACCACTGGGAGAATAGCGTCTTAACGATGTATACCAACTGACCGCGTAACATTCAGTCGCTTACGCACCAACTTGCATAGTCTTGAAAATAGGTTCGGCCGCCCAGTGGCACTTTTGTCCCGGACTAGCGTTAGCAAATTATTAGGTGCCAACACCAATGACAAGAAATGTGCGTCAGGTCTGGAGACCATTACACAGCTAGAACCCTGCGTAGATAAGATACTTACGCGGGTATCTAAGCACTTTAATTCGTTTGATAGCACGCCTGAATTTCCGACTGCTACAGTTTGCTCTTAACATCGAAGATTTGCTGGTAATTAAACTTCGGACTCTTACATTGGTGCATATGTCTGCAGTCCTCGACACACAGCGTAACCATTCTGAAGAGAATTAACAGATCATTGATAGGAACATCTTGATTTTCACATGTGGGAGGGAGGGGGGGGTTCAAATCTGGTATCTTTGTGGTTACGCAGTTTGGAACGATCAGCCAATGATTCGGTTTGCTCCTGACCAATAGCGGCATGAATTGTTTCTGAAGTTCCTGTTGCCATTGCTGAGAATGCTCGACACAATGTGCGATACTCAAACAGTGCACGGGTTGTAACAACACCGGTCCACCGGCCCAAAAGTGCTGCGAATAATAATCTGCGGAATGATATCCGTAAATTTCACATTGGTCACGAACTTCTGCAGCGTGATGCAGATATTCGAGTAGACTTCCCTTTTACGTTTCTTTCAACGGTATAGACGGGCATGTGACATTTGAATATTTCGTGGAGTGGTGATTCACACTTTACGTCCACAGCTGCAGTGCATTTCGGTATCTTCACCGCCATCGAACGTTTATGAAGTTCCCTTGCACAGTGAACGCCTCACTGTGTAATGTAGCTTCGCGGCGCAGTTCATGATCGGTCCATTTTTGTTTGGGGAACCATCACATCAATAATCCAGGTGGTGCAGGGTGAGCCTACGGGAGTCAACTGTTTTGATACACAATGGAGCTCCACCTCACACTGCTCGTGAGGTCACTGGTACTCCTCAACACATTTGGTGGAAACTTAATAATTAACCGATCTATCCAAACCGCGTAACTACGAAGAACAAATTTGAACCACTCGTGTGGAAAATAAAATGTGTCTTTCAATGGTTTATTCGTTATTTCTCTTCCGCATGTCCTTACAAATGTTTTCACAAAGTTTCATTGTCATAAAGTTTCATGGCTCATGCATGCGGTGCCCTCGCTTAATTAGGAACACCGCCTTCACCCCGGGCCTTCGTGGCATCAGCCTGTGAACTCCAATGCGCAAACAGCACCGCCAGTCGCATGAGCATTAACCTCACGCAACAAACGACCGCCATCAGAAAATGGAGGCAGCGGACACGGGGGGTGGGAGACTTGGCTGCATTCCATCGTGCGGTGCCGTCTCGCCGGCAGTGCGGAGAAACTGCTACGAGCGGGCGCAGGCAGTGTCCGGGCCGCATTCCTCCCAGTCTGGAAGCCAAGGCCACGTCACATTTGCTTCCACACTGCTTAACGACAAGCTTATCGGCTTCTTGTATGAATGTGAACCACGTGTTTCGGCTAAAGTCCCTTCTAACAAGCAATATTCTTGGAGCTATGGTCCGTTCCACACAGACTTTGAAGGCTTTTTGGAAATGACGGCAAACAACGGTATTCTGAAACAAAGGATGGGGAGAGGCTGGCGTGGAAGGTTGGGGGGTCCGGGTGGTGGGTGCAGCGTAAGTCATGCTTTAATAGCTAAATCTGTAGAATACTTCAACAGTTAATTCAAACTAGCCCACACTGCCGCAGAGCTAACTATTTCTTGGTAGATAGTGACTGCTTAACACGTTATATAAGCAAGGATAAATTACAGGCATGGGAGCGTCCATGTCCACAGGCACGTCCATGATAGGGATGGGAAAACCGACTGATTAAAACAGATACCGGTATTTTAGTTCAGAATAATCGGTATTTTTCGGTATTTATATGACTTGTTATAACAGGTTTTAGCTATTAACATGATAAATTTTAATTAGCCATAGCGCAGGGCTAATTTTTTTCCTTTTTACATAAACCTTGTTTAAAAAAGAGTAATTTCTTTGTAAAATCTTCACTGCTTTTAAATCTTGCGTTTTTTTATAATATCGGGCGTTTTTATAGAAAATGGGAAAGCTATCAATGTTATTTTAGTAACAATGCCGACAGAAACGAACACTGGGCTTAGAAAGGACCAGATGGTCTGACCCTAGACTGAAAGCGATAGTGTCTCATATACCGTTACAGATTTATCTTGCATAATCCAGTTATTAACATTATCAATTTATTAATAGTTTACAATAAAAAATAAATTACGAGATTTACCTTGTACATGGAGTGACACAAAACATCTTGGAACGCAATTAATTTCATTTACTCTGGCGTTAATATAGGTCCAGTATCTTCAAAAAAAGTCAAAATCTTTCACTCTTTGTTCGATATATACGTTTATCACAGGAGATAATAGAAATAAAAACTTAAAATTGGTTATTTCACAAACCTGTTATTCTGAGAAATTTTAACAACCAGGTTAAACTGGCACGGAGAGAGACGATATAACAGAAGATAGTTTGTTTCAGCCGTAACCGCCATCCTTAGTCCATGCCCATTCTTCACATTTGAAAATAAAATAAATAGAATCAGCTGGAAAGTACTACATGTGGCTGGCTTACCATTAACAAAAACATGGAATATGCCCGCCAATGTGAGCTCAAGTAAATGCTCGTGAACAGTCCACACGTTAAAATAAGTGGAGAATGGGGCCGACATCGGCAGATTAACAGGAAACACCTCAGCATTCGCATGGGAAACGTGGATAACAGATAAGTCGCAAAATGTATTACTGCTCAATACGTATGTGCGGTCGTCCAAGTGATTTTCACAGTTCTCACAGAAAGTTTTCTTCGTTTATGTACTGCAGCGACACTATTTTCCAATTTCAGTTCTATAGCATTTGCACTCAAAATCAGATTGAAAACGTTAAAATTTGTTGCTATATATGTTCGCAGTACACGTTACAATAAACTAGTTTCAGCCGTGAAAAAATTACGGAAAAATACTAGGTTTCAAATGCGTTGTGCAGTAATAAACATGTGAGCGCTGCACACAATACGGTGGCAGTCACCGAACTCAACATTCGAATCACGGGGGAAATGACACGCAACAAAGAGGGAACTATTTCTATGATTTCACGTAACATTTACGGTCATCGTACAATAATCAAATGGATGTAAAACAGTTGTGTGTGCGCGCCTGTACAACATTAATACAGCCAAGCGGCACGTGACTATGGCTAATTACGTAACTGCACCATGACATTGCCTTCTGGTACAGCGCTAGGACGGTGATTTAATGCCAGCTGCGCTACCGGCCTCAACGTTGCAACTCTTATCAGCCGCTATCTATTTTAATATCTAGTCACGTTAATTAAATCGCTTGCCTGATAAGATAACAGCGTCGACAACCGTGTCCAATTTATATTGCAGAACATGACCGTTTTACTTCACCTTTCTTACGCTACTGTTAAAATCTAACGTCATTCATCGGCGAATTTAGGACAACTATCTTCTCTTTCCACCACTGATATATTCACTACTATGCGATACTGCATCACAAACTTTTAAGCTGTCAAGTAAGGTTCGGATACGTTCAGGTCTTATATTTTACAGCACCTAAGTGAGCCACAACTGCGGTACTATTTCTATGTCCCAGAGCTAGTGAAAGAGACGTAGTAGCACTCCTTACATAAATGTCAGGCATGTAGCAACAAGTAAGACCTATTACTTAGCAGCGATGAACATTCTAGCAAAAGCATAGCTGTCAGGGGGCCTCTTGATCCAGTGATTATGACATAGGAGTGAAGCTTCCCACCACTATTAACGTTGAGATCACAGGTTGAGATTCATAGGGACTCCTTAGAAAATTTAGTCCATCAACAAAGGATGTGGCTTACAAAACATTCGTTGGACGTATACTTTAGTATTGCTCATCAGTGTGGGATCCATACCAGGTTGGGTTGACAGAGGAGATACAGAAGATTCAAAGAAGAGCGTCGCGTTTCGTCACAGGGTTATTTGGTAAGCGTGATAGCGTTACGGAGATGTTTAGCAAACTCAAGTGGCAGACTGTGCAACAGAGGCGTTCTGCATCGCGGTGTAGCTTGCTGTCCAGGTTTAGAGAGGGTGCGTTTCTGGATGAGGTATCGAATCTATTGCTTCCCCCTACTTATACCTCCCGAGGAGATCACGAATGTAAAATTAGAGATTAGAGCGCTGACGGAGGCTTTCCGGCAGTCGTTCGTCCCACGAACCTTACGCGACTAGAACAGGAAAGGGAGGTAATGACAGTGGCACGTAAAGTGCCCTCCGCCAGACACCGCTGGGTGGCTTGCAGAGTACAAATGCACATGTAGATGGCCTACACACTGGTTACAGAACTGTGTGCGGCATCGAACACCGGCCCGCTAATCTAACTGCGCCAGGTGGTGTATTGGTTTTAACAGAAGTAGCGACTTTCTAACGCTGAACTAGTTGCACCATTCACCACTTCAAACTAGTGTGCCCTTAAAAAGTGCACGGATGCTCAACGTCAGTCTGAAGCAGAAAGACCTCTAGAAATGCACTACCTGCCTCTACAGTACCTCTAGCGCCGGTCTTCACGACTCACGTCACACGAAGCATCCATGTCAGAAATTTCCCCGCTCACGCAAGCATGAAGGAGAAATTCTGCGAGTGAGTTGTGGACAGCGTCCTCTGAAGACGACTGAATTCCAAAAGGTAAACGGAGAAGTCCCTGGCGTCGTTCAGTTACGCCTTTGCACAACTAAAAAAGAAATCTAGTGAAATTTCCATTTTCTTTGCAACACTGTCTAAAGGTTGACGGCAGTCAGTTCCAAGTGTGGTATTCACAATAAACGTTATGAATGGAATGTGTCCGCAGAATGAAACATTGTGGAGGCGACCGCAGACACGAAGGTATTCAGCATGTAACGCGAACTACAGACTTCTTTGAAATGAATAGTTTTTGGCAAAGCCAAGTGATGCCGTATAATACTATCCTGTAGTGAACGAAAACATGCAAATGCAGAAGAACCTCGCTAATGCGTCTCTTGCGAGACCGGGAGCATGATCGGAACGCAAAACATGTGGGACTATCAGAGCAACACTTTACTTAACCATAACATCACCATACAAGCAGCGCAACCTAAATTTTCAACTGGAAGTACTGTCTGAAACACTGTTCCATGTCACAGCAGCAACAACACGAAAAAAAAAAAAACGTCGACACTAAAGAATCTTAGTCTACTGTACAGTAGTGCCTGTACAGTATCGTACAGTACGAAGTTGTTACTGTGGGCGAGGATTTAACACTATGTACTTTATTACGGTGCTGCATTGACACAACTGACTCATTTTCTGCAGCAAGGTTTCTCGTGGGCAGCATTTGTAGTTCAAGTCTGACTCGTGAATGTCCTACACATGTTCGGGGGAACAGGTTTTAAGCTTACGTTTTCAGATTTCGGAAAAAATTCATTGGCAGCTGTTTCTCCAGCAAATCTCTCGCTGGAATGCCATTTTTTCGCACCGCCATAGTCGGCTTCCACTCGATATAAACTCATTTTTACCGTCTCCATCTAATTTTTGCTACAAAACTAGTGCCTTTTATTACTGGTCGCGATGGCGACTCTTTTCCATCTCTCCTGATAAAATCATCACCCACAAACCATTGTCTTTTTCACTTTTAGGGTTCTGGCATAGATTCACTTCTTTGTTATCATCAATCGTCATCGCGTGACTTTCAAAAGTTTCCTAATTTTTCTCCAGTCTTGAGGAGTTGTTACACTCTGTTTTGAAGAGACTCAGCTTTAAGTTACAAGTACTTTCTCCGCTAAGGGTAGCGTCACGTGTTTACGTTTAGTAATGCCATAATTTAATTTTACGCACTGTAATATGTAAGAACGGCCACTAACTTATAAAACGTGTGTGCACAACAACCCTTATTGATCGAGTAAGAAACAACTTATTTAATACTAAAACTGATCGAACTACCGCACCTATCATCGGTCAACTGCCTACTGATCCGTATCGCATACGATGAGTCACTGACAAATCGAAACACCGGAAATGGGATGGTCGGACTACCGCTGCGTTTACAGTAGTAACGACAACGGTTGCCAGATGCCTTCGCCTGGCGTCGGCCGACAGTTTTGTCAGAATGAGTCCAATCTCCGTCAGTTTTTGATGTATGAACTATGTTAGGTTTTAATCTCCTTGGGACGATAGATATCAGAACGCCTTTGTGCTTGGAGACGAGTGCTACAACGCAGCTTTTGTCATTAAAGCGATGCTAAATGCATGTGAATGAGCTTTAGGTTGGAAACAACGTGGCGTGTACCAGACACGTTTTACAAATATATGAATGGAGGGAGAAACTTTCTGTTACATACTCGGGATGATTCGTACAGACCTTGCAATACACAAACACAATCTCGCTCAATATTTGAAGTTGTGCAGACATGTTCAACCTTCAATGACTTGTCTTTCAGCATACGTGGGAAAGAAAATTGTGAATAAGATACTCTTAAAACCTTTCGCACTGAAGAATGGAAAAACACGCACCACATTTTCAAGTATCTAATTTAACAGACTTACCAGCCTGCTAACATAACAACGCCAGTAAGCAGTAACAATTTGCAGGCAGCTAATGACCACCTAGCACAACCCAAAGACAATTCACTGCAATAACTAAGACACTATCCCTCTCATTTCAACAAATTATTTTTTTGAGTTTATAATTTGTGCCTAAAATTTCCGATAAAGATTCTGCCTACTGGTTTTTTCCAGTAAACCTGCCATTTCAGTCCACAGACTCCGAACTATATCCCAATTGTTATATTTTTCATACTAAGGATACCACCATCTCCTTTCACTAAACAGTAACAGTCGCTGTTTCATGTTTTGTGGGCCTATTTCACCGAAGAAAAAACACTTACTAGAATTTCACCTGTTGTCCGAAGTCTGTACATTTGGTCGACGAGACTGGGTACATTGTGACTGCGCAGGTAGTGGCGCACTAATTTTATCAGATCAGCCGTCTGGCCGATGTCGGTCGTCGGCGGAATCCAGCGATATCAGTGCCAACTGTGACCGCAGTGTAAGCGGTGACTCGGATCATCCGAGATGAGATTAGCGAGGTTCTGTTGTGAGTTACCTTGCCGATTTCTAAGTCGGCAAGTTGGTAGTTATTCTTTCGCGAAAAGCATCTACTCGAGCCATTTCAGAGCAAGCAGTGTTTAAAATGCATAACGACGTGTTACTGGCGCTACACGGGCGGCCCTCGCAGTGTCTGCTGCAGGCGAGGCGCCCCCTATAAATAGACGGCCTTCGCTGCCGCCGCTTGCATGGCCACGGAGGCGCGGCGCCCCGGTCAAAAGCACGCCGCCGCCGCTGCACCGTCTGCTCCGGGCGCCTTTCTCTAACAGAACTCCTTTGGTGCTACCAACATTTTTCAATTATAAAACCCACTATATGATTCTTATTTCCTACGTTGTGCGATAAGCACACAGGGCAGATAGTAAGCCCGTAAAACGGCCACACAGGTCGCTTCGAAGCGCCTTACAAGGTGTACAACTGGTAGCAGGCCGCCACGTCAACCTATGGCGCTGATGTACGTGCAGAGAATGGTGTGTGCACTCAGAAGACGGAGGTCATGCGACACGTCGTAGTATCTCATCAAACCACCCTTTGTCCAGCATAGTGAAGTAAAGTAAAGCCGTCGGCACACGGACTGTGCGTCCCAACGTTCCCAGTTTCTGACATTGCGTGGAACAACACGTTAGGGAGTGTTTTCGAACGTGCAGAACAATACCTAGCACGACAGAAATTCTGAACGTGCGATTGATCGTTCACCAATGAGATGGCACAATGTCACGGGCACGCTATCTCCCTTCTTTGCAGAGTTGTGAGGCGCCATATTGGTATTTCAGTTGCTGCCCGTATGTATATATGACGTTCCTGAGCACCACCAACCTGAGGAGCTATCTTAAACCCGGCCTTAATTCTATGATTCGCTGTTATAAAATGACGAGTAACGTCATATTCGTGGTAAATATATTACTGTAACTTGCGTATAATGGGAGTATGCCATTTGGAGGTGACAGCATGTTGAGGATCCATTAAATCGCATTGTTCTTGGTACAATTTGTTATAATTAAATTTCAATTAGCAATATAGGTACGATACTCGCTTACAGAACATTTTAAGACTCTAGATAAGGATATATTTGAACCGTCGTCGCCCTACCGTAATAAGTAGAGTCAAATACAACTATATTTATGATCTGGTAGCGCTTCGCGTCCCGCTACTTCCAAACAATTTTTTTCTAACCTTTGCATGTTAATAGTTTCTAATACTTATTTTACACTAATAAGTATATACTATGATATTCGATGTTATGTAAAAACGAGTGCGCTCTTTCTGAGGAGTATGTTCCATTGGCGAAATCTACATGACACCTTCCACTACTTGCAGAACGGTATTTTGCCTTTTAAGTTTTGTAATTCACATGCTGTAGAGCTACTGCTACTGAGTAGGAACAATGATCAAGTAAGAATTGCCTTGTGGTTTTAATAAAAAGTGAGAATGATGTAATTTTCATTTTACGTGGGGAACTAGTATTGCATTATTTGTAATGTAACTTATATAAGCCAATGTATAATGCGTATCGAGCGGGCCTGGTTCTTTCCTTTTTTGCCTTATAACATGTTCACGGATATTTAAGTTTTTATTTATGTACTCAACAGACAAAACCGGACTATCATACGAACAAGAGAGGAAAGTCCTTTTTAATAGAGGTAATATAGGAATTTTACGCCCTTCCATTCCGTAAACAATTTGACATACGAGCCAGATACAGCAGACAACTGCCACTGGAGCGTGTTGCAATCGCGTATACCACGTTGAGACCTACGTGCCGTAAGCACAAGTTGCATCGTTTCTGAGCTGACGTTCGACAGCGCGGTCCGTGTGCCGACGTGACATCGTTTGTCGGTAACGAAATCTACGAAAGGGTGCAAATGCTCCCCAAGCAGCTGAGGGTCAGAGAACTGTCCATTCCATGTAAACACAGTCCACACCATTATGGAGCCACCACCAGCTTGCACAGTGCCTTGCTGACAAACCTTGGTCTATGGCTTAGTGAGATCTGCGCCACACTAACCCTACCATCAGCTCTTACGAACTGAAGCCTGGACTCATCTGATCAGGCCACGGTTTTCCCGTGGTCTAAAGTCCAACCGATGCGGTCACAAGCCCCAGGATAGGCGCTGCAGACAATGTCGTGCTGTTAACAATGGCACTCCACATCGATGGCCTGCTGCCACAGCCCTCTAAAGCAGAATTTCGCCGCCATGTTCTAACTGATTACGTGCGTCTTACGCTCCACAACTGCCGTTATTTCAAGCAGTGTGGTTTGTATGTTAGCACTGACAACTCTACACAAACACCGCTGCTCTCGGTCGTTATGTGAAGGCCGTCGTCCACTGCTTTATTCGTGGCGAGAGGTACTCCCTGGAGTTTTGGATTTTCGGCACACACTTGACACTGTGGATGTCTGAATATTTAATTCCCTAACTATTTCAGAAATGTCATGTCCCATGCGTGTAGCTGCAACTACCATTCCGCGTTCACAGTATTAATTCCGGCCGTGTCGTCATTATCACGTCGGAAATCTCTTCACATCACATGTGAGTAGGACAGCTCCGTCAATGCACTGTCTTTACACCTTGTGCACGCGATCCTACCGCGGTCTGTTTATGTCCATACTGCTATCCCATGATTTGTCACCTCAGTATACGCAGTAATACAAATGTTTCAACATTGTATTAAACATAGAACTTTCATTATATGCCGCACAAAGGCTACTTTATGTACAGCCACCGCACATGCCACGGACAATTAATCCAGGCTTTTCATTCTCGTTCACAACAGTGTCAACGAGTTCGTCCCGTTTTACGTCTTTTCGTGATGGTGACTACACTTATAACTGCAAAAAGCAGGCATGTTTAAACATGATTGTTAAAGCATGCGGGAGTGTGTGGGATAAACGACCGCATGCTTCATGACTGTACAAGCAGCCTGGCGTTTGATCGCATGTCGATTATGCATGCTTGCCCGAAATTTCGAGCGCCTGCATGCTTCAGCGTGTGTACTAAGACAAGGAAGGCTTGTGCAAGCGTTCGTCACTGTTTTTGTTAAATTACTTTCTGCACAGCTATTGTAGTTATTTCATAGAGAAATAACGATAATGTGACTTTTCGTAGCGTTTCTGCGGCGAATAAATGTGGTAAGAGTATATTCCTTTCTTTAACCACTCTTTGGTCCTCTTATCACGTTTCTTCGTTTTTCGTAACAAGCACAAAGTCTGCGAAAGCCAGCACTTTTCTAGTAACCAGCACGGTCGAGCTGTTGCGGCGCGAGGAAATTTGTGAACGCCTGCGCAAGCCCCAGCAGTTTCCAGCGATGACAGGCCGGTGCAAGCAACAGTGTGGCTGAGAAGCTATGCCGCTGCAGCCGGAGCCAAGTAGGGCCAACGCTAAATATACTGCCCGGTCGCGCTGCAGCCCTGGCGCTCTGCCCATCCCACTGCCCTCCTCCTTAGCGCATCCCCCCCCCCCTCCTCCCGTTAATCTAAACTAATGTTTTGCAGTTTCGCAAATTCGGCATCAAACTTCCATATTCTGCTTAAAATATCGTCACGATATTTGTATGTAGGCGCTCTAGGTCTTCAGCGCGGTCACAGACTGGTCCCACAAGTGTACATAGATTTGGAATTTACCTGGCCCTCAACACATCTTGATTACGCAGGATATTGCCAGTCTACAACTAGGGACGCTCCCCCTACTCTTAAGTACTGCAGTACGCAAATATCACGCAGCCGATGCTCAGCCAGCTTAGATTTCTCTCCATGTCAAGTACACAGCCTCATTTGTTGTTGTTGTTATGCTCTTTCTCCCCACAAACCAGCTCGCATCCATCCCTCCACTCGCCTCCCTGAGCCCTTCTGTCCCCTTGACTCACAACAATGAGACACTTCCCCACGAAGTGAAGAACACAGTCTCTGTTACATCATAAAAAAAAGCAACCCGTTTTAAAATTTTTCGAACACTGTTCCAAGAAAAACAGCGAGCTATTATTACAACTTATTTAATAAACAGAGCCGAGATCGCATTAGAATTAATTTCTTTGTGATGACCGGTTTCCATCTTTAAGGTATCATCAGATATACATTCCTCGATTACAGTAGGAATTGCTGGTGTGGAGCAGGTTCGCCTATGCGGGCCTGGAGAGCACTGCTGTGCTATTTTTCTGCTGCGCTAACCACATGGCCGAAAACAGTATTTTTCCTAAGCTCTTAGCCATATGGAGCTCACAATCCTGTCACCTTTTACTTCTGGCCACTACTGTAAATCTGGACGAAATCTGAGATAGGGTGCAGTACCCTTGTGAACAAACAGTAAAGGAAGCAAAAGAGAATTGGGAAAATGAGTTAACTTTGTTTCCCTGAGAATTCTCTCACGAGCTAAGCTGTACCGTTCTTCCGAGGTTAAAAAGCTTTTTTCAACCTATTTAATAAACAGTCTAATATCCTCGCGACAGATGAGACTGTCAGCCAGCCATACGACCGATGCAGAGTCCTCAAAAGACGATGAAGTCCTTCCGAGAGGGCTGCCCAGAAAATCTCCACATACTCTTAGACTCCTTTATCGCCATTGTTTGGTGAAGTCAGAGTATGCCATTCCGTATTGCAAATCTTTATTACTTGATGGTGTATACTGATCGAAGGTCTGATCCCGGAATACCAATCTCAAGATGCAGCTTGTTGGTAGCCAGTTAGGCCAGCCTGCCAGAGTTCATTTCTCGGGACGAAGACCACTGAACATCCACATTGCTTGAGGGCAAAATTCCAGATGTTCAGGACAAAGGAATGGCCAGGTTAACACTGGCCAAAAACTGCTCAAGATATTACAGATGAGAAAGGACTCACTGGTGTAGGAATGCATATGTTCAAAAGAACGAGACATGGCTACCGTCTCTGCAGTGAAAGCACTGCAGCCGTCTGGCAAAGAGCAGAGTTCATTACATTCCGCATGAACGTAAGCGAAGCCAGTCAGACCAGCAACGATCGGACCATGAGTATGGACTACTACTGAACCACGAAACACATCGAGAATCGAGAAGATTTGGTGGCAGAGGGCCTCATGTGGAACTGTCTCACCTAGTGACAAGTCAACACAGCTGTGTACAGGGGATGCACCACACAGATGTACATGAGCGGGCCTGAAGAAGAGGCTGTAGAGAGCGACCAGATGCAAATGGGACTTCCAGACCTGGGGCACTGTTGTGTAACTCGAAGGAAGAGACGGTAGTTCAAGTGCTCCATGGAGCAGCAGATGCTCAATACATGAGTGATCAATTGTCGTCGCTGCAGAACATGGAACGGCCTCCACTACGAGGCTTATAATGGTGTACTGCGTCCAGCATCTGTAACATCTAAGGTTATGCTGAGCAGTATGCAAGACTCAATCTAGATGGGGACTGGAACATTGCTTTGTAGCTGCAGCAGAGTAGAGTGGTCTGCACCCTAGCTGGAATCGCTGAAGCACCGCAGAGCGTTGAGATGAGACCAACATGTCTGCTTTAGACAAAGATGGGGGAAGCCATGTCCACAATGGGAATCAGCCCCATCAAGGGGCTGGCTATCAAGCTACTGATCTGGATTGCGATGCACTGTACGGTAAAGAGAAATGTCTGAACCAGTTCTTGGAAGCCGAAAACTGATAGCAATGAACGAGAGTCCAAAATTGTGCTCCTTGTGTTGCTCCCTGCAGTCTGCGTTCAGAAATGTTCATCGCGGACTAATAAAAATAAATGCGTAAGAGGGGGACATGTAGGTCCTGCACCTGCCACCAGACCACTGATCGCCACTAAAACGAGGGACACAAAACGAAACCCTGCAGAAGCATTCTGCTCCAGATGGGAGGTGCTACTGGAGATGCTAACCTGTACCTGGAATGTGCGACACGAAAGTATGTTTCGGATAAAAATCGGGAGCG
Source organism: Schistocerca gregaria (assembly GCF_023897955.1). NCBI lineage: Eukaryota > Metazoa > Arthropoda > Insecta > Orthoptera > Acrididae > Schistocerca > Schistocerca gregaria. Next base: position 182,869,949 of record NC_064928.1, on the reverse strand, counting down.
GGCCACGGAGGCCCCAGTCATGTAAGGTAGCAAGGACATCGTGGCGCCATGTGGTATAAGCTTTATGTACATCAAAGAAGACTGCAGCAAGTTGCTGACAGTGGGCAAAAGCTGTTAGGATAGATTCCGCGGGCTACAGTATCTGTAGAACGATCTCTGCAAAAACCAATGGACAGCAGATGTCCATTTGAAGAGGCAGTTTACTCAACTTCAAAGCTGAAATAACTACACTGTCTCGCCAATGGCGCACGAGGAGAATGTGGGCCAGAACAGTTCAGGCACTTGGGCTCTGGGGTGCAAGAACTCCCCATATGGAGAAGGCGGCTGCCGCAGTAGATGCAAGGAGAAGTCTCGTCACATCAGTAATATGTGAGAGCAAAACGGAGACCCCTGAAGCAGTGCACGGGAGGTGGGATGCAGTGTTTCACCTCACAACGATAAATCTTAACTTTTCCGGAAGGGTATCGGCCTCAAAAGAGGGGGTGGCAGCCTACATCCCTGTGACTAGTCCTTCCGTTTCACGGCCGTGTGGTCTCCGCTACCTTCAGAATGTCCGCCTGGCTTTCGGTGGACCGTGGCCACGACAGTAGATAAGACCGACTGACGCCCGAGCCGCATTCCTGTCCGCGCGGTACGGGCGGCAACGCTGCGCATGCGCACTCTTCCCTCCTGCCGACGCGCCACGGCTTCCTCTGCTGACGACAGCACAGCTCTAGCAGTTCACGCCAAGTCTCGGGCTCGGTTCGAGCCACTGTCTATACGCGAAAGGCGTCGTCACTTTCGTGACACTTTGCGATGGTAGCTATTTTCTTTCTTTATAGCTTTCGTCAAGGGGCAAGTTTCTGGTGTCAAACTTCGAAATGAGACGCTGGCACCGAATTATTGCAACAAAGGGATAAGGCTATTCAGGTTTCCAACAGAAAATAATCAGAGAGCAAAGTGATGACAAAAGTGTACAAGAGACCTGTGGAAACCAACCATACATTACATCTTGAGTCAGAAGTGATTAATTTTATAATTACGGCTGTAATTTTTCTGTAGAGGAAAAGAGCATCGCTAAAGAAGTCCTGCATTGCAACTGATTTTCTAACTTTTTAGATGACAGTTCCAGTGTTTGGATACACATTGTTCACTCTGAAGATTGTAAGGATACAAATTTAGAACTTTACAGCTGAAGTTCACTAATAATATCTCTGAAAGTAATTAACTCTAAGTTTTCAGCTTTCCTAATCATGAACAAATTTCTTGACATAAAAGCTGCACTAGCAATGTGTATCCTATTTACAACACTGTCCCAATGCTGCACTATATACCATATGTGACAGCCACACCTCAATGGTTATGGTAAACTACGTGAAATGTGGAGGTTTGGGACTTTTCCCGGAACTACAAAGTCAGCTTGGTATGGTGTCTATGACTAATCCACAAACTTAACAACGCAAGTTCCAATACAGAACTACCAAAAAGGCGCTATGTTGTCTGCTTTGACAAAGGAAGTCTTTCATAGTCCACTTTTCACTATAAACTGAGTCAAATCTCTAGATACTCTAGTCAGTATGAATTAGATGACTGACTAATGGGGGGGGGGGGGGGGGGGGGGCGGCGGTGGCAGCAAATGCACACTTTCATATCCACACACTTTGGGAATGCAGCTTTAACTGATGATTAATGTGTGTATGCACATGTGTGTATGCACATGTGTGTATGCACATGTGTGTATGCACATGTGTGTATGCACATGTGTGTATGCACATGTGTGTATGCACATGTGTGTATGCACATGTGTGTATGCACATGTGTGTATGCACATGTGTGTATCTTATCTGTGTTAGGGAGGCAGTGCTAATTACTGGACTGATTAACTTGTGCAGGGGCTGGGGAAGTGTTGTGGGAATTGGTAGGGTGTTAGATGCATTCTTTTGAGCACAAAAGTGCATGTACAACATAGTGACAACAGTTTAAGTATTATATGGCACTATTCTGCAGAGGTTAACCATCATCTTATTAGACCCAAATAGACAGTGCACACACTTATCTCCTGTGTTAATGTTTGAAACCAATGTCCAAGTCATGTGGCAGAGTGAATAGGTGAGTTCTTGTCAGTGTACACAGTGAAGCATAGCCAACTTACATTTTTCCTCATCTATAGCTGAAACAGAGCAAGTCCTTACCTCCATATTACATATGTAGTATTACAGCTAACCTAATTTCTCTTAAATTCTCAACACTAACGTACAGTGATATTTCTCTTCTATACATTTGGCCAGGTGAAATCATAATAAATAGTTTGAAAGATTGAACTAACTGCTCTGAAAGATTTCACCACGAATGAAGGAATCTTTACTGAAAACATTACATTTAATATAAAGGAAGAATGAAGGTACTGGTGCAATAACAAGACAACTTACATTTGCACACATTTAACTAACACAATTGTCAACGAACTGGAAAAATTTAACTGGTGTTTTCCAGCGTTTATTTAGTCCACAAAGTCACTAATAGCTTATTAAATAATGAAACAATGCTTTATTAAGATACTTATTTTAAAGCACTGGACTTTATATTGTGCGAACAATTTATCATTTCACTTGGCATTTTCCTCTCACATGCCTCACTGTACATGTAGAAGTAACTCTTCCCAAATCTGGAAACAGTTCCTAATTTGCTAAACTAAATTTGATGAAATAAATACCCACATATGACACTGCAGAAGTACCTGCATTATATGATACTACTATCACATACCGGAATATGATTACTGTTTGGTGCAATAACAAGGCAAAGCCCATACATGTTTGGTTCTTGCCCCAAATAATCAACGCGCATTCTCTACTTTATTCCGAATTTGCCACGTGGACGGGTCTCATTCTTGCACCATACGATCGAGCTATTTCAAACCATGCAATAGTAATAAATTTGCATTATCGGCCAGATGTGTTATTGGTTATTTTGCCAGTGCTCATAATTTAACTGTACTCCAGAACTGTTCGTCAGAAGGGTGGCGCCACTATTCAGCTAATCGAGATGGTTTCAATACAATGGCATCACGAGCGCCCTCTACTTTCGGAAGCCTACGTTATTGGGTCACAGCCGAGCCAAAGGAAACTATTTAACGTCAACAGCACGGCGGACGTACTGTGCCTGAATAACGTAGCGACTGCGAAAAACCCTCTCGGTAATTTAACAGAACAGCCTAGAACCAGTGGTGGGAGAGGACGGGAATTTTCGTTCAGGCGCGTGCCCGGCTGGTCGCGCGGGGCAGAGGGAAGAGGCCCATCTCTCAGCTAATGGCATCCGCCGGCTGCGCGCGGATGTTGCGCAACGCTTACGTCACTGCGCCGGGCTACCTGCCCCGCGTAGCACAGCCTTCTGCCGCCACTCCCAATTCTCTGCCCTTCTTTCATCAACCATAAACGTCAACTCTTCTGCATATCTACCTCTATCTTATTTGGTAGACTGTCAAAACCTACGGCCAGAAGTTTACAGAAAAGTGACAGAAAATCGACAACCACGCATAGAAGACTGGGCTGAAGGTGAGTCAAGACAAAACAGCATTTATCCAATTAGGAACAAAAGAGCAGCACGAATTTATTACGATAGGTGTCTTTAAGTTTAGGATAGCTCACCACTTTAAATACCAGCAAAAAAGGCTTAAAATGGACATCAAGAAAGAATACCAGTGGAAATGAAAACCATGTATTCCCTCAGGAAGATGATCAGCTCGAAATCAATATATACTAATACAAGAATCTACACTACTGGCCATTCAAATTGCGACACCACGAAGATGACGTGATACAGACAAAATTTAACTGACAGGAAGATGATGCTGTGATATGCAAATGATTTAACTTTTCAGAGCATTCACACAACGTTGCCGGTAGCAACACCTACAACGTGCTGACATGAGGAAAGTTTCCAACCGATTTCTCATACAAAAACAGCAGTTGACTGGCGTTGCCTGGTGAAACGATGTGATGCCTCGTGTAAGGAGGAAAAATGCGTACCATCACGTTTCCGACTTTGATAAAGGTCGGATTATAGCCTATCGCGGTTTATCGTATCACGACACTACTGCTCGCGTTGGTCGAGATCCAATGACTGTTAGCAGAATATGGAATCGGCTGGATCCCAACGGCCTCTTATCACTAGCAGTCGAGATGACAGGCATCTTATACGCATGGCTGTAAAGGATCGTGCAGCCACGTCTCGATCCCTTAGTCAACAGACGGGGACGTTTGCAAAACAACAACCATCTGCACGAACAGTTCGACGACATTTGCAGCAGTACGGACTATCAGCTCTGAGACCACGGCTGCGGTTACCCTTGACAATGCTTCACAGACAGGAGCGCCTGCGATGGTGTACTCAACGATGAACCTGGGTGCACGAATGGCGAAACGTCATTTTTTCGGATGAGTCAAGGTTCTGTTTACAGCATAATGATGGTCGCATCCGTGTTTGGCGAAATCGCAGTGAACACACACACTGGAAGCGTGTATTCGCCATTGCCATACTGGCATATCATCCGACATGATGGTATCGGGTCCCATTGGTTGCACGTCTGTCACCTCTTGTTCGCACTGACGGCACTTTGAACAGTGGACGTTACATTTCAGGCGTGTTACGTCCCGTGGCTCTACCCTTCATTCGATCCCCGCAAAACCCTACATTTCAGCAGGATAATGCGCGACCCATGTTACAGGTCCTGTATTGGCCTTTCTGGATACAGTAAATGTTCGACTGCTGCCCTGTCCAGCACATTCTCCAAATCTGTCACCAACTGAAAACGTCTGGTCAATGGTGGCCGAGCAACTGGCTCGTCACAATACGCCAGTCACTACTCTTGATGAACTGTGGTATCGTGTCGAAGCTGCATGGGCAGCTGTACCTGTACGCGCCATCCAAGCTCTGTTTGACTCAATGCCCAGGCGTATCAAGGCCTTTATTACGGCCAGAGGTGATCGTTCCGGGTATTGATTGCGTGAAAATGTAATTACATGCCAGTTCTAGTACAATATATTTGTCCGATGAAAACCCGTTTATCTTTTCCATTTCTTCTTGTTGTAGCAATTTTAATGGCAGTAGTGTATAACAGTTATATGCCCAGCAGTCACGTACCGTTCAGAAACCAGGAGCATAAAAAATATTAGAAGAATGAGAAATATGAGGACTAATCCTAATAAGATAATGGAGAAAGGGGGGGGGGGGGAGTGAAAGACGTAATCTACCTTTTGACGCAATAACCAGTAATACTATAAAAGAGCAAAAGAATTCAGTGGGCAGGGCATGTAGCCTGCAGGCCAGAGGAAAGACAGGGTAAGAAAGCATTTGAGGAGAAACCGAAAGCCACACGCGCCACTGTGTGATTAAGGCAGCACTGGATGTAAGAACTGGCAGCCCTGCAGACTGAAGACACTAGGGGGAACCGGGCACAAAAAGGAATGGAGGCAGTTTGTGAAAGCAGTGCGTGGTTTCTAGGGCCTGTGACCCGTGGATATGACAGACAGGAAACTTCCCCCGTGGTGTGTACCCCAGTGTGGAACTACTAAGACGGGAACAACGTCTGGCGTGGCCGACGCTGAGACACACCACATTAGCGAGGGAGCGGTGCAGTGGAAGTGTGCCGTCGGCTGCAGCGATCGATACTACCGCGTGGCGCTGCATCGGTTGACGTCAGGCGCCGTGCCTGCAGCTGTGCTGGGCTAGCCGGCATCACTTGCGGCCCTCTCTTCCCCACTCTGTACACCACCCCCACACGTATAGCACTGTTATTGTTACCTCCATATCATGGCCGACGAGTCTGCTTACATAATGGAAGAAGAGATTCATGAGCTCACGAACGACCCCATGCAGAAAAATCAATGAGATTCTCTGAAACGTTTCAGAAACCTTCGCCACCAAAACCATTAATTTTACTGATTTAGTTTTAAGTTGGCACAGTGGATAGGCCTTGAAAAACTGAACACAGATCAATCGAGGAAACAAGATGAAGTTGTAGGGAACTATGAAAAAATAAGCGAAATCTACAAACTGAGTAGTCCATGCATGCGCAAATAAGCAACATCAAGGAGAGCATCAGCACGTGAGTGCCATGGTCCTGTGGTTAGCGTGACCAGCTGCAGAACGAGACATCCGTGGTTCATATCTTCCCTTTATGATCTGTCCGTTCGTTCATTGACGTCTTTGTTCACTGTAGTTTAGTGTGTTTTGCGACCGCACCGCAAAACCGTGCTATTAGTAGATGAAAGGACGTGCCTCTCCAATGGGAACCGAAAACATTTGATCGCAAGGTCATAGGAAAACATGCCTGATATGATCTATACGACACTGATGACGGCATGTGCGTCACACGACAGCAATATGTTGTCGACCCACCTAACTTTTACACTTGGCGAATGGGTAAAAAGATTCTTCTACCTTGCCCGATCTAGGTTTTCTTGTGGATGTGATAATCACTATCAAAAAAGTAATGAAAACATCAGAGTGTCACATAAACTGCAACAAACGAATGCAAAAGTTTCACAGTCGCAGTTTTCCCTGTGCTCTTTCAAAATATGTTTTTAACGTTTTCAAATCTTTCCGTGTGTAGACCGTCAAATCCTGCATATGTCCAAGCAAATCTGAACATGTTGTGGAATTTTGGACAGTGAAGTTGATTATGTGTGAGTACCTGAACTTTGATAATTGACACACGATAACGTAAACAATACTGCTCTGTGCACCTGTGCTGCTTGGCAAAAAAAAAATTGTCTGAAAATAAAAAGTTAGTCTTGGGGGGAAGAACTGAACCAAACACCTCTCGTTCCGCAGCTGCTGACGGTAACCACGGGACCACGGCACTCCTGAGCTTACACCATCCATGATGTTGCCTATGTTGCACATGGACTACTCAGTTTGTATATTTTGCTTGTTTTTTCATAGTTCCACATGACTTCTTCCCGTTTTCTCGAGTGATCTGTGTTCAGTTTTTCAAGGCCTATCCACTGTGCCAACTTATAACTAAATCTGAGGGGGGTGCGATGGGGAGGTTCCCTTTCAAGTGAGAACAAGCTCTTTGCAATTGGTTGCATAACAGATTAAGCCCCGATCAGAGCGACCACAAACACCACTGGAAACTTGTACAGGTGCTGCAGCGCCTGTTCAGATTTCGCCACAAAATCTGTGTTTAAGCGATCACAGGAACAGAATTGCATACTAGACATAAAAAAAACACATGCCTAAGGATTTTAATGTGCAGTCAAACCGTGAGTTGTAAACGAACTGAGTGAAGATGTGTGAAAACATGATCAGGCATGTGGGCAAATGCTTGATGTCTTTACAACTCTTCCTTGAAGGGGAAACTTTCTCAGATGAGCGTGCAATATATAGCGGTGCAAAAGCAAGAAACTTATTTCTGCATTGAAGGAAACCTACATTTTTATGAAAAATAACCCATCTCATCTAGGCTGCAATGTTTGCAGCCCACTTGGTAGGTCCATATTTCTTTAAGTGTGCAGTGAATGACATCATCACATATTAGGTGGTTTGTTTATGCCATATCTGCTAGGTATGTGACTTCTCAGTTGTATATGGTACCAGTACGATGCAGCAGCAGCCCATTATGTATGAAGATAATTGCCTGTTACCCAGTACTCCATCTCTGATGGTCTTCCTACATTTCTTCTTCCAGTGCATTCATAACAGACCCTTTACCAGGAGTCTCTCCTCCCATATTGTCTCCATGTTTCATTTTCCCTATTTCCCTTTTCGTTTAGGTTATATAGGGTGGCACAGTTAAAATTAGCCCCTCCCCTTTTGTATGTGAATGCAATATTTTGGCTTCTGAAACAAACCGTTACAACAATGGGCAGTTTTATGCAATGAGCATTCGATAGCATTCTTCTGTCAACATTTCAGTTTATTTGACCAGTGAAGTTTGATGTTTCTCTTTGCAGTCTGCAAAGCAACTTCTAGATAGCCGAACGAAGGGAAATTGTGGAAGCAGGTTTTCTTAAGGAAACTCACGAAATTTCTGGGAATCAGGTCTCCAGATAGAGGACTACCAGCAGAGAGCAATACAATGTGTGAATAAAAGTTGGTGCACCTTTAGATCTGTGTGAAATGTAAAATGACATACTTCCTTCAGTTCACACACCAGAAATTATTGCAGGGATTTGCCAAAGAATTATTCACAGCCCACCGAGTTCTACATGTACATAGGTCCAACTGGTGCATATAAATAGGAGTTGCCAGCAGATATTGAAAAGTTAATATGAAGCCACACTGACAGTCATAGAGCTATTACAGGTGGGTGACAAACATGTACATTACTGCACATGGCTTTTGGCTAACAACTGTTTGTTGGACCATTTCCATTGCATCATGACTGATAACATGTAGTTTCATCTTTCTGCTAATGTGAATTCACAGAACGTTAGGTAATGGACACCAGAGACCCCTAACACTGTCAGCAACCACAACATGATGAAAAAATTTCATTTGATGCTGTGTAAGAGGAACTCATCACTGGATCAATATTTGACACTATCCTCAACACAGTCACCTACATGTAAATTTGATACATTTTGAGCTCACCTCACTGAACATTAAAGATAATACTACTTATAGCAAGGTGTGAAACATGCCACATGTCTAATGTATCCCTGAAACAAGTACACTATGTCTTCACTGAGGAACAATCTGTCAGCAAACATTTATGGCCAGCATGTTTGCAAGATTTAACACATGACTTTCTGTTGGGACACCTGAATAGCAAGGTCTGTGAAACAAATCCACACACAACACAGGAACTGAAAGACAACATCAGCCATGAAGTTGGTGCTAGTGATAACTTTACACTGGATGTACCAGAATATGCTTACATGTGCACAGCTGTGTATTTATGTTGCAAGGGATCACTTTCAACATCTTCCATAAATTTATTTATCACTGCACTTTTCATTGTAAATAAATGGTAGGCCCATTGCAGCCCTTCATTTATGTAATTTCACTCCATTTCCTTTATACTTACACTGGCTACATTTATCTGCACCCACCTGTATACTGAATAATCCTAAATCTTTCCTTATATCTTCATTTCTTATTTGATCTTTTCTTGTAAACCATTGCACTCTTCTTAGAAATCTTAGTTCTTCAGCCTGTATTCTACTTCCTTGGTGTTTTGTTCTTACCCATGTTTCCATTCCATAGCTGAAGGTTGGTACTGCCACTGTTTTGTGAAACTTTAGCTGGGTTTTTTCCTGGCTTTATTTTGCATACTTTCTATGATGGTTCCACATATGGAAATAAGTTATTTGATGTTTGGTCCACCCCATGGTTATATTCTTTGTAAGTGACACACACACACACACACACACACACACACACACACACACACACACACACACACACACACACACACCAATGATAGATACCCCATCACCCACCCCACCAACAAACCAAGTGGCAGGAGGTGACCACTTCCAAACTGGATCACATAGTAACTGGTTTAAATCCAGGAATAATATTTGCATTCCCTTAGGAAGGTTAAAACCTGGACTGCTGTATCTGCATTGCCAGTCAGGATGTGTGGTAATGACTTGTCAAGGCATAATCTACACCATAGAGCTACGGAGTCTAGACATGCCTCAGGGATGTGGCCAACACCCATGGCCACTTCACAGGTGCACTGAGGTACACAACAATGTGTTGGGTATGACAAATACAATTGGAACCTAAAACTACAACTTCTCCATTAGGCTTTTCTCTATTACTTTCGAAGAAGTATTCTATTTGTGGGTCCACAGCTGACAAAATGTTTCTTTTGGAAAATAGAAGTTCCACAGCTACACTTTTTATTTTATTTACATTTCACTCTTTGCTGCTAGTTTATCAAGCTTCAGAACTTCTATTTCCAAAAACGATTACTTTTTCAGCTGTCAGCTCAACAACATGGCTGCAATGAGTGCTTGAGAATCGTGTTGCATTCATATAAAAGTGTAGCTATGGCACTTATTTGCAAAACAACTATCTCCTCTTTGTGAGAGGCAAAGTGATGTTCACCGCCTTAAGTAGGCCTTTATCATTCAGGGTTTGTTTCGGATAAGTCATCCACTCTTGTCCCAATTTGTAACTTATAACATCTGACGTGAGTCCATAACTTTTGGGATTTCTACTGCCAGCAGGTCTAATGTAGGTGCATTATCACGTCCAACAAGTTTGCTTCTGGCCATAAAGGCCTTTATTGGAACTTGTTTGACACTGTTGTGCCTATCTGCAACTCAATACCTCCACTATATGGTGAGCAGTAAACTATTCTTCCCATAATATTGCCATCATTCCATCCTGAATTGTGTAAGTTTTTTTCATGTGTTCCCAAACGCCTTCAGATCCAAAAATTTCACAGCTCATAATCACAGCGATGGAAAAAGCGCTACATACCATGCGTTTTGGGTGCAATGTACATGTAGCCATAGCATTCGCCAAACAACCCTGCTAAGTTTGCGCACATCGCATTTTAATGTGCACAGCATACCAGATATTGGCCACGCGAGGTTAAAAATTCGTTCCGAAAGCGCACGCTATTCCGCACCTGCGTCACACCAGCACGAACGCACGTTAACACGGCACAGTTACGTCACGGCTATTGAATTACAACGGTCACGTGACCACAGGTTGTCAATCACGCGCCGCATGTAGCAGCTTCTCCGCCAGTACGCACACTTACTTATAGTTCCTCCGTCACGATTGCATTCAAAGCACACAGTCGCTTCCAGTGCAGTGACAACACACGGCAACCTAGTCCTACTGGTTCCAGTGGCTCAAAAATGAAATCTGTGTTGCCGTTTTAGTCTTGCAGTTGGATATAGGCTCGGTCTTCTTTTAATCTACTTTATTCGACATTTTCTGTATTACTTCATCTCTCTCCATCTTACGAGGGGGAACTCAATAGTAGATTGTAGAACTGGCGAGAATATAAGAAATTATTATGTGGTATTTAATAAAATTGCTAATTCTTGTAGTTTTTCAACTTTTCGCTTTTAACAACGTCTTCATGTACCTTAAAATGCAAATGACAGTCTTTAAAGCAACTTCGACAGCTTAGGTAAAAATCGATGCATAAACAGTACATTTATGTACATAATAAAGTTGGCTTTAAAAATGAAAAACAATGCACTGATAAATCAGTCTAAAGTTGTTTGAGTGCCACCATGACCTCAAAGTGAAGAGATTTAAATGGCTTCAAAACTTGATGTATCTGGCTTATGTACAAACAAAAGCCTGCACATTCGGAAGAACGTGGCAGTGAGAACACATGCCTTTTTAATAACATCACGGAGATGGCAGGCGTGAAGTTCATGGCTAAGTTTCATGACGTAAATTTTATAGACCACTTTTTAAATCTATTACTGAAAGTAATACATTCCAGGTTTCCAGGACGCCTTTAACTCTTCAATTAGTTCAAGGTCAGTAACAGAAGCACAACTTCTCTCTATCCGACCGTGAACGTTCTAATTAATCTTTTTCTTGAACGATTTCATATTGTTTCTCGACTGGTATCCGAAGACTTATTCGCGCCTGTAGCAAACTGGTTAGAAAGACCTGCGCCAACCGCAGAAAAATGTCTACGACCTGAACACACAGGCAAATCGTGAAAATTACAGAACCGCTTTCCCTTCTTTCTACGGCAAAGGCAGCATGTGAACTAGAGAGCAAGGTTACAAAATGTAATGGATGATCCTGCAAAAAGCAGAAAACACCTTATGCGTTTGGCACCAGCTATGATTTAAGTTTTTTAGCTGTTTCGGTCCGTAAACAGATTGCACTTCACAATATCAACGTTCTTCAGTCTTTGGCTATTCTTCCCTGGATATACTCTACATTAAGACGTTATGAATATAATATGCAGTACGATTAATTCGCCAAAGAGCTCTTCGATTAAGACCGCAAACTTTGGCTAAAATGTCCTTGTTTACCAATGAAAATTTCAGGACAAACACACATTAATGCTTATATTTCCCAAGCCATCCCTTCTGTCTATTACAAGACAAACTTTATTGTCTAAATTTATGAAATACGGCTGCTTTAAGATAGACGATACATGCATCTGGCCCATAGGACGGCTTCTTAAAAGATAAGTGTTCAGATTTTCACGACAAGCTTTTTATCAGATGAAATATTAATCAAAAAGCAATTACTCAATAACATTTCGAGTCCTCTCTGGGGAAGACTTTCAAGCCAACGGAAGATTACGCTTTCTCCGCGTAGCGACATAGAGAGAGAGAGAGAGAGAGAGAGAGAGAGATATTTCAACCGTACAAATCAAAATGCGGCACGTTAAAGGGTTTCTTTAAATGCTTCTTTTCTTGCACGAAACTACCACTTAAGGGGAAACTCTCCATCGCACCCCTCGGATTTAGTGGTAATATGGCCCATTGGATAGCCCGTCTACAACTGAACACATGTCAATCAAGCAGGAAACAGGAAGAAAGTGCACTGAACTGTGGAAAAAAGAATAGAAAGAGTGCACTATCCAAATTTAATATGTGCAATATCGAGTGACGTCAATGACAGCTATGTAGTGTGTGTGATCACTAAACCCGCGAGAAGGGACATCCAGGTTCAAATCTCCCTCGATTCCAATATTTTTCACAAAATTACGAGTTGATCTTCCAGTCATTGACGTCTCTGTTAGTATATTAAAATTTGTGTGTGTCGTTTAACGATGGGACCTATAGACATACGTATCTCCTCCTTGTTCTACACAGCTACCACACATACCTCTTCCGTTTAGTTTTGGAAGTTTTGACTAATTCCTTCGTTGTAATATATTTCACTATCACAGGATGAGTCATGAGGTAAGAAGATCTTATCGTCGCAAGTAAATGTGATAGATAGCGAGAGCAGGCGAGATGCCACAGAGTCCTCTCACAAAAATGAAAAACGTATGTATGCGTGTGTGTGTGTGTGTGTGTGTGTGTGTGTGTGTGTGTGTGTGTGAACTATGTCATAACGAAGAAATTCAACTTCGTTACACGTCACTTTTGCAAACTGACAATGACAAAAAACTAAATACAGACATGGCAATGACCGAACGGACAGTTCGTAATTTTGTGAAAAAATGGTGCACGGGGGAGATTTGAACCAGGATCTTCCACTTCACAGTCTAACACCGTGACCACACAACCACTACAAAACTATCATTAGCGTTGCTCGATATTGCACACCATAAGTTCGGACAGATCACTGTATTTTGCTTCTTTTTTTCACAGTTCATTAAGCCTTCTTCCTGTTTTCATGTTTTCATGTTTGATCTGTGTTCAGTTTTTGACGGGCTATCCAATGCGCCAACTTCCTACTAAATCTGAGGGGTGTGCGATGGGGAGTTTCCTTTCTTAGGACGTCTTGGTATGTGGACCAGAATGTTTCCACGCGTCTCCTGGACGCAAGCTCCGACATCTTCGGAAATTTCCAGAAAGTGAGTTCTCACTGCCACAGGACCTGTCTCCGTTGATACTATATGAACATGTCAAGAGAGATTTCGCTGTCATGTTCAGTTGGCTGAATTAACTAATTTAAAAGCTTGCACTGGCTATACACAAGATTTGAAGCAGCTGTTTAGAAATGACCGATTGCTGTGTGTGTGTGTGTGTGTGTGTTACTGCGTACCTATTCTGGCACTAGAAGACTGACTTTTCAGTTCGCAAGGCGTTTTACGATTAAGGACGTAACTTACACTAACGAGGAGAGGTCCCGAGCGGTGGGATCGACATTGTGAAACTACCTATATGGCGACATACGTTATAAGATCCCAGCTATCACACCCTATAGCCCCTGGTGGGGCCCTCGTCTGATAAAAAAAATGAGGTTTTTATCAACACTGAAAAGGTAATGTGAAAGGCTACACCTCGGCGTGAAGGTCGTGTGTTCAAATCTTATTTTGAAATTTTTATCGAAATTACTTTTATCAGTTTTATCCACTTAATTGGTTTAAGTATTTTTTATTTTCATTACTTTGATACATTTTAATCATATCAACTTCTCTCTTTCTTTGCCCTCATTTTCCTTCCTACCATTCTTTTTCCGCTTGAAATTTTATTTATATGATTTATATCAGTCTCATGTATAATTCTGGTTTAAATTCCTTCGTTTTACTCTTTTTTGTCCACGTTACTGCACACATTCCTATTCTTCATTTTGCTTAAATTTCATTTACAATCCCTTCTCTCGTTTAAATCTTCATCTTACTTCGTAGTGAAATAGGAATTTTGGTTATGTTTTATACTTTTTAGGAGGCTTACCATCCGAAAAATTTATATCTTGCAACGAAATATACATTCTGACACCATTGCAGTCAATATGAATGCATTATTCCGTCTGGTTTTTGACCGACAAATCGGCATTTTCAAGTATTTAAATAATATAACAAATATAATTAAATTCACATTCACAAAACTCCAAGTGGAAAATGAACGACAAAGAAAAACGAGAAATTAAAATCCATGCGATTAAAATGTTAAAAAGGAATATAAATAAATTACGCACATTTAAACCAATTAATTGAATACAAGTAATGATCAAAGTCATTTCGATAGGTTTAAAGTAAAACATTGTAAGCACCGGATGAGATTCAAACCCACAGCCGTCAGCACAGGAAGTCCTTAACCGAGCCACTACCAGTCCTCAAAATCCTTCCATTTTAACGCTATTTACGTTCACGTAAAATTCCGAATATATTTTCATCGATTACTTTCATAAAGAAGGCCCGTCAAGGTGACTGGCTGCAGTGTGTGATAGCTGGGATCTTCAGTTACATCACCATATAGATGTTTTCATAAAGTCGATCCCACCGCTGAGGATCTCTCCTTTTACGTTTGAATTTTTAATCTTTGAGTAAAAGAACCGCAGACTGTATAAGTAGCTGATTTTTGAATTTGAAAAGGTACTTATTTCTTGCATATTTGTGTAGGTAGTCTGCTACACGATCTGTGCACTGGGGTATCCAAATCGTTGTCGTGGCAATATTACCTCGTCTGAAACAGATTTCCGTACAAGTCAAGATCTCCAATAAGGAGTAAGTTCACGGGGAAACGAAACCTAATAATGACAACCTGCGGAGGCCAATGCAAGGCGCACGATTATACACTTCTTTCACAATGCAAAATGATAATTCCAAGTGACTTGGAAGTGAAACTATGAGAAAGAAGGCAGTAGTATACTTTTCTGTCACCAAGCCAGCACGGAGACACTGAAAATATGCAACAAGTGTAACATTTCTTCCAGCAAAGGCAACCAACTTGCGGAACTGAACACTGACTTCTAGCAGCTGGTCGGCTTTCACACGCGTCTTTCACTTTGGGGATCAGTCGGCTCACTAAACACCCATCAACTTTTGAGTAATCAGCGTCATATTGCAATAGTTGGAGGTACATGCTCCTCAGTTGTCTTTCCTTAATTACAGCTGCTAATTCACTGTTTCCTTTATATATTTTGAAAGTTTAAATCGCTGTCAAAGCGAAAGTCAGACATGGCACAGAAACCATGTTCTCGATATGTTTCTTTTGGGGTACAGTTATGATTCGGATTGTTTTACAATGAGATCTATCAGTATAGGAAATTTTCCTGCCTGGGCAGGAGGCAGTATGTTAAGGCAAGCCAGTTACGGAAGACCATTGTACCAGTTCATGCATGTCTGGCTGGATTTGCAAGAACAAAAGGCAAATTCTAAGGGCAGTCGTATCAAGCACTTACGAAAGCCGCTAACTTGCTTTGCTAGCAGCAACGTGTCAAGTAGCCTGTTCCACGTTGGGCCACAGCTTTCTCCGCAGCGAGGCGTACTACCAGCTGTGCAACTAGTTTCAAAGTGCCAAGAGTCGATCACGCCCACACCGCATTACAGCGAAGAAAAAACTTAAAATACTGGTTTCAGCAAACATTCTACAATTGAGGGCTAACGCCCCATTGGATTTCCACTTATTTTTCAGTTTTTCTATACTTATACTTTGTCTTCGTGGTGGGTGAACACTGCGTGTAATTCACGTAATCTATAGAGTAAGTTTGAGCAAAATCTGCCAACTCCAATTTAGACTCACATTTAAGCAGAATGACGTGTGGATCAGCAGTTATGCCAGCAATTTTATTTATCCAGTGAAATTATCGCTTACGAAGATATAGGGAAAAACATTTTAAGTGAGGAAGTGACTTAAAACTTCCCATAAGTTAGGGCGATTTATAAATCTACATTTCAGACTAGAGCTAAACTTAGAACTATTGCCCTAACTGATTACAGATGCACAGTTTTAGAATCTCCTTACAGTACAACAGTTTTATGATACCTATATCAACAGCATGGCACCATCTAAACTTTTAAATGAACTCTACATGTAAATTATACAACTTAAGAACTTTATGTATGACTCTAGACAGCTATAGAAAAATAACTAGATTACGATGAATTCTTTGGCGAACTAATATCTGAACTAAATTTATTGCAAGAATAGGGAGAGGGCTGTGGCAAGTGATGACACTTTAACCTCAAAAATAAATTCTGCAACACCACTTAGAGTTCAACGCACACGACACAGCTAAACAGTGAGTCTGAAGCTAGTTACTAGCAAATCCACATCTATAAGTCTTCCGGATCAAACCTTAGCAATATGGCAACATAATAGGGCCTACTACAACGGAGTCTTTCTTTTTTTTTTTTTAAAAAAAAAGCCAGATAACCTACTGTAGTATTTCCAAAATTAAATATTCATCATTAAAATTTTAAATTAGACAGCACATAAAATTAAAGTAACTTCAGTTTTAGTCTGATGTTAAAGTATTCCACACTTTCCTCCAGGAAGAGTAATTACTGGTCTTTGAATACGGTAAGAACTAAATTTTTTGGACACTTACCTCCGCATGTAGGTAATAAAGTCATATAAAATGGTGTCGCCCAGCGGGACGGTAGAAAACTCCGATAAAAAGCAAACCCGGAGCAGAGTACCGAGATTAAATGGTGAATCCGTTAGGACCCACCTACACCTACAAAATAAGAACCTTAATCAGTAACTACTGACACTATAAGGCTTCAGGTTCAGTCTACTACGTAGCACGAGGCGTAACCAATTTAAATATTATTATTTTTCTAAAATCGTTCACGTCCACTAACACACTTCCTACTCACTTTCCAGGTTGAGCCAGAAATAACACGCAATCTAACTTCGAGATGGTAACACGAGCACGCGATGGGCCACGTTCATAAATTCTCTGATACTGCTGAGTTGATTAAAGTGCTTGAGCACTTAAGTTTTTCTCAAATCCTATTTGAATAAAATGCCATTTTTTTCGTGTTAAACAATATAAAATAAATGTTTCATAGATGTTGAAACTATCTAGAGTTTTCATACTTAAAAAAATAAGAATTCTGTAACATTTCAGAAAGCACCCAGAACAAAACAGCTTCGGGTGTCTACGTAGCAAAGTCTCTGGTTGTAAGTGATAACATCATATCTGCCATATCATAACAAATGAGTGAGAAAGAGTGGTTGTGTAAGAAGTGTGGAAATTGTGTTCAATTTTTTATTTAATCTTTTTTTTTAATTTGGGTGTGAAGCATAGTCTAAATTATTATTTTCTCCGTTTATCAGCGCCAAAACGTTTGACATGAGTGGAAAATACACATGTATCACTTGTCGTGTTGCGTTTACCAGTGCGGAAATACAACGAATGCACTATAAGACTGACTGGCATCGATATAATTTGAAAAGAAAAGTTGCAGAGTTGTCGCCTGTGACAGCTGAGGAATTTCAGCGAAGAGTACTGCTGCAGAGGGAAGAAGATAATGATTTAAATAAGAACTGTTCTTTTCATTGCGATTCTTGCAGAAAGCTTTTTAATACTAAGAACGCCTATGAAAATCATTTGAATTCGAAAAAGCATCAAGAAAGTTTACTAACTAATAGTTTCAGCAGTTCAGGAACCCCAGAAAAGAAGAAACCTGAAAATGATGTAGATTCAGAAGATTCCGAGATCGAAGAGGTTGATTCAGACGAATGGGACGACGACTCTGAAGATAACCCAATACTGAATAATAATTGCTTATTTTGTTCACATCATAGTAGAAACTTAATGAAAAACTTGAAGCATATGTCTGTTGCTCACTCGTTCTTTATACCAGATGCTGAATACGTGGTCGATTTGAAAGGTCTCCTAATGTATCTGGGTGAAAAGGTTTCACAAGATTTTATGTGCCTTTGGTGCAATGACAGAGGCAGAACATTTTATTCTGCTGAAGCGGCAAAGCAACATATGCAAGACAAAGGTCATTGTAAAATGTTGCACGAGGGTGAAGCACTGACAGAATACGCAGATTTCTATGACTACAGCTCAAGTTATCCCGACCAAGATAAAGATCCAGATGAAGAAGTGGATATCACAACATTAGATGATTCTGATTACCAGCTTGTTTTGCCTTCTGGGACAGTAATAGGTCATCGGTCTCTCTTGAGATACTACAAGTTAGTATTGAAAATATTAATTATAAATAAATTTAAAAAAATAATTGTTCAATTTTGCTTGTTTCACACTTCTGAGTTTTAGTGTATGGTAGCATTGTCAAAAAGGAATTGCACTGGAGGAATTAGGTGCCTTCTGATAATCTTAAGACATAAATCAGTACATTGATAAGCTTTGGTACTTGTTCAGCAAACTGAATGATGATCAATGTGTAAATCATACAATTTCACAGCACAGGAAAATATCCTGTCTGTTGAATTCTAGTTGATTAGCCCTTAAAGCTTTTTCAAACTGATAATAAAAACATGTTTCACAGGAGCTGTTATTGACATGACATAGCTATAATACAATAGTAACTGGCACGTGCTCTTGACAATCTCTGTTGGTCCGAGATTTTTTTTCCGTAATGCGGTTTAAAAGTCATTAACAAACTAAATGCAGACACAGGAAAGAAGTAAGCATTGCCATTCCTGCAAGTTATTTAATTTGTGTGATGTTCCAGGCAAAACTTGAAGCCGGAAAGTGCAGTTGCGACCCCTCACCAGAAGAAGCTTCACAGAGTTCTGGCACAATATAGAGCTCTAGGTTGGACAGAAACACAGCAGGAATTGGCTGCAAGGTAAGATGCTCACAGAGCTTACCCATGTTGTTGTTAGGACCTATGCTTGGTCCTCAGGACATCCAGTTTTGCTGTAGCTGAAACTGTTGAGAATTTTATATGTAACTGCAATCACTAGGCCTATACTATTTAATAATTTCAGAACATGGTCATTACATCCTGCTCATATTTTGTTGGCACGTTAGGGTGAGAACAAGGTGTAGTTACAACAAGAAATGTGCCTGAAAATAGTAATATTTGGAAATCCCATTTGCATTATGAGTGTAATAAGCGTATTGATTCCTGTATATTTAATATATCATTACGTTCAGAGGTGTTCAAAAACAGCTTTTCCTTTTACAGAGAATTTTAGCTGTTCTGTGTTGACTTACGTACTGCACTTACGATGAGCCCCCAGTGAGTGGGCAGGTATATTTCTGTATTAGAAAATTAGACTTTCAGTCTGCAGAAAAAAGTACATCACTATTAAATTGTTGGGTAATTAAAATATTATTGCAGACTGAGAATCAAACCTGTACCTCTGGCTTTTGTGGACAGTGTTTCAAGAAATAGTCACTCCACAGGGGTCAACGGAGGCATCCAATCCCACCTGTCGGCTCTGAACCATGACATATGGGTGTTGTGGTGTGTGACGTCACGACAGTGCGGAGTTTAGTTTATGAGAGTGTTTGTAGATGTCGTTTTGTTGCAGTTAGTGGTGTCCTCTGGTGGTGTCTTTATGGTTCGCGTGTTATGTGGTGTATTGGGCTCATTTTTGTATCACTGCTTGAACTGCTCAGTTGTCAGTTGTGATGACTGTTCAACAGAAATTGGTTTCAGTGAGTTAAGAATTAAGTTGCTGTTGTGTTTAAGTTATTGTGTTGTTTGTTGTATGTTGCGTGGTATGTTGTTTAATTTAATTTGTGGCTGCTTTTGTTAGGTATGGATGTGACTGACAAATACAGTAGCGCTCGTTTGTGGGCTGGAATGGGGGATTAAATTCTTGCAATTATTCGGGCTGCTGGCTAAGATTGTGAAATGCGGCATGTGTCAGCAGAACATGCAGTTGGCCAGAGTTCCAACGTCTTGGACTGGGGGCTGTTACATGTGGCGGTGCCGAAGGGACAAACTTTGGCGCTCTGTAAGCCATGGTACCTGGTTCTAGAGGTCTAGGTTGGGCATGAGAGAGATAGTTTTGATGACACATTATTTTTGTTATAGATCCTCCCATAGTTTTTATGCACATGAAGTTGGTGTGAGTGATAGGTAGCAAGGTCTTTGACTGGTTTTCATATTGTAGGGAAGTTTATTCTGAATATATTAAGTACATGGGTAAGTTGGGTATTCCTGGGGTGGTGGTGGTGGTGGTGGTGGTGGTGGTGGTGGTGAGTCGCAGTTTGGGAAAAGGAAGTATGGGAGGAGTAAGTCTCCAGTTGGTTTATGGGTGGGAGGGTTGTTGTTTCCGGTGTGGTTATTCAGAGTGTCTTTTTAGGGTTTTGGAGGGGCATATGAAGAGGGAATTGGTGGGATTCATTATAAAGGAGTATATAGAGGAGGGAAGTACAGTAGTTTCCGATGCTTTTTCATCTTATAGGGCGTTTGGCCAGAGGGGTTATGATCATTTAGCTGTTAACCATAGTTTAGAATTTGATAATTATGATACTGGGGTGTGCACAAATAAGATAGAGGGGTTTTGGGGGACAGTTATGTCAGTTATTGGGAGCGGGAATAGGTGCTCTTCTAACCTTCAGTCTCATTTAGATGAGTATTGTTGGCAGAAGAGCGTCCCAGGGGACTGTTGCATTTTTCGTGTTTTTTAAAGTGCTATAAGTAAAATGTGTAGGCCGAAGGTGGTTGGTTAAGGATGTGTTGTGAGGGTGGGGGGGGGGGGGGCTGCGTTTCGGGCAGGAGGTGGGGGAAGTTGTTGTTAATGTTTGTGGATTTAGGTGGGTGGGGAGTGGTGGTTGTTTTAGAGATTATGTTGTGCAAGATCTGTTTTGTTGCATTTGTTTTTGAATTGTATTGGTGATTGAGATTTGCTTATTTTTTGTTTTTATTTGTTGATGGATCTTTGATTTTGGGGGGACGGTAAAGGTTGGTTGGGTTGGGGTGGGGGGTTGGTAGGTTGGGGGTGGGTTGAGAGTTTGTTTTGGTTCTTGTTGTTGGGGGGGGGGGCTGATCTAGTGTGTAGTGCCGGAACTTTGTTGTGGTAAGTAGTCATTTTTTGGGGGGTGTTTTTCGCGTGTTTAGGTGTTTGGTGGAGTATTTATTGTTTGATCAGTGGTATTTACTGCATTTGTTAGTGGTTGATGTTTTGCTATTGGCAGTTGGGGTTGATTTATGTATCTTTTTGGAACTACTCGATTTAAATTTTTTTGGTATTGTTGTTTTTGAACTATACAGGTCATGAGAAGTGTCCAATTCCAATGTGTCGCAGCTATGTATGTTTTGGTATTGTGAGCTGCTGTTGACCTATATAGGTCAAGGGAAGTGTCAAATTCCAATGCGCCGTCGTAGCTATGTGTGGTTTGGTATCATGAGCTGCTGTTGACCTATATAGGTCAAGGGAAGTGTCAAATTCCAATGCGCCGTCGTAGCTATGTGTGGTTTGGTATCGTGAGCTGCTGTTGACCTATATAGGTCAAGTGAAGTGTTCAATTCCAATTTTGTTTGTTTTGTGGTATCGATGGTTGTGATGGGGGAGTAATTTCTGGAGTTCTTGGAGTTTTATATTGTGGTATTGAGAATTGCAGTTGAGCTATGTAAGTGAAGTGCAGTGACCGATTCCTGAGGATATTGTGAATGTAGTGGAATATGGAAATTTTTTGTTGTCGATTTATGTCGTCATTTTGTGTGGTTTGAGATGCTGGTGTGTGTTTTTATGTGTTTGTACTTAGTTTGCCCCCACTCAAAAAACCCTAATTTCCCATGCTGATCCTGTTAGTTTGGTTATATTTTTGGAGGAAGATGTGTGTGTTGGTTGTTTAATCTATTTTCATTCTTGTTGTCATGTTTACGTAATGACGTCATAGGCGTCATATTGGAGTCATCGTGAATGGTTGTTTCTGCCATATTGGTGACGTCATTGGTCAAAGCAGACAGGTGGAATTGGACACTTCTGTAATTCCCTCCACAGTTCAACTCAGTGCTTCAGTCTTTCCATACAGCTCTTTTTTTCTCTCCTGCAGGAGTACCACTTCTGTGACAAACCTAAAGCCAAGAAGAGATTGGGAATTGAAGAGCAAATTTGTTACAAAACTTTTGAGTCAGATCAATGGTGCAGTTAGATGCGTCATTGGCAATTTGGTTGTTTGAAACAAATAGCACTTGTATGTACACATACAGACTGAAGTAATGAATGCAAATTTGTGCCAGGGCCAGAATTGGAACCGGTGTTTACTGCTCACTAGGCAGACGTGCTAACCGCTACATCATCGTGGCACGCTGGCTTTGCACAACTGCACGGTCTACCCTAGCGTGCTTCCGTCCTCGATCCAAATTGCCATTCACACCTCAGCCTACTTGGTATTCCCCCTAAATTCAATCAGCTCTTGGTTTGATTGCTTATCTCACACAATGATTTTGTCTATTGGTAGGTTTCCTATTTTCCTTTCAGCTTCTGCACGACAATGTGTGTAGGATATCAGATTGAGTTCCATTTTGCAACTGAAATTGCTTTTTGCATCTGCACAAGAAATGTTTTGCTTTTTTATTTCCAACTGTATCTGAAGCAGTAAATCTCCAAATTGAGTTATGACTTTAAATCACAGTTTTTGGTCAAATATCTGCAACTAGTGATCGAATAAAAATAGTGCTCCACAGCAATTAATGGAAGGAACATAAAGATTGTGAAGGACAAGTTTGTAATGCGAAAATGTGCTTATTTTTCACAAGTTTCATTATAGTATGATCTCCAGCTCATGACCAGATAAAAGGAAATGCAGGTGCCAGCCAAAACCTTGGTTAACTTAATTACATAGAAAATAAGACTTGAACTGTTTTATAATCTACAAATATCCCATAGCAAAACAAAACTGTGTCATCGTAGATTCCACTGAAGACGCCTTAAAGGAAGAGGTAAAACCCATCTGGAACAAATGAAATGATTGCAGCAAGAAAAAGGCTCATTTTTATTTACAAAACGAATAATGTCGTAATTGTCCAGCCTATGGCTGCACGGTATTTATACTCGGGAGAACTTTATACACACTGCAGTCTTAAAGTCGCTAATGTATGTCTTTATTGGCTGCCCAGAACTAAATAGGAACTGAGTCTTAATCTAAGTATTATTTTTTCTCGTAATCTAACAGTATGCTTACTAGCACAGAGCCTCAGATTGCTTCTTTACTTAAGTTTTTAACACATTATTATGCATATTCTGCTTTTTCTGTAGATGGCTGCTTTGCATCTTCCCTTCAAAGAACTAAGTAAAATTACATAGTTAACCTCCTTCCATTTCTCCTAGTTAATGTACAATATATGTAAACAATGCTCAGAATACCCACCAGAATCTTGCAGATAGCTGAACTTGCCTTGCAGTGTTCGATTTTCTGATGAAACTTTTATTAAATATGGTAGAATGTGTTAAATATGGTGTGAACATTAACATTAGACTGCACTAAGGTTCATCAGATTACTGTAACCTCTATTTGTCATTCACATTGATTGGATTTGCCAGCATAAAATTCCTCAACCTACTCTAGACGTTGAGGTGCACTACAGGTAACTCTGCCACCACAAGGAGGGGAGGGGCTTCAATACCACACTCTATCCAAAATCTGTTATTGTAGTGTATATTTAAGGTTAAAATCTTGATTATGAATCCTAGATCAAAAAGCCTTTTTGTATAGTACATAAATACAAATCCATGTAAATTTTGTTTCTTTTTATTAGATTCATAAAAACACACTACACTAAATTGAAGCTATAATGAAAATTGTATAATTGAAAACAGTAACGTCTCTTTAAGTATTTTGTTGCACTTTTGCAGTTATTATTGTCTCATTTACAAGAGTTTGTGCACAGATTTTCTCAATATTCTTTGCAGTAAGCACAACATTCCCTGCGTGCAATACGTGACTCTCATTCATGTGCGGATAGATGTGTGTGTGTGTGTGTGTGTGTGTGTGTGTGTGTGTGTGTGTGTGTGTGTGTGTGTGTGTATTAAAAACAAAGATTCCAAGACTTACCAAGCGGGAAAGCGCCGGCAGACAGGCACATGAACAAAACACACAAACACACACACAGAATTACTAGCTTTCGCAACCGATGGTTGCTTCTTCAGGAAGGAGAGGGAAAGACGAAAGGATGTGGGTTTTAAGGGAGACTTCCTAAAATTCACAAACTCAAACATCCTGGCCGCCCCATTGTAGCTGGTTACCAAGCCCCCACAGAACGTATCTCTGCCTACGTAGATCAACCCAAAGTTTGGTACAGATTTATTGATGACATCTTCATGATCTGGACTCACAGTGAAGAACAACTCCAGAATTTCCTCTCCAACCTCAACTCCTTTGGTTCCATCAGATTCACCTGGTCCTACTCCAAATCCCATGCCACTTTCCTAGACGTTGACCTCCATCTGTCCAATGGCCAGCTGCACACATCCGTCCACATCAGACCCACCAACAAGTAACAGTACCTCCATTATGACAGCTGCCACCCATTCCATATCAAACGGTACCTTCCCTACAGCCTAGGCCTTCGTGGCAAACGAATCTGCTCCAGTCCTGAATCCCTCGACCATTACACCAACAACCTGAAAACAGCTTTCGCATCCCGCAACTACCCTCCCAACCTGGTACAGAAGCAGATAACCAGAGCCACTTCCTCATCCCCTCAAACCCAGATCCTCTCACAGAAGAACCCTAAAAGTGCCCTACTTGTGACAGAATACTTCCCGGGACTGGATCAGACCTTGAATGTGGCTCTCCAGCAGGGATACGACTTCCTAAAATCGTGCCCCGAAATGAGATCCATCCTTCATGAAATCCTCCCCACTCCACCAAGAGTGTCTTTCCGCCGTCCACCTAAACTTCGTAACCTCTTGGTTCATCCCTATGAAATCCCCAAACCACCTTCCCTACCCTCTGGCTCCTACCCTTGCAACCGCCCCCGGTGTAAAACCTGTCCTATGCACCCTCCCACCACCACCTACTCCAGTCCTGTAACCCGGAAGGTGTACACGATCAAAGGGAGAGCCACATGTGAAAGCACCCACGTGATTTACCAACTGACCTGCCTGCACTGTGACGCTTTCTATGTGGGAATGACCAGCAACAAACTGTCCATTCGCATGAATGGACACAGGCAGACAGTGTTTGTTGGTAATGAGGATCACCCTGTGGCTAAACATGCCTTGATGCACGGCCAGCACATCTTGGCACAGTGTTACATCGTCCGAGTTATCTGGATACTTCCCACCAACACCAACCTATCCGAACTCCGGAGATGGGAACTCGCCCTTCAGTATATCCTCTCTTCTCGATATCCGCCAGGCCTCAACCTCCGCTAATTTCAAGTTGCCGCCGCTCCTACCTCACCTGTCTTTCAACAACTTCTTTGCCTCTGTACTTCCGCCTCGACTGACATCTCTGCCCTTACTCTTTGCCTTTAAATATGTCTGCTTGTGTGTGTGTGTGTGTGTGTGTGTGTGTGTGTGTGTGTGTGTGTGTGTGTGTGTGTGCGCGCGTACACCTGTCCTTTTTTTTCCCCTAAGGGAAGTCTTTCCGCTCCCGGGATTGGAATGACTCCTTACCCTCTCCCTTAAAACCCACATCCTTTCGTCTTTCCCTCTCCTTCCTGAAGAAGCAACCATCGGTTGCGAAAGCTAGTAATTCTGTGTGTGTGTTTGTGTGTTTTGTTCATGTGCCTGTCTGCCGGCGCTTTCCCGCTTGGTAAGTCTTGGAATCTTTGTTTTTAATATATGTACAGAATGTCTAAGATAGGCAGAGAGCATCAGGATTGAAGGAGAGTTTAGGGCTAGTAAGATGGCATAGATAATATTCACGTTGTTTGTTCGTAAAGGGGTGTATGGAACCTACAGAAAATATCAGTCTCTCAGCCATCGGAATTTTTCATTAGTCTGTCCCTGTCCTCGCACAAATTGATTGTGGGGGGGCAAGCCCCGTTTCCATGCCCTGTCCCAGGTGGAAGGACCACAAGGTAATGACACTGTTACAGTATAGTGGAGACGTTGAGTCACAGACAGGAACAACAAAGCGAATGCTAAACAAGTAAGCTTTTGGTCAAAAGGCCTTCTTTTGAGTTAGACAACCTACACACACACATTCACACAAGTGCAACTCATACATGCATGTCGATTGTATATAGTTTCAAAATTTGTTAAATAATTTTATACCCGTGTGATAGGGGCTCTTAGTGGCACCTTTTGTGTTATACTGTGGCAGTTACAAGCTCAATCACTCCTAGTGTTATATACACACATCAAAAACAGTTTTGCATCACCTCGATTGCCAGAACTCCTGAAGATAGACGTTAACCTGTGGATGGTGTATCACAGACACAGTCCCTTTGACTGTTCAGAGCTGTCACTAAACCCACCCAAAGATGTAAACAACCATCCATGAGCAGCGCCTATTAGTCGGAGGGGGTCCAACAGCTGATCAGTTCCAGTCATTTGACCAGCAAGGAGGTACACGTCGTGTTGTCTGTAGTCCAACCATGCTTAGATGGTCAGTACCCCGGTTTGATTGTTTCCGCATTGTTACCTTGTGCCAGGAAGGGCTCTCAACAAAGGAAGCGTCCAGGCATCTCAGAGTGAACCAAAGTGATGTTTGGACATGGAGGAGATACAGAGAGACAGGAACTGTGTGGTGATATGCCTTGCTCAAGCTGCCCAAGGGCTACTACTGCTGTGGATGACCGCTACCTATGGTTTATGGCTCGGAGGGACACTAACAGCAATGCAATAATATTTGCAACCATGACACTAGGCAGTGCAGTACAGATGGGCCCAACAACATGCCGAATGTACCGCTCAGGATTGCTATCATCTTCTCTTCACCGGTGAGTGAGTGTTGCAGATGCCTTCAACCAGACAGTCGTCGGAGACGTGTTTAGGGCCAATGCGGTCAAGCTGAACGCCTTACACACACTGTCCAGCTAGTGCGAGAAGGTGGAGGCTCCCTGATGTTTTGGGGTGGCATTATGTGAGGCTGACATACGCCACTGGTTGTCGTGGAAGGTGGCATAACAGATGTGAGATACGCGAATGCCATCCTCCGACCGATAGTGCAACCTTATCGGCAGCATATTGGTGGCCAGCATATTCTCCAGACATTAACCCTATTGAACATGCCTGGGATAGATTGATAAGGGCTGTTTGTGTA
This sequence comes from Schistocerca gregaria, assembly GCF_023897955.1. Lineage (NCBI taxonomy): Eukaryota > Metazoa > Arthropoda > Insecta > Orthoptera > Acrididae > Schistocerca > Schistocerca gregaria. The sequence continues at coordinate 182,842,517 of NC_064928.1, read as the reverse complement.
TGATGTGACCCACCAACCACTGTGAGGGATCTACGCCGAATCGCTGTTGAGGAGTGGGACAATCTGGACCAACAGTGCCTTGTTGAACTTGTGGACAGTATGCCACTAAGGACATGAATTATTATCAGCTGTGGGTGCCTGGTAAATCAACATAATAGCACCAGCTCCTCCATTGAATTGTTTCCAGGATGTACATTAAGTGTGACTTGATGATCTGCAGTGGTATTCAGATGGTGTTGTACCACGGCATCTGTTGTGCAGTAACAGATAACAGTTCACCTGTTTTGTGTAGAGGAGTGAGTAAAGTGCATATTGTATTCATCTTTTTAATGCACAGTCTTGTTCTTGACACCTCAGATATTGATCATTTTTGTACATTTATAGTAATAGTTGTTTGCTTGTAAAATTCCAAATTAAAATTTTTTGGGCCTTTTATTTTTGGTTATTAATTTTAAAACTTCCAAAATCATTTGATTTTTGGTATTTTTTACAACCTTAAAATCGTCATATCCCAAAAACTGTTTGACTTGGACCTTAAATTTGTACTATTTTTTTCAGTTTCTCGTAAGTTTTAAAAGTATGAGCTAATTGATGATATTGATAACACGGCTGAATTTTGCCAGATGAAATTATTTATTATTTTTAAAATAAAAAAATCAGTGTGTGTATATATATATATATATATATATATATATATATATATATATATATAAAACAGAAAGAAACTTCCACATGGGAAAAATATATTAAAAACGAAGATTCCAAGACTTACCAAGCGGGAAAGCGCCGGCAGACAGGCACATGAACAAAACACACACACAGAATTACGAGCTTTCGCAACTGGCAGTTGCTTCATCAGGAAAGAGGGAAGGAGAGGGAAAAATGAAAGGATGTGGGTTTTAAGGGAGAGGGTAAGGAGTCATTCCAATCCCGGGAGCGGAAAGACTTCCCTTAGGGTAAAAAAAGGACAGGTGTACACTCGCGCGCGCACACACACACACACACACACACACACACACACACACACACACACACACACACATATCCCAAGAGTGTAGGACAGTAAATCCTTGACAAGGGCAGTTTGGTTGAACCTGGGAGTGGGGCTGAAGGTGAGGCCTTTGGATAGGACAGAGGTTTCGGATTGGGAGAGGGGTTTGGAGGAAAGGTTAACTACTGAATTGGGGTGTTGTGGTTCCAGATTGTGTTGACTAGAATTTTGAGGTGTTGGGGGGAGTGGAGCTGGAAGTGGGAGATTGAGTAGATGGGAGAGACTGGGTCTGTGTGCAATGAGAGGAGGTTGAGGTTTGTTGGAAAGGTTGTGGAGGGTGAGTGAGTTGCCTTTCCGGAGGTGGGAAACCAGGAGATTGGATAGTTTTTTGAGGTGGAGGGTGGCATGTTGTTCTAATTTGCGGTTGGCCTGTAGGAGGATGCTATGTACAGCCGGTGTGGATGTGGGAGAGGAAAGATTGAGGACTTTGATTTGGGATAGGAGTTGACGGGTGTGTTCATTGGCCGAGTCGATGTATAGGTGAAGGATTAGGCGGGTGAGGGCTATGGATTGTGCTGTTTGGAACTGGTATAAGGACTGATGGAAAGAAGGATTGCAGCCAGAGATGGGAACTTTAAGTGTGAGGCCTTTGGGAGTAATGCCAAATGTCAGACAAGCCTGAGTAAATAAAATATGGGAGCGTAATCTGGCTAGGGTGAAGGCATGTTTGCGGAGGGAATGTAAATAAAATTTAATGGGGTCGTTGTAGGGATGTTGTGAGGTTGACATGGTATTGGTAGGTGGAAAGGGTAATATGAGGTTAAAGTGAAAGTAAAGAGAGACTTATATAGGGAGAGATAAAGGTGTGAAAAAAGTCGAAAAAGTGTTGGTTTGAGATGAGCTATGCTGATCATGTGCTGAACTTAGGTTGGTGAACAACAATGGGTGCAAAGGTTGGGTAGTTATGTTGTCTCCAGATCACGTTAAAGGGTGGGGAAATTCAAGAAAATTTCGACAAAAAAATTTTTTCGAAAAAAGTTTCGAAAAAATAATTTGCGAAAAAATAAAATTCGAAAGAAATTTTCGAATAAAATCTCGAAGAATATGTGTGTAAATGTATTCAAAGGACTGGTTATGTACTGGCAGGTTATGATAATGAGGCTAACAATTGTTTGATGAAGAAATAATAACGTGTAAACCTGTGGGAAGCTGCTAAAAAATGATCGGTTTTGTGGGAAAAACGGGAATGGAAATAAAACGAAAGTTGTTGGAAAAAAACTGAGATGGTTGTGTAATGGGTGAAAGGAACTGAAGCTGTGAAATAGTATTCACGAGTTTACACGAAATGTTTGTAAACTTGGAACAATGGATTTTATAGCAGCGGTTATGTTGAAAGCGTTGAAAATTTTAGGCTATGGTTTGGAAGTAAATTATGTGTGTGTGCGAGTGTACACCTGTCCTTTTTTTACCCTAAGGGAAGTCTTTCCACTCCCGGGATTGGAATGACTCCTTACCCTCTCCCTTAAAACCCACATCCTTTCATTTTTCCCTCTCCTTCCCTCTTTCCTGACGAAGCAACTGCCAGTTGCGAAAGCTCGTAATTCTGTGTGTGTGTTTTGTTCATGTGCCTGTCTGCCGGCGCTTTCCCGCTTGGTAAGTCTTGGAATCTTTGTTTTTAATATATTTTTCCCATGTGGAAGTTTCTTTCTGTTTTATATATATATATATATATATATATATATATATATATTAAATGTGTGTTACTTGTACATTATTTGTTAAGGTGTGTGTCAAATTTCATGATGGTGCTCCGGTGAGAACATATTAAAATAAATTGTATTTTATTGGGTAAGTGCAGTACTTTGTGCATAGTCTGTAGGAATTTGGACTTTTAATATGTCAAAAGCCAAATAAGGTTGTAAAATAACTATTTTTATTTAGTTACAATCAGTTTATTACATTGTTAGGTTTATAAACGTAAATTGAAATTCACATTTGACTTTCCAGTGTTAACTGTGAAAATATTTCATCATTATAACAACATATGCTCAAAAATACTATGAATAATTTACTTGAATATACCTTCATTTTACATGTACATTAATATGAATCATCATTATTAATTAAACAATCATGTAGCTGTTAAATAATAAGTGTGTTATCTGAGTGCCTTGCAGAGAGAAATGTTTTATTCATCTTCAACAAGAAAGATGTTTATGCAGACAGACAATTTGTCAGTTGCCATGCCCATGTAGAACACAGCACAGTGGTTGCAGCTTAGTAGATCACATGACAGCCTTCTCAGATAGCCCTGAGTTTGATGAGAAAGGTTATGCTTGAGACTGGACTGGAGTTGGTGGTGGTGGTGGTGGTGGTGGTGGTGGTGGAGGAGGTGGGATATGTGGGATAGGCCTTACATCATATTTCTGTCACAGGAATATGAGGCTTGAGGTAAGGGGTTGGATGGAAGAATAGAATACGGATGGAAGTGGATATTGTAGGTTCAGTGGGCAGCGAAATACCAATGTAGGAAAGGTGGGGAGGATAGTACATCGAACATTCCTTATTTCAGGGTACAAAGAGGGGCAGTCATAACCTTTGTGGCGAATGTGATTCAGTTGCTTAAGCCCTGGGTGGGACTGAGTCACAAGAGAAACACTCCTTTGTGGCCGAACAGTGGGACTTCAGGAGGTGGTCGATCACTGGAGAAATAAGGCACAGGATATCTTTTTCTGTATGAGGCAGGGAGGGCAGTTTTGGTCTGTGAAGGCTTGTATATTTGGAGAGGGATGCTTGTCACTACAGATGAGACCGCTATTGGGGCTGGACTTTATGGAAGAGGCTTCTTGGTACGGAATGGGTGGCAGCTATTGGAGCAGAGCTATTGCTGATAGTTGGTGGGTTTGATATGGACGGAGGTACTGATGTAGCCATCTTTGAGAGGTGGAGGTCTAAATCAAGGAAGATGGCTTGTTGGGATGAGGAGAACCCTGTTAAGCAAATTCGGAAGGTGTTAAGATTCTGGAATAATGTGGATAGTGTGTCCTCATCCTTTATCAAGATCACAAAGATATCATCAGTGAATCAGAACGAGGTGAGGGGTGTGGGACTCTGGGTGGTTAGGATGGATTCATCTAGCTAAATTTGTTTGTAGGTGATGCCTTTGAAGGTGAAGTTATTGTGGGTGAGGATATAGTTGGCCTTGGTGACCAGGAAAGATAGTGCTCAATAGTGGCAAGGCCATCGGCATTAGGGATGTTAGGTAAGGGGAGATGGTATCAGTAGTGACAAGCAGAGTGCTATGAAGGAAATGGTTAGTGTCTTGTATATGGGAAGTAATGTAGTGATTGATGGGCTGCAGGTATTGGTCTACAAGAGCAGACATTCTGTCAGTGGGAGCAAAGTAACCTACCAAAAATGGGTTGTATTGAGTAGTTGGGTTTATGGATGTTAGGAAACATGAAGGAGGTAGGAGTGGAGGGAGTGGTAGGAGTGAAGAGAGGGAGAGACACAGAAGAGAGGTTATGAGATGCACCAAAGGATTTGAGGAGAGACTGGAGATTCTGTTAGATTCCTGGAAAGGGGTGACTGTAGCAGGAATTGAAGGTGGAGCCTTCATCAGCAAGCAGGATTATCGACCACGATCAGTTTTTGGTTGGTGGATTACAGTTCTTTCTGCGGATATAAGGTTACCATGCATGTTGAAGGATTTGGAGAATGATGGCGAGCAAGGGTTGAGGTTAAGAAATTTTGTAATGTTAACAGGGTATGGTTTGGGGGCAGTGAGGGTGGATCACAGTTGAATGGAGGGGTGCACTGAGTCCGGTAGAATCCAGAATTGGTTTTGGGTTGAGTCTGATTGGGTAGGGTTGCTGGCGAAAAAGTGTTTCCACTGTAGGGACCAGGACGAGGAGAAGAGAGATTTAACAAGGCCACAATGATTGGAGTGGAACATAAGGTAAGGCCTTTGGGAAGAATTACTAAGGCTTTTGGATGTGAGGGGATGTGCAGTAGGTGTGGAGGCTGTTGTACAGTTGGTGGATAGTGGTAGCCCAAGGCAGGAGTTGGTGGTGAAGAGGAAAGAGGGTTTTTTGAGGTGGCATTGTGCATGTTGCTCTAGTTCCTTGAGGGCAAGAGTTTCAGTATGAAAGATGAGATACAGAAATTTGGGGTTGTAGAGCAGGAGAATTTTGCAGATGAAATGGAGTTGTTGCCAGGGGCTTTGAGCTTTATTTGCGTAGTTTTGCAGGACTATGTTGGTGAGGGCTAAGGACTGGCAGAATATGAACAAATGGAGGCCTTTCTGGAAAGAGAGATTGCAGTAAGAGGTGGGTAATTTGATGGTAGGCCATTTGTGGAGATTCAATGAGCCAGATAACAACGCAGGAACAATAGTGGGGCTGGGTTCTGGCTAGCGATAAGGAAACTTTTCTGTATTGACATAGATGGAAGGAGCAAGAATCTATGGTGGAAGATGAAAACACAAGAAGTACATAAATAATGTAAAATCTGAGCAAGAAACGTTCACCGAAAGATGCGGGAAAAACCCAATATATAATATAATATAATATAAGGAAAAGGAAGAGAGGGATTAGGATGTATCTGAATAAATCAGAGCTTAAAACTGACATCCTGCTTAGTTTTGGTGGTAAAAGTATGTAAATTAGCTTTTTATTTCTGCACGAACGTGGTATGTGGGAGGAGTGGATATTGTTAATGTTTGTAGGTTCCAGTGATTTGCAAGAGGCCACAGTTACACACTTTACAGTTTGTGTTCTGAAAACGTAGTTTTTGTGTGCTAGTCACCTTAACAGCCAGCTTGGAAATGTCTTGAGTGCTGTCCAATTTGGACTTCGTTCGAATGTGCTGTGTGCACTGTGAGATTGTGTATGGGGTTACAGATTCAAAGTTTCAGTTTCTTCAAACTGAATTAAGTGAAATGCACCTAGCTTTTGTTGTGCATGAGATGTATAGGTTACTAAAAAGATGGGCGTACAGAAAGTGTATTTTTCTTGGCAGGGAGAACTGGCTTTCAAAAACACAAGCTTTTCTTATGGTGAACTTTGTCCTTTTTCAATCACTCCAGGACCTGCACAGTTACACTAGGATCTGTTCCACCTTATTGTGCATGAAAAGCGAATGATGGCTTTGACTGACTGAAGAAATTTACCTATCAGTTCAACCCAGGACTTTTTTGATAGAGCAAGTGTGTCTAAATGCTTTGTCAAGACTTGACTAATGAAATGTTTATTTAACAAGTTTGAAGGAATGAAATGCTCCGCTCAAATTGGACCACTGCAAGCTAAAAGTGGCAATAGAATCTCTTCCATTTTATGGCACGTACACAGCCAAATGTCGTCATCCACAGATGGTAGGATTGCCAGAGGAAGACCCAGCAGTAATTGTGACCACCTCAGCCAACGAGCATCAGACCCAGGGGTATTAATATTTACAGCTCGAAGATGAACATTTTATATGTTCTGGCTCCAGCGGAATATTCTGTTAATGCCAGCATCACTGATGGTCATGAAAAATGCTAAAGTTCTGAAATCCTTTTCTAGAAACTACATTGTCAACCACAGGTGAAATAAATAAATGAATGACTACAGTCCTCCACTAGTTTTGCCTGTGTGTCATTTGGTCCACTGAGGTAAATACCAGTGATGATAATGAAAGACCAAATAAAGTTTCAGTTTACAATTTGATGATGGTACCAAATTAGTGACACAAAAGTGATATGTGGACAACCTATGATAGTGCATTGTAAAGTTCAATCTGTTTCATCTGTACTGGTTTTGGAGAGTATTCAGAGCTAAGCGGCAAGATAGAGGCCTCAACTTTAACATCTTTAAATAAGAGCACACAAGAACCATCTACACAGCTAGGATGTGCTGTCAGTGGTAATGGGGAGAAGGAAGACGAGGGTGTAATATCTTATCTATAATGAGATTATTGTAGGTGGAGCGCTAGTTTGAATTGTGGAAGGAAATTGACTGTGCCGTTTTAAAGGAACTGCCCCAGAATATATTGTTCGTGATATAAGAAGTCATAGAAAACGTAAATCTGTTTGGCCAGATGCGAATATAACTGCCGTTGTAAATAAGAGTCCAGTAATGTGACTTCCCACTGCACCATATTGCATTGTTTCTGCTGAGACTCTCGGGATCCCAGTTGCGAGATTGTGTTGAAAAAACAGTCACGTTTTGACAAGTGTTATATTCATGTTCTACTGGTGAAGTGATGAGTATCAGTGTTCTTGTGTCAGCTCACTTATTGCCCATAATTGATAAATGATTTGTGTGTTTCTGGACCTATGAAAATATTGTATTTATTTATTCTTTAGGTACACCCACAACATTACAAATATTTAGACTTTTCTTATTATTTAACAGCCATTTGATCCACTAATCGATCTACTCGTAGTATTGCAGAGATTTAATATCCATGGGACCAGCACTTCTTAATCCTCTTATACAGCCCCCTGCCCCCACCTCCCCTCCACCCCTCTGAGAAGAGAGACCTTAACTCTGCTGCAGCTGTTCCTAGTTACTCTTGGTTGCTCACACAACTGACAATGATACTCAATTGAGCACTCAACCAAAATTGATGAACTGTTGCTTTCTGCTCTAGCAGTTCTATTACAAAATAAAAAGTTTTCAGCATTTTTATTAGTTATCTTTTGGTGACGGGCAAGTGTATTCTTTATACTTGCACAGTTTATAACTCATTCCTGCTCTTTTTACACCAAAATACTTTTCTATAAGAGCATCTCAGTGATGTGCTATGAGATCACACACCTTTCAAAATTTTAGCAAATCTCGCAATTTTAGTTTCCATTAAACTCAAATATTATTTCAATAAAATAATTATTTATTACGTGCAATACCATACATGGCGTAGGTGGTGAAGTTCTTGGTGATAGTGTCTAAATTCTGTATTGCTACACCCTTTCATTCGTAAGGTCTGTTTCTCTCCAAATGCTGCTTTCTGAGAAATTTCAGATTGTAAGAAAAACAAATGTGCGGCTTACTGCCACCACAACAGAAATATTAATTACCTGTATATCCTTATAATTTCTCACCGATACAGCCTTCCACTGCTTTTCGGTGATGACCATACTGGATGCCAAGTTCTACTCTGTGCCTGGCATCGGCACATTCCCTGCTGAAACCAGAACCTGTGAAATATAAAATCCTTTTCCTCCATATAACATTAGCAGACTTCCTACAGTGAGACAATTGACAAGTGTCAGCTATAGACTTGCAATTTTACCTTTGCACACACACCTTTAGAACCATGTCAACTGTCTTAACATGCAGGCCACTATACAGTCCTACCATGCTGATTCTTTGAGAAGAACATCGTAACCATGGAAAACATGGAAGGTGTGTGTATGGAGAAGGGATTGGTGCTCCAGGAATAAGTATGTTTGTTGTTAGCATGTTTTTGGCGAGTGTAGCATTTACTTCTTTCATTATTTGTATTACAGCCGAGACTTCCAGATTGAATTAACATATTAACATTGAACACATGCTACAATTAAATACTCATTTACTAATTGAGATTTTTTTATTTATGTTGCAGGAAAGCCCGGGATATACATTACATGAAACGACTGCAAGCAAAGTACAGCACCAAACTGGGTATGCAAAACAACAAGCTGCAGAAGCACTTCCGGCCACAAGTCAACTTCTGAGACGTTGGCTGTCAGTTGGATCACTGCTGGAATGTCTTCAATTTTTGTGTGTGTCTAACTGAACAGTAATTGAGCTGAGATTGCTTTGAACTGGTGTGAGAAAGTTGTGGGTGCTGCAGAGTCATCAAATGTGAGAGAGGTTTTTTGTCTGTACAGAGCCATAATGTGCATTTCAAACAACAGCACCCCCCACAGAGAATATTCGAGACAATGTTAAGTTTGCCATTCACGTGTGGTGTGATGAGTTGCAACCAAGATTTAAATATAAGTTGTTTTTATATTTGGACAGTGTAATTATCAAGCAGTTAAAGGTGTTTGCAACATTCTTTCAGTTAGTACCCTGAAGATGGGTTCTTATATTCTGAGGAGTACTCTGTCATATGTTACTTCTAATTGTTCATAGTAGTATCATTACAATTATGTTACCTGTGTTTGCTTTTACATTACCTGAATGGTTGCGCCTCAGTTAAGTAGCTGTAAATGTATATAAACTGATGTATATCACATATTGTTTATTTATTGTGAGTGGAATTGTATGTTGTAAAACAACTCCCCAATCTGTAGACAAGGTGCTGAGCTGTAGGGAGATCATTTGGGGGGGGGGGGGCGCTTGCGTTCAGTAATTAGGTTACAGTGTTTCTCTTGTTGAGATCCTTGTGTACTGCTTGTTGCATGAGTTGAATGGCTATATTTTTTACAAATTTGTCAAACATGTGTTATTCAAAACTCAACCAATTGTAGGTTGTATTTTTTGGGGGGGCTATTGTTATTCTGGATTGTGAAATCTTCAATTTTGGATTAATTAGCACGTTGGTTTTGATGCTTCTCATATTGTTAAGACTAACATGTGACTCTGCAATGTTTATAAGTTAAGCATTTAGCAAACTACTGCATTTCTGATATACGTGTGTACTTAATCTGTTTATAGTGTGTGTTGCTGAGCTGTGTGCAACACATGTTAAGAGGTGATAAATATTTTGAAAGTTTTTGTATGTGTAAAATCCATTCCTGCTATTGTATTCTTGGTACATGAGACACAATGTGTTCCTGGTATTATGGTTTCATTCACCAAATACAGTATTGATGATGGTGCTGAGTGTCACATGGATGTCATAATAAATATGCAGAATTATTTTTGAATTGAATTTTTTATATGTATCTGATAACCTTTTATACTGTTTCTGAGGAGGAAACACTAAATAATGTGACCTCCTAAACTATCACTTCATAAGTCACACACAGAGTGCACTGGAAACTGCTGGGAGTCTTGAAACTAAAGAAAGAAGAAGAAATCTCCTGTAGAACATTGGCATGTTTAAGTTAAACACATAAAGATCTTGCTTTTGAAAGCACCTGAAGATCCATCCAGTTTATATGAAAACCCTTCTTTTGCAGTGTCACTCAGCAACTAAATGGTGGTGATTAACACAGCTCCAAACAGGATCAGGAATTTATCTCACATTAAAGTCTTGAGGAAAATAGCAAAATCTCATAAAATATCTTGAGGAATGATAAACCATGCTGCCCTCTCTTAATGGGTATGTAATATAAGAACTACCCAGGAGTGCAACAAATGTGTCAATGAACTGTGTCTGTCATGGTCTTCATGCAGTTTCCCGCGTGCTTGAAATGAGCAGTTGACATCTGGCTCTCATTCACACCTGATATGCTGCTACAGACAGAGAGCTTCTGTGAAGTTTGGAAGGTAGGAGACAAGGTACTGGCAAAATTGAAGCTGTGAGGATGGGTCATGAGTCGTGCTTGGGTAGAGCTCAGATGGTAGAGCACTTGACCACAAAAGGCAAAGGTCCCGAGTCCAAGTCTTGGTCCGGAACACAGTTTTAATCTGCTAGGAAGTTTACATTAGCGCACACTCAGCTGCAGAGTGAAAATATCATTCTGGAGCCAGATTTTTAGTACATTTGCCAGAACATGAGCTCAAAGTGAAAGTGGAAACAATGGCTTATTTACAAAAGAGGAATTATGTAGAAGAAAACTCAGTTTGGATAGTGATCAAAAACATGTCCTAATGCTTAGTTAATAAGGCAAGTATCACAAGGACACAGTTGAATAAGCTGTTAATGAAACTATATACTATTTCCCATTGCAGAAATTTAACTTGCTGTTACAACAAACACATACAAAGCTGTAATCCATACATGTATTTACTTTCCTTAATTATTTTTTTCCATGAGATTATATTTGTGATATTGTATCTTATAATGATTTTAGAAGCAGCATATACCTTTTTGATACATATCAACATAAGAGTACACATGTGAACATAAGTATTAACTGTAACTACCATAACACTGAATACTGTTCCGTTGTGGGCAAAATTAAAGTTACATTTACAAGGAGATGCCAAAAAAAACAGTATTTTTTAAAAGCTACATATTTTCTAATTGTTTACAAAACAACCTTGTCCCATTCAACATACTCTCCATTATAACTAATACATTTGTCCCACCTGTTTGAAACATTTTTATGGTCATCTTTAGAAATGGCTGACAGCTCCTCCTTCGTTTTTTTTTTTTTTTTTTTTTTTTTTTTGCCTGATTTCTTCAATGTTGTCGAATCAGAGTCCTCACATACCCCTTTTCATGCATGGGAATAAGAAAGAGTTGCACGGAGCCAGGTCAGGCAAGTAAGTTGTGTGGGGCAGCGGAACCGCGCCATTTTTATCCAAGAACTGTCTTAAGAGACATCTTATATGTGCAGGTGTGTCATTGTGTTGGAAGAACCAGTCTCTTGTCTGCCAAAAATCGGGTCTCTTTTGACGAACACTGTTGTGAAATCTTCTTCTTAACTTCTTAAAACGGTCTGTGACCACAGGCTCTCAATTTTTTTCAATATTTTCATTGATTTGAGCAGTTGATGGACGATCAGAATGAGGTTTGTCATCAATTGACATGTCGCCATTTTTAAATCGAGCAAACCACTTGTACCTTGAGTCTTGTCCATAGCACCATCCTGGTAAGCTGCTTCAACAGTAAAACTGTTTCAACAACATTTTTACCAAATAGAAAACAATCCTTGAATAACAAATTGTAGGATAATGTTCTGCTTTTGTAGTGCAAAGTTCTACATCTAAAGTCATACAGTACAGAAGGACAAACCGTCCAAAATAATGTAGGAATTGCACACAATGAACAATGAAGTGTTCAATGAGAGCAAATGCATAGCATTCAAGTAAGGCAGGAGCTATATAAGGTTAAATGTGATTGCATCACTGTGGAAGAGTAAGGTATGCAGCTGACCTCGCGACGGTATTGCCAACGCGTTCTACATCTACATCCATACTCTGCAAGCCACCTGACGGTGTGTGGCGGAGGGTACCCTGAGTACCTCTATCGGTTCTCCCTTCTATTCCAGTCTCGTATTGTACGTGGAAAGGAGGATTGTCGGTATGCTTCTGTGTGGGCTCTAAACTCTCTGATTTTATCCTCGTGGTCTCTTCGTGAGATATACGTAGGAGGGAGCAATATACTGCTTGACTCTTCGGTGAAGGTATGTTCTCGGAACTTTAACAAAAGCCCATACCGAGCTACTGAGCGTCTCTCCTGCAGAGTCTTCCACCGGAGTTTATCTATCATCTCCGTAACGCTTTCGTGATTACTAAATGATCCTGTAACGAAGCGCGCTGCTCTCCGTTGGATCTTCTTTATCTCTTCTATCAACCCTATCTGGTGCGGATCCCACACTGCTGAGCAGTATTCAAGCAGTGGGCGAACAATCGTACTGTAACCTACTTCCTTTGTTGTCGGATTGCATTTCCTTAGGATTCTTCCAATGAATCTCAGTCTGGCATCTGCTTTACCGACGATCAACTTTATATGATCATTCCATTTTAAATCACTCCTAATGTGTACTCCCAGATAAATTATGGAATTAACTGCTTCCAGTTGCTGACCTGCTATTTTGTAGCTAAATGATAAGGGACCTATCTTTCTATGTATTCGCATCACATTACACTTGTCTACTTGCGTTAGTACGTTACTAGCGAGCTATGTACGAAGTGTTTCTGGAATCCTGTTTGCAAATGATCCCAAACTTGAGATCTAGAAGTCTTAGGTGGTTGCCAATGTCTGCCAAATACGTGCAAGGTGTGCAAACAGATCCAGTTTCAAAGACCTCTTTGGTAAATCTCTGCAGCTGGTGTCTTTCTGTTGTGTCTGGCTTCTTGGAAACTGAGGTGGATAGTAATAATACAGTTAATTAGAACACAATGAATACATAATACTTAGTTAATTACAACAAAACTTGTCTTTGCTTACCAGGCTTAGCTGTAGCCATGAAACTGCACACGAGACTTGAAGTTCATAACACACTCAAGGAGTCATGATTACTGAGTGGATGATTGATACAAGTTGAGAATGGACATACTGTTGCTTCACTACAGTCACTAGACAACATGAGTTCGTAGGCACTTGTTGACACAGTTCTGATAGCACTGGTGTGTAGGCCAGTTCATGGGAGATGGAAGTCTCTTCACTTCCTGATGGTCCGCACAGGCTGTGACATGGTGAGTAGGCAGCACGCCACCACCACTCCGACAGGAATTTCCTGAAAGTGGGTAGGATCTGACCTTGACCAGAACTGCACTTCTGGACTCTGGCGACGCTATTTCGGTGCCGAGGTGTGGCGGTGGCACCTCAGATCTACAGAAGGCACGGATTCTTCCTAGCATCTGATTGGAGCCTCGTGACACTGCTTTGCCATGCAGTATCTGTGCAGTGGTCGCTTCGCTCTCAATGTCACCATACTTTCCCCACGATACGATCGGTAGTCACAGCGGTCAAATGCTAGCAGGCGGTGTCATCCGTGAAGACGAAGGCAGTGCTACCCGCAGCTCAGAATAATTACAGATGTCAGCAAATTACATCTCCACTGGCAACTGACACATTCGAATCTACCCCTATGGCTCGCCGTCTGCGAAGCCGAGGGGCTTGCCGAGCTGCCTTCGGGTTGTTTGTTTGGTTGGTTGGTTTAAAAGAGGTTGGGGAGGGACCAAACTGCTAGGTTATTGGTCCCTCATTTTGATTAAAATATTTCTATAAGGGTGGGAGTAAAATAATTGAGACATGCAAAACACAGATGGAAGAGAGGAGAAAGAAGAGATCAAAACAAGAGCTGATTACTGTGGCTGGCTGACCGTGAGAATAAAAACAAGCTAGCCACTATGCTACACATTAAAACCTCCACCCTAAAAGCACTAGGTTGGAGGACACACAGGGACAAAGGACACGCACTGAAACTTAGATCAAATAATCCATCCTGACGAATCAAACATAAAACTAAATGAGCCGATGAGACGACATCAGATAGAATTAGTGGCAACGAGTCCAGTAACCACAGATTTCGTCGCAGGGCAAAGTGGGACAGTGCACCAGAATGTGGGCCACTGTCAACTGGGCGTTGCTCCAACACTGAGGCGGGACGGGTCTTCCCGGCGCAGGAGGCAGCCAAGTGTGGCAAATGCGGAGCTGGCAGAGAACCACAGAGTCCCTGTGAGAGGCCTGCATGGAAGACTTCCACACATTCATAGTCACCTTAATGACACACAGTTCGTTGTGTGTACTTTTATGCCATTCCGTCTCGCAGACCCGAAAAACCCTGCGGCATAAGACAGACTGCAGGTCAGTTTCAAAGACACCCATCTCCAGAAGCAGTTTTCGCGTAGACTGTTTGGCCGGCCTGGGATTCAGGTGTGTCCTGTGGTCCACACAAGCACCACTGAACAAAGGGGTTGTTCCAGGGCATAGATGGACTCCTGAATGGACGCTACCAAAGGATGGCGAGGGTAGCACTGGTCGATAGCTTGTAGGTTGCTCAAGGAGTCAGTACACAGGAGAAACTACTCACGAGGGCATGAGCGGATGTGCTCAAGAGCATAATATATGGCCACCAGCTCTGCAGTGAAAACACTGCAGCTATCTGGCAAGGAGTGCTGCTGTTCAATATGTCCTCCATGAACATCACAAAGCCTATGTGACCATCAGCCATCGAGCTGTCGGTGTAAACCACTTCATGGCCGCGGTACATGTCAAGAATCGAGAGGAAGTGATAGGACAGAGCTGCAGGTTTAATGGAATCCGTAGGGATTCCCAGAAGAATCTGCAGCCTAGATGTACACCATGGAGGTGTACGTAAATGGACCTCGAGGAGGGGTGTTAATGGGAAGGACTCCAGTTCAGACAGAAGGGACCGGACATGAACCGCAATCGTAAGCCCTGACCTGTCCGTCTTCCACCAGGACACTGGTCACTGGACTCCTTCTAAAAGCTCCCGTCACTTGACGAATGCCACAGTGGTGCACTGGGTGGAGTAAATGCAATGCTGAGGGCACCGCTGAACTGTAAACCAGGCTCCCATAGTCAAGGTGGGATTAAACAAGGGTTCTTTAAAGGTGCAGCAGCATAGGGCGACCTACACTCCAGTTGGTGTCTGGCTTTGGAGGGCATTCAGGTGCTGCCAGCACTTACACTTAAACTGACGTAAGTGAGGAAACCAAGGCAATCGGGCATCGAAAACTAGTCCTAAGGATAGATATGTCTCCAGTACAGTGAGTGGATAGTCATTAAGGTAAAGTTCTGGTTCAGGATGAACGCATGAAACATGACTTCGCAGCTGAAAACTGGAAGCTGTGGGCAACAGCCCATGACTGTGCCTTGTGTATGGCTCCCTGTAGGCACCACTCAGCAAAGCCAGTACTGGAAGAGCAGTGCGAAATGCAGAAGTCATCTGCATACAGAGAAGGTGAGACCGATGGCCCTACAGCTGCTGCTTGACCATTAATAGCCACTAAAAACAGAGGGACACTTAATACGGAGCCCTGCGGAACACCATTCTCCTGAATTCAGGGGGAACTATGGGAGTCACCGACTTGGACACGGATAGTACGGAGCAACAGGAAGTTTTGGATAAAAATTGGAAGTGGCTCCCGGAGAGCCCCCTCATACAATGTGGCAAGGATATGATGTTGCCAGGTTGTGTTGTATGCTTTATGTAAGTAAAAAAAGACAGCAACCAGATGTTGACGTCTGGAAAAGACTGTTCGGATGGAAGACTCGAGGGACACAAGATTATCAGTGGTAGAGCGACTCTGGTGGAAGACGCCCTGACATGACGGAGTCAGTAGGCCACGTGACCCCAGGACCCAACCCAACCACCGACACACCATACGTTCCAGCAGCTTACAATGAAAGTGGATGAGGCTGATGGGCCGGTAACTATTCACATCAAGTGGGTTTTCACCAGGTTCGAGCACTGGAATGACGGTGCTCTCCCGCCATTGCAATGGAAAGACGTCGTTGCACCAGATCCAGCTGAAGATGACAAGGAGATGTTGCTTGTAGTAAGACGAGGGACGTTTAATCATCTGATCTGACCCAAGAGCTGTGTCGGGACAATGTGCAAGGGCACTGAGGAGCACCCACTCTTCAAATGGGGTGTTATAGGGTTTGCTGTGGCATGTAGTGAACGAGAGGACTTTCCTTTCCATCTGCCATTTGAGGGCGCAAAAGGCGGGGTGGGTGGGGTAGTTCTCTGATGTAGAGGCTCGGGCAAAGTGCTTGGCAATCGTGTTTGCGTTGGTAGATAACACGCCATTTATGTTAATGCCAAGGACACCTTTCGGGGTCTGGTACCCAAAAACATGTCGATTATTCGTCCAGACTTGAGAAGGTGATGTATGGTACCCAATGGTCAAGATGTACCTCTCCCTACACTCCTGTTTCTGTCTTCTTATAAGCTGGCAAATGTGTGCACGGAGCTGTTTAAAGGCTATTAGGTGCTCTAGGGTAGGATGCCGCTTATGTTGCTGAAGAGCTCACCGACAGTCTTTAATTGCCTCAGAGACTTCCGGCAACCACCAAGGTATTGACTTTCATCGGGGGTACCCTAAAGAATGAGGGATCGCATTTTACTCCGCAGAAATGACAGTTGCAGTGACCTGCTCAACCACAACATCGATGGCACCATGTGGGGGAGATTCAACGGTGATAGTAGAGGTAAAGGCTTCACCATCTGCTTTTTTTGAAAGCCCAAGTGGGTAGGCATCTGTGGGCATGACACCAGGGGAGTGACAGGAGGATGAGGAAGTGGTCACTACCACACAGGTCACCATGTGCTCTCCAGTGAATAGAAGGGAGATCAATGGCCGAATATGTGCCACACTGAAATGTGTGGGGGGGCACCTTTATTTAAGAGGCAGAGGTCAAGCTGTGACAGTAAATTTTCGACCTCCCTACCTCGGTAAGTAAGCATGGTGCCACCTCACAAGGGGTTACGTGCATTAAAATCTCCCAAAAGTAGGAAAGATTTCTATTATAGTCACTACGAGTCCTGTAATATCCCTTATAGCCACAGAGGGCAGGGGTCTGCATTGCTGGTAATCAGGTTTCCTGGAGGGCAATGTAGAAAGCAGGTGTAAAGCTTAACAGTAGCCATAGCTCAGCCAGGTGGTGGAAAAAACTGCCGCAGTTCCACTGGAGGATTAAGTGATCGTGAGACTGAGAAGGCATGAAACACTCAATGAGGCAGTCTATGCCTCAGAGTCACCTGCTTCCACCAGATGTGTACCTGTGCGATCGACGTCCATTGTGTCTGAGGGCCCAGCGAGACCTAGGTCCTCACCAGATGTCAGAATCTCCACCTCACCCTCAGACACAAGAGTTTGTAGGTAGTGGTGGTGGGGATGCCACCACAGTGCCTTGGTTCTTGGGGGTCTTTTTGTTTTTAGGGGTGCCCTGCTGCTCCTTAGGTTTGTCTGGCTGGGAGGGCTCCACTGATTCCATCTCAGGGACTGAGGAGGAGCCTGAAGCCCTACGACCAGCTCCCTGTGGTTGCTTCAGCCACTATTGGATGTTAGCTTTGCCATTGGTAGGAACCTGGGAAGGGAATGACCCAAGGGATCCCATCCTGGCGAGAGGAGCTGAAAAAGATTTACACTTCTCCACCTGAGAAGTGGGGACTGACATCCCCGATGGTTGGGGAGTGGGGGGGGGGGGGCAGGGGGGGGGGGGGGTACTACTCCTGAAGTAGGTTGTGCAGGAGCAACAGAGAGGAAAATGCCCCATCCCCCCCTCATCAAGGGGGCAGGTGGAGCTTGATGGGGTCTGAGAGCCAACTGTACACAGTGGAATGGAAGATAGTAGAACCGTTGTTGTAGCGGTGGCATAGGTTGAATTCATATGCACAGGATGTAGCCTCTCATACTTTCTCTTAGCCTCAGTGTAGATCAGTCAGTCCAGGATATTGTATTCCATTATTTTTCTTTCTTTCTGGAGAATGTTGCAGTCTGGTGAGCAAGGTGAATGGGGCTCTCCGCAGTTGACACAGATGGGAGGCAGGACACAGTGAGTATGGGGATGTGAAGGACGTCCACATTCCTGACAAGTGACACTGGAAGTACAGCAGGAAGACATATGGCCAAACTTCCAGCACTTAAAGCACTGCATCAGTGGAGGGATATATAGCTTTATGTCTCAGTGGTAGACTATCACCATGACCTTCTCGGGTAATGTGTCACTCTCGAAGGCCAAGATAAGGGCACCGGTAGCAGCCTAATTATCCCTCGGACCCCAGTGGACGGCCCAGACGAAATGGACACCTTGCCACTCTAAATTGGCAAACAAAGGACTGCAAAAGAAGGTCCCTGTGAAATATGATACCCTGGACCATATTTAGGCTCTTATGGGGTGTGATGGAAACAGACACGTCCCCCAGCTTGTCACGGGAGAGTAGTGCCCATGACTGGGCAGAGGATACTGTTTTGATCAAGACCAACCCTGACCGCATTTTGGACAAGCCCTCCACCTCCCCAAACTTATCCTCTAAATGCTTGACAAAAAACTGAGGTTTCATTGACAAGAAAGATTCCCCATCAACTCTTGTACATACAAGCTACTGAGGTGAATAAGCTTCTCTGCCATCCTTAGCCAGGCATTCCTCCCATTGTGTGGCCAGGGGGGAGGGGGGGCGATTTGGGGTCGTATTTCTTGGCACTGAAATTAGTCCCTGATCGCTTAGAGACTGCTGGTGTTTCACCACCAGCAAGAGATGACGTACTACGCTTCATGGCCTGTCATCTGCCCTGATGGCACCCACACTGACCAGGGGGCCTCCCCACAGGCGCCACCCAGCTGCAGCAGAGGCCACCTGGCAGGATGGCCATTGCCGGGCGTCCCTAAGCCCCAGGGGATGGGCATCTACTCCTTGGCATACGTGAGGAGGCATCAGCAGAGCGATCTCTGTGTGGTGAGGGAGCTACAACCAACAGGGTACATGGCGACCCCACCACAATGGACTGGCTACCGTGCTGGATATCAGGCACAAACAAGCTAGGAAGTCCGTTATTGTCAACTGCACAGAAAGTGATACTGCACAGAGAATGGAGGAAAATGCACCCAGAAGGGTGACCTTGCTCAATAGCTGGAGAATGAGCAGAAGTGCAGATCCACATCAACGAAGAATACAAGAGGTCTCTGTGTATGATGGTCACTATGCACCGTGTAAGGTGCCCTCCCCCATTTGGCTCGCTCTTTGGGAAAGTTTTGAAAAATTGAGGTCAGACTCTACAGGGGGCAACACATAAAGGCCGAAATGTGTGGGACTCCTTTTAGTCATCTCTTATACCTCGGACCTGTTCTTAATCCCGGACCTGCAAGGGGACGCCTTCGGGTATTTCTGTCACTTGAGCTGGTGGACTGCACGACACCCGGGCCGTGCTGCTGACAGAGAAAGTAAAGTGGAGAGGAGGAGGCCTAAGCAACCAGCAGGCGTCACTTTGTCGGTGCACAACTAGCACTCGGTGGCTCATCCCACTAAGTTCCGACTGCGCGACACGTGGATGGCCCGGCACAGGGATTGAAGCTCTTTTCAGCCTTGCAACATGGTGCTTCCCACTGTAGTACACCACCAACCCCAGAATGTCATATCATTCTGTGAGGATATGAGGGTCACACATGAAGAGCTCATCTTCCCCACTCCTCTCCCCCCGACCCCATAATTTGTTTACTATCACATCTTCACACTGCTGACTCTACCACTAGCAGTCCTGGTCCGGCCTCCGTGTTGCTGTGAGTGGGATCCTCACTGCTGGATGCCGACAACTTCCACACTCACACAGCAGCTGCTCTCAGGATGTCTGGCACACAATGCACCACACTGTAGTCTGTAGGGGGGCTGCAGCTGCTGGCACCTCTAGATTTCTAAAGGGTGGTATTTCAGTAAAGTCTTTGGAGATGAGAGGGAGTAGAGGGTCTCCTCTATCAGTGAAGAGCTTGGTCTTATTTGTTCAGTTTATTGTAGAAAGTTGATGGGGAAATGGCTTCTGCAGATGATGGTTATCACACTTTTAATCAGGAAAGCAATTTACACAGACATAATAGCTCTTCTAGCTTCAGATTAACACATTTGCTCAAAAACAACAGTGAGACCATTGTCTCCAAGGGAATGGCAATGGACAGCTTGTTTTCTTAAGAATCTGTGTGGTGGTAAGTACCAAAGCACAAGTCTAAAGGATTGTTAATCTCACTGCTTTCACCACTGCAGTGATTTGGGAAAACCAAACTACTGTCTGGTTTGAGGCTACATCGAAATGTGTCTTGCCCTATAAATGATGCAATTTCAACACTGGAAGGAGGCAATGGTGCACCGTACATCATGAGTGAGTCTGGTGTTAAATCTGACCTTTGGTTTGTTAACAGCTTTGCATCTCAAATGTCTGCACCAGACGTTGTATGGTTATACGGTTACTGACCTATTTTGTCACTCTTCAGTCTTGTACATATTTTCACTCTTGTCTCCAATCCTCTTCATCTAATCAATAGATGATTTGACACACAATATTCAATGGAACACCACTGAGATTACTTTCTGATTCACTTACATTCATTATTTCTTAACACACAATGAACAATTTTCTGAGAATCTGTTGATATAAATTTCAAAAGCACTTAGTTTTTGTGAATTATAAATTTGGGATATTTCTGTAAATAAAATTTTCCTCAATGAACTATTTACCCTACTGTCATCAGCTGTTTTGAGTAATAAAGTTTAGTGAAGTACATTGTGGATAAAAATGTGGCAGTTTTAAATACTCTCGGTGTCTGCATTACTTGTGTGGTAGAAAAGAGAACAGAAAAAAAAAGATTTTACAAGTAGAACAGTAACTGATGGAGGTATTACACTTCAAGACCTGCTACTGACTGCTGTGGCACATCTGAGTTGTCAATGCTGCAGACCATTACCTGCATGAATCGTGTTGTAAACTTCACAGACACACTTCACAGAGATGCTTAGCTTTCACCACAGATGCAAAGTATGGGACAGTTTGCTTGTCCACATTATCTGGTTTCAGGGCTACGAGATTGTCATTTGGACTACAAGTAGCAACAATCATCGTAGCTCTGGCGTATTCTTATGGCACACAGCTTTTAGTAAGTGTGGTCATTCGAGATAACATGTACCTGTTTCATGTATCTAAGGAAGCAACAACTTTGTCCAAACTTGTGCTTTTCCTGTGAATTTTAGTTGGTTAAATTTGGTCCCCCCCTCCATGAACCTTGGACCTTGCTGTTGGTGGGGAGTCTTGCGTACCTTAGCGATACAGATAGCCATACCATAGGTGCAACCACAATGGCGGGGTATCTGTTGAGAGGCCACACAAGTTTGTGGTTCCTGAAGAGGGGCAGCAGCCTTTTCAGTAGTTGCAGGGGCAACAGTCTGGATGATTGACTGATCTGGCCTTGTAACACTAACCAAAATGGCCTTGCTGTGCTGGTACTGCGAACGGCTGAAAGCAAGGGGAAACTACAGCCATAATTTTTCCCAAGGGCATGCAGCTTTACTGTATAGTTAAATGATGATGGTGTCCTCTTGGGTAAAATATTCTGGAGGTAAAATAGTCCCCCATTTGGATCTCCAGGTGGTGACTACTCAAGAGGACGTCGTTATCAGGAGAAAGGAAACTGACATTCAGTGGATCGGAGCGTGGATGTCAGATCCCTTAATCGGGCAGGTAGGTTAGAAAATTTAAAAAGGGAAATGGACAGGTTAAAGTTAGATGTAATGGGAATTAGTGAAGTTCGGTGGCAGGAGGAACAAGACTTCTGGTCAGGTGAGTACAGGGTTATAAACACAAAATCAAATAGGGGTAATGCATGAGTAAGTTTAATAATGAATAAGAAAATAGGAATGCAGGTAAGCTACTACAAACAGCATAGTGAATGCATTATTGTGGCCAAGATAGACACGAAGCCCCTGCCTACCACAGTAGTACAAATTTATATGTCAACTAGCTCTGCAGATGATGAAGAAATTGATGAAATGTATGGTGAGATAAAAGAAATTATTCAGATAGTGAAGAGATACGAATATTTAATAGTCATGGGTGACTGGAACTCGAGAGTAGGAAAAGGAAGAGAAGGAAACGTAGTAGGTGAATATGGAATGGGGGGAAGAAATGAAAGAGGAAGCCGCCTGGTAAAATTTTGCACGGAGCATAACTTGATCATAGCTAACACTTGGTTCAAGAATCATGAAAGAAGGTTGTCTATGTGGAAGAAGCCTGGAGATACCAGAATTTATCAGATATATTATATAATGGTAAGACTGAGTGTTAGGAAACAAGCTTTAAATTGTAAGACATTTCCAGGGGCACATGTGGACACTGACCACAATATATTGGTTATGAACTATAGATTAAAACTGAAGAAACTGCAAAAAAGTGGGGATTTAAGGAGAAGGAACCTGGATAAACTGACTAAACCAGAAGTTGTACAGTGTTTCAGGGAGAGCATAAGCGAACAATTGACAGGAATGGGGGAAAGCAATACAGTAGAAGAAGAATGGGTAGCTTTGAGGGATGAAATAGTGAAGGCAGCAGAGGATCAAGTAGGTAAAAAGATGAGGGCTAGTAGAAATCCTTGGGTAACAGAAGAAATATTGAATTTAATTGATGAAAGGAGAAAATATAAAAATTCAGTAAATGAAGGAGGCAAAAAGGAATACAAACATCTCAAAAATGAGATTGACAGGAAATGCAAAATGGCTAAGCAGGGATGGCAGGGGGACAAATGTAAGAATGTAGAGGCTTATCTCACTAGGATTAAGATAGATACTGCCTACAGGAAAATTAAAGAGACCTTTGGAGATCAGAGAACCACTTGTATGAACATCAAGAGCTCAGATTGAAACCCAGTTCTAAGCAAAGAAGGGAAAGCAGAAAGGTGGAAGGAGTCTATACAGGGTCTATACAAGGGCGATGTACTTGAGGACAATATTATGGAAATGGAAGAGGAGGTAGATGAAGATGAAATGGGAGATACCATACTGCGTGAAGACCAATTTGGATTCCATGGAAATATTGGAACATGTGAGGCAATGCTGACCCTACAACTTATCTTAGGATAAAGATTAAGGAAAGGCAAACCTACATTTCTAGCATTTGTAGATTTAGAGAAAGTTTTTAACAATGTTGACTGGAATACTCTCTTTTTTAAATTCTAAAGGTGGCAGGGATAAAATACAGGGAGCGAAAGGCTATTTACAATTTGTACAGAAACCAGATGGCAGTTATAAGAGTCAATGGACACGAAAGGGAAGAAGTGGTGAGACAGGGTTGTAGCCTCTCCCCGATGTTATTCAATCTGTATATTGAGCAAGCAGTAAAGGAAACAGAAGAAAAATTTGGAGGTGGTATTAAAATCCATGGAGGAGAAATAAAAACTTTGATGTTCGCTGATGACATTGTAATTCTGCCAGAGACAGCAAAGGACTTGGAAGAGCAGTTGAACAGAATGGACAGTGTCTTGAAAGGAGGATATAAGATGAACATCAACAAAAGCAAAATGAGGATAATGGAATGTAGTCGAATTAAGTCAGGTGATACTGAAGGAATTAGATTAGGAAATGAGACACTTAAAGTAGTAAAGGAGTTTTGCTATTTGGGGAGCAAAATAACTGATAATGGTCGAAGTAGAGAGGATATAAAATGTAGAATGGCAATGGCAAGGAAAGCATGTCCGAAGAAGAGAAATTTGTTAACATCAAGTATAGATTTATGTTTCAGGAACTCGTTTCTGAATGTAATTGTATGGATTGTAGCCGTGTATAGAAGTGAAACATGGACAATAAACAGTTTGGAGAACAATAGAATAGAAGCTTTCGAAATGTAGTGCTACAGAAGAATGCTGAAGTTTAGATGGGTATATCACATAACTAATGAGGAGGTATTGAATAGAATTGGGGAGAAGAGGAGTTTGTGGCACAACTTGTCTAGAAGAAGGGATTCTGTTGGTAGGACTTGTTGTCAGGCAATAAGGGATCACCAATTTAGTATTGAAGCGTAGTGTGGAGGGTAAAAATCATAGAGGGAGACCAAGAGATGAATACACTACACAGATTCAGAAGGATGTAGGCTGCATTATGTACTGGGAGATGAAGAAGATTGCACAGGATAGAATAGCATGGGGAGCTGCATCAAACCAGTCTCAGGACTGAAGACCACAACAACAACAACTACAAATTTAGTTTGCTCTCCCCTCTCCTAGGAACTGCAGACATTTCTTTGGTAGAGTGGGGTGGCTTTGATGCCTCACCAACACAGATAGCTGCATTGTAGGTGCAATCAGGTTGTGGGAGGGAGGGGTATCTGTGGGAAGGCCAGGTTAGCCTTTGCTTTGTGAAGAGAGGCAGCAGCCTTTCCAGCATCTGCTACGGGAACGCCCGAATCAAGTGATCAAGTGACCCATGGTTTTCAGCTGTGTTTTGTAGCTTAATAATATGCAGCTAACAATTAATACCTGAATTTAATACTGTCTGCTAGCTTCAAGAATTTCTTCATGTTGTACTTTTTCTGCTCAGAAATGAACAAAAATACTTACAGGCAGAGTAATACTGTATTTTTAACATGTGCACAATTTTAATGGATAGTAGTGTATTCAGCCAGGAGCTAAGTTGGCCACTCACAGGAAGGGAGACAAGTAGTGCAGCCACTGTGGAGTTAGAGTATGTGATGGGGAGGATTTTTTATTTGACTTCTAGTGGTTGTGAGTCAGGGGTGTATGCAACTTGTTCTGATCAGCATACAGAAGTAAAATGGATATGGGAGAGTGCATTAAATAGAAAGTCAGTGTGAAATGCAGTACATATTTTCAGCAAGAAATATGAAATTAAATTAAGGGTGTCGTAACTGAATGCAATGAACAGAAGAAAAATGACATTCACAACATTTACCAGCTGCAGAAGTATGAAACCTGAATTTGGTTGCAATGATTAGACATCTGTTGTCTGAAACTGATAAACTATATTTTAAGAAAAATAATCTCTATTCCTATTTATACATTTCTCCCACCTCTCCGGCAGGCTTGAATACCATGCCAAAAAACAGTTCTTTTGAAGCGATCCAGTCAATGAGCCATTTTCGTTCAAACTGAAGTGTTGTTCAGCAAGAGCGTGTCCCAGTGATGCAAATAGGTGATAATTGGATGGAGCCAAGTCTGGAGAATAAGCCACGTGCCCTAATATTTTCCAACTTGAATGCCTCAATCGTTTCCCTGACCGTTCCGCTCTGTGTGATGGGGCATTATCATGGAGCAATATGACTTTGTGTTGCCTTTTTCCATATTCTGGTCGTTTTAAACATTGTTGTTGTTGTGGTCTTCAGTCTTGAGACTGGTTTGATGCAGCTCTCCATGCTACTCTATCCTGTGCAAGCATCCTCATCTCGTAGTATGTACTGCAGTCTATATCCTTCTGAATCTGCTTAGTGTATTCATCTCTTGGTCTCCCTCTACGATTTTTACCATCCACGCTGCCCTCTAGTACTAAATTGGTGATCCCTTGATGCCTCAGAACGTGTCCTACCAACCGATTCCTTCTTCTAGTCAAGCTGTGCCACAAATTTCTCTTCTCCCCAATCCCATTCAGTACCTCCTCATTAGTTATGTGATCTACCCATCTAATCTTCAGCATTCTTCTGTAGCACCACATTTCGAAAGCTTCTATTCTCTGGTTGTCCAAACTGTTTATCGTCCATGTTTCACTTCCATACATGGCTACACTCCATACAATTACTTTCAGAAACGAGTTCCTGACACTTAAATCTATACTTGATGTTAACAAATTCCTCTTCTTCAGAAATGCTTTCCTTGCCACTGTCATTCTACATTTTATATCCTCTCTACTTTGACCATTATCAGTTATTTTGCTCCCCAAATAGCAAAACTCCTTTACTACTTTAAGTGTCTCGTTTCCTAATCTAATTCCCTCAGCATCACCCGACTTAATTCAACTACATTCCATTATCCTTGTTTTGCTTTTGTTGATGTTCATCTTATATCCTCCTTTCAAGACACTGTCCATTCTCTTCAACTGCTCTTCCAAGTCCTTTGCTGTCTCTGGCAGAATTACAATATCATCGGCGAACACCAAAGTTTTTATTTCTTCTCCATGGATTTTAATACCACCTCCAAATTTTTCTTCTGTTTCCTTTACTGCTTGCTCAATATACAGATTGAATAACATCGGGGAGAGGCTACAACCCTGCCTCACTACCTTCCCAACCACTGCTTCCCTTTCATGTCCCTTGACTTTTATAACTGCCATCTGGTTTCTGTACAAATTGTAAATAGCCTTTTGCTCCCTGTATTTTACCTTGCCACCTTCAGAATTTGAAAGAGAGTTTTCCAGTCAACATTGTCAAAAGCTTTCTCCAAGTCTACAAATGCTATAAACGTAGGTTTGCCTTTTCTTAATCGAGCTTCTAAGATAAGTCGTTGGGTCAGTATTGCCTCACGTGTTCCCATATTTCTATGGAATCCAAACTGAACTTCCCCGAGGTCGCCTTCTACCAGTTTTTCCTTTCGTCTGTAAAGAATTCACATTAGTATTTTGCAGCCGTGACTTATTAAACTGATAGTTCGGTAATTTTCACACCTGTCAATGCCTGCTTTCTTTGGGATCGGAATTATTATATTCTTCTTGAAGTCTGAGGGTATTTCACCTGACTCATGCATTTTGCTCACCAGATGGTAGAGTTTTGTCAGGACTGTCTCTCCCAAGGCCATCAGTAGTTCTAATGGAATGTTGTCTAAACCTGGGGCCTTGTTTTGACTCAGGTATTTCAGTGCTCTGTCAAACTCTTCGCGCAGTATCGTATCTCCCATTTCATCTTCATCTACTTCCTCTTCCCTTTCTATGACATTGTCCTCAAGTACATCGCCCTTGTATAGTCCCTCTATATACTCCTTCCACCTTTCTGCTTTCCCTTCTTTGCTTAGAACTGAGTTTCCATCTGAGCTCTTGATATTCATACCAGTGGTTTTCTTTTCTCCAAAGGTCTCTTCAATTTTCCTGTAGGCAGTATCTATCGTACCCCTAGTGAGATAAGCCTCTACATCGTTACATTTGTCCTCACGTTATGCTCAATTGAAATTGATCATTTTCTATTGGTAGTAATCAGTGTTAACAGTTCCATAACATTTTAGCAGCTCATAATCGATGACTCCCTTCTGATCCCACCAAACACAGAGCATTGTTTTCTTTCCAAAGCGATTTGGTTTTGCTGTGGATGTTGATGGTTTTCCTGGATTCACACCAGATACAATGCTTAGGATTCTCAAAATATATCCATTTTTCATCACCTGTCACTATTTGATGGAGAAACAACTTTCATTTGTATTTAGTGAGCAGAATTTCACAAATGGTCTTTCAATTTGCTTGTTGTCTTTCATTGAGTTAATGTGGAACGCATTTTTCCACTTTCTGCACCTTTCCCATAGCTTTCAACTGAAGAGAAACGGCTTTCTGCATCACATTCAATTGTTCTGCCAGTTCCGGTTGAGTCTGAGTATCATCTTCATCCAATGAGACCTACAATTTGTTGTCTTACAACTTTTTCAGTGGTTTTCAAAGCTTGTTGTTTCACACTTCAAATTACCACCTTTGAATTTTTTAACCACTCCAAACACTGTGTTTTTGCAAGAGCATGTGCTCCAAAAGTTTAAACACGCATTCAATGCAAATCTTCAGCAGTCTTCTTAAAATAATAACAGAAAACCAATGCTGTCCGCACATCCTAGTTTGTAGGCACAAAACTTGACGTGGTTGCTGGTTTGAAACAGATACTGATGTACGGAACTTGAGTTATTGTTTGTTGGCATTCATTGTCAGCTGTTATAGGTAGCAGATGGCACTGCAGACATGGTTTCATCAGTCCTACACTGATGGCTAGCACCATCTATAGGTAAATTCCAGTTTCATACTTCTACTCGTGGTACTATACATTTGTGAATAGCTACAACTACTGCTGTTAATCAGTTAATCATATACTCACACAGCCAACATAACAACATTTTATCAGGACATTATAGTGTCACAACTTTGGGGCTGCTGAGGGTGGCAGCATTCTGAAACAAACAACAGTCGACATGAAGTGTTCCGAATGGTGTAGACATTAAAACATTAGTAATTGATGTTGGCAGATAACTTATCCTGTCCTTACTATAGCTAGCTTATTGAGATCTCATAACATACTAATTTATGTAGGTTGTCATTTGCTAACCAGGGTAGTATATATGTTGCCAAAAGTCCTGTGCAACAGTGACAGCATTGGCTCTTCCGCAGAAATGTTTGATGAGCACTGGTCTAGATGATTTACATGGACCTGTAACTTTATCCATTGTGGCCTTACTGTGTTTGTACCTCCTTTCAAGACACTACCCCTTCCGTTCAACTGCTCTCCCAGGTCCTTTGCAGTCTCTGACAGATTTACAATGTCATCAGCAAACCTCAAAGTTTCTATGTCTTCTCCATGGATTTTAATTCCTACTCCAAAATCTTCTTTTGTTTCCTTTTGCTCAATGTAAAGATTGAATAACATCAGGGATAGGCTACAATCCTGCCTCACTCCCTTCCCAACCACTGCCTCCCTTTCATGTCCCTCGACTCTTATAACTGTCACATAGTTTCTGTACAAATTGTAAATAGCCTTTTGTTCCCTCTATTTGACCCTTGCCACCTTCAGAATTTGAAAGAAAGTATTCCCGTCAACATTGTCAAAATCTTTTGTCTAGGTCTACAAATACTAGAAACATATGTTTGCCTTTCCTTAATCTATCTTCTAAGATAATTCATAGAGTCCATATTGCCTCACGTATTCCAACATTTCTACGGAAACCAAACCGATCTTCCCCGAGGTCGGCTTCTACCAGTTTTTCCATTCGTCCGTAAACAATTCATCTTAGTATATTGCAACTGTGACTTATTAAACGGATAGTACAGTAACTTTCACACCTGCCAGTACCTGCTTTCTTTGGCATTGGAATTATTATATTCTTCTTGAAGTCTGAGGGTATTTTTGCCTGTCTCATTCATTTTGCTCACCAGATGGGAGAGTTTTGTCAGGGCTGGCTCTCCCAAGTCATTCAGTAGTTCTAATGGAATGTTGTCTACTCCCTGGGCCTTGATTTGGCTTATGTCTTTCAGTGCTCTGTCAAATTCTTCGTGCAGTATCATATCACCCATTTCATCGTAATCTACATTCTCTTTCATTTTCATAATATTGCCCACAAGTACCTTGCCCTTGTATAGACCCTCTGTATACTCCTTCCACCTTTCTGCTTTTCCTTCTTCGCTTAGAACTGGTTTTCCATCTGAGCTTTTGATACTCATACAAGTGGTTCTCTTCTCTCCAAAGGTCTCTTTAATTTTCCTGTATGCAGTATCTATCTTACCCGTAGTGATATATGCCTTTACCTCCTTACATTTGTCTTCTAACCATCCCTACTTAGCCACTGTGCAATTCCTGTCCATCTCATTTTTGAGACATTGGTATTCCTTTTTGTCTGTTTCATTTATTGCATTCTTGTATTTTCTCCTTTCATCAATTAAATGCAATACTCTTCTGTTACCCAGGGATTTCTACTAGCCCTCATCTTTTTACTTACTTGATCCTCTGTCGCCTTCACTATTTCATCTCTCAAAGCTAGCCATTCTTTTTCTACTGTATTTCTTTCCCTCATTCTTGTCAATCGTTCCCTAATTCTCTCTCTGAAACTCTGTACAACCTCTGGTTTAGCCAGTTTATCCAGGTCCCATCTCCTTAAATTCCCATCTTTTTGTAGTTTCTTCAGTTTTAATCTACAGTTCATAACCAATTTATTGTGATCAGAGTCCACATCTGCCCCTGAAAATGTCTTACAATTTATAACCTGGTTCCTAAATCTCGGTCTTACCATTATTAATCTGTCTGAAATCTTCCAGTGTCTCCAGGCCTCTTCCACGTATACAACCTGCTTTCAAGATTCTTAAACTAAGTGTTAGCTATGATGAATTTATTCTCTATGCATAATTCTACCAGGTGACTTCCTCTTTCATTCCTTACTCCCATTCCATATTCACCTACTACTTTTTTTTTTCTCTTCCTTTTCCTGCTTTCGAATTCCAGTCCTCAATGACTATTAAATTTTCATCTTCCTTCACTATCTGAATAATTTCTTTTATCTCATCATACATTTCTTCTACCTCTTCACCGTCTGTGGAACTTGTACTACTGTGGTGGGCATGGGCTTTGTGTCTATCTCGGCTGCAATAATGCATTCACTATGCTGTTCCCTATTTTTTTATTCATTACTAAACCTACTCCTCCATTAGCCCTATTTCATTTTGTATTTCTAACTCTGTATTCATCTGACCAGAAGTCTTGTTCCTCCTGCCACCAAACTTCACCAATTCCCACTACATCTAGCTTTAAACCTATACATTTCCCTTTTTAAATTGTCTAACCTATCTACCTGATTCAGGGACCTGGCATTCCATGCTCTGATCCATAGAATACCAGTTTTCTTTATCCTGATAATGACTTCCTCCTGAGTAGTCCCTACCCGGAGATTCAAATGGGGGATTATTTTACCTCCGGAGTATTTTACCCAAGAGGTCACCATCATCATTTAACTATACATGCCCTCAAGAAGAGAATTTCGGCTGTAGTTTCCCCTTGCTTTCAGCTGTTTGCAGTACCAGCACAGTAAGGCCGTTTTGGTTAATGTTATAAGGCCAGATCAATCAATCATCTAAGCTGTTGCCCCTGTAACTACTGAAAAGGCTGCTGCCCCTGTTCAGGAACCACAAACTTGTGTGGCCTCTCAACAGATACCCCTCCATTGTGGTTGCACCTACAGTATGGCTGTCTGTATTGCTCAGGCACACAAGCCTCCCTGCCAATGGCGAAGTCCATGGTTCATTGGGGGGATGGGGGGGGGGGTGTTAAGGAATTTAAAAAGAGGGTTAGAGACTTTAAAAAGGAAAATTTTTTCGACTGAAGTTATATATAGTGAGGATTAGTAGAGTGGATTGATGGGAAGGATGGGCAGGACATCCGATCAGGTCAGTAGAGCATTATCAACACAAAGCAAAATGGGGAGATTGCAGTAGCAGACCTAATACTGAATAAGAAAACTGTAATTTGGGTAAGATAGTATGATACTGTCAACGGCACAGTGAATGCGTTATGGTAGCTGAGAGAGAAACAAGGCCAGAGCCAACAAACACCACAGTAGTATTAGTGTATGTACTTTAAAATTAATCCAGTGACTGAATTCTTTGATGTCAGCTGTATTAGTTTTAGATTTACTGCACACTGGTAAGAAATGAAAATTTGTGTGGTAAGGGACTCAAACCCTGATTTCCCACTTATCATGAGTGAATGCCTTAACCCCTTCGGCCATCCATGCCCAAATTTTCATATGTCACTATTGGGTAGTAAACCTATACATAATACAGTTGATGTCAAGGAATTTACACTTGGAGAATTAACTTTGAAGTATTTCATGCAGTTGTGGATCATCAACAGCGTTCTTTCATATGTGCATCCAAGTTCATATGTCTAGTATCTCTGCAGATGACAAAGTGATTGAAAGACTGTGTGATGTAATATAATATAAGCAGTTAATCAGACAGTTAAGAAAGACGTGAAAATTTAATTTTGATGGGGGACTGGAATTCAGTAGTATCCTGTTCAAAAACCATTCAGACAAACCATGTAGTTATTTCTTGATGTGGGCACTCTTCATTTCTGCAACTGTTTGAGATGAAGGAAATTGAGTATCCAATCTCATCTGCTAAATTTTTTCTGGTTCACAAGATTTTCTAAATTTTTTCTTAAACTATGATAATGACAATATGAGAGCATAGCTATTATCCAGTGAGTGCATAGTAATTTCAGATGCCTAAAAATAAGCTTTCATAGCTCATTACATACTACTTGCAAATATAGTTGCAGTGATCTAATTAGCTGAAGTTTCTTAATTATGAAGTATTGTTATTTGAAAAGGTACACATGATATGACCTCACATATTTAGTGAACAGCAGGAAACATATTTTGGCATACTGACACCTATCATTTGAAAATATATATGCCCAACTTTTCTGAAAGTTACCTAAAATTATCTGAAATTTATTGTTTTCCAAATTAATTTACATGAAAGGTTTAGACCCCTGTTATCTTCAGTTACAAATTATGTAAAAAAAAACCTATTTGTTTCTGAACTCTGGCAGTATAATTTTGTTGATATATATTTTTATGTTCCATTTGACAGGCAGCATTTGTTAATTAGCTCACTAATTAGAAAGTTCATTATTTTGAAGGTCATAAAATATTTTATTTAAGATGGCTGCCATCAATAATAAGTAGCGTAAAACACATTGTTTACAAACGAAACTATATGTAGACCCAACACATCTGAGGTCAAGTTGTCTGTGGCTGAGAGTAAAATGAGTGACACCAGTGTTTCTTGTCATGAGCAGTGTGCCATAGTCTGATAGCTAACATTGCGAAATATTCACATATATTGCATACAGGTTAGCAATACAGAATGACAAAGGTGTCTTGCAATCGTCACCAAAACATCAGAATTTCATAGTTGACAAACCCAGAAGAATTTTATTGAATATTGCACACAGTTTGCTTTCTTCACTCATGAGTTTAATTCTTGACCTTTTTTTTTTTTTTTTGACAGTAATTACTAATTAATTCTGAGTGAGGAACACATAGGTAATTGATTCCTATGAACAATGACTACTAGCAGGGCAGTGTTTATATACTTACTGATTATTTTTGTGCACTATATTAATTGTTTTGAGTTCCTTAAATGTGTATGAAGACAGTGACGTGGTGAACTGATATATATAATTTTTGTCACATGTGAATAGCTTTGAACCACTGGACTATGTTGTGTGATTACTACACTAGGACATTTTAACAATCTATAAACTAGTGTAGTAGATAACAGTCTGCTTTCCTTTAATTCAAATTATATGCAAGACCCGAAACTGGTCATATCAGTAAATACTTTACATGAGAAAGGCAAATCTGAGTCCATTTTATTCATAGATTTTAATTTTATGTTATTTGTAATTCTGTTTACAGCTCCACTGCCTTGAGAAAGATCAAATTACTGCAACACAAAGTTTTGCCACTCTCCAAATAACAGCTCTGATGCTAACATTAAACTAGTATACATAGGTAACTAGGCTATTACAGTAGTATATTTTTTACTTACCTTACACTAGAGGAGGAATAAAAATTTCTTTTCATCCTCTTTCATGTTACAAAACTACATGTAATTAGAAACTTTGTGTTGTCTCATTGTATCTGTAGGCTTGTACCATGTTAACCAAGGAGAGGATGTTGTTTGGTCGCTGGTATCCTCTGTCTATAACACAACAGCACACATGCATTATCAAGGTTCTTTACTAACATAAACGGGAAGGTACTTGACTCATGACAGTCCAGGTGTTGTGGTACAAGTTCTACCATAATAGTCCATGTTAGCCTCACTGTTGGTGAAGTGCAAGTCCCACTACGTACACTCCTCTGGTCACTAGGTGCTGTCTGACTTTGAGCTAGAGGCTGAGCTAACTGCGACTGCGACTTGACTCAGTGACTTACTGGATGACTGACTGGGCGATCTAAATATCGGCGGTCGAGAGGGCATTGACAGTGCATTGTTTGCGAGTCTGTTGTTGGCCTCTCTCCTGCTAGTCACATTGCTTGTGCCTACTATTGATCTTTTCGCAACCTCTTTGCCACCTGATGTGCTGGCGACAGCTTACACTAGCGCAGGGAACTATCATGATAGCACACAGAACAGAAACAATAAAAAGCAGCACTTACATTAAATTCAGCTGTAAAATAGGATCTGAACTAATTAATAAAACAAAACAACTGAGCTCAAGCAACACCAACAATTTGCAGTAGTTGATCCTGAATGAAGTATGGATGGGCGATAGCTGATATGCTATCGATATACAGGTATTTAAAACTATCAGTTGTTGACAATTTGTTGACAATTGAAGGTGCATATCCCTTTTTCGTTGCACAGCTGAAAATCAAATACTTTCAGTTTCAATACATAGTAACTAGTTCGTGTGTAATTTCATTTAGATGATAGGGGAGTCTGGACTCCCTTGACCCTACTCGCCCCCCCCCCCCCCCCGCCCCCCCATCACCCCCACCTCCCTTGGCTACTTCCTTGCGCTCACCCATGGCGGCTGTTGTGTAAGAGCACAAGAGCATATGAACACCCTAACATTTGATACATTGCGGATTTATTGATTATTTTTCTTTGAATGCTGTTAAGGGTAACACAGGTTTGGTAATCTGAAATACATGGCACTAAATCTGCCACCCTATGCCATGTTGCTACTCCTCTAGAGCCCATGAAACTTGGCGTCAGGATCGTGAGCATATCTTCAGTTGTGCATGTTTTAAGGAGCTTTTGCACAACTGGGCCGGTTGCAGTGGTCGAGCGCTTCTAGGTGCTTTAGTCTGGAACCACGCGACTGCTATGGTCGCAAGTAATCCTGCCTCGATGTTAAGTCCCACAGTGCTCAGAGCCATTTTGCACAACTAGCTTGACGAAATTGCCTTACAGGCCAAAAATGTAGGATTTGATTTACAATGTGCATGGTTACCGCTCAACTACAAGTTTACATCAATGCCATCAGGTGGTAGAACACTGCAGCACATGTTTACCTTCTTTTGCTTGGCATAAATCCCACTAGATGTTACCACAATCTCAGATATGCCAATTCACTCACTATATAGTAAAAGTGGATTGGACATCAGTATATGTTATAGTTATACTGACGGAAAAACCTATTTTGTAGGATTCTGAATGAAATATGGCACATAAAGTTTTGGATTTTATCATACAGTAATCCATTTGAGTCTCTGAGAACCAAAATCACATCGTCGATTGTGAGACTGTAGCATTTATTCGTCCTTCTGTCATCTGTTGATCTTAGGGTGATTTTATCAGGGTTTATCTGGGCTGTAGCCCACATTGTATATATAAACATTCACGAAAAGTTGCCTCACTTGTTTCTCTGAAATTCACTTAAATGTGAGATCAAAGACAGTGTGCCTTTGCCCTTAATGGTTCACAGTGTCTTGTCTGTACTCTAGTTACGAGGGCTGTTCTGAAAGTAAGATCCAATCGGTCACAAAATGAAAACCACAGTGAAACTCATAAATTTTTTATTTGCAACAGTTAGCCACAGCTTCCAGCTACTTATCTAAATTTCTTGATGCAATAATTTACTGACAGCCGTATGTATTGCAGAAACTTCTTATGTGCTACCAGTTTCGGCATTACATTGATGCCATCTTCAGGCCCCACACTTCATAGTCATAAAATCACTATACACGGAAGGAGCCATATAACTGGATCAGCGAATCAAATCGTTATGCAACAGCTCTTGGTGGCCAGGCGACACAGGCTCTGCTTCTCCATAAGCCTCTTCTGTTCTTCTTGGCAGCTGTGCTGGCCACAAAACTGGCTAATTGGCATAGCAATATTGTAGTCAACATCAGAGGTAGATTTAAAATATTTTAATTACCTTTGTCATGTAAAGTATTTACTGATATGACCAGTTTCGGGTCTTGCATATAATTTGAATTAAAGGAAAGCAGACTGTTATCTACTACACTAGTTTATAGATTGTTAAAATGTCCTAGTGTAGTAATCACACAACATAGTCCAGTGGTTCAAAGCTATTCACATGTGACAAAAATTATATATATCAGTTCACCACGTCACTGTCTTCATACACATTTAAGGAACTCAAAACAATTAATATAGTGCACAAAAACAATCAGTAAGTATATAAATACTGCCCGGCTAGTAGTCATTGTTCATAGGAATCAATTATCACTGTGTTCCTCACTCAGAATTAATTAGTAATTACTGTCAAAAAAAAAAAAAAAAAAAAAAAAAAAAAAAAAAAAAAAAAAAAAAAAAAAAAAAAAGTCAAGAATTAAACTCATGAGTGAAGAAAGCAAACTGTGTGCAATATTCAATAAAATTCTTCTGGGTTTGTCAACTATGAAATTCTGATGTTTTGGTGACGATTGCAAGACACGTTCGTCAGTGTGTATTGCTAACCTGTATGCAATATTTGTGAATATTTCGCAATGTTAGCTATCAGACTATGGCACACTGCTCATGACAAGAAACACTGGTGTCACTCATTTTACTCTCAGCCTCAGACAACTTGACCTCAGATGTGTTGGGTCTACATATAGTTTCGTTTGTAAACAATGTGTTTTACGCTACTTATTATTGATGGCAGCCATCTTAAATAAAATATTTTATGACCTTCAAAATAATGAACTTTCTAATTAGTGAGCTAATTAACAAATGCTGCCTGTCAAATGGAACATAAAAATATATATCAACAAAATTATACTGCCAGAGTTCAAAACAAATAGTTTTTTTTTTTTGACATAATTTGTAACTGAAGATAACAGGGATCTAAACCTTTCATGTAAATTAATTTGGAAAACAATAAATTTCAGATAATTTTAGGTAACTTTCAGAAAAGTTGGGCATATATATTTTCAAATGATAGGTGTCAGTATGCCGAAATATGTTTCCTGCTATTCACTAAATATGTGAGGTCATATCATGTGTATCTTTTCAAATAACAATACTTCATAATTAAGAAACTTCAGCTAATTAGATCATTGCAACTATATTTGCAAGTAGTATGTAATGAGCTATGAAAGCTTATTTTTAGGCATCTGAAATTACTATGCACTCACTGGATAATAGCTATGCTCTCATATTGTCATTATCATAGTTTAAGAAAAAATTTAGAAAATCTTGTGAACCAGAAAAAATTTAGCAGATGAGATTGGATACTCAATTTCCTTCATCTCAAACAGTTGCAGAAATGAAGAGTGCCCACATCAAGAAATAACTACATGGTTTGTCTGAATGGTTTTTGAACAGGATACTACTGAATTCCAGTCCCCCATCAAAATTAAATTTTCACGTCTTTCTTAACTGTCTGATTAACTGCTTATATTATATTACATCACACAGTCTTTCAATCACTTTGTCATCTGCAGAGATACTAGACATATGAACTTGGATGCACATATGAAAGAACGCTGTTGATGATCCACAACTGCATGAAATACTTCAAAGTTAATTCTCCAAGTGTAAATTCCTTGACATCAACTGTATTATGTATAGGTTTACTACCCAATAGTGACATATGAAAATTTGGGCATGGATGGCCGAAGGGGTTAAGGCATTCACTCATGATAAGTGGGAAATCAGGGTTTGAGTCCCTTACCACACAAATTTTCATTTCTCACCAGTGCGCAGTAAATCTAAAACTAATACAGCTGACATCAAAGAATTCAGTCACTGGATTAATTTTAAAGTACATACACTAATACTACTGTGGTGTTTGTTGGCTCTGGCCTTGTTTCTCTCTCAGCTACCATAACGCATTCACTGTGCCGTTGACAGTATCATACTATCTTACCCAAATTACAGTTTTCTTATTCAGTATTAGGTCTGCTACTGCAATCTCCCCATTTTGCTTTGTGTTGATAATGCTCTACTGACCTGATCGGATGTCCTGCCCATCCTTCCCATCAATCCACTCTACTAATCCTCACTATATATAACTTCAGTCGAAAAATTTTCCTTTATAAAGTCTCTAACCCTCTTTTTAAATTCCTTAACACCCCCCCCCCCCATCCCCCCCAATGAACCATGGACTTCGCCATTGGCAGGGAGGCTTGTTTGCCTGAGCAATACAGACAGCCATACTGTAGGTGCAACCACAATGGAGGGGTATCTGTTGAGAGGCCACACAAGTTTGTGGTTCCTGAACAGGGGCAGCAGCCTTTTCAGTAGTTACAGGGGCAACAGCTTAGATGATTGATTGATCTGGCCTTATAACATTAACCAAAACGGCCTTACTGTGCTGGTACTGCAAACAGCTGAAAGCAAGGGGAAACTACAGCCGAAATTCTCTTCTTGAGGGCATGTATAGTTAAATGATGATGGTGACCTCTTGGGTAAAATACTCCGGAGGTAAAATAATCCCCCATTTGAATCTCCGGGTAGGGACTACTCAGGAGGATGTCATTATCAGGATAAAGAAAACTGGTATTCTATGGATCAGAGCATGGAATGCCAGGTCCCTGAATCAGGTAGATAGGTTAGACAATTTAAAAAGGGAAATGTATAGGTTTAAAGCTAGATGTAGTGGGAATTGGTGAAGTTTGGTGGCAGGAGGAACAAGACTTCTGGTCAGATGAATACAGAGTTAGAAATACAAAATGAAATAGGGCTAATGGAGGAGTAGGTTTAGTAATGAATAAAAAAATAGGGAACAACATAGTGAATGCATTATTGCAGCCGAGATAGACACAAAGCCCATGCCCACCACAGTAGTACAAGTTCCACAGACGGTGAAGAGGTAGAAGAAATGTATGATGAGATAAAAGAAATTATTCAGATAGTGAAGGAAGATGAAAATTTAATAGTCATTGAGGACTGGAATTCGAAAGCAGGAAAAGGAAGAGAAAAAAAAAAGTAGTAGGTGAATATGGAATGGGAGTAAGGAATGAAAGAGGAAGTCACCTGGTAGAATTATGCATAGAGAATAAATTCATCATAGCTAACACTTAGTTTAAGAATCTTGATAGCAGGTTGTATACGTGGAAGAGGCCTGGAGACACTGGAAGATTTCAGACAGATTAATAATGGTAAGACCGAGATTTAGGAACCAGGTTATAAATTGTAAGACATTTTCAGGGGCATATGTGGACTCTGATCACAATAAATTGGTTATGAACTGTAGATTAAAACTGAAGAAACTACAAAAAGATGGGAATTTAAGGAGATGGGACCTGGATAAACTGGCTAAACCAGAGGTTGTACAGAGTTTCAGAGAGAGAATTAGGGAACGATTGACAAGAATGAGGGAAAGAAATACAGTAGAAAAAGAATGGCTAGCTTTGAGAGATGAAATAGTGAAGGCGACAGAGGATCAAGTAAGTAAAAAGATGAGGGCTAGTAGAAATCCCTGGGTAACAGAAGAGTATTGCATTTAATTGATGAAAGGAGAAAATACAAGAATGCAATAAATGAAACAGACAAAAAGGAATACCAATGTCTCAAAAATGAGATGGACAGGAATTGCACAGTGGCTAAGTAGGGATGGTTAGAAGACAAATGTAAGGAGGTAAAGGCATATATCACTACGGGTAAGATAGATACTGCATACAGGAAAATTAAAGAGACCTTTGGAGAGAAGAGAACCACTTGTATGAGTATCAAAAGCTCAGATGGAAAACCAGTTCTAAGCGAAGAAGGAAAAGCAGAAAGGTGGAAGGAGTATACAGAGGGTCTATACAAGGGCAAGGTACTTGTGGGCAATATTATGAAAATGAAAGAGAATGTAGATTACGATGAAATGGGTGATATGATACTGCACGAAGAATTTGACAGAGCACTGAAAGACATAAGCCAAATCAAGGCCCAGGGAGTAGACAACATTCCATTAGAACTACTGAATGACTTGGGAGAGCCAGCCCTGACAAAACTCTCCCATCTGGTGAGCAAAATGAATGAGACAGGCAAAAATACCCTCAGACTTCAAGAAGAATATAATAATTCCAATGCCAAAGAAAGCAGGTACTGGCAGGTGTGAAAGTTACTGTACTATCCGTTTAATAAGTCACAGTTGCAATATACTAAGATGAATTGTTTACAGACGAATGGAAAAACTGGTAGAAGCCGACCTCGGGGATGATCGGTTTGGTTTCCGTAGAAATGTTGGAATACGTGAGGCAATATGGACTCTATGAATTATCTTAGAAGATAGATTAAGGAAAGGCAAACATATGTTTCTAGTATTTGTAGACCTAGACAAAAGATTTTGACAATGTTGACGGGAATACTTTCTTTCAAATTCTGAAGGTGGCAAGGGTCAAATAGAGGGAACAAAAGGCTATTTACAATTTGTACAGAAACTATGTGACAGTTATAAGAGTCGAGGGACATGAAAGGGAGGCAGTGGTTGGGAAGGGAGTGAGGCAGGATTGTAGCCTATCCCTGATGTTATTCAATCTTTACATTGAGCAAAAGGAAACAAAAGAAGATTTTGGAGTAGGAATTAAAATCCATGGAGAAGACATAGAAACTTTGAGGTTTGCTGATGACATTGTAAATCTGTCAGAGACTGCAAAGGACCTGGGAGAGCAGTTGAACGGAAGGGGTAGTGTCTTGAAAGGAGGTACAAACACAGTAAGGCCACAATGGATAAAGTTACAGGTCCATGTAAATCATCTAGACCAGTGCTCATCAAACATTTCTGCGGAAGAGCCAATGCTGTCACTGTTGCACAGGACTTTTGGCAACATATATACTACCCTGGTTAGCAAATGACAACCTACATAAATTAGTATGTTATGAGATCTCAATAAGCTAGCTATAGTAAGGACAGGATAAGTTATCTGCCAACATCAATTACTAATGTTTTAATGTCTACACCATTCGGAACACTTCATGTCGACTGTTGTTTGTTTCAGAATGCTGCCACCCTCAGCAGCCCCAAAGTTGTGACACTATAATGTCCTGATAAAATGTTGTTATGTTGGCTGTGTGAGTATATGATTAACTGATTAACAGCAGTAGTTGTAGCTATTCACAAATGTATAGTACCACGAGTAGAAGTATGAAACTGGAATTTACCTATAGATGGTGCTAGCCATCAGTGTAGGACTGATGAAACCATGTCTGCAGTGCCATCTGCTACCTATAACAGCTGACAATGAATGCCAACAAACAATAACTCAAGTTCCGTACATCAGTATCTGTTTCAAACCAGCAACCACGTCAAGTTTTGTGCCTACAAACTAGGATGTGCGGACAGCATTGGTTTTCTGTTATTATTTTAAGAAGACTGCTGAAGATTTGCATTGAATGCGTGTTTAAACTTTTGGAGCACATGCTCTTGCAAAAACACAGTGTTTGGAGTGGTTAAAAAATTCAAAGGTGGTAATTTGAAGTGTGAAACAACAAGCTTTGAAAACCACTGAAAAAGTTGTAAGACAACAAATTGTAGGTCTCATTGGATGAAGATGATACTCAGACTCAACCGGAACTGGCAGAACAATTGAATGTGATGCAGAAAGCCGTTTCTCTTCAGTTGAAAGCTATGGGAAAGGTGCAGAAAGTGGAAAAATGCGTTCCACATTAACTCAAT
This sequence comes from Schistocerca gregaria, assembly GCF_023897955.1. Taxonomy (NCBI): domain Eukaryota; kingdom Metazoa; phylum Arthropoda; class Insecta; order Orthoptera; family Acrididae; genus Schistocerca; species Schistocerca gregaria. The sequence goes on along the minus strand of NC_064928.1, from coordinate 182,801,246 downwards.
GAAAGACAACAAGCAAATTGAAAGACCACTTGTGAAATTCTGCTCACTAAATACAAATGAAAGTTGTTTCTCCATCAAATAGTGACAGGTGATGAAAAATGGATATATTTTGAGAATCCTAAGCATTGTATCTGGTGTGAATCCAGGAAAACCATCAACATCCACAGCAAAACCAAATCGCTTTGGAAAGAAAACAATGCTCTGTGTTTGGTGGGATCAGAAGGGAGTCATCGATTATGAGCTGCTAAAATGTTATGGAACTGTTAACACTGATTACTACCAATAGAAAATGATCAATTTCAATTGAGCATAACGTGAGGACAAATGTAACGATGTAGAGGCTTATCTCACTAGGGGTACGATAGATACTGCCTACAGGAAAATTGAAGAGACCTTTGGAGAAAAGAAAACCACTGGTATGAATATCAAGAGCTCAGATGGAAACTCAGTTCTAAGCAAAGAAGGGAAAGCAGAAAGGTGGAAGGAGTATATAGAGGGACTATACAAGGGCGATGTACTTGAGGACAATGTCATAGAAAGGGAAGAGGAAGTAGATGAAGATGAAATGGGAGATACGATACTGCGCGAAGAGTTTGACAGAGCACTGAAATACCTGAGTCAAAACAAGGCCCCAGGTTTAGACAACATTCCATTAGAACTACTGATGGCCTTGGGAGAGACAGTCCTGACAAAACTCTACCATCTGGTGAGCAAAATGCATGAGTCAGGTGAAATACCCTCAGACTTCAAGAAGAATATAATAATTCCGATCCCAAAGAAAGCAGGCATTGACAGGTGTGAAAATTACCGAACTATCAGTTTAATAAGTCACGGCTGCAAAATACTAATGTGAATTCTTTACAGACGAAAGGAAAAACTGGTAGAAGGCGACCTCGGGGAAGTTCAGTTTGGATTCCATAGAAATATGGGAACACGTGAGGCAATACTGACCCAACGACTTATCTTAGAAGCTCGATTAAGAAAAGGCAAACCTACGTTTATAGCATTTGTAGACTTGGAGAAAGCTTTTGACAATGTTGACTGGAAAACTCTCTTTCAAATTCTGAAGGTGGCAAGGTAAAATACAGGGAGCAAAAGGCTATTTACAATTTGTACAGAAACCAGATGGCAGTTATAAAAGTCAAGGGACATGAAAGGGAAGCAGTGGTTGGGAAGGTAGTGAGGCAGGGTTGTAGCCTCTCCCCGATGTTATTCAATCTGTATATTGAGCAAGCAGTAAAGGAAACAGAAGAAAAATTTGGAGGTGGTATTAAAATCCATGGAGAAGAAATAAAAACTTTGGTGTTCGCCGATGATATTGTAATTCTGCCAGAGACAGCAAAGGACTTGGAAGAGCAGTTGAAGAGAATGGACAGTGTCTTGAAAGGAGGATATAAGATGAACATCAACAAAAGCAAAACAAGGATAATGGAATGTAGTTGAATTAAGTCGGGTGATGCTGAGGGAATTAGATTAGGAAACGAGACACTTAAAGTAGTAAAGGAGTTTTGCTATTTGGGGAGCAAAATAACTGATAATGGTCAAAGTAGAGAGGATATAAAATGTAGAATGACAGTGGCAAGGAAAGCATTTCTGAAGAAGAGGAATTTGTTAACATCAAGTATAGATTTAAGTGTCAGGAACTCGTTTCTGAAAGTAATTGTATGGAGTGTAGCCATGTATGGAAGTGAAACATGGACGATAAACAGTTTGGACAACCAGAGAATAGAAGCTTTCGAAATGTGGTGCTACAGAAGAATGCTGAAGATTAGATGGGTAGATCACATAACTAATGAGGAGGTACTGAATAGGATTGGGGAGAAGAGAAATTTGTGGCACAGCTTGACTAGAAGAAGGAATCGGTTGGTAGGACACGTTCTGAGGCATCAAGGGATCACCAATTTAGTACTAGAGGGCAGCGTGGATGGTAAAAATCGTAGAGGGAGACCAAGAGATGAATACACTAAGCAGATTCAGAAGGATATAGACTGCAGTACATACTACGAGATGAGGATGCTTGCACAGGATAGAGTAGCATGGAGAGCTGCATCAAACCAGTCTCAAGACTGAAGACCACAACAACAACAATGTTTAAAACGACCAGAATATGGAAAAAGGCAACACAAAGTCATATTGCTCCATGATAATGCCCCATCACACAGAGCGGAACGGTCAGGGAAACGATTGAGGCATTCAAGTTGGAAAATATTAGGGCACGTGGCTTATTCTCCAGACTTGGCTCCATCCAATTATCACCTATTTGCATCACTGGGACACGCTCTTGCTGAACAACACTTCAGTTTGAACGAAAATGGCTCATTGACTGGATCGCTTCAAAAGAACTGTTTTTTGGCATGGTATTCAAGCCTGCCGGAGAGGTGGGAGAAATGTATAAATAGGAATAGAGATTATTTTTCTTAAAATATAGTTTATCAGTTTCAGACAACAGATGTCTAATCATTGCAACCAAATTCAGGTTTCATACTTCTGCAGCTGGTAAATGTTGTGAATGTCATTTTTCTTCTGTTCATTGCATTCAGTTACGACACCCTTAATTTAATTTCATATTTCTTGCTGAAAATATGTACTGCATTTCACACTGACTTTCTATTTAATGCACTCTCCCATATCCATTTTACTTCTGTATGCTGATCAGAACAAGTTGCATACACCCCTGACTCACAACCACTAGAAGTCAAATAAAAAATCCTCCCCATCACATACTCTAACTCCACAGTGGCTGCACTACTTGTCTCCCTTCCTGTGAGTGGCCAACTTAGCTCCTGGCTGAATACACTACTATCCATTAAAATTGTGCACATGTTAAAAATACAGTATTACTCTGCCTGTAAGTATTTTTGTTCATTTCTGAGCAGAAAAAGTACAACATGAAGAAATTCTTGAAGCTAGCAGACAGTATTAAATTCAGGTATTAATTGTTAGCTGCATATTATTAAGCTACAAAACACAGCTGAAAACCATGGGTCACTTGATCACTTGATTCGGGCGTTCCCGTAGCAGATGCTGGAAAGGCTGCTGCCTCTCTTCACAAAGCAAAGGCTAACCTGGCCTTCCCACAGATACCCCTCCCTCCCACAACCTGATTGCACCTACAATGCAGCTATCTGTGTTGGTGAGGCATCAAAGCCACCCCACTCTACCAAAGAAATGTCTGCAGTTCCTAGGAGAGGGGAGAGCAAACTAAATTTGTAGTTGTTGTTGTTGTGGTCTTCAGTCCTGAGACTGGTTTGATGCAGCTCCCCATGCTATTCTATCCTGTGCAATCTTCTTCATCTCCCAGTACATAATGCAGCCTACATCCTTCTGAATCTGTGTAGTGTATTCATCTCTTGGTCTCCCTCTATGATTTTTACCCTCCACACTACGCTTCAATACTAAATTGGTGATCCCTTATTGCCTGACAACAAGTCCTACCAACAGAATCCCTTCTTCTAGACAAGTTGTGCCACAAACTCCTCTTCTCCCCAATTCTATTCAATACCTCCTCATTAGTTATGTGATATACCCATCTAAACTTCAGCATTCTTCTGTAGCACTACATTTCGAAAGCTTCTATTCTATTGCTCTCCAAACTGTTTATTGTCCATGTTTCACTTCTATACACGGCTACAATCCATACAATTACATTCAGAAACGAGTTCCTGAAACATAAATCTATACTTGATGTTAACAAATTTCTCTTCTTCGGACATGCTTTCCTTGCCATTGCCATTCTACATTTTATATCCTCTCTACTTCGACCATCATCAGTTATTTTGCTCCCCAAATAGCAAAACTCCTTTACTACTTTAAGTGTCTCATTTCCTAATCTAATTCCTTCAGTATCACCTGACTTAATTCGACTACATTCCATTATCCTCATTTTGCTTTTGTTGATGTTCATCTTATATCCTCCTTTCAAGACACTGTCCATTCCGTTCAACTGCTCTTCCAAGTCCTTTGCTGTCTCTGGCAGAATTACAATGTCATCAGCGAACATCAAAGTTTTTATTTCTCCTCCATGGATTTTAATACCACCTCCAAATTTTTCTTCTGTTTCCTTTACTGCTTGCTCAATATACAGATTGAATAACATCGGGGAGAGGCTACAACCCTGTCTCACCACTTCTTCCCTTTCGTGTCCATCGACTCTTATAACTGCTATCTGGTTTCTGTACAAATTGTAAATAGCCTTTCGCTCCCTGTATTTTATCCCTGCCACCTTTAGAATTTAAAAAAGAGAGTATTCCAGTCAACATTGTTAAAAACTTTCTCTAAATCTACAAATGCTAGAAATGTAGGTTTGCCTTTCCTTAATCTTTATCCTAAGATAAGTTGTAGGGTCAGCATTGCCTCACATGTTCCAATATTTCCATGGAATCCAAATTGGTCTTCACGCAGTATGGTATCTCCCATTTCATCTTCATCTACCTCCTCTTCCATTTCCATAATATTGTCCTCAAGTACATCGCCCTTGTATAGACCCTGTATATACTCATTCCACCTTTCTGCTTTCCCTTCTTTGCTTAGAACTGGGTTTCAATCTGAGCTCTTGATGTTCATACAAGTGGTTCTCTGATCTCCAAAGGTCTCTTTAATTTTCCTGTAGGCAGTATCTATCTTAATCCTAGTGAGATAAGCCTCTACATTCTTACATTTGTCCCCCTGCCATCCCTGCTTAGCCATTTTGCATTTCCTGTCAATCTCATTTTTGAGATGTTTGTATTCCTTTTTGCCTCCTTCATTTACTGAATTTTTATATTTTCTCCTTTCATCAATTAAATTCAATATTTCTTCTGTTACCCAAGGATTTCTACTAGCCCTCATCTTTTTACCTACTTGATCCTCTGCTGCCTTCACTATTTCATCCCTCAAAGCTACCCATTCTTCTTCTACTGTATTGCTTTCCCCCATTCCTGTCAATTGTTCGCTTATGCTCTCCCTGAAACACTGTACAACTTCTGGTTTAGTCAGTTTATCCAGGTTCCTTCTCCTTAAATCCCCACTTTTTTGCAGTTTCTTCAGTTTTAATCTATAGTTCATAACCAATATATTGTGGTCAGTGTCCACATGTGCCCCTGGAAATGTCTTACAATTTAAAGCTTGTTTCCTAACACTCAGTCTTACCATTATATAATATATCTGATAAATTCTGGTATCTCCAGGCTTCTTCCACATAGACAACCTTCTTTCATGATTCTTGAACCAAGTGTTAGCTATGATCAAGTTATGCTCCGTGCAAAATTTTACCAGGCGGCTTCCTCTTTCATTTCTTCCCCCCATTCCATATTCACCTACTACGTTTCCTTCTCTTCCTTTTCCTACTCTCGAGTTCCAGTCACCCATGACTATTAAATATTCGTATCTCTTCACTATCTGAATAATTTCTTTTATCTCACCATACATTTCATCAATTTCTTCATCATCTGCAGAGCTAGTTGACATATAAATTTGTACTACTGTGGTAGGCAGGGGCTTCGTGTCTATCTTGGCCACAATAATGCATTCACTATGCTGTTTGTAGTAGCTTACCTGCATTCCTATTTTCTTATTCATTATTAAACTTACTCATGCATTACCCCTATTTGATTTTGTGTTTATAACCCTGTACTCACCTGACCAGAAGTCTTGTTCCTCCTGCCACCGAACTTCACTAATTCCCATTACATCTAACTTTAACCTGTCCATTTCCCTTTTTAAATTTTCTAACCTACCTGCCCGATTAAGGGATCTGACATCCACGCTCCGATCCACTGAATGTCAGTTTCCTTTCTCCTGATAACGACGTCCTCTTGAGTAGTCACCACCTGGAGATCCAAATGGGGGACTATTTTACCTCCAGAATATTTTACCCAAGAGGACACCATCATCATTTAACTATACAGTAAAGCTGCATGCCCTTGGGAAAAATTATGGCTGTAGTTTCCCCTTGCTTTCAGCCGTTCGCAGTACCAGCACAGCAAGGCCATTTTGGTTAGTGTTACAAGGCCAGATCAGTCAATCATCCAGACTGTTGCCCCTGCAACTACTGAAAAGGCTGCTGCCCCTCTTCAGGAACCACAAACTTGTGTGGCCTCTCAACAGATACCCCGCCATTGTGGTTGCACCTATGGTATGGCTATCTGTATCGCTAAGGTACGCAAGACTCCCCACCAACAGCAAGGTCCAAGGTTCATGGAGGGGGGGACCAAATTTAACCAACTAAAATTCACAGGAAAAGCACAAGTTTGGACAAAGTTGTTGCTTCCTTAGATACATGAAACAGGTACATGTTATCTCGAATGACCACACTTACTAAAAGCTGTGTGCCATAAGAATACGCCAGAGCTACGATGATTGTTGCTACTTGTAGTCCAAATGACAATCTCGTAGCCCTGAAACCAGATAATGTGGACAAGCAAACTGTCCCATACTTTGCATCTGTGGTGAAAGCTAAGCATCTCTGTGAAGTGTGTCTGTGAAGTTTACAACACGATTCATGCAGGTAATGGTCTGCAGCATTGACAACTCAGATGTGCCACAGCAGTCAGTAGCAGGTCTTGAAGTGTAATACCTCCATCAGTTACTGTTCTACTTGTAAAATCTTTTTTTTTTCTGTTCTCTTTTCTACCACACAAGTAATGCAGACACCAAGAGTATTTGAAACTGCCACATTTTTATCCACAATGTACTTCACTAAACTTTATTACTCAAAATAGCTGATGACAGTAGGGTAAATAGTTCATTGAGGAAAATTTTATTTACAGAAATGGATCCTCTACTGTGAAATGTCTTTTTCATAATATCCTTGGAACAGTGAGTAGAGCCACCATAAGTTTTGATGTATTTGTAAATAAACATCATACAAACGATGATACATGTTGTACAACAGAGAGGAGTTTAATTGCATCAAAGAAGGTATAATCATATTATCATGGATAAATGCAAACTCATTTGTGACTTTGCATATAATACAAATCTACTGGAAATCAAGGTGTGAATCAATGTTAAGATGCCAAAACAGTTGCTCATAATATTTGTGTATTCCGCTTTGTTTTATAAATTAATTTGGTTGCTACAGTTTCAAGTTGACTGTTGAAGTAATAATTTAAAAAGAGGTTCTTGATCACTTAATGAAATTGAAGAATTTTAATGAAATGAAAGATAATTTGAGATTGCACTAAGGAACTGTGGATGGTTTAATGTGCTGGCGGAATTATGACTTGGTTTCAGATAAGTAAGAAATATAAATACATAGTAGAAGGAAGATATCTGTTGTCAAAAGAGGTTTCAATCCTTTAACATTATAAGTTTTTCAACCCAACATTAAGCCACTCTGCAATAGCGAACTTTATATTAGAAGACAGAGCAGAGCTGTGAGTTGTGAGGAAGGAGGCAAGACATTATATTAGAGTTTTAATTCATTTTACATTAAAGTGAAGTTATCATATTTCGAAAACACACACACACACACACACACACACACACACACACACACACACACACACACACACACACACACAGTTTATGCTGTTGACTAAACCTCCATCCGAACCGAACAGGCCACGAAGGCCCAACGGGACCGACTGGTCACCGTCTCATCCTCAGCCCACAGGTGCCACTGGATGTGAATATGGAGGGGCATGTGGTCAGCACACCGCTCTCCTGGCCGTGTGTCAGTTTACGAGACCGGAGCCGCCATTTCTCTATCAAGTAGCTCCTCAGTTTGCTTCACAAGGACCGAGTGCACCCCACTTACCAACAGCGTTCGGCAGACCGGATGGTCACCCATCCAAGTTTTAGCCCAGCCCAACAGCGCTTAACTTCGGTGCTCTGATGGGAACCGTTGTTACCACTACAGCAAAGCTGATGGCCATGTATGTATATATCTACAAAACATTAAGAAATAAATAAATTTGTTTTCAAAATAAATAGAAATAAGAGAGCTTTTTAAGGTCCTCTTTAATGAATCAGACTGCCCCCTTGACGCTGTCCTGGCTACATCTCTGGTGGGGATGAGTTTCCACGTTCGTCGAACATGGGAAAGGCCGCCACCTGCTGTATTGCGTGACTGAGACTGCCCGCACCTGTACAAAAAAATCCCGCCTAAGCGAGGCAACAGTTGTGTCGGGCAAGTGAAGGTGACTGTGGACGGGTGCTGGCTGTGTCACTATGACCCCATGGTAGAGGAACGAAGCGAGCAGTGAAATCGTGTCGGTTCACCACTGCCAGAAAAGGCGAAGACTCGAGCTTCATCAGCTGAGGTGATGCTGAATGCTTTTTAGGGTTGGCATGCTGTACTACCGAGAGGAGAAGGGTGGACTGTGGTAGTACTGTGGCACATGCATCTTTCAAGCAGGTTACGGTTGGCTGTCGAGGTGAGGGCTCATGGGAAGTTGCTCGAGGGGCTGTCTCAGCTCCACATCAGGGCCCCACCCCATTCTGCACGGGACCACACACCCGCTCGTGGGTGCTTGCCGCTTTGCGGCATCGCGCTCTGCCATGCACCCTAATTCTCCTGATACAGCATGCAGTCAATTCTTACTCTTTCATCAGATGGCGAGTCAGTCCGCATGGCAGGCATTTCAACAGTGGCCAACTCTTTCTTGGTCATGGTGTGTATTTGCATATTTATTTACTAGCTGAGCCCTGTGATATTACCGATGGTTGAAGATTGAGTTGTAAGGAAAAGTTAATCCTGAAACTTACTACCCACTTGTACGTGCCATCACAAAAGTTCTCCTGGAGGTACTGCGACACAAGCATTTATCTTCCAGCAAAACAGTTGCATAACATGAGTCCCTCAAAACTCACTCTCTTACTTAAGGAAAAAAATTGTATGCGATCGAGTAGGAAAATACAAGATGTCCCAGGAAAGGTAGTAAATAACTGCTCGACTATCTGCAACGTGGATAGCACAGAAAATATCATTATTATCTTGGTACATAGGGAGAACCAGGGATCTACTGCAATATGTCTCTGTAAACAATGTTCAAGACTTCTTGTTTTCTATGTATATTTAGAGATCTCTGGCCTTTGATACACTAACGTACAAGTGTCCATGAGTGAGACATGTTGTGCCCAGATGAATACCTGCCACTTTTAACGTTTGTCCTAGACTCTTATTTACAGTGATCGAGAAGGCCGCTTTCAATGGGAACTGCAAGCATTTAAACTGAAATGTCAAGTTTGTAGGTGTGATGGGGATTTGTGGTATTAATACTGTCTCTCCTGTAGCCCTCACTGCCAAATGTTGATGTTGGTGTGCAGTAGAGGAATGTAGGATGTGGATGGAGACTGTCAGGATGCGCTGTATTAAAACTCGACTGTGATCTTCAAGTGTTTTATTATTCCCAGCTACAGTGCCGCTTTCCTCTCTGTCTACGTCACAGGGTCCCACGCTGCCGAGGACGCCAAAACAGCTTGGCGTGGAAGGGCTAGCTCAGCAACCCGTGCAATGTACTGTGGCGAGCCGGCCGTGTACAGCCGAGGAGTTTGCGAGTTTGACGACGTCAGGGTGAGCCAGCAGCCGACTCAGTGGCCTTTGTCCACGCTGCCTCAGCGCCGCTCGCTGGGAGCCACAGGGCGGCCTGCTGTGTGCTTCTTCACCATCGTGGCTAAGATCACGGGCGAAACAAATTAACTTTCCAATGTTACTATTTTATCTGATACATTAGTAGCTCGATAAGGCTGTTACTGCCCACGTAGCTATTTACTGACATTTAACTAGAGCAAATCGTACCAAGAATGCTGGGTTTGTGATAAATCTTCAATGCCGTGTTGCCTTCAAACACAATACTGTCGTAACACAGTTTCCAATCTGGAAATTTCATTCAAATCCGTCCAGCCATTTTAGCGTGGTGCAATAATACACATACTCACAAACTTTCACATTTATAATATATAAGGGATACATTTATTTATTTCGAACATGTCATACCAACATGTGACACCCGTTGATATTTTACGTTCCAGCTTGTTTAGTAATCCAGAACATCAGTATGGGCACCATGATTGTCGCGGGCCAAAATGATGCGGCACCAGATCTTTGTGGAATTTTCCGAAGCATAGCGGTGCGATTTCCTTGAATGCCTCCCTAACAGCTCGCTTTAATTTGTCACTGGTCTGGTATCGTCGTTTCGCGCTGTATCTTGCACCATTTGACAATGCCGAACGCTTTTTCCAGGCCGACAAATCCAATGAAAGTGTCTTGATTTTTTTTCAGTCTTTCGCCCATTATCAACGGCAACGCCAGAACTTGCTCTTTGGTGCCCTTTAATTTCCTAAGGACAAACCCATCGTCATTTAACAGATCGGAAATTTTCTTTTCTATTCTTCTGTATGTTATTCTTGTCATCTCTTGGATGCGTGAGCTGTTAAGCTGATTGTGCCATACTTCTCGCACTTGACGGCTCTATCTTCGGAATTGTGTGGATAATGTTTTACCGAAAGTCTGATGATATATGACATTCTTCTCGTCACTGTGAATAGATGTTTTGTTGCCATTCCCGACAATGATTTTAGAGATTCCGATGGAATGTTATCTGTCCCTTCCGTCTTCCAAAGATCTTTTCAATTCTGATTCTTTTAGTGGATCTCCTATCTCTTCCCCGTCGACTCCTGCTTCTTCTTCTATCACGTCCTCAGACAAGTCTTCTCCCTCGTAGAGGCCGTCAGTGTATTTTTTCCACCTATCTGCTCTCTCCTCTGCATTTAAAAGTGAAATTCCCGTTCCATTTTTTAATGTTACTGCCCTTGCTTGTAATTTGACCGAAGATTGTTTTGACTTTTCTGTATACTGAGTCAGTCTTTCGGACAATCATTTCTTTTTCTATTTCTTCGCGTTTTTCATGCAAGCATTTCACTGTAGCTTCCCTGCTGTTCCTGTTAACTGCGTTCCTAAATGACTTGTATTCCTGAATTCCCCTGAACATTTGTGTACTTCCTTCTTTCGTCGATCAGCTGAGGTTTTCCGTTAGTTACTCATGGTTTCTTCGTAGTTGCCTTCCTTATGCCTGCGGTTTTGTTTCCAACTTCCGTTGTTGCCCTTTTTAGAGATGCCCAGCCCTGTTATATTATTGCAGTATCTGTAGCCTTAGATTAGATTAGATTAATACTTGTTCCATAGATCATGAATACGACACTTCGTAATGATGTGGAACGTGTCAGGTTAATGAAAGATGTCTGTACAAGATATTACATTACACAAAATATTGCATGACACTAATGCTTAAGTTAGTTTTTTTCCCTCCCTTAATTTATATCTAAAAATTCAGCCAATGAGGACATAAAGCGTATCTCTTCATTCTGTGGCAGTACTTCCGTATCCCACTTCTTTGCGCATTGTTTCTTCCTTGCTAGTCTCTTTAAACTTCAGCCTACTCTTCACTGTTACTAAATTGTGATCTGCGTTTATGTTTGCTCCTGGGCACGCCTTACAGTCCAATATCTGATTTCGAAATCTCTGCCTGACCATGATGTAAAAGAAGGGAACTAGTTTCTCCACTTAGCTGGCAGCATCAAACACACTTAAATTAAAACATTTTGATATATACTCCCTTTCTTACGAGTTAACCCTATGTCCCGAGCACAATTTCGCTTTGACCCAGCCCCTGTTACATGTATGGTGATGAATGTCAAAACAAATGCCGCAGTGGTAACACCGGTTCCAGTGAAATCACCAAAGTTAAGCGCTGTCGAGCAGGGCTAACACTTGGATGGGTGACCATTTGGTCTGCCGAGCGCTGTTGGCAAGCGAGGTCTCTCAGCTCTTGTGAGGTAAACTGAGGAGCTACTTGATTGAGAAGTAGTGACTCCAGTCTCTTAAACTGACATACGGCTGTGAGAGTGCTCCCGTCAGATCACCGAAGTTCAGCCTCTGTCAGGCTGTGCTATCATGTGGATGGGCGAATATTTGGTCTGTCAAGCACTGTTGGCAAGCGGGGTGCTCTCAGCCCTTGTGAGGCAAACTGAGGAGCTACTTGATTGGGAAGTCGCGACTCCGGTCTGGTAAACTGACATGCGGCCGGGAGAGCGGTGTGCTGACCACGTGCCACTCCATATCCGCATCCAGTGACGCCTGTGGGCTGAGGATGATACGGCGCACGGTGGGTACCATTGGGTCTTCATGGCCTGATGGGGTGGGGTTTAATTTCTTTCGTCGAAACAAACAGCCAAAAATTTATACGCTTCTAGAGAGTGGGGTGGATCTGCAGTAGGAAGTATGTATCTACAATGGGAAGTATGTGAGTGGTGATGCATTCATCCTTAAGTTTAATGACACATTTTGTCGTATTGGACGACATAACAAATGCCATGTTGGATATCATGATGTCATTTGACATGTTATACGACATGACTTCACGTCGTGCTTCGGTAGCTCAGTTGGTAGAGCCCTTGCCCGCGAAAGGCAAAGGTCCCGAGTTCGAGTCTCGGTCGGGCACACAGTTTTAATCTGCCAGGAAGTTTCATATCGGCGCACACTCCGCTGCAGAGTGAAAATCTCGTTCTGTGGCTAAGCCATGTCTCCGCAATATCCTTTCTTTCAGGAGTGTTAGTTTTGCAAGGTTCGCAGGAGAGCTTCTGTAAAGTTTGGAAGGTAGGAGACGAGGTACTGGCAGAAGTAAAGCTGTGAGTACCGGGCGTGAGTCGTGCTACGGTAGCTCAGTTGGTAGAGCACTTGCCCGCGAAAGGCAAAGGTTCCGAGTTCGAGTCTCGGTCGGGCACACAGTTTTAATCTGCCAGGAAGTTTCATGACTTCACGAATTGTATTACTGTACTTGATACGATTCATTATATTACATGGCATCGGTACTAATACTAACAAGTAAAAAAGCATGAACATGTCAAGATGTTTTGACTGAAGTGTGTTTGGAGCTGCCTGATAAGTCGAAGAGCTAGTTCCCTTCTTTTACATCTCTAACTCTGCCCAGCACGTTCCTTTTTTGCACTGCAATAGGAGGATTTTGTATTCTTCTTGTGTTCATAGTTGCGTATTAAACTAATGATCCTGTAATAGATAAAACAAAGAACAGCAGGTATTCGAGTAGGTCTTCATACAAGGCAAGAGGTCCAAAGAGGCACATGGCTATGTAAGTATACTGACTGGACGCTCGAGGGCGGTGTTGCTCAGACGGTTAGCGACTGCTTTTCCAAAAGTGCCACTGCACGGCCACCACGGCCACATTCTGCTGTAGGCCAGTGAGGTCGGCTACCGTACCTTGCGACTGTCGGAAATTCTTAATCGTGTTTTTAAGTGTCTCTATGACATTGGAAAAGAGGGCGTGTACCCTTCTCCGTGCCTTCCAGAGATCCTGCTGTCGTTGCCAGAGTTGTAACTCTCTGGCTCTGATGTCTTTTAGAGTACAGCAGCTTCCTTCCATAATTTCTGCTGATTTTTCGCGGTTGTTCAGTTTTAACCAGTGCAGTGGCGCGTACTTTCGTATGTGTAAGGCGAGTGGACAGAGTCCCATTGTCACAAAACTAGGTTTTGCCTGAGACTTTGTCCGCGTGGACCTCGGGCCCGCATGAATTTTGAAAAACCCTGAAAGATATTATCAGGAGAAAAACGGATGTAAAAGATGGAGCTGTCAAAACGGCGCAACGGTAAAGAATTGATGTGTTTATATGCACAGATACAGTTATATGAAGCATGAAGTATGAACAGACCTGGATCGGTTAACAACCTAGCGTTTTAAAGAATTTCTTTATGAAGGCTGTTACAAAAAGATACGGCCAAACTTTCAGGAAACATTCCTCACACACAAATGAAGAAAATATGCTATGTGGACATGTGTCTCGAAACGCTTAATTTCCACGTTAGAGCTCATTTTAGTTTCGTTAGTATGTACTGTACTTCCTCGATTCACCACCAGTTGGCCCAATTGAAGGTAGGTAATGTTGACTTCGGTGCTTGTGTTGACATGCGACTCATTGCTCTACAGTACTAGCATCAAGCAGGCATTGTTGGTGATGTCTTGATTGAGCCACATGTTTTTCCACCTACGCTCAATGGAGCACTTTATCATGATTTCATACGGGATACTCTACATGTACAGCTAGAACATGTGCCTTTACAAGTACGACACAGCATGTGGTTCATGCGCGATGGAGCTCCTGCACATTTCAGTCGAAGTGTTCGTACGCTTCTCAACAACAGATTCGGTGACCGATGGATTGGTAGAGGCGGACCAATTCCATGGCCTCCACGCTCTCCTGACATCAGCCCTCTTGACTTTCATTTATGGGGGCACCTGAAAGCTCTTGTCTACGCAACCCCGGTACCAAATGTAGAGACTCTTCGTGCTCATATTGTGGACGGCTGTAATACAATAGGCCATTCTCCACGGCTGCATCAGCGCATCAGGGATTCCATGTGACGGAGGGTGGATGCATGTATGCTCGCTAACGGAGGACATTTTGAAGATTTCCTTTAACAAAGTGTTTGAAGTCACGCTGGTACGTTCTGTTGCTGTGTGCTTCCATTCCATGATCAATGTGATTTGAAGAGAAGTAATCAAATGAGCTCTAACATGGAAAGTAAGCGTTTCCGCACACATGTCCACATAAGATATTTTCTTTCTTTGTGTGTGAGGAATTTTTCCTGAAAGTTTGGCCGTACCTTTTTGTAACACCCTGTATACAGCATTTGATGCTTTGTCCATAGCAGTCATTATAAGCAAATTATCTGAGCTATCAACGATAATAGTTACACGAATTGAAGAATGAATTAAAGAATTAAAGAAGTTAAACGAACGAAGACACTGATACGAAATCACAACAATTGTATCACTTCGGTTACATAGATAAAACACGATGGACACCTCTGAAGAAATGTACGAAAGTGATTTTTTGTGTCAACTTGACATAGTCTGCTTATCAATGGTAGTAGATTTCTGGTGCGAACTCGACAAACTTATCAACGATAATACTTACACCGATTCCCGAATGAATTCGAGAATGTCTATGGGTGATGGGATTAAACTGTTAACATTATATATATTTTGTCATCTGTCATTTCGATCTTAGTTAACTTACCTTAGTATTATAAAACCTCTGCTTTACCGATTGTTTTCTTCCGGTATACTGCAATGGAATGATCCTTACACGAAAAACTGAGTCGATCTACATAAAAAATTGCCAGTTTGACTAATTTTCATGGACACATGACGCTTAACCAAAAATTTGGTTATGGCAAAACTGACTTCACAAAAAAGCACGTGAAAGTTCCTAAGAGAGTTACCCTGAATCTCCTATGGCTCTGGTTTCCCATACTGACCCAATTAAAGAAAACACACTGTATGTGTATATATCTCGACTTCTAGGCGGCGTATCTAGATGAGACATGTACCTCATTTTAAGTTAAACGGTACAACTCTGAAAACCGTATCCAATTTCGCGCGGTAGCTCTTACATGATGCGCGTACAAACATACGGACAGACAGTCAGATAAACAAAAATTCTAAAAACAATTGTTTTGATTTCTATTGTTGTTATAAATGGTTCAAATGGCTCTGAGCACTATGGGACTCAACTGCTGTGGTCATCAGTCCCCTAGAACTTAGAACTACTTAAACCTAACTAACCTAAGGACATCACACACATCCATGCCCGAGGCAGGATTCGAACCTGCGACCGTAGCAGTCTCACGGTTCCGGACTGCGCGCCTAGAACACCGCGGCCGGCTATTGTTGTTATAGCCGGCCGAGGTGGCCGAGCGGTTTTAGGCACTACAGTCTGGATCCGCGCGATCGCTACGGTCGCAGGTAAGAATCCTGCCTCGGGCATGGATGTGTGTGATGTCCTTAGGTTAGTTAGGTTTAAGTAGTTCTAAGTTCTATTGGACTGATGACGTAGGAAGTTAAGTCCCATAGTGCTCAGAGCCATATGAACCATTTTATTGGTGTTATAAAGACCCCTCATGTCGAGTTTTCTTAAATATCTCCTGTATACAAATACTGGCCAGTTACAATTTCATTATATGTATAGATAGGACATCTGCTGAAGCCGCCCACACTAGTGATGATCGTATTTCGCTCTACACGTCTCACCGCCATAGCAGGCTTCAGCCAAACAATTGTGTGGTCCCACACACTGGACCCGTATGCTGTGTGATTCGAGTACGGGATACATTTCCTCCTTCAAGACTTATTCCTGCGCTGGACAGCCTTTAGCAAAAACATTAATGGAACTGTTGACACCTTGTGACACAAAGTGGCATCACCTCTGCATGGATGATTATTACAACAGTGCTGAACTTGCAGAGAAGTTACTTGAAAAGAAAATTCGAGTTTGTGGCACGATACGGCAAAACAGAGGATTTCAGGAAAAGTGATGCGCGCAGAAGTCAATGTGTTTGAAGCTTGTCATCAACGGAAAGATGACAAGCGGCCGGCGACAAGCCAAGTAATCCGAATTAGCGCTGCCGGCGCCGAGCGAATAACATTTTTACGAGACACACGGACGGCAAAGTGTTAACCTGTAATGCGAAGCAATGTTGGAAGCGCCGCCGTGAGGTATGACGAAAATGGGAGGTGCTCTGTCGCCAGCTGATCTTAAGTGAAAAACGACTGAACTGCAGCAGACGACGCGTTTTGTAGTCCTGAATTTAAACTCATGTCCTAACCTAACCACACTCTCGTCATGTACAATGTATTCGAGAAGACGGCGGCCAACAATCTGCTGCAGAAATAAATTGACGATCACTTTGTCCACTCCGATTAAAGCTAACCTCTACGAGCAAAAGCAAGACAGAGAAACTTCAGTTTCAGCGCTAAAAGCAAACTGCAATTTGTCTCTATCTTTGGTTACCTGAAACTGTTCTCTCACTGGCTACATGAACTGCCGCGTTACCTACTAACCGGTGAGCAGTCCTGGTTGGCAGTTGGTTTGCAGATTATAAGCAACACAGGCAGATTCCAATTTAAAAAACGATAGGAGGGAAAAAAAGAGGAAGTAGAAAAGTAAATAAGAGAAAATGACGCGGCAAAGAAGGACAAATAAAAATAGTTGCATTCAAATCAATTACCTGAACAAAAATAATTATCAAACTCTCTTGATTATATTATAAAAAATTTCTTCGCATTCGATGAGATTCGAATCTACTACTTTCTACGCAGCATGTTTACGCACTAAGCACTGAGCGAGCACAGAACATGGTTTTTACGCTGGATTTCAGGAAAAGTGATGCGCGCAGAAGTCAATGTGTTTGAAGCTTGTCATCAACGGAAAGGTGACAAGCGGCCGGCGACAAGCCAAGTAATCCGAATTAGCGCTGCCGGCGCCGAGCGAATAACATTTTTACGAGACACACGGACGGCAAAGTGTTAACCTGTAATGCGAAGCAATGTTGGAAGCGCCGCCGTGAGGTATGACGAAAATGGGAGGTGCTCTGTCGCCAGCTGATCTTAAGTGAAAAACGACTGAACTGCAGCAGACGACACGTTTTGTAGTCCTGAATTTAAACTCATGTCCTAACCTAACCACACTCTCGTGATGTACAATGTATTCGAGAAGACGGCGGCCAACAATCTGCGGCAGAAATAAATTGACGATCACTTTGTCCACTCCGATTAAAGCTAACCTCTACGAGCAAAAGCAAGACAGAGAAACTTCAGTTTCAGCGATAAAAGCAAACTGCAATTTGTCTCTATCTTTGGTTACCTGAAACTGTTCTCTCACTGGCTACATGAACTGCCGCGTTACCTACTAACCGGTGAGCAGTCCTGGTTGGCAGTTGGTTTGCAGATTATAAGCAACACAGGCAGATTCCAATTTAAAAAACGATAGGAGGGAAAAAAAGAGGAAGTAGAAAAGTAAATAAGAGAAAATGACGCGGCAAAGAAGGACAAATAAAAATAGTTGCATTCAAATCAATTACCTGAACAAAAATAATTATCAAACTCTCTTGATTATATTATAAAAAATTTCTTCGCATTCGATGAGATTCGAATCTACTACTTTCTAAGCAGCATGTTTACGCACTAAGCACTGAGCGAGCACAGAACATGGTTTTTACGCTGGATTTCAGGAAAAGTGATGCGCGCAGAAGTCAATGTGTTTGAAGCTTGTCATCAACGGAAAGGTGACAAGCGGCCGGCGACAAGCCAAGTAATCCGAATTAGCGCTGCCAGCGCCGAGCGAATAACATTTTTACGAGACACACGGACGGCAAAGTGTTAACCTGTAATGCGAAGCAATGTTGGAAGCGCCGCCGTGAGGTATGACGAAAATGGGAGGTGCTCTGTCGCCAGCTGATCTTAAGTGAAAAACGACTGAACTGCAGCAGACGACGCGTTTTGTAGTCCTGAATTTAAACTCATGTCCTAACCTAACCACACTCTCGTCATGTACAATGTATTCGAGAAGACGGCGGCCAACAATCTGCGGCAGAAATAAATTGACGATCACTTTGTCCACTCCGATTAAAGCTAACCTCTACGAGCAAAAGCAAGACAGAGAAACTTCAGTTTCAGCGCTAAAAGTAAACTGCAATTTGTCTCTATCTTTGGTTACCTGAAACTGTTCTCTCACTGGCTACATGAACTGCCACGTTACCTACTAACCGGTGAGCAGTCCTGGTTGGCAGTTGGTTTGCAGATTATAAGCAACACAGGCAGATTCCAATTTAAAAAACGATAGGAGGGAAAAAAAGAGGAAGTAGAAAAGTAAATAAGAGAAAATGACGCGGCAAAGAAGGACAAATAAAAATAGTTGCATTCAAATCAATTACCTGAACAAAAATACACTCCTGGAAATTGAAATAAGAACACCGTGAATTCATTGTCCCAGGAAGGGGAAACTTTATTGACACATTCCTGGGGTCAGATACATCACCTGATAACACTGACAGATCCACAGGCACATAGACACAGGCAACAGAGCATGCACAATGTCGGCACTAGTACAGTGTATATCCACCTTTTGCAGCAATGCAGGCTGCTTTTCTCCCATGGAGACGATCGTAGAGATGCTGGATGTAGTCCTGTGAAACGGCTTGCCATGCCATTTCCACCTGGCGCCTCAGTTGGACCAGCGTTCGTGCAGGACATGCAGACCGCGTGAGACGACGCTTCATCCAGTCCCAAATATGCTCAATGGGCGACAGATCCGAAGATCTTGCTGGCCAGGGTAGTTGACTTACACCTTCTAGAGCACGTTGGGTGGCACGGAATACATGCGGACGTGCATTGTCTTGTTGGAACAGCAAGTTCCCTTGCCGGTCTAGGAATGGTAGAACGATGGGTTCGATGACGGTTTGGATGTACCGTGCACTATTCAGTGTCCCCTCGACGATCACCAGAGGTGTACGGCCAGTGTAGGAGATCGCTCCCCACACCACGATTCCGGGTGTTGGCCCTGTGTGCCTCGGTCGTAAGCAGTCCTGATTGTGGCACTCACCTGCACGGCGCCAAACACGCATACGACCTTCATTGGCACCAAGGAAGAAGCGACTCTCATCGCTGAAGACGAAACGTCTCCATTCGTCCCTCAATTCACGCCTGTCGCGACACCACTGGAGGCGGGCTGCACGATGTTGGGGCGTGAGCGGAAGACGGCCTAACGGTGTGCGGGACCGTAGGCCAGCTTCATGGAGACGGTTGCGAATGATCCTCGCCGATACCCCAGGAGCAACAGTGTCCCTAATTTGCTGGGAAGTGGCGGTACGGTCCCCTACGGCACTGCGTAGGATCCTACGGTCTTGGCGTGCATCCGTGCGTCGTTGCGGTCCGGTCCCAGGACGACGGGCACGTGCACCTTCCGCCGACCACTGGCGACAACATCGATGTACTGTGGAGACCTCACGCCCCACGTGTTGAGCAATTCGGCGGTACGTCCACCCGGCCTCCCGCATGCCCTCTATACGCCCTCGCTCAAAGTCCGTCAACTGCACATACGGTTCACGTCCACGCTGTCGCGGCATGCTACCAGTGTTAGAGACTGCGATGGAGCTCCGTATGCCACGGCAAACTGGCTGACACTTACGGCGGCGGTGCACAAATGCTGCGCAGCTAGCGCCATTCGACGGCCAACACCGCGGTTCCTGGTGTGTCCGCTGTGCCGTGCGTGTGATCATTGCTTGTACAGCTCTCTCGCAGTGTCCGGAGCAAGTATGGTGGGTCTGACACACCGGTGTCAATATGTTCGTTTTTCCATTTCCAGGAGTGTAATTATCAAACTCTCTTGATTATATTATAAAAAAATTTCTTCGCATTCGATGAGATTCGAATCTACTACTTTCTACGCAGCATGTTTACGCACTAAGCACTGAGCGAGCACAGAACATGGTTTTTACGCTGGATTTCAGGAAAAGTGATGCGCGCAGAAGTCAATGTGTTTGAAGCTTGTCATCAACGGAAAGGTGACAAGCGGCCGGCGACAAGCCAAGTAATCCGAATTAGCGCTGCCAGCGCCGAGCGAATAACATTTTTACGAGACACACGGACGGCAAAGTGTTAACCTGTAATGCGAAGCAATGTTGGAAGCGCCGCCGTGAGGTATGACGAAAATGGGAGGTGCTCTGTCGCCAGCTGATCTTAAGTGAAAAACGACTGAACTGCAGCAGACGACGCGTTTTGTAGTCCTGAATTTAAACTCATGTCCTAACCTAACCACACTCTCGTCATGTACAATGTATTCGAGAAGACGGCGGCCAACAATCTGCGGCAGAAATAAATTGACGATCACTTTGTCCACTCCGATTAAAGCTAACCTCTACGAGCAAAAGCAAGACAGAGAAACTTCAGTTTCAGCGCTAAAAGCAAACTGCAATTTGTCTCTATCTTTGGTTACCTGAAACTGTTCTCTCACTGGCTACATGAACTGCCGCGTTACCTACTAACCGGTGAGCAGTCCTGGTTGGCAGTTGGTTTGCAGATTATAAGCAACACAGGCAGATTCCAATTTAAAAAACGATAGGAGGGAAAAAAAGAGGAAGTAGAAAAGTAAATAAGAGAAAATGACGCGGCAAAGAAGGACAAATAAAAATAGTTGCATTCAAATCAATTACCTGAACAAAAATAATTATCAAACTCTCTTGATTATATTATAAAAAAATTTCTTCGCATTCGATGAGATTCGAATCTACTACTTTCTACGCAGCATGTTTACGCACTAAGCACTGAGCGAGCACAGAACATGGTTTTTACGCTGGAACTTGATAGTTACATTGACCAATCTCGACAACAACAGAAACTATTACGGCGCGTTTGGCGTCTAAAATTTCTGTAAGTATTACATACATAGCTTCCATATCTTTCTAGAACGGATTGTAGTTCACATTAATTTTATCATGCAATCTTAATTGCAATTACCTTTCAAGCATAATTTACATAATGTTGTTGTTGTCGTCTTCAGTCCTGAGACTGGTTTGATGCAGCTCTCCATGCTACTCTATCCTGTGCAAGCTTCTTCATCTCCCAGTACCTACTGCAACCTACATCCTTCTGAATCTTCTTAGTGTATTCATCTCTTGGTCTCCCTCTACGATTTTTACCCTCCACGCTGCCCTCCAATGCTATATTGGTGATCCCTTGATGCCTCAGAAAATGTCCTACCAACCGGTCCCTTCTTCTTGTCAAGTTGTGCCACAAACTCCTTTTCTCCCCAATTCTGTTCAATACCTCCTCATTAGTTATGTGATCTACTCGTCTAATCTTCAGCATTCTTCTGCAGCACCACATCTCGAAAGCTTCTATTCTCTTCTTGTCCAACCTATTTATCGTCCATGTTTCACTTCCATACATGGCTACACTCCATACAATTACTTTCAGAAACGAGTTCCTGACACTTAAATCTATACTTGATGTTAACAAATTTCTCTTCTGCAGAAACGCTTTCCTTGCCTTTGCCAGTCTACATTTTATATCCTCTCTACTTCGACAATCATCAGTTATTTTGCTCCCCAAATAGCAAAACTCCTTTACTACTTTAAGTGTCTCATTTCCTAATCTAATTCCCTCAGCATCACCCGACTTAATTCGACTACATTCCATTATCCTCGTTTTGCTTTTGTTGATGTTCATCTTATATCCTCCTTTCAAGACACTGTCCAGTCCGTTCAACTGCTCTTCCAAGTCCTTTGCAGTCTCTTGGCAGTATTACAATGTCATCAGCGAACCTCAACGTTTTTATTTCTTCTCCATTTACTTTAATACCTACTCTGAATTTTTCTTTTGTTTCCTTTACTGCTTTACTCCTTTAATGCTATCTGAAAATAATTATATAAAGATTTAAGCACCTAATAATTAATAATGAAGGATGCAAGTTTTGACAATATAAAATTTATCAGCTTCCTGTCTGTGTATAATTGTCGATTGAATTACCATAATAAAATTAGAAAAGTAAAAAATGAAAACAGAAATTTTACAAGGTGTACAACTTCGCTTCGGCCGTTTTCCCCCCAACATTGGAGGCTTTAATGAAACAAATTAGTTACACATGTATCGATCAAACTATTTTCCATCGCTGGCCACCTTCTCCCATCTTTCGGGCAGTGTACGAATCCCGCGTCGAAAAAATTGTTCATCTTTTGAAGCGATCCACGAATCGATCCAATTTGTGACTTCTTAATGAAATCGGAAGTGTTGATCAGCAATCCCATGCACCATTGATCTAAACAGGTGATAGTCAGAGGGAGCAATGTCTGGAAAATACGGCGGGTTGGGTAGGACTTTCCATTTTAATGTTTCCAAGTACGTTTTGACCTCTTTTGCAAGGAGGGATCGAGCGTTGTCGTGCTGCAAAATCACTTTATCGTACCTCTCGCTGTGTTGCGGCCGTTTGTATTTTAATGCTCTGCTCAAACGCATTAATTGTGTTCAGTAACGAGCACCTGTGATTGTTCCACTTGGTTTTAACGCCTCATAGTACACGAAGCCGAGCTGGTCCCACCAAATGCAGAGCACGATCTTGGAGCCGTGGATATTCGGTTTGGCCGTCGACGTGGAAGCATGGCCGGTATATCCCCATGATTTTTTGCGTTTAGGGTTATCGTAATGAACCCATTTTTCGTCCCCGGTCACAATGCGATGCACAAATCCCTTCCGTTTTTGCTTCTGAAGCAACTGTTCACAAACACACAAACGTCATTCAACGCCTATTGGTTTCAGCTCACACGGGACCCAAGTTCCTTCTTTCTGAATCATGCCCATAGCCCAAGAAACGTTTTGAAACGGCTTCCTGTGTCACTCCCACTAATCGTGCCAATTCTTCTTGAGTCTGACTCGAGTCTTCACTGAGCAAGATATCCAATTCTCTGTCTTCGAAAACATTCTCTCTTCCACCACTATGCCGGTCTACAACGCTAAAATCATCGTTCTTGAAACGTTGAAACCACTCGACACGTTCGTTCACCAGTAGCGTCCTTACCATGCGTACTTGAGCGCATTCGATGAGACTCATCCGCTGTTTTCTTCATACTGAAACAAAACAATAACGCCTCCCGCAAGTGAAGAGAATTAGGCTTGTAAACTGACATTTTCAATCAACAACAACTTTATGATGTAGACGCAATTCGACTAATGTTTGAATGAGGTTATGCTGATCGAGGTCCAAGCTTTCGAGCGCTACTTACCGTTGTAGCCGCCTATCGGCAAACGGCGGAAGCAAAGTTGTACACCTTGTGTTTACATTAAAACTTAAGAGCAACAGCATTAGTTTCACTGTAAAGTGGTTTTTCGCTCACTTAGGTTGACAATCGTGATTACTAAATTTAATGGTTCCAGATCGATGTTAGTAAATGGATCGATATGAAAAATAAAATTATATCATCAGGGAAATAGTGTTTTCGTGATCAAATAGATGCAAAATTATCAGTAGCTGTGGAATATAAAGCCTGAAAATTAATAAAACCGACGAAGTTCAAATGTGTGTGAAATCTTACGGGACCTAACTGCTAAGGTCATCAGTCCCTAAGCTCACACACTACTTAACCTAAATAATCCTAAGGACAAACACACACACCCATGCCCGAGGGAGGACTCGAACCTCCGCCGGGAGCAAACCGACGAAGTGCAGGGATGGATTGCTGACTGGAAATGGAGGAAAACAGGTCCTATGAACATGTGTCAGGGAATGCATCCTTGCCACAATAGATGGCGATGAAGAATGGAAGTTCCTCTGACCACGTGCCGTGTGTTGCAGGCTGTGTGATTGACGCAGCGTACTGTAAGCAGCAGAATGGTTCGGTATCCATGTCGGGAACAACCCGAGATGGTGCCTGTGCACGGCCAAGCAGATGGAAACGGTCGAGAGGCAGCACGGCTATAGCAAAACAAGTACCCTCACAGACACCACGACATCACTCAACGTTTGAAGCCCTTTTTGGGCGTCTGTGTGATCATGGGTCCTTTCCCGGGTTCTACAGGATATTGAGACGAACCCAGGCGCGACTTCCAGGCAATTGGTCCCCCAAGATGACATAAGCCAAGTTACGGTTGTGTGTACACTGCATGACGACCGATACCTTCCCTATCACTTACAGCAGCTTTCATTCTAAGGAAAGGATCTGTCGATGATTTTTGCACCAGACCACCACAATTATGGTATTTCTGTCATCAGTTCTCTTTACTGACGAAGCAACCTATACCAGAACTGACATTATCAATGTGTAAGTCGTCACTTGTGGGCTACAGAGATTCCTTGGGAAATGGTCAAAGTTTGGGTGATCCCTTTGATTACCATTGCAAACTTTGGTGTTTTGTCTCTGGATCGTACTGACAAAACCACCTTTCATCACCAGTGACAACACGGCTCATCAATTCTGGATTGATTTCTGTTCGCTCTAAGAGATCGGCTGCCACATTTCCGTGACGAGAGACACAGAGATGTGTTAACTTATTACAGCACAACTCACAACTGAGCAGTTGCATCGATGTGCCTCTTGGACCAGAAGCTGCTTATAGACGAAGGTCAAAGATATTGCGCCTACGCAAGCCTGCAGGGTTGCCACATCTTCCAAAGAAAATCAGTCTCATTACTTTATTATCGCACCTCGTATATGTAGCTGGCGCGCCAACATATAAGGACTTCTCTGCGGGCATTTCCGGTGCAGTTCTCCACTTGCTACCTGCAATAGTCGTTCGTTCAGCACGGGAAGCCACGATCCGTTTACCTTGACTATCGTTTATGTGTTGTGATCCTGGTGTTGATTGATCGTCTAGTCATTCCAGCATGAACTTTTCCACGTGTGTATGGTATGCAGTATGTTCCCGACATTGCAAGTGGGTCCCTTTCTCTTTTGTCGATGTGTCACTTCGGCAATGTAAAGATCAACGAGTGTCGCAGATCGGAAAAGGAGAAAATGTACCCACGCTATTGAAGAGTCTGCACATCTGGAACTGGTTCAACATAAACAATGGAGGTAAAAATCCAAGAGGTTTAAGTTCAGTGATCTAGTAGGCCATGCTACACAGGCTCCGTATCCTATCCAACCTGTGGGGAAGATACAAAATTGTAAAATGTAAACTTTCACGGTCGCAATTGTTACAGTTAATAAAATATTCCGGGCTATTATGCCGTTGTCGAAGGGATTTCACTTTAAAACCCGACGTTTCCTGCCCATCTTTGGAAGACATTTTCTAGAGCGTTCGTCGCTTTGTTGAGTGTCCGTTTCACATCCTGGCTAGCTAATGACTACAGTAAAATTCCGCTTCTGCGAGCTTCGGCACAGTGGCGTGACGTCACATGTTTTGTACACGCGAGCGCAACTGGCCGTTGTCGACCATCAACCCATGGTGGAAGACTGGGACACACCTTCTTCAGCACCGGAACTGAAATTTCATTCAATTTCACACCCTCCTCCTTCCTATTGAAATTCCTGGGGTGTTTCACAATCCCTATGGCCTCCCTGTATAACCTTTCGTGGTATCCGTTTGTGACTGCCAGTGCTCGGGTCCTATCAAAATGAGTGTGGTGGTCTCTTGGCTGTAAAGCACGCTCCGCGACAGCCGATCTGTCAGTCTTCCCTCTTTTGCAATTGCCCTTGTCCTCTTCGAGTCTAAAAATGGTTCAAATGGCTCTGAGCACTATGGGGCTTAACTTCTGAGGTCATCAGGCCCCTAGAACTGAGAACTTCTTAAACCTAATTAACCTAAGGACATCACACACAACCATACCCTAGGCAGGATTCGAACCTGCGACCGTAGCAGTCGCGCGGTTCCAGAAGGAAGCGCCTAGAACCGCTCGGCCACTCCAGCCGGTTCTTCGAGTCGTTTTTCAGCTCTTTTTGTAGTACACACGTACACCTCCTCGCCAACTACACGGAATCCTACAAATTTCAGCTTTTGCGGTGGTTGGCGAGCATCCTTGGCCGATTTTAGGGGATCTTGTATCTTCCGTGTGGTTGTGTAAATTACCGCGGTGTTTTGCTTTTTCAAGATTTTACCTATGCGGCCAGTCACGTTCAGAATGAATGGCAGGAAAACTTTCGATTTAAAGGGTGCTGGAGCACCGCTATGATTTGTACGCGGTGATCCTAACGCTCTTTTCACCTCAGCGAACGAATAACCATTCTTGAGCAATGTATTGGTGAGACGTTTTAATTCTGTGTCAAGCAGCTCTGGTCCACAGATTTTCCTTGCTTTATCCGCCAACGTTTTTATGATACCTCGGTTGTGTTGTGGCTGGTGGTTCGAATCCCCATGTAGGTAACGGTCTGTTTGCGTAGGTTTTCGGTAAACAATCTGGCCCAAGCTGTGATCTTCTTTCTTGAAAACCAACACATCAAGAAAACTTAATTTTCCACCTGCCTCCTCCTTGGTAAACTGTACCTTCGGATTGATCCCGTTCAGACGTTTGTGAAAACGTTCCAGTTCCTCCCTGCCATGCCGCCACAAAACAAACGTTTCATCAACGTAACGTAACCAAATATTCGGTTACTTCTTCGCAGTTTCCAATGCCTGCTCCCCGAATTTTTCCATAAAGAAGTTCGCTATAACCGGGCTTAAGGTGCTCTCCATAGCGACACCATCCGTCTGTTCACAGAACTCTTCGTACCATTTGAAATACGTAGTAGTGAGACAATATTTAAACAGTTTTGCAACATCGGGAGGAAAAATTCGATTCAGGTCCTGCAACACCACATTGAGTGGTGTTGTGTTGGCAGAAGAGCCAACACCGTGTTGCTAGTGGAGGCCGAAATGCAAGCGTTTTAGCTCACGCAGTCTAGCGTGAGGAGGGAAGAACTATACTGACGTGAGGTCTGGAACATGACAAGGAATTAGAATTCAGAAAGCGGACGTAATTACTTTGATACTTAACTTTAATCCATTAATGATGAACGTCGCTCTTGATGGTACATGAGTCACAACATTATCTGTTCACATAGTACTTATAGTAACTGAATATGGCGCCTTGCTAGGTCGTAGCAAATGACGTAGCTGAAGGCTATGCGAAACTGTCGTCTCGGCAAATGAGGGCGTATGTAGGTAGTGAACCATCGCTAGCAAATTCGGCTGTACAACTGGGGCGAGTGCTAGGAAGTTTCTCTAGACTAGACCTGCCGTGTGGCGGCGCTCGGTCTGCAATCACTGATAGTTGGCGACACGCGGGTTCCACGTATACTAACGGACCGCTGCCGATTTAAAGGCTACCACCTAGCAAGTGTGGTGTCTGCCGGTGACACCACAAGTGGAACCGTAGTGAGTAGAGACAGCACATCAAAACTAACTAATAAGTCCTCCGGATTTAACACTATGCCCTT
Source organism: Schistocerca gregaria (assembly GCF_023897955.1). NCBI lineage: Eukaryota > Metazoa > Arthropoda > Insecta > Orthoptera > Acrididae > Schistocerca > Schistocerca gregaria. Next base: position 182,773,567 of record NC_064928.1, on the reverse strand, counting down.
TGATTTACTGATAAAATCTGCCGAATTCTTGGTATACGAATACGATCGGCCGACATACGGCCGTAATAACGTAGTGAAGAACTTGGCCTTCGAATACGTGGGCGAGCCAATGGCACTCACTCTAGGCCTTAGAGGAACATGTTCTTATGCACCTTCGGCGATCCATTAAGTCTCGGTGCTAGTGCAATTAGCAAACATGTGACGTCGCGCCACTGCTCGGAAGCTCGCGGAAGCGGAATTTTGCTATAGTCAGTAGCGAGCCAGGATGTAAACCGGACATTAAACAAAGCTACGATTCGCCTTGAAAATGTCTTTCGTAGATGGGGACGAAACGTCGGGTTTTAAAGTGAAATCCCTTCGATCATGGCATAATAGCCCGGAATATTTTATTAGTTGAGATACAAAATTTTTAAGGCTTTCGTGACCAGTTGTTGCCTGTTGGCTTTTGTCTTGGGTTCTTCGGCCGACGTTCGTCGGATGATTTTGCTGACGCTTCGCGAGCACGAGTGCCTGTAATTGTCAATGTTTCACCCTCCATTGCCGGTGGTGAACTGGAGCCGAGCTCGCGGCCGCAGACTACACGTAGCTGGCGCGCCAACGTGCGAGGGCTTCTCCGCGGTCGTTTCCCCTTGCATATTTACCTCCGTTGTGTATGCTGACCCGGTTCCTGATGCTGATGCGCAGACCCTTCAACAGCGCGTCCACGACAGCTGTGACGCTATCCGGAGACAGACTGGAGCGTGCGAAGGACTGAGGCAGTCAGTGATGCGAAGAGCGAACACGTGTATTGGATCCCACGGAGGCCACTTCGAACACAGTTCTAGGCGCTTCAGTCCGAAACCGCGCTGCTGCAACGGTCGCAGACTCGAAACCTGCCTCGGGTATGGATATGTGTGATGTCCTTAGGTTAGTTAGGTTCAAGTAGTTCTAAGTCTAGGGGACTGATGGTCTCAGATGTCAAGTTCCATAGTGCTAAGAGCCATTTGAACATTTTTTTATTGTTTATTTTTTTGAGCAAAATAAGTTATATGAGCGTTTGTCCGGAAACGGACGGTGAGCATGCAACAACAAATGGTCCTGCAACATAGTACATAGTTGCTTGGCTCCCACGCCACAACATACGACTATATTAAAAGTGGGCTCAATGGCATGAAGTGCACGCGTTTATCAAGCAGGATACACGTAACAGTGCTTTGGCTTGCACCATGTTGGCGGGTCCCTTGCCCGGAGCTTGTACTAGGGTTCGTCTCAACATCCTGTAGGACCCGGTCCTCCTGTTCTAGCGTACACACACTCCGCCGCCTGCGCGTTCGACTGTCTGAAAACAACCGTGATCAAACAAACGACCAGAAAGGCCGAGAAGTGTTATGTGATGTTGGAAAAAAACGAAAGTTTGTCTATTAAGTTCCGAGAGTCTAGGCCAAGCTGAAATTGTAGAACTGAGTGAAATATTGCAGTTTGTGTTGTCGTACAACTACTTTCTATTTAACAATAAATGTTACAGGCAAGGCGATGGACTCACTATGGGAAACTGCCTAGCAGGAACAATAGCAGACATTTTCATTAACCGGCTAGAAAAGACTTTCTTCGAGACGAATCCAGAGATTATGCCTTTTTTATAGATGTAGTAAAACGCAGTTAGAAGATGTGGCACAGAAGTTACGCAGTTTGCATTCCAAGACAAAATTCACGACACAAATTGAAGTAGCCAAAAAGATACGTCTCCTAGATCTGACGATTCATGACAAAAATGGTAGACATGGGTTCCAAATATTTAGGAAACCAACATGTAGCGAGGGTCGGTCAAAAAGTAATGCCTCCCATTTTTTTTCTACTTAAAAAAATTAAGTTAAGTGAAAAATTTGAATTTGGCGCCATGCCTCAAACCTTCTTCTGCAATCCACTGCAGTAGTAACTTTCTGTGTCAACAGGTGGCAGCACAGCAGAAGTTTGTAAGATGGCCGACATCGATGTTCGTTTGAGACAGCGTTGTGTGATTGAATTCTTGAATGCAGAAGGTGAGTCGCCCATACGCATTCATGAAAGACTGAAGAAGGTGTATGGTGTTGTGACAGTGGATGTCAGCACTGTTAGACGATGGGTTCGTCGTTGTAAGGAAGCTGAAGGGCAAACACCGTTGACTGACGAAAAGCGGAGCGGCAGGCCGGTGAGTGCAGTGACTCCACACAACATTCAGCAAGTTGATGACATCATTCGTGGTGACCGTCGGGTGACTGCAGATGAAGTGTGTCGCATTATTTCTCTTAGTAAAGGCAGTGTGATCACGATTATTAAACAATTGGGGTACTCAAAAGTTTGTGCACGGTGGGTTCCAAGAATGTTAACCGATCAGAATAAAGAGGCAAGGAAAACAATAGCCTCCCAACACTTGCAGCGCTTCCGTTTGGAGGGAGATGAGTTTCTGAAAAAAATTGTGACCGGGGACGAAACATGGGTGCATTTTTTGGAACCCGAATCAAAGAGGCAGTCAATGGAGTGGCGTCACACAAGCTCGCCGAGGAAGAAAAAATTCAAAACTGTTTGATCGGCAGGGAAAGTTATGGCAACAGTTTTCTGGGACACAGAGGGTGTGATTCTGGTTGATTTTTTGGAGCAGGGATGCACAATAAATTCTGTTCAATACGTCACTACCCTCAAAAAACTTAAAGCACGTCTTCAGCGAGTTCGCCCGACAAAATCAATGGCAGATGTTCTTCTTTTGCGTGACAATGCAAGACCACACACCAGTCGTCACACCTCTGACGAGATTGTCAAAATTGGATGGGAAGTTTTGCCTCATCCCCCATACAGCCCTGACCTGGCACCATCAGACTTCCATCTGTTCGGGCCACTAAAAGAAGCTCATCGTGGGATTCATTTTGAAGATGAGGAGGCCGTCATAACATCCGTGCGTCAATGGCTTAGGAAGCAGAGCTGTGATTTTTACCGTGCTGGGATACATGCCCTTGTTCAAAGATGGACCAAAACTGTAGAGATGGGCGGAGATTACATTGAAAAATGACAAAATGATCCTCAATGTTGTGGTTTTCAACCTATGTAATTGCATTTAAATTTCCTGACAATTAAACGTAGAAAAAAAATTGGAGGCATTACTTTTTGACTGACCCTCGTAGGGACGTGATTATCAATGCCCACTCCAATCACGCACTACGTCAGAAACATGTATATTTTTACTCAGTGTTACACAGAATAGTAAAACTTCCATTATGTCAAATTGAAGTGAAAAAAGAACTTGAGATATTAAGTTAGGTCGCCCTTGCAAATGATTATGAGCCAGATATAGTTAACTCTATACATAGCAAAATTAAAAAGAAGATAAAAAAGGAGCGAGAAACGGCAGGTAAAACCGACATCCGAAAAGGCTAAGTACGCCACTATGAAATATATAGGCAAAACATCAGATAAAATAGAACATATATTCCAAAGAAACGGGGTTAAAATCGCATTTAGGACTTCCGATAATTTAAAAAGACTAGTGCGCCATAGCTTGCCACGGAAAAGTAATAAATATAGTTGTCGTGTCACCGCCAGACACCACACTTGCTAGGTGGTAGCCTTTAAATCAGCCGCGGTCCGGCAGTATACGTCGGACCCGCGTGTCGCCACTATCAGTGATTGCAGACCGAGCGCCGCCACACGGCAGGTCTAGAGAGACTCCCTAGCACTTGTCCCAGTTGTATAGCCGACTTTGCTTGCGATGGTTCACTGTCTACATACGCCCTCATTTGCCGAGACGACAGTTTAGCATAGCCTTCAGCTACGTCATTTGCTACGACCTAGCAAGGCGCCAAATTCAGTTACAATGAATGTATTCTGAACAGATAATCTTGTGAATCATATATCGTCAAGAGCGACGTTCATAATTAATGGATTAAAGTTAAGTATCAAAGTAATTACGTCCGCTTTCTGAATTCTAATTCCTTGTCATGTCCCAGACCTCACGCCAGCCTGCGTGAGCTAAAACGCGTGCATTTCGGCCTCCATTCGTAACACGGTGTTTGCTCTTCTGGCAACACAACAATAGCAAATCGGGGTCTACAAAATATCATACTGTGAATGAGAAAAAAAGCTATATCGGACAGAGAGGCAGGTCCTTTAATGTGAGGTTGAAAGAACACACGTATCCCCGTAATAAGACAGCGCTAGGCTTACATATGCAAGAGGACGGTCATGATATTGGTAATATCGACGAACAGCTTCAAATTGTACAGGAAGTTAGAAAAAGTAAATCATCAGACATTTTAAAACAACTGCAGATTTATGTTACGAGACGCAGAGAACCTGACAAACTCCCCAGTGAACAGAATGAATTTGGAACAGACGCATTTACGACGATCTGTTCACCTGAGCGAATCGTTTTTACTACGTACGTGCTTCAGCTGAGGATGGAGCCTTCCGGCGGGCGAGTATTGTACTGTGTAGTGCGGGCCGCAGCAGATGTCAACAGCCTCTAAGGCGGAGGAGCGCGCCAGCCACCTGCAGTAGAACAGTACACTCGCCGTGCTGCCCGTGTCGGCCCTGCCGTACTAATGTACAACGGCACAAACAGGCAATAGCCATCGGGCGTCAGAAATACACTCTACACTCTATTGTTTTCATCGATAGCAGTGTTTTCTCCTTGTTCCGAAATATTATTTCACTGATTTAACGATCTGTTCTGTAATCTTAAATTTTATGTACATTTGACCTAAATATTAATAGTAAATTTGTACATTTTAGGCTTTTCAAAAATTATGACTATCTTATATGGGACGCGAGCATCCATCGCAAAGACGATGACCAAATCTAACAAATTTTTATGTCTATACAGGGTGTTACAAGAAGGTACGGCCAGACTTTCAGGAAACATTCCTCACACGCCAATAAAGAAAAAATGTTATGTGGACATGTGTCCGGAAACGCTTAATTTCCATGTTAGAGCTCATTTTAGTTTCGTCAGTACGTACTGTACTTCCTCGATTCACCGCCAGTTGGCCCAACTGAAGGAAGGTAATGTTGACTTCGGTGCTTGTGTTGATATGCGACTCATTGCTCTACAGTACATAGCATCAACAGGTTAGTGTTCATCACGAACATGGTTTTGCAGTCAGTGCAATGTTTACAAATGTGGAGTTGGCAGATGCCCATTTGATGTATGGATTAGCACGGGGCAATAGCCGTAGCGCGGTACGTTTGTATCGAGACAGATTTCCAGAATGAAGGTGTCCCGACAGGAAGACTTTCGAAGCAATTGATCGGCGTCTTAGGGAGCACGGAACATTCCAGCCTATGACTCGCGACTGGGGAAGACCTAGAACGACGAGGACACCTGCAATGGACGAGGCAGTTCTTCATGCAGTTGACGATAACCCTAACGTCAGCGTCAGAGAAGTTGCTGCTGTACAAGGTAACGTTGACCACGTCACTGTATGGAGAGTGCTATGGGAGAACCAGTTGTTTCTGTACCATGTACAGCGTGTGCAAGCACTATCAGCAGCTGATTGGCCTCCACGGGTACAGTTCTGCGAATGGTTCATCCAACAATGTGCCAATCCTCATTTCAGTGCAAATGTTCTCTTTACTTGGATGAGGCTTCATTCCAACGTGATCAGGTTGTAAATTTTCATTATCAACATGTGTGGGCTGACGAGAATCCGCACGCAATTGTGCAATCACGTCATCAACACAGATTTTCTGTGAACAATTGGGCAGGCATTGTTGGTGATGTCTTGATTGAGCCCCATGATCTTCCACCTAAGCTCAATGGAGCACGTCATCATGATTTCATACAGGATACTCTACCTGAGCTGCTAGAACATGTGCCGTTACAAGAACGACACATTTGGTTCATGCACGATGGAGCTCCTGCACATTTCAGTCGAAGTTTTCGTACGCTTCTCAACAACAGATTCGGTGACCGATTGATTGATAGAGGCGGACCAATTCCATGGCCTCCACGTTCTCCTGACCTCAACCCTCTTGATTTTCATTTATGGGGGCATTTGAAAGCTCTTGTCTACACAACCTCGGTACCAAATATAGAGACTCTTTGTGCTCGTATTGTGGACGGCTGTGATATATTACGCCATTCTCCAGGGCTCCATCAGCGTATCAGGGATTCCATGAGACGGAGGGTGGATGCATATATCCTCGCTAACGGAGGACATTTTGAACATTTCCTGTAACAAAGTGTTTGAAGTCATGCTGGTACGTTCTGTTGCTGTGTGTTTCCATTCCATGATTAATGTGATTTGAAGAGAATTAATAAAATGAGCTCTAATATGGAAAGTAAGCGTTTCCGGACACATGTCCACATAACATATTTTCTTTCTTTGTGTGTGAGGAATGTTTCCTGAAAGTTTGGCCGCACCTTTTTGTAACACCCTGTATACTAAGATGTTCTGTTCTTTCGGACGTCCGCGGTGGCCGTGCGGTTCTAGGCGCTGCAGTCCGGAGCCGCGAGACTGCTACGGTCGCAGGTTCGAATCCTGCCTCGGCCATGGATGTGTGTGATGTCCTTAGGTTAGTTAGGTTTGAGTAGTTCTAAGTTCTACGGGACTGATGACCTAAGATGTTAAGTCCCATAGTGCTCAGAGGCATTTGTTCTTTCGGACATGTCCGAAAGAACAGATACCATCGGTGACCATGCAGCTCGTTAGAATGAAATTACAATGAAATAAACACCCTTAGCTGCTTACAGGCGTTGACATACGTCATCGGGGACAGATGAAAATGTGTGCCCCGACCGGGACTCGAACCCAGGATCTCAAGCCTTCCTCTTTTTTTTAAAAAAAAAATCTAATTATATTCGTTTTCGTTCGTTGTATCTGCTCGGGGTAGGCGTCGCAAGACACCCGTTTCAGTCTGTCGTTGATCCATTAACTCTTTTTTTTTTTATATTACAGATTGCAGCTAACACTCTGACCGAACACGCTGAGGTACCATGCTGGCTATTGATGTTTTTACAAATTAGTATTGCAATCAGTATTGAACGCGTGCAGGCGTCTCAGCACTGCAGATAGGAGCGTGATCTGAGCCACCAAGGACACAGAGGATAGCGCGACTGCAGGGATTTATCTCTGGCACGCCTCCCGCGAAACCCACATTCTCAACGTATTGTCCCGCACTACATTCGTACTGCCCCGCCCATTATACTCATTACTCGCGGCGCGTTGCCGATTCATTATAAATTAAATTTTATGTACATTTGACCTAAATATTAATAGTAAATTTGTATATTTTAGGCTTTTCAAAAATTATTACTACCTTATATAGGACGCGCGCATCCATCGCAAAGACGATGAAAAAAAATTTAACAAATTTTTATGACTATAGAAGACCGTTGTTTTACATTTTTATAGCTAGTTTGACAACACATGGACCTGTGTTCACTGTATGCCGCCTTTAGATATGAACTACATGTATTTCGCATAAATTCAGTTACATTACTAGTAAGGATGGTTAAATATTCCAGTAATTTTTAGGTTTTAATATAAATTTTCTTTTGTATTGTTTTAGCATCTGAAGATGGTCATTGTGTGGCCGAAACCGATTATAAATGGTTCAAATGGCTCTGAGCACTATGCGACATAACTTCTGATGTCATCAGTCGCCTAGAACTTAGAACTACTTAAATCTAACTAACCTAAGGACATCACACACATCCATGCCCGAGGCAGGATTCGAACCTGCGACCGCAGCAGTCGCGCGGTTCCGGACTGAGCGCCAAGAAACGCGAGACCACCGCGGCCGGCAAAACCGGTTATAACTGTCTCATAAACATGTGATTGTGTCTATAAATAAACAAAAAAATTACAATGTTATTTATGTAGGTGGCGTATGTATGTTCTGGTGTATCCTGCTGCCCCTCGACCGTTTCCAACTGCTTGGCCGTACACAAACACAGTCTCTGCTTGTTCCCGACATGAATACTGGATCATTCTGCTGGTTACAGTACGCTGCGTCAATCACACAGCCTGCAATACACAAGGAGCTTACGACACGTGGCCAGCGTGAAACACACCCATAGAAAAATTTATGAATTACTGTGTCGATAAACCCCTTACGCTATTTGATTTTCAAACAGCTGAGCAGAACTGAACGGACTCAGACATTTCTCTCTTTACTTATTCTGATCATCACTAAACTGACACACAATATTTTTAGCGCAACGCAATCTGACTTTCAATAACCCCTACAAAAGAATGGCCCTGGCCAGTAACCTATACCTTTCATGAATCACTTACCTCACAAAAATCATCATTACTTGAACTACTGCAATACATCGAGCGCCACTACTGCCAGCTATATAAAAGATTCTAACTACTGAAGTCACTAACTACTGATATGCATAGTTAGCAAATGAAAGATTTTGATAAAGAACGAACAATATCCCAAGAATGAGGTTTTCACTCTACAGCAGAGTGTGCGCTGATATGAAACTTCCTGGCAGAGACTTCCTGTGAAGTTTGGAAGGTGGGAGACGAGGTACTGGCAGAAGTAAAGCTGTGAGGACGGGCCGTGAGTCGTGCTTGGGTAGCTCAGTTGCTAGAGCACTTGCCCGCGAAAGGCAAAGGTCCCGAGTTCGAGTCTCGGTCCGGCACACAGTTTTAATTTGCCAGGAAGTTTCAACGAACAATGTATTTACCTTAATAGTGTTCAAAAGTCATAAAATATCCAGTCTTACAAATTTACTGTCTCTGATGGACACACGTCCACATAATCCGCTCTCAAAACTCCGCCATCTCTCTCCCCACATCCACCAATGCTGGCGGATCACCTCCAACTGCGCAACGCTATGCGCTGTTCACATCCAACTGCCCAACACCACAATAGCAAAATCCAACAATGCAAACCAGCCACAGACTGCACACCGTACAGTCAGAGACAGTCAGTGATTTTCATATAGAGCGCTACGTGCCGTTACCAACATAAAAACCGAAACAGCCTACTTACAAGCGAAACTGTCATTCGTCAGTGCCATCTACCGTGGCGACGATGCATTTCCTGACACAATCCCAGTGAGGAATCCGTCCACGCAGTTTGTCGGTTTTATTAATGTTCACGCCGTATTTGAGGCGTCGAAATAAAGTACAGATAGAAGTCTATCGACAAAGTCTTTATTAATTGTTGAAAAATATAGTTTAGGAATTTACTTTTTACAAATAACGTCATGTAAATGCAATCCAGTATGCCTGCGAAACTCATTTAAACGATCGACAAAATTTGGGATGACGGCTCAGCATGTAAACAATGGGCTGGCTGTTACTTCTCGCCGGCCGAGCGGTTCTAGGCACTTCAGTCTAGAACCGCGCGGCCGCTATGGTCGCAGGTTCGAATCCTGCCTCGGGCATGGATGTGTATGATGTCCTTAGGTTAGTCAGGTTTAAGTAGTTCTAAGTTCTAGGGGACTGATGACCTCAGCAGTTAAGTCCCATAGTGCTCAGAACCATTTGAACCATTTTGTTGCTTCTCTAAGGATATCTTCTTTCAGTTGTTCCAAAGAAGTGAGGCTATTGACATACACTTTAGATTTCACATAGCCCCATAAAAAAATTCATGGAACTGAAATCCAGTCTGCGTGGAATCCACTTTATGTCATCTCATGTGAAGATCAGTTTGCCAGGGATAATTTCACGCCAGCCGGAGTGACCGAGCGGTTCTTGGCGCTATAGTCTGGAACCGCGCGACCGCTACGGTCGCAGGTTAGAATCCTGCCTTGGGCATGGGTGTGTGTGATGCCGTTAGATTAGTTAGGTTTAAATAGTGCTAAGTTCTAGGGGACTGATGGCCTCAGAAGTTAAGTCCCATAGCGCTCAGAGCCATTTTTAATTTTCACGGTCTCGCAGTATAGACGCATAGGAAGTGTGTGCTGTGGTTCCGTCTTGCTGAAACCACGTTACATCTACACTATGTCTATATGGATGTTCTGCAAATCACATTTAAGTGTCTGGCAGAGGGTTCATCGAACCACCTTCACAATTCTCTATTATTCCAATCTCGTATAGCGTGAGGAAAGAACGGACACATATATCTTTCCATACGAGCTCTGATTTCTCTTATTTTATCGTGGTGATCGTTCTCCCTATGTACGTCTGTGTCAACAAAATATTTTCGCATTCAGAGGAGAAAGTTGGTGATTGGAATTTCGTGAGAAGATTCCGTCGCAACGAAAAACGCGTTTCTTTTAATGATCCCCAGCCCAAATTCTGTATCATTTCAGTGACACTCTCTTCCATATTTCGCGATAATACAAAACGTGCTGCCCTTCTTTGAACTTTTTCTATGTACTCCGTCAGTCCTATCTGGTAAGGATTCTAAAAGAGGACGGACAAGCGTAGTGCCGGCAGTCTCCTTAGCACATCTGTCACATTTTCTAACTGCCAATGAAACGCAGTTTTTGGTTAGCCTTCCCCACAACATTTTCTTTGTGCTCCTTCCGATTTAAGTTGTTCGTAATTGTAATTCCTAGGTATTTAGTTAAATTTACGACCTATATATTTGACTGTTTTATCGTGTAACCGAAGTTTAACGAATTCATTTTAGCTCTCATGTGGATGACCTCACAATTTTCGTTATTTAGCGTCAACTGCCAATTTCCGCACCATTCAGATATCTTTTCTAAATCATTTTGCAGTTTGTTTTGACCTTCTGATGACTTTATTTGTCGATACAGGACAGCGTCATCTGCAAACAACCTAAGACGGCTACTCAGGTTGTCTCCCAAATCTTTTATATAGAGTTGATTATAACCAAATGAGTTTTGCAATTCAGGCACCAAAAAGTCTTTTAACATCCTCGCATACCGTTCCGAATTCACTGCAACTGCACGACCGCTCTTGCCCTAAAGAAGTACGGGCCAGTTATTCCTCTAGCCGACATCACAGCCCATACAGTAAGCTTTGCCGAATGAAGAAGGACTGTTGTAACGTGAATGCGATGCAGGTCTGTACTGTGCTCCGGGACGATTTGTTGTCGTTGACCGCGTGGCCGCTACGGTCGCAGGTTCGAATCCTGCCTCGGGCACGGATGTGTGTGATGTCCTTAGGTTAGTTAGGTTTAAGTAGTTCTAAGTTCTAGGGGACTGATGACCACAGATGTTAAGTCCCATAGTGCTCAGAGCCATTTGGACCATCTGTTGTTGCACGCGCACCGTCCATTTCCAGACACACGTCCATGGGACCTTTTTTCTTCCATTTGCAGTCAGGCAGTCAGGAATCTGTCCCCGCAGTTTGACAGTTTTATTAATGTTTAATGTTCACCCTTTGTACTTTTAAGTATAAATGTTAAGTCAGGCCGAAAACTCTACGGAATCGAACTCTCCAGTTGAAAGCGAGATTCATTAGAGTGCGACTACTGCAGAGTGAGAAGCCGCGACGAGAGCTCGGCGTGCCGGGGGCGGTGGCGGTGGCCGGGGGCGGCCTTCAGAGCGGCTCGTGCGTGGACGCCGGAGGCGGGCGGCGCAAGAAACGAGACAGAGAGGAGAGCAGGAGAGAGGCAGGCACTTTCTCGCCGGCCACAATTCACGGCCGCTCCGGCACCGCCCGGGTGAACGGCCTGGCCGGTGCAGTGTGGCGAGCTGGCGCTGCCCACCTACACAGGACAGGCGGTCAGCCGCGGCGTCCTTTCTCCACCGCCTTCGGGGGCGGGCGGGGGCCGACACTTTCCTCGCCGGCCGTGAATCGTCTCCTCTTAGCGGCGGTCGTTTTCGTGGGAGCACAGTAGCTCGCGAACGGCAACCACTTGCCCGCTGAGTTAATCGATCAACAACGAACTTAAACGGATGTCTTACGACGTCCGCCCCGAGCAGATGCAACGAACGATAGCAAACAAGATGAGATTAAAAAAGAAAATAATATAAAATAAAAATAAATAAAATAAAAAAGCGGTCGCGTTCTCGCTTCCAGAACACGGGGTTCTGGGTTCGATTCTCGGCGGGGTCAGGCATTTTCACCTGCCTCGAGATGATCCTGAAGAGTGGCGATATAACATAAAAGGAAACTCAGTCTGCCCGCCCTTCGCTGCTTTTCTCGAAAAGTGATAAGCGTTAAAATACTAAAAAATAACCACTATCGTCCTATTGATTGTATTTTTCGAAATTCTGCACGAATGTTGTAATAGAGGATCTTACCACTGTTAGGAGATTACAAGTAGTCAGCACTAAAGAGTGAAAACTGGTGTTGGAGAACTCTATTTTTCGTGAAAGAAAACCGAAGAAGACAGGGTTTAAAGTCTCGTCCACATCGAGGCGATTAGAGGACGGAGCACAAGTTGGGATAGTGCCAAGGATAGGATAGGAAATCGCCAGTGCCCTTTTCAAAGGAGCCATCCTGGCATTTGCCTGGAGTGATTGCGGAAAATCGCAGAAAACTAAATGAGGATGGCTAGACGCTGGTTTGAACCGTCGCTCTCCCGATCTGTTTTGGTTTTTGTATATTAATTTTTTCCGTTTTCAAGGACAACAAGCAGATAAAAGCATATTATGTAGACACGGGTAACAGATCAGCTGTTTTCTATTTTTATTGTAACTATGAATGAGCTGTTAAGTTTTTCATGTCTTCTCTCTTTATCTTTTGGAGCAAATGGAGCATTGTACTTCACTGATTGTCGCGCTTCGTAAAATACCTTCAGACTAGGGTTGGCGCAATTCTGTAGAACACCTGACGACATTGACAAAATACCATAGAGATGGGGCACGTCCTGCACACTGCATGTACAAGCGCATCATCTAGCGGGCCACGCCACATGGTAACAGTCACCTTGTTGTCTCAGCAATACTGTACCATTTCTTATGCTATGTGCTTGTTGCTCGTTTCTCTCTGCATTGTTATTGAAACAGGACTTACCGCATTTCCCATTTTCTATAATAACGAAATATTTCAAAGCAATGCAAATTACGAATAATAGTTATTCATTTTTTAGAAAAAGACTTATTTAAAAACGAAAAATGTTAGCTCTGCTGCTATGGCTAACTGATATTGCGATTTTTCACTGTACTATAAGTCAGAAATAAAGAACACCTATTATAACCAAGACCAAAGAAATGCCGAAATATATCAGTTATTCAGAACTAAAATATCGTGCAAATAAAATAACAAAATATTTGACGTTAAGTGCATAAACGAGAAAAAGTTTAGAAAAGGTATGAAATTGTGTTTAAAGTTTGTTGAAAGTCACTAAGTGTTCTCTTTATGAAACGCTTGGTGAGTACAATCTGAGTGACTTGCACTCCACGTTAAGAGGAAGTTAGCTTCCCACGCATCTCAGTGTTTATGACGTCATATTCAGTGGTATATGTGGACACTGTCTGCAAAATGTGTCCCGAGTAGAGTTAGTAGTCAAGAAGGAACAAATTAAGACGGTACGCCTGATTCTGAAGTTTCAATGCATGAACAGCGGAACTGTAGTACTCGATAAATATTTTCCCTTGCAGCACAACGAAAAACAACTCCAAAGTTGCCAATTTTACTATTTTTTATTTATTTCTCTTTCATTTACTTCTTTTATTCACCCGATGACTAGTTTCGGGCCGAGACCCATTTTCAAATTATCGTAACATAGTCAGAAATGGTATTCCCGAAGATGTGAAAACCATGTCAAACCCGAGCTAGATGGCGGAGTGGTTAGCATATTGGACTCGCATTCAGGAGGACGACGGTTCAAACCCGCGACCCGCCATCTTGATCCAGGTTTTCCGTGATTTCCGTAAATCGCTTCAGGCAAATGCTTCCTCATCCATCCCTAATCCCATGAGACCGATGACTTCACTGTTTGGTCCCCTCCCCCCCCCCCTCCCCCCCCCCCCAACAAACCACGTCAAAAATGTGAAACGACCAGATACAGCGCATACAGATAACAGTTATCTGTTATTACTGACATGGTTTTCACATCTTCGGAAATACCATTTTTGATTGTGTTACGATGATCTGAAAATGAGTCTCTGCACAACTAGTTATCAAGTGAATAAAAAAGAGAAGGAAAATTTGCAACTTCGGACTGCTTTTTCGTTGCACTGATTAACAGAAATTGCTGGCTTACAGCTACTTCAGCATGTTGGTAGTTCGTTTTTCCCTTTCATCATTTTGTGGAGAGTCAGCGAGAGAAAGCTTCGCAGAGGTTTGAAATTATGTGTAAGGTTTGTTGGAAGTAACTCAGCCTCTCATTCTTAAATATTGTGTGAACGTAGTGTGTGTAATTTTCGCGCTGTGAGTTACAGTGCCTCAAAATATATACCTAGTTTCTAACGTTTGCAGTTGTTTTCGTGTGTTAAACTTTGAACATAGAATTAAACCTCTTTATAACCATATTATTATAACATTTTACATTCTTTAAACTCTGTCGGTAAATACTGAAAATCAATTGGCAACCTCAAGCGGGGTCGTGCCCCAGGAAGTAGGTTAGCCGTTTAGTTATGTACAGGACTTAGTCAAAAATTCGAAAACATAGCGGGAAATGCGTGCTTCTACATGAATGCAGACGTTAGGGCGTCTTGTCACGGTCCGGGCGTCTCTCCCCGTCGGAGGTTCGAGTCCTCCCTCGGGCATAGATGTGTGTGTTGTCCATAGCATAAATTAGTTTAAGTTAGGTTGGGTAGTGTGTAAACTTAGGGACCGATGATCTAAGCAGTTTGGTCCTGTAAGATCTTAACCACAAATCTACAATCTGCAGACGTTAGCCAATCCTGCAGGTTGAGCCATCGTATATGACCAGGAATGGCGCCTTTGCAATTTCCTCAATATGTTGCAAGTTTCAGTCAGGGTCATAACAGAATTCTGTGTAGCTATCAGTGCGTTATATTGGAGAGAAGTGAAATTCGAACGTGGGCAGATTTTTTTCTTGTATGGTGAGTGGTTCCGTAACCAATGCAATCGCAGTGTTTGGTGTTTCAAGAGGCACCGTATGGCAGATTTATACCGTATACAAGGAAAGCGGAAGAACATCGTCGGCAAAGTCACAACGCGAACGGAAGTGTGTTTTGAGTGTTCACGAGGGACCGTCCTTGACGAGGATTGTAACGAAAAATAAGAGGATAGCAGCTGCAGAAGTCACTGCAGAACAGAATGTCGGACTCACGAACCCTGTCAGCGCCAAAACAACGGGAATGGAGCTCCCTAAGAAGGGGCGAGCTGGGATCCATAAAACCTGGACTGTGCAGCAACGGAAGAAAGTCATTTGGTCTGATGAGTCTTGTTTCACACTGTGTCCAACTTCTGGCCGAATTCACGTTCAAAGACTGAAAGATGACGGTGGCTCGGTGATGGTTCAAATGGCTCTGAGCACTATGAGACTCAACTTCTGAGGTCATAAGTCCCCTAGAACTTAGAACTACTTAAACCTAACTAACCTAAGGACATCACACCCATCCATGCCCGAGGCAGAATTCGAACCTGCGACCGTAGCGGTCTCACGGTTCCAGACTGTAGCGGCTAGAACCGCACGGCCATTCCGGCCGGCCGGCTCGGTGATGATATGGGCTGCCATACCGTTGTATTCCATCCGCTGCGTCATCAAACTGCAAGGTCGCATTACTGTTAAGGATTGTATGACCATTTTAGCTGACCAGGTCCGTCCGATGGTACAATATTTGTTCCTCACTGGTGATGCTGTGTTCCAAGATGACAACGCTGCAGTTGACATCGACCAGGACTGGTTCTGTGAGACTAAGGATGCACTGTCGCATCTGCCCTGTGGTACGCCTTTACTTAAGACATATTTTGTTTAAACTTTAAAACTAAAGGGGGTGGAAGGGCTGACCCAATAAAGTCAACATTTTAATTCCAATGGTTTTATTAACTACCCATAACAATCTCAGATACAATTTTACAGGCACCACTCGGGCAACATTATTTAAGAGACGTTCATTACATAAATCATAAGCAAGTAAATAAATAACTTTAACAAACAACTCTAGTTAAAACACATTACTTTGGTTCAAATGGCTCTGGGCACTATGGGACTCAACTGCTGTGGTCATCAGTCCCCTAGAACTTAGAACTACTTAAACCTAACTAACCTAAGGACATCACACACAGCCATGCCCGAGGCAGGATTCGAACCTGCGACCGTAGCAGTCTCACGGTTCCGGACTGCGCGCCTAGAACCGCGAGACCACCGCGGCCGGCACACATTACTTTATACCCTTTCATTTACCACTACGTTTACCCCACGACTTCCCACCAAAATTGACAGAAGCGACTCAGGCTGAATTTAACCATAGCTTTAACAAACAATTCTAGTTAAGACAGATTATTTAAGACCCTTTCAATTAAAACCGTACATTACATGTAAAATAACATTTGAAACAGAGCCTCTAATTCAACACGAATATTTAAAACGTATTTATAACTTGGTCAGTCTTACAGAGCGACCCCGAAATTACTGAAATGTCCATTGACTTGTAAGATAGACCTTTAGGACATAGAAAGTTACAACCTTGTACAATGATAAATGTGTATTAACAGAAGCAAGGTCAAAGCTTTTAAGGCCGAAGTTTAACCACAAACGAAACGCCGGCCGGAGTGGCCGAGCGGTTCTAGGCGCTTCAATCTGGAACCGCGCGACTGCTACGGTCGCAGGTTCGAATCCTGCCACGGGCATGGATGTGTGTGATGTCCTTAGGTTAGTTAGGTTTAAGTAGTTCTAAGTTCTAGGGAACTGATGACCTCAGATGTTAAGTCCCATAGTGCTCAGAGCCATTTGAACCATTTTAACCACGGACGGTGGAACCGACTGAGAGAAGTAATACTTAACTTCGAACCAAGACGTGCTCCGTTTGCAACCCCACGTCGAGTAGGCAACAAAAATGTGAACCAAGCAAACGCTACCGAAGAGGAACACCCGAGCTCAGGCGAAGTCCACCGCCCGTAAGGCACACTTGTAATCTAAAGGGAAGCTCTGCGCTTCGGTTGCCCGCTGCCTCAGCTCACTGAAACACAAACCACACCCGACAACAGAAGGCAGAAAAACCTTTCTTAACCTTACCATTTGAGATTGATCGGTAAAAATTCTATAAAATCAAGGCTAAACAGCAATTAATTTAATTAGGAAGTGCTTCCTTTAAGTGCAACAGTACTTGATAAACAAACACAAAGAGTGGGAAATGAACTGGCACATGAGAACCGGCACTCACTAGAACTTAATGACACACATCTGCAAATACATGAATATTATGCGGAAGTAGGGCACACGTTTGGTAGGAGGCCTCAAAACAAATCGAACAGGCATCACATCACACGTCGTGCAACGTCTTACTGTGTCAAGAGCGATGACAATCACACTTAACTAAGCGCTCTTAGTAATTAGCGCATTTACTGGGTGTCTAGATGCTGGGGCGACTTTTGCGAAGTTGCCAGACCATCACTTCGCAAGACCATAACAGCCTGTCCGTGCAAGGAAGCAGGCACATCCACAGCTACATCTACATCTACATTTATACTCCGCAAGCCACCCAACGGTGTGTGGCGGAGGGCACTTTACGTGCCACTGTCATTATCTCCCTTTCCTGTTCCAGTCGCGTATGGTTCGCGGGAAGTACGACTGCCGGAAAGCTTCCGTGCGCGCTCGAATCTCTCTAATTTTACATTCGTGATCTCCTAGGGAGGTATAAGTAGGGGGAAGCAATATTTTCGATACCTCATCCAGAAACGCACCCTCTCCAAACCTGGACGGCAAGCTACACCGCGGTGCAGAACGCCTCTGTTGCACAATCTGCCACTTGACTTTGCTAAACATCTCCGTAGCGCTATCACGCTTACCAAATAACCCTGTGACGAAACGCGCCGCTCTTCTTTGGATCTTCTCTATCTCCTTCGTCAACCCGACCTGGTACGGATCCCACACTGATGAGAAATACTCAAGTATCGGTCGAACGAGTGTTTTGTAAGCCACCTCCTTAGTTGATGGACTACATTTTCTAAGGACTCTACCAATGAATCTCAACCTGGCACCCGCCTTACCAACAATTAATTTTATATGATTATTCCACTTCAAATCGTTCCGTACGCATACTCCCAGACATTTTACAGAAGTAACTGCTGCCAGTGTTTGTTCCACTATCATACAATCATACAATAAAGGATAATTCTTTCTATGTATTCGCAATACATTACATTTGTCTATGTTAAGGGTCAGTTGCCACTCCCTACACCAAGTGCCTATCCACTGCAGATCTTCCTGCATTTCGCTACAATTTTCTAATGCTGCAACTTCTCTGTATACTAGAGCATCATCCGCGAAAAGGCGCATGGAACTTCCGACACTATCTACTAGGTAATTTATATATATATTGTGAAAAGCAATGGTCCCATAACACTCCCTTGTGGCACGCCAGAGGTTACTTTAACGTCTGCAGACGTCTCTCCATTGAGAACAACATGCTGTGTTGTGTTTGCTCAAAACTCTTCAATCCAGCCACACAGCTGGCCTGATATTCCGCTCTTACTTTGTTTATCAGGCGACAGTGTGGAACCGTATCGAACGCCTTCCGGAAGTCAAGGAAAAGCTCACTCGGTTGCCGGAGAATGCACAGCGCCGGCCAACTCCCGCGGAATCCAGTACAACCACGTGGCAACCGGCCTCAGGCACGCCGCCTTCGCTTCTGTCCTCCAGCCAATCGCCGACTCTCGCACCGCCGCGTTCCGTTCTCAAGCGTTGTGTCCTCTCTCTTTTCTCGCGCTCGGCACTCCCTTATATCTCGAGCCGGCCTAAGCCCAAAGACAAACCTCTCCACTAGGAAATCGATCGCACTCGTGTCAGAGATACTACTGGAGCCAGTCCCGCCAAAGCTCACCCTGGCCTCGATATTGTTGAGCCTTTGTGGTCTACTTTCAAGAGAGGGTACATGATCGCTATCCACTTCTATCATTGTTAACTGAACTGACACTATTCTGCAGGAAGAATGGTGTAAAACTACTGGAAGAAGCCGGCCGGAGTGGCCGAGCGGTTCTAGGCGCTACAGTCCGGAACCGCGCGGCCGTTACTGTCACAGGTTCCAATCCTGCCTAGGGCATGGATGTGTGTGATGTCCTTAGGTTAGTTAGGTTTAAGTAGTTCTAAGTTCTAGGGGACTGATGACCTCAGAAGTTAAGTCCCATAGTGCTCAGAGCCATTTGAACCATTTTGAACTACTGGAAGCTGTTTTGAATGCGAACAGTTTTCCTACATAGTAATGTTTTGAGTTTTTGCTGTTTTCATGATTTTGGCTATACTCTGTACATAGGACTGTCTGACCTTATCAAATGGGAAATAAGCTTCCAGACTTGTAGTGCATGGAGAAGCTTTGTGATCTGCTTAGCCGGCGTCGTTCTGGGCTTTCACCCTATGAAGGGGATCGATCAGGTATCAATGAGTGGAGCTTCGACGACGTAGTGCGCTCAGAGAAGCGGACAGATGTGCGGCAGATGCTCTTGCACTCAAGCAACGCACACTACTGGCCATTAAAATTCCTACAGCACGAAGATGACGTGCTACAGACCCGAAATTTAACTGACAGGAACAAGATCCTGTGATATGCAAATGTTTAGCTTTTCAGAGCATTCACACAAGGTTGGCACCGGTGGCGACCCATACAAAGTTGCCTGGTGAAACGTTGTGATGCCTCGTGTAAGAAGGAGGAATGCGTACCATCACGTTTCCGACTTTGATAAAGGTCGGATTGTAGCCTATCGCGATGGCGGTTTATCGTATCGCGACATTGCTGCTCGCGTCGGTCGAGATCCAATGACTGTTAGCAGAATATGGAATCGGTGGGTTCAGGAGGGTAATACGGAACGCCTTGCTGGATCCCAACGGCCTCGTATCACTAGCAGTCGAGATGACAGGCATCTTATCCGCACGGCTGTAACGGATCATGCAGCCACGTCTCGATCCCTGAGTCAACAGATGGGGACGCTTGTAACACAACAAGCATCTGCACGAACAATTCGACGACGTTTGTAGCAGCATGGACTATCAGCTGCGGTTACCCTTGACGCTGCATCACAGACAGGATCGCCTTCAATAGTGTACTAAACGACGAACCTGGGTGCACGAATGGCAAAACGTCATTTTTCGGATGAATCCAGGTTCTGTTTACAACATCATGATGGTCGCATCCGTGATTGGCGACATCGCGGTGAACGCGCAATGGAAGCGTGTATTCGTTATCGTCATACTGGCGTATCACCCGGCGTGACGGTATGGGGTGCCATTGATTACACGCCTCGGTCACCTCTTGTTCTCATTGACTGCACTTTCGAACAGTGGACGTTACATTTAAGATGTGTTACGACCCGTGGGTCTACCCTTCATTCGATCCCTGCGAAACCCTACATTTCAGCACGATAATGCACGACAGAATGTTGCAGGTCATGTACGGGCCTTTCTGGATACAGAAAACGTTCGACTGCTGCCCTGGCCAGCACATTCCCAGATCTCTCACCAATTGAAAACGTCTGGTAAATGGTGGTCGAGCTACTGGCTCGTCACAATACGCCAGTCACTACTCTTGATGAACTGTGGTATCGTGTTGAAGCTGAATGGGCAGCTGTACGAGTACACGCCATCCAAGATCTGTTTGACTCAATGCCCAGGCGTATCAAGGCCGTTATTACGGCCAGAGGTGGTTGTTCTGGGTACTGGTTTCTCAGGATCTATGCACCCAAATTGCGTGAAAATGTAATCAGATGTCAGTTCTAGTGTAATATATTTGTCCAATGAATACCCGTTTATCATCTGCATTTCTTTTTGGTGTAGTAATTTTAATGGCCGGTAGTGTATATACAGTGACAACTGAACAGACCACGCACACACTGGCGGAGCCTTAAACATGGGAGTTCAGTACACATCAAGGTCGACAAGAGACTGCACAGAAATATCGTGGTAGGCACATGGGAGTTGGTCCGAAATTTCGCAGAGCGGTCCACACGCTGGGAGACTTAAGTATCAAGCTGTTGTTATAAGGGGCGGCCAAATGAGAACCTGACCAACGGGGAAAATAGGTACATCGTTTAACAAATTAGGAAAAGACAGATTGCTACTTACCGTAAAGAAGATACGTGAAGCCGGCCCGACGTGCCGGAGTTGGCGGTCGTGTGTGCTTGAGGTGTGTGTGTGTGTGTGTGTGTGTGTGTGTGTGTGTGTGTGTGTGTGTGTGTGTGTGTGTGTTGTGTGTGTCTCTCTCTTTACTGACGAAGCCTGTGGCCGAAAGCCACATGTGAGTGTCTTTTAATCATGCCTGTCTGCAACTTGACATGTCATCTTACCCGTGAGGTAAGGCGGGCAGGCCTCGGTGGCCGAGCCGTTCTAGGCACTCCAGTCCGGAACCGCGCTGCTGCTACGGTCGCAGGTTCGAATCCTGCTTCGGGCACGGATGTGTGTGATGTCCTTAGGTTAGTAAAGTTTATGTAGTTCTAAGTTCTAGGGGACTGATGACCTCAGATGTAGTGCTCAGAGTCATTTTTGAAGGCAAGGCTGTGAATGCCGTCGTGGAAAAGTGTATGCGTTTGGCTACGGAGCCATGATTGCACTCAGACGTACACCTCTTCGTCCGAAACAAATCGACGACCACGAATGTCTTTCTTCAGGCGTCCAACATAGAGGAGGCGTCAGGGCAGGTCGGGACTGTATGCGTGAATGAGCCCAGATGTTTCCAAGACTGTTTCGGCTAATGGTGCTTGTGATGGCTAACGCCGAAACGCGTAAAAATGGATTAATAAGTGAAGGGATATTGGTTTCTAGTTTTCTCTGCATTACAATTCCTTCATCCAAGACCAGTTCAGTGAACTGCAGACTACACAAATTGTTATTCACCATGGTAGCAACCCTCCCGGGCGCCTTTATGGGACACCTTTATTGGTTCCACTACTCTGAAGAAGTTTCACTGGGAAACACTCACACACCTTGCGTACAGTCACGGTCTCTTCCCAGCTGTTTCCATACTTTTGGAGCCCTGATGGAAGAGATACGTGGACGTCTATTTGCTTCGGATGAAAAGGAGCGCGTCTCGGTGCAGTCGTGGTACCGCAGTCAACTGCAAACAGTTTTCCATGAAGGCGCTTACCTCCTTGTCTCAGAGTGCGACAGATGTGTTAACAGGTATGGCGATTACTTTTGAAATAGCAAACAGTGTTCGCACTTTTTTTCATATCGTGTTTTCAGCTGGCTGCCCCTTATCTGCATCCGCATGGCTGCCCTGCAAATCACACTTCAGTGCCTGGCAGAGGGATCATCGAACCACCTTCACACTCCTTCTCTGTTATTCCACTCTCGAACAGCGTGCGGAGAAAACGAACAAGACTTTTGGGCAGGAGGAACACGACGTTTGGTCAGGTAATTACAGGGCTATAAACACAAAATCAAATAGGAGTAATGCAGGAGTAGGTTTAATATAGATTAAAAAAATAGGAGTGCGGGTAAGCTACTACAAACAGCATAGTGAACGCATTATTGTGGCGAAGGTAGTCACGAAGCCCACGCCTACTGCAGTATTACAAGTTTATATGCCAACCAGCTCTGCAGATGATGAAGAAATTGATGAAATGTATGATGAGATAAAAGAAATTATTCAGGTAGTGAAGGGAGACGAAAATTTAATAGCCATGGGTGACTGGAATTCGACAGTAGGAAAAGGAAGAGAAGGAAAAGTAGTAGGTGAATATGGATTGGGGCTAAGAAATTAAAGAGGAAGCCGCCTGGTAGAATTTTGCACAGAGCACAACTTAATCATAGCTAACACTTGGTTCAAGAATCATAAGGTTGTAACATGGAAGAATCCTGGAGATACTAAAAGGTATCAGATAGATATATAATGGTAAGACAAAGATTTAGGAACCAGGTTTTAAATTGTAAGACATTTCCAGGGCCAGATGTGGACGCTGACCACAATCTATTGGTTATGAACTGTAGATTAAAGCTGAAGAAACTGCAAAAAGGTGGGAATTTAAGGAGATGAGACCTGGATAAACTGACTAAACCAGAGATTGTACAGAGTTTCAGGGATAGCATAAGGAAACAATTGACAGGAATGGGGGAAAGAAATACAGTAGAAGAAGAATGGGTACCTTTGAGGGATGAAGTAGTGAAGGCAGCAGAGGATCAAGTAGGTAAAAAGACGAGGGCCAGTAGAAATCCTTGGGTAACAGAAGAAATATTGAATTTAATTTATGAAGCAGGCAAAAACGAATATAGACGTCTCAAAAATGAGATCGACAGGAAGTGCAAAATGGCTAAGCAGGCATGGCTAGAGGACAAATGTCAGGATGTAGAGGCTTATCTCACTAGGCATAAGATAGATACTGCCTACAGGAAAATTAGAGACACCTTTGGAGAAAAGAGAACCACTTGTATGAATATCAAGATCCCAGATGGAAACCCAGTTCTAAGTAAAGAAGGGAAAGCAGAAAGGTGGAAGGAGTATATAGAAGGTCTATACAAGGGCAATGTACTTGAGGACAATTTTATGGAAATGGAAGAGGATGTAGATGAAGATGAAATGGTAGATATGATACTGCGTGAAGAGTTTGACAGAGCACTGAAAGACCTAAGTCGAAACAAGGCCCCGGAAGTAGACAACATTCCACTCGAACTACTGACGGCCTTGGGACAGCCAGATCTGACAAAACTCTACCATCTGGTGAGCAAGATGTATGAGACAGGCGAAATAACCTCAGACATAAAGAAGAATATAATAATTCCAATCCCAAAGAAAGCAGGTGTTGACAGATGTGAAAATTACCGAACTATCAGTTTAATAAGACACAGCTGCAAAATACTAAAACGAATTCTTTACAGACAAATGGAAAAACTGGTAGAAGCCGACCTCAGGGAATATCAGTTAGGATTCCGTAGAAATACTGGAACACGCGAGGCAATACTGACCTTACGACCTATCTTAGAAGAAAGATTAAGGAAAGGCAAACCTACGTTTCTAGCATTTGTAGACTTACAGAAAGCTTTTGACAATGTTAACTGGAATACTCTTTTTCAAATTCTGAAGGTGGCAGGGGTAAAATACAGGGAGCGAAAGGCTATTTACAATTTGTACAGA
This sequence comes from Schistocerca gregaria, assembly GCF_023897955.1. Classification (NCBI taxonomy): domain Eukaryota; kingdom Metazoa; phylum Arthropoda; class Insecta; order Orthoptera; family Acrididae; genus Schistocerca; species Schistocerca gregaria. The sequence goes on along the minus strand of NC_064928.1, from coordinate 182,749,545 downwards.
AACCAGATGGCAGTTATATGAGAGGAGGGGCATGAAAGGGAAGCAGTGCTTGGGAAGGGAGTGAGGCAGGGTTGTAGCCTCTCACCGATGTTATTCAATTTGTACATTGAGCTAACAGTAAAGGAAACAAAAGAAAAATTCGGAGTAGGCATTAAAATCCATGGAGAAGAAATAAAAACTTTGAGGTTCGCCGATGACATTGTAATTCTGTCAGAGACAGCAAAGGACTTGGAAGAGCAGTTGAACGGAATGGACAGTGTCTTGAAAGGAGGATATAAGATGAACATGAACAAAAGCAGAACGAGGATAATGGAATGTAGTCGAGTTAACTCGGGTGATGCTGAGGGAATTAGATTAGGAAATGACACATTAAAGCAGTAAAGGAGTTTTGCTATTTGAGTAGCAAAATAACTGATGATGGTCGGAGAGGGTATAAAATGTAGACTGGTAATGGCAAGGAAAGCGTTTCTGAAGAAGAGAAATTTGTTAACATCGAGTATCGATTTAAGTGTCAGGAAGTCGTTTCTGAAAGTATTTGTATGGAGTGTAGTCATGTATGGAAGTGAAACATGGACGATAAATAGTTTGGACAAGAAGAGAATAGAAGCTTTCGAAATGTGGTGCTACAGAAGAATGCTGAGGATTACATGGATAGATCACGTAACTAATGACGAGGTATTTAACAGAATTGGGGAGAAGAGGATTTTGTGGCACAACTTGATTAGGAGAAGGGATCGGTTGGTAGGACTTGTTCTGAGGCGTCAAGGGATCAGAAATTTAGAATTGGAGGGCCACGTGGAGAGTAAAAATCGTAGAGGGAGACGAAGGGATGAGTACACTAACTAGATTAAGAAGGATGTAGGTTGTACAGGATAGAGCAGCATGGAGAGCTGCTTCAAACCAGTCTCAGGACTGAAGACCACAACAACAACAACATATTTTTCCGTGGGAGCTCTGATTTCCCTTGTTTTACTATGACGATCGTTTCTCCTTATGTAGATCGGCGTCAACAAAATATTCCAGCATTTGGAGGAGAAAATTGAAATTTCCTGAATGATCCCACCGCAAAGGAAAAAAACCCTTTCTTTTAACGATTTCCACTCCATCTTGTGTAACATGTCCGTGACACTCCCTTCCGTATTTCTCGATAATACAAAACGTGCGGCTTTTCTTTGAACTTTCTTGATGTATTCCGTTAAACCTATCCTGTAAGAATCCCACACCGCGCAGCACTACTTGAAAGGCGGACGGACCAGCTAGTGTAGGGAGTCTCTTTTGTAGAGCTGATGCATCGTCTAGGTGTCCTTCCAATAAAACTCTGTCTTTGGTTCGCCTTCCCCACAACATTTTCTGTACGTTTTTTTCTAATTTATGTTGTTCGTAATTGTTATTCTTGGGTATTTCATTCAATTTGCGGCGTTTAGGTGAGAGATGAAGGCAGAGCTCACCATCTGCAGCATCGTTGACAGAACCGACTGCGGACCTTTGGTGCAGAGCCGGGTGGAGGGTCTGAATCAGAGGCTCAGACGGTTTTGCGACCGTATTGGCTGCAGATTCCTTGACTTGCGCCATAGGGTGGTGGGGTTTCGGGTTCCGCTGAATAGGTCAGGAGTTCACTACACTCAGCTGGCGGCTACACGGGTAGCGGAGGCTGTGTGGCGTCGACTGGGCGGTTTTTTAGGTTAGAAGGCCTCGGGAAAGTGCGGGATGGGCTGCTATGTCAAAGGGTGCTTGGCAATTACAGGACGTGCTTGGATCAAGGAACAGTCGGAATTATAGTTGTAAATTGTTGTAGTTGCGCTGGAAAAGTCCCTGAGCTTCAAGCGCTAATAGAAAGCACAGAAGCTGATATCGTTATAGGTACAGAAAGCTGGCTAAAGCCTGAAATAAGTTCTGCAGAAATTTTTACGAAGTCTCAGACGGTGTTCAGGAAAGATAGATTAGGCAGAATTGGTGGTGGAGTGTTTGTGTCTGTCAGTAGTGGTTTATCTTGTAGTGAAGTCGAAGTAGATACTCCGTGCGAATTGGTATGGGTGCAGGTTATACTTGACAGCCGAATTAAGTTAATAATTGGCTCCTTCTACCGACCCCCAGACTCCGATGATACAGTTGCGGAACAGTTCAGAGAAAGTTTGAGTCTCGTAACAAATAAATACCCCACTCATACGGTTATAGTTGGTGGGGACTTCAACCTACCCTCGGTATGTTGGCAAAAATACTTGTTCAAAACCGGTGGTAGACAGAAAACGTCTTCCGAGATTGTCCTAAATGCTTTCTCCGAAAATTATTTCGAGCAGTTAGTCCACGAACCCACGCGAATTGTAAATGGTTGCGAAAACACACTTGACCTCTTGGCCACAAACAATCCAGAGCTGATAGAGAGCATCATGACTGATACAGGGATTAGTGATCACAAGGTCATTGTAGCTAGGCTCAATACCATTTCTTCCAAATCCATCAGAAACAACGCAAAATAATTTTATTAAAAAAGCGGATAAAGTGCCACTAGAAGCCTTCCTAAAAGACAATTTCCATTCCTTCCGAACTGACTATGCGAATGTAGACGAGATGTGGCTCAAATTCAGAGATATAGTAGCAACAGCAATTGAGATATTCACACCTCATAAATTGGTAAGAGATGGAACGGATCCCCCGTGGTACACAAAAAAGGTCCGAACGCTGTTGCAGAAGCACCGGAAAAAGCATGCGAAGTTCAGAAGAACGCGAAATCCCGAAGATGGGCTAAAATTTACAGACGCGCGAAATTTGGCACGTACTTCGATGCGAGATGCCTTTAATAGATTCCACAACGAAACATTGTCTCGAAATTTGATAGAAAATCCGAAGAAATTCTGGTCGGTATGTAAAGTACACAAGCGGCAAGACGCAGTCAATACCTTCGCTGCGCAGTGCCGAAGGTACTGTTATCGACGACTGTGCCGCTAAAGCGGAGTTATTGAACGCAGTTTTCCGAAATTCCTTCACCAGGGAAGACGAATGGAATATTCCAGAATTTGAAACACGAACATCTGCTAGCATGAGTTTCTCAGAAGTAGATACCTTAGGGGTTGCGAAGCAACTCAGATCGCTTGATACGGGCAAGTCTTCAGGTCCAGATTGTATACCGATTAGGTTCCTTTCAGATTAAGCTGATACTGTAGCTCCCTACTTAGCACTCATATACAACCGCTCGCTCACCGATAGATCTGTACCTACAGATTGGAAAATTGCGCAGGTCGCACCAGTGTTCAAGAAGGGTAGTAGGAGTAATCCATTTAACTACAGACCTATATCATTGACGTCGGTTTGCAGTAGGGTTTTGGAGCATATACTGTATTCAAACATTATGAATCACCTCGAAGGGAACGATCTATTGACACGTAATCAGCATCGCTTCAGAAAACATCGCTCTTGTGCAACGCAGCTAGCTCTTTATTCACACGAAGTAATGGCCGCTATCGACAGGGGATCTCAAGTTGATTCCGTATTTCTAGATTTCCGGAAAGCTTTTGACACCGTTCCTCATAAGCGACTTCTAATCAAGCTGCGGCGCTATGGGGTATCATCTCAGTTGTACGACTGGATTCGTGATTTCCTGTCAGGAAGGTCGCAGTTCGTAGTAATAGACGGCAAATCATCGAGTAAAACTGAAGTGATATCAGGTGTTCCCCAGGGAAGCGTCCTGGGACCTCTACTGTTCCTGATCTATATAAATGACCTGGGTGACAATCTGAGCAGATCTCTTAGACTGTTCGCAGATGATGCCGTAATTTACCGTCTAGTAAGGTCATCCGAAGACCAGTATCAGTTGCAAAGCGATTTAGAAAAGATTGCTGTATGGTGTGTCAGGTGGCAGTTGACGCTAAATAACGAAAAGTGTGAGATGATCCACATGAGTTCCAAAAGAAATCCGTTGGAATTCGATTACTCGATAAATAGTACAATTCTCAAGGCTGTCAATTCAACTAAGTACCTGGGTGTTAAAATTACGAACAACTTCAGTTGGAAGGACCACATAGATAATAGTGTCGGGAAGGCGAGCCAAAGGTTGCGTTTCATTGGCAGGACACTTAGAAGATGCAACAAGTCCACTAAAGAGACAGCTTACACTACACTCGTTCGTCCTCTGTTAGAGTATTGTTGCGCGGTGTGGGATCCTTACCAGGTGGGATTGACGGAGGACATCGAAAGGGTGCAAAAAAGGGCAGCTCGGTTTGTATTATCACGTTATAGGGGAGAGAGTGTGGCAGATATGATACACGAGTTGGGATGGAAGTCATTACAGCATAGACGTTTTTCGTCGCGGCGAGACCTTTTTACGAAATTTCAGTCACCAATTTTCTCTTCCGAATGCGAAAATATTTTGTTGAGCCCAACCTACATAGGTAGGAATGATCATCAAAATAAAATAAGAGAAATCAGAGCTCGAACAGAAAGGTTTAGGTGTTCGTTTTTCCCGCTCGCTGTTCGGGAGTGGAATAGTAGAGAGATAGTATGATTGTGGTTCGATGAACCCTCTGCCAAGCACTTAAATGTGAATTGCAGAGTAGTCATGTAGATGTAGATGTAGATTAATTTGTCGTGTAACCGAAGTTTAACGCACTCCTGTTAGCACTAATGTGGACGATCTCACTCTTTTCATTATTTATGGTCAATTGACAATTTTCACACCATATAGATGTCTTATCTAAATCGTTTTGCAATTTGTTTTGCACTTCTGATGACTAGACGATAAACGACAGCTTCATCTGCAAACAACAGAAGACGGCTGCTCAGACTGTCTCCTAAATCATTACTGTAAATAGGGAACACCAGAGCGCCTATATCACTACCTTGCGGAACGAGAGAAATCACTTCTGTTTTACTCTATAGCTACCCGACTGTTACTACGAACTGTGACCTCTCTGACACGAAATCACGAATACAGTCGCATAACTGAGACGATATTGCGTAAGCATTGATTATAAGCCGCTTGTGAGGTATGGTGTCAAGAGCGTTCTGGAAATCTGAAAATACGGAACCAATTTGAAATCCCTTTTAGATAGCACTCAACATTTGGTGTGTGTGATTGTGTGTATAAAGAGGCAGATGTGTTTTACAATAACGATGTTTCCTTCACTGAAGTGCCGAAGAAACTGGTATAAGCATCCGTATTGAAATACAGACATATCTAACGAGCAGAATAGGGCGCTGCGGTCGGCAATACCTACAAAAGACAAGTGTCTGGCGCAGCTGTCAGATCGGTTACTGCAGCTAAAATGGCAGGTATCAAGATTTAAGTGAGTTCGAATGTGGTGTTACAGTCGGCGCACGAGCGATGGGACACAGCATCTCCAAGGTAACGATGAAGTCGGTATTTTTCCGTACGATCACTTCACGAACGTGATTATCAGGAATCCGGTAAAACATCAAATCTCCGACATCGCTGCGGCAGGAGAAAGATCCTGCAATAATGTGGCCAACGACGACTGAAGAAAATCGTTGAACATGACTGAACCCTTCTGCATATTGTTGCAGATTTCAGTGCTGGGCTATCAAAAAGTGTCAGCGCGCGAACTATTCAAGGAAATATCATCTATATGGGCTTTCGGCGCCGAAGGCTCGCTGGTGTACCATTGATGACCGCACGACACAAAGTTTTACGCCTCGCCTGGGCCCGTCCACACCGATTGGACTGCTGATGACTGGAAACATGTTGCCTGGTGGGACAAGTTTCGTTTCGAATTGTATCGAGCGGACGGACGTGTACGGGTATGGAGACAACCTCATGGATACCCAAAAAGGGAAGTAGGAGTAATCCTATGAATTACAGACCTATATCACTAACGTCGATTTGCAGTAGGGTTTTAGAACATATACTGTATTCGAACATTATAATGTCTCTCGAAGAAAATGATTTATTGACAAATAGCGAGCACGGATTCAGAAAATATCGTTCTTGTGAAACACAACTAGCTCTTTATACTCATAAAGTAATAAATGCTATCGATAGGGGATGTCAAATTGATTCCATATTTTTAGATTTCCAGAAGGCTTTCGACACCGTTCCTCCCAAGCGTCTTCTAACCAAACTGCGTGCCTACGGAGTATCGCCTCAGTTGTGCGACTGGATTCGTGATTTCCTGTCAGAAAGGTCACAGTCCGTAGTAATAGACGGAAAGTCATCGAGTGAAACAGGAGCAATATCCGGCGTTCCCCAAGGAAGAGTTATAGGCCCTCTATTGCTCCTGATCTATACTAACGACATAGGAGACAATCTGAGTACCCGTCTTGGATTGTTTGCAGATGATGCTGTCATTTACCGTCTTGTAAACTCATCAGATGATTTAGATAGGATATCTGTGTGGTGCGACTAGTGGCAATTGACCGTGAATAAAGGAAAGTGCGAAGTTATTAACATTGGTACTAAAAGAAATGCACTAAATTTCGATTACGCGAAAAGTCACACGAATCTGAAGGCTGTGAATTCAACTAAATACTTAGGGATTACAATTACAAATAACCTTAATTGGAACGATCGTTTGGATAACATTGTGGGTAGAGTAAACAAAAGACTGCGATTCATTGGCAGAACACTTGGAAGGTGCAACAGGTCTACTAAAGAGACTGCTTACACCACGCTTGTCCGCCCTATTCTGGAGTATTGGTGTGCGGTGTGGGATCCGCATCAGGCGGGACTGACGGATAACATCGAAAAAGTACAAAGAAGGGTAGCTCGTTTAGTATTATCGTGAAATAGGGGAGGTGGTGTCACAGACATGATACGTGAATTGGAGTGGGAATCATTAAAACAAAGGCGTTATTCGTTGCGACGGATCTTCTCATGAAATGTCAAGCACCAGTTTTCTCCTTCGATTCCGAAAACATTCTGTTGGCACCGACCTACATAGGGAGAAATGATCATCACGATAAAATAAGAGAAATCAGGGCTCGCACGGAAAAATTGAAGTGCTCGTTTTTCCCGCGTGCAGTAGAGAGACAGCTTGAAGGTGGTTCATTGAACCCTCTGCTAGGCACTTTATTGTGAATAGCAGAGAAATCACGTAGATGTAGATGTAGATCCTGCATATCAGCAGGGGGACTCTTCAAACTGGTGGAGACTTTGTAATGGTGTGGGGCGTGTGCAGTTGGAGTGATTTTGGACCCTGATACGTCTAGATACAACTCTGACAGTTGACACGTACGTAAGAATCCTGTCTGATCACATGCACTCATACATATACATTGTGCATTGTGACGGACTTGGCCAATTCCAGCAGAATAATGCAACGACCCACTCGTCCAGAATTGCTACAGAGTGGCTCCAGGAACACTCTTCTGAGTTTAAACACTTCCGCTGGGCACCACACTGCCCAGAGAACAATACTGAGCATATCTGGGATGCCTTGCGACATGCTTTCCAGAAGAGGTGTCCAACTCTCGTACTCTTGCCGATTTATGGTCAGGCTTGCAGGATTCATGGTGTCAGTTCCCTCCAGCACTACTTCAGACATTAGTCGAGTCCCTGCCACGTCGTGTTGTGGCACTTCTGCGTGCTCGCGGGTGCCCTACGCGGTATTAGGCTGGTGTAGCAGTTTCTTTGGCTTTTCACTGTAAATCCGTGTCGATTATGTCAGCAGATCGTTCTCTTATTTATTTATATTTTCAGGTGAATGGTGCTAACGGCTTATTGTCCCCCGAATACTGAGCAGCAGTGCTGCAGGCCCCCTGCATCGAGTGCCGCGTGTAGAAAGCTGCCCTGACTTGCTGCTTCGCTGTGACGAGCGGGCGCCGCAGTGGAAGCTGGGCCGGGGAGCCTCGCCGCACTCCGCTCTGGGCCACGGCCCGCGCTGAGCGAGCTGCAGCCCAGCGGTGCATCCGGCTGACCGCCGCTCACCCGGCGTGAGTCAGCGGAGCCCTCAACGAGGCGTACCGCAGAGGTCTGCACGAGCGACAGCGGCCGAAGCTGGGCCACAGGGATCTGAGCGCAGGGCGAAGCACTGCAGCTAGACCACACGATTGGGCAAGCACCTTCACTTTTGGAAACTGGTTCGTCGCTCACCGGTCCTTTTGGAGACCTGCTGATTTTCACTCTTTCCCTGTGCTTTGTGTCATCAGTCTTCTGACTGGTTTTATGCTGCCCGCCATGAGTTCTTCTCCTGTGCCAACTTTTTCATCTCAAAGTAGCAGCTTGAAACATCCCTTTAGAAAAAGTAATGAATGACAGTGCTGGTAAACCTCTTACGTTACTCGATTTTCAAACATCCCTTTAGAAAAAGTAATGAATGACAGTGCTGGTAAACCTCTTACGTTACTCGATTTTCAAACAGCTGAGCAGAACTGAACGTACTCAGACATTTCGCTCTTTACTTATTCTGATCAACACTAAACTGACACACCATATTTTTTTAGCGCAACGCAATCTGACTTTCAATAATCCCTACAAAAGAAAAGAATGGCCCTGACTAACAATAACCTATACCTTTCATGGATCACTTACCTCCCAAAACGCTTCGTTACTCGAAGTACTGCAATACAGCGAGCGCCAATACTGCCAGCTAAATAAAAGATTCTAGCTACTGAAGGCACTAACTACTGATAGGCATAGTTAGCAAATCAAAGATTTCGATAGAGAACAAACAATGTATTTACCTTAATAATATTCAAAAGTCATTATATATATATATATATATATATATATATATATATATATATATATATATATATATATATATATATATATATATATATATATATATCAGTTCATGATATACAGTATTACAAATTTACTCTTTCTGATGGACACACGTCCACATCGTCCGCTCTCAAAATTCTGCCATCTCTCTCCCCACATCCACCACTGCTGGCGGCTCACCTCCAACTCCAACTGCGCAACGCTACGCGCTGTTCGCATCCAATGCCCAACACTACAATAGCAAAAATTTCAACAATGCCAACCAGCCACAGACTGCACACAGCACAGCCAGTGATTTTCATACAGTGCGCTAGGTGGCGTTACCAACAGCCTACTTACATAGCCCCCATGCTGCCTACAAAAAATTTTACAAATTGTTTTGGGCAATGCCCCGTACAGATTTGAAAATTTTTTCTTCATAATTAGAATAACAAAGATACCAAATGAACACATTTATTGATTCATTGTTGGTCAAAGGCAAAAATTGTTCTCATAAAGACAGTCCTGATCATTCATCACAGTAGTAATTGCATTGCACAAAGTCTGGTCAGATAAAGAAAATGCACATGGAAGTAGTAGATTTCCATGCAGTATTGAAGAAGTAGTATTGTCATTCCAACGGAAAGACAGTGCTGACTCTTGACATGCAGACAGGTAATGGACCACAACAACGCAAACCAGTCACAGACTGTACAAAACACAGTCAGTGATTTTCATACAGAGAGCTACGTGGCGTTACCAACAGAAAAACCTGAACAGCCAACTTACAAACTGTAACCTACTTTCTCAATTATTCGCTGGATGTATTCCAATCTCTGTCTTCCTCTATAGTTTTTACCCTGTACTGCTCTCTCTAGTACCATGGAAGTAATTCCCCAATGTCTTAACAGATGTCCTATCATCCTGTCTCTTTTTCTTGTCAGTCTTTCTCAAATTTTCCTTTACTCGCCGGTTCTGCACAGAACCACAGCATTCCTTACCGTATCAGTCCACCTACTTTTCAACATTCGTCTGCAGCACCACATCTCAAATGCTTCTTTTCTCTTCTGCGCCAAATTTCCCGCAGCCCATGTTTCACAACCACACCATGCTCAGCACCAAATATGCTGATAAATTATTTCCTCTAATTAAGACCTATGTTTGATACTAAAAGATTTCTGTTGCCCAGGAATACTCTTTTTACCAGTGCTAGTCTGCTTTATTATGTCCTCCTTCCTTCGTCCATCATGGGTTATTCTGCTGCCTAGGTAGCAGAATTCCTGAACTTCGTGATCCTCAGTTCTGCTTTCGTCTTCTGTCGATTTATTCTCAATCCAATTTCTGTACTCGTCAGACTGTTCATTCAACACAATCTGTAAATATTCTCCACTTTCACTTCTCCACTTTCACAGCAATGTCATCAGCGAAACTCATCATTGATATCCCTTTACCCTGAATTTTAATCCCACTTCTGAACATTTCTTTTATTTCCTCCATTGTTTCTTCGATGTATAGATTGAACAGTATGGACGAAAGAGTGCATCTCTGTCTTATACTACTCTCTTTAATGCGAGCACTTCGTCCTTGGTCTTCCGCTCTTATTGTTCCTCCTTGGTTCTTGTACATATTTTATCCGTCTTTGCCTATAGCTTACCCCTATTTATCTCAGGATTTCATACGTCTCGCGCCATTTGACGCTTGTGAACACTTTTTCTCAGGTCGACAGATTCTATGAATGTCTCCTGATTTTGTCGGCCGGAGTGGCCGAGCGGTTCTAGGCGCTACAGTTTGGAACTGCGCGACCGCTACGGTCGCAGGTTCGAATCCTGCCTCGGGCATGGATGTGTGTGATGTCCTTAGGTTAGTTAGGTTTAAGTAGTTCTCAGTTCTAAGGGACTGATGACCTCAGATGTTAAGTCCCATAGTGCTCAGAGGCATTTGAACAATTCTCCTGATTCTTCATCAGTCTTGTTTTCATTGTCAACCACGCCAGAATTGCCTCTCCGGTGCCCTTACCTCTCCTAAGGCCAACCTGATGGTCAACTAACACATCCTCAATTTTTGGTATAAAATTGTTACGTGTATTGAAAGGAATTCTAATAAAAAACAGAAACACACCATTTTATGAAAGCATTGCATCTAATAGTCGATAGTCAATTTCGATTTGTTAACATATATGGCACTTAAATACACGTATAAAAAGGGTTGCTAAGAGTCAGGTTGGATCCAGTGAATTTACTGTTGCAGAACTTCCGCGCTGGACACTTTATTTTTTTCTTTCTGTCTGTTGCTTCGGCGTTTTTCTTCAACAGTTCTGTGTCAAATTACATCACTGAAAATTTGACTTAGCTTTTTTATTTACCGTAGGCGGCGGGCAGCCCTCTGACTGAACACAATAAGCTACCGGCAACTGCGCCGACGTTTAGGACTGTTTAATACTTCAGAGAACCCGGAGATTTTATTCAGAATTCTTTCGTATCGCTTTAAAACTGACGTGCTGTTACTTACTTCGAAACTGTGTCAGTGTGAAGAGCATCGCAGAATGCGGAGCACCTCATATGAGACGCCCCTGACTGGGAAACGTTGTATGGTGGACACAGTGGAACCAAAAATTTGCAAAATTCCACGTAAAGTACTTGCTGACTTGTGCCAGAAAAAGATTAGAATGAAATCTAGGTAATCAGACTGTCCTTTCATCCCTTCTAAGGATTACCAGCTGTGCCTCAGAAGCTGAGAAGTTAAAATGGCAGAGGGAACTCTCCCGATAAATTGATTTCACTGTCGGTCTACCTGTGACAAAATCGATGACTGCACCCTCGAGTGTTTATAGTGTTTTCGCTCACGAGTGTTCGTTCTCATATGATCCGCAGTAGTTAGTATTCTGCTCTGTTTAGCGATGACCCACCGAAGTGGCTCTAAAAGCGATTTGCAATCGTTACCAAAGCACTTGCCGTTTGGTGTCAACGAGGTATCAATCCTCTCCAAAGGTTGGAGTTGTCGCCCACACTCGCTGTTGTTGAGGCCCAATATTATTTTGAAATTAGCAGAACACAGCACTGAAAAAGTGTACCAGCTCGTACCAGTCTACGTCGATACTCCGCGATCCTCCATAAGGCGCTCGGCGGAGAGTACCTTATGCCACCTCTAGTCATTTCCTTTCCACAGAAACGAGTATCTATATGACCGTACGAGCCCAAATTTCTCGTATCTTATCTTCGTGGCCCTTAATCGTAATCTATGTTGATGGCAGTAGAATTTTTTTTAAATTTATTTATTGTTCCGTGGGACAAAATTAAGGAGAAGTCTCCCTGGTCATGGAACGAGTCAATACATGAAATTATAACACGATAGTAGAAACAGATAAAATGAAATATAAGAAACGTATTCAGGCGACAGTTCGTAAGTTTAAATAAAGCAGACCAACAATGTAACACTGGGATTGGCTTAATTTTTTAGCTCTTCCAGAAGCTCCTCGACAGAATAAGAGGAATGAGGAAACTCTTCAGTTTAGACTTAAAAGCGTTTGGGCTACTGCTAAGATTTTTGAGTTCTTGTGGTAGCTTACTGAAAATGGATGCAGCAGAATAGTGCACTCCTTTCTGCACAAGAGTCAAGGAAGTGCATTCCCCATGCAGATTTGATTTCTGCCTAGTATTAACTGAGTGAAAGATGTTAACTCTTGGGAATAAGCTAATATTTCTAACAACAAACGACATTAAAGAAAATATATACTGTGAGGGCAATGTCAGAATTCCCAGACTATTGAATAGGGGTCGACAAGAGGTTCTCGAACTTACACCACATATAGCTCGAACAGCCCGTTTTTGAGCCAAAAATGCCCTTTTTGAATCAGAATCGTTTGACCGTCAGCTTCAAATGCTGTTTCTATAAATTTTCTTAACAGTTTTTTTTAAATACATCATAGTCACCGTTGACTGTATGAAATATTTATTATTACGATTACAATTTCAGCAGAAGGGCCATTTTTAAGTAACACTGCAAAAGTTACTTTGTGATGGGTAGCTTATGGTGCGATGAAATGTTTATTATAACATCCAATGATAACGATAGACTCTTCTTGATTAGAGAGCAGGTTGGATAGATTTGGACCACACACTATCCTTCATTAATTCCAAAATCTTCTTACTACCACGTACTGTGCTCGTACAGGTTCTCGGTCATTTTATTTTGCCTTGACACTTATTATAACACGATTTCCAGCACAATCTACATTTGGCATTTCCGCGCCAATACATACGTTGTAGCAAATCTATTCAACAAGCTCGCTAATCAAGAAGAACCTATCGTTAACAATGAATTTTATAATACACATTTCATCGCACCAGAAGCAACTCATCACAAAGTAACTTTTGGAGTGTTACTTGAAAACGTCCCCCCCCCCCCCCTTTCCCCATGAACCATGGACCTTGCCGTTGGTGGGGAGGCTTGCGTGCCTCAACGACACAGTAGCCGTACCGTAGGTGCAACCACAACGGAGGGGTATCTGTTGAACGTGTGGTTCCTGAAGACGGGCAGCAGCCTTTTCAGTAGTTGCAGAGGCAACAGTCTGGATGATTGACTGATCTGGGCCTGTAACGCTAACCAAAACGGCCTTGCTGTTCTGGTACTGCGAACGGCTGGAAGCAAGGGGAAACTACAGCCGTAATTTTTCCTGAGGCCATGCCGCTTTACTGTATGATTAAATGATGATGGCGTCCTCTTGGGTAAAATATTCCGGAGGTAAAATAGTCCCCTATTCGGATCTCCGGGCGGGGACTACTCAAGAGGACGTCGTTATCAGGAGAAAGAGAACTGGTGTTCTACGGATCGGAACGTGGAATGTCAGATCCCTTAATCGGGCAGGTAAGATAGAAAATTTAAAAAGGGAAATGGATAATACACTAAGCAGATTCAGAAGGACGTAGGCTGCAGAAGCTTGCATAGGATAGAGTAGCATGGGCATGAAACCAGTCTCAGGACTGAAGACCACAACAACAACAACACTTGAAAATGGCCCTAAGGCCGAAATTGCAATCGTAATAATAAATATTTCATACAGTCAACGGCGACTACGAGGTTTTTTTAAAGAAATATTATATGACTGTGAATCCCAACCATGAGAAGTTTCTCAACAGTTTTCCCGGAAAAGAACGTCGCCTTCCCTCCAGGGACTCCCATTTGAGTTCCCGACGCATCTCTGTAACACTTGCGAGTTATTTGAACCTACCAGTAACATATGTACTAGCCCGCCTCTGAATTTGCATCGATGTCTTCCTTCACTCCCACCTTTAACGGATCTCAAAGACTCGAGCAGTACTCAAGAATAGGTCGCAGCAGCGTCCCACATGCGGTCTCCTTTACAGGGGAACCACTTCTTCGTAAAATTCTCCCAATAAACCGAAGCCGACCACTTCCTTTCCACACCACAGTTCACCCAAGTTTGCTCCACCTCATATCGTTTTGCAACGTTACGCCCAGATATTTAAGCGACTTGATTGTGTCAATCAGGACACTTCTAGTGCTATATCAGAACGTTCTTCCTACTCATCCGCATTAACTCAACATTTTCCACATTTAGAGTCATAACACCAACTAGAAATTTTGGCTAGTCGTTTTGTAGCTTTCTACAGTCACTCAACTTTGGCCCCTTACCGTACACCATGTAAGTAGGCTGTTTACGTGTTTGTATGTTGGTAGCGCTCTGTATTAAATCCCTGACTGCGCTGTGCGCAGTCTGTGAGAGACTCTCTGTGACTGAACGGACTTGCAGTTGGAGGTGAACAGCCAGCAGTGATGGTGGCTGGAAGTGAGTAGTTAGCATTGATGGAGGTTAGAGGTCTAAATTTTTGGTGCAAGCTGAGGATCTGGACGTGCATCTGTCATGGAAATATAATATTGTTGATGATTATATAATTTTGAAACTCGATGTCATGGAGGAATATATATTTATTTTGAATTGGTTCTCACATTATTGCAGTAAATACGTGGTTTGCTCTGCAATAAAATCTTTCTTTTGCTAACCACATGCCTATTAGTAGTTAGAGCCTTCAGTAGTAAGAATCTTTTATTTAGCTGGCAGTATTGGTGCTTACGGCATTGCTGTATTTCGTGTAATGAAGATTTTTGTGAGGTAAGTGATTTATGAAATGTGTAGGTCATTGACAGGATTTCTTCTCATTTATGGCCATTCCTTTGTATTAATTATTTGAAGTCAGGTTATAACTTTTGAGCAGTCAGATTGCGTTGAGCTAGGATATTGTGGGTCAGTGTTGAGATGATAAAGAGTAGTAAAGAGACAGTATTGTCAGTTTCACTCAGCAATATAAGGAGAAAATTTAAATTAAGAAGTTTCAACCACGGCATCATCTGAAAACAATAGCAGATTGTTTCCCACCCTGTCCACCAAATCATTTATGTATATAGAGGACAACAGCGATCCTATCACAGTTCTCGAGGGCACCATTGACGATAGCCTCATCTATGATGAATACTCGCCTCCGAGGGCAGCATATTGGATTCTGTTACTTAGGAAGTCTTCGAGCCACTCACATACCTGTGAACTTATTCCATGTGCTCGTACGTTCTTTAACAGCCTGCAATGGGGCACCGTGTCGGATGCTTTCTGGAAATCTAGAAATATAGAATCCGCCTATTGCTCTTGACGCATAGTTCGTAGTATATGATCTGCGAAAAGGACAAGCTGAGTTTCGCACGAGCGATGCTTTCTAAAACCATGCTGATTCGCGGAAATAAGCTTCTCAGTCTCAAGTAAATTTATTACATTCCAAATGAGAATATGTTCCAGGATTCTGCAGCAAACCGATGTTAGCGATATTGGTCTGTAATTTTGCAGGTCCGTTATCTTGCTCTTCTTGTACACAGGAATCACGTGCGCTTTTTTCCGGTCGCTTGGAACTTTGCGCTGGGGGGAGAGATTCCCGATAATTTCAAGACAGGTAAGGGGCCAGTGCCGTAGAGCACTCTTCTGAAAAACGAGTGGCTTGAAACAGTGAGAAAGCACTGCGTAAGTGTCGAGTCAGCGTCCTCCACGTACAACATCTAGGGATGGAAGCGATACTTCGCTGGATGCCAGAGCAAGTGGGAATCTAGGGCAACTAACTGGAGGACGCAGAAGGCGAGTAGACCTGAATGGCGCCTACAGTGGTTTAATGCGAGTCGCTCTAGATGTGGTGGTATCGCTGTTTGGACAAGTGACGCAGCAGTGTCGGGAAGAAGAGCGGCTGCCGGGGAGAGATAATGACTTCTGTCCGGTGGAGCCGCGGCGCACTTACACCCAGTCACCGAGACCGGCGTCCGCCCTTTTTTTTTCATTTGTTCGTTGTTGATCGTTGTGTCTGGTCGTTGCGTACGTCACATGACATCCGTTCAAGTTCGTTTGTTGATCCTTCCACTCATTTTCTTTATTACAGAGGCCAACCGGCTCTCTGACCGAACACGCTGAGCTACCGTGCCGGCGAGATTTTCTCCACTCAAGGACTGAGCGTTGTGTTGCCCTTATGATCATCCTTTCATCCCCCTCGACACGCAAGTGGCGTCAACTCGAAAGAGTTGCACCAGGAGAACGGTCTACCCGACGGGTCGCAGGTTCGAATCCTGCCTCGGGCATGGATGTGTGTGATGTCCTTAGGTTACTAAAATGTAGACTCTCACGGCCGGAAATATCATGTCCATTATAATTATCCGGGCTGTTATGCCGTGGTCGGTTGATGAATTTTGTGTTAATTCCCAACGTTTCGTCTCCGACTGCGGGAGACACCTTCAAGGGAGTCCGTAGCTCCATGGAAGGTCCAACACACCCACTGGCTCGCCACTGACTGCCGCTAAATTCCGTGTCCGCGCGCTCCCACGCCGCGGCGTGACGTCACGTGTTTTGAAAACGTCAGTGCAATTGGCCGCTGTCCGTCGCCGTTGCCATCACCCAGTAGTGGACGGGTGGTACACATCTTCTTTAGCACCGGCATCCATGTACCGTTTAATTTCACGCCTTTCCTCCTTTCGGTTGAAATTATTTGGGTGTTTAGCGATTTCGATTGCCTCCCTGTAGAGCCTTTCGTAATATCCGCTTGTGGCCGCTAGTACTTGCGTCTCCTCGAAACGAATATTGTGGTTTCCTGGCTGGAAAGCATGCTCCGCAACAGCTGATCGTTCCGTTCCTCCTCTTCTACAATTTCCCTTGTGCTCTTCCAAACGTTCTAAAGCAGTTCTCTTAGTGGTACCCACATGAACATCTCCACAGCTGCACGGGATCCTATACACTCCACCTTTTTCCAATGGTTTGCGAGCCTCCTTGGCAGGCTTAAGGTATTCCTGTATCTTCCTGGTGGGCTTGTAAATAACACAAAATTCATCAACCGACCACGGCATAACAGCCCGGATAATTATAATGGACACGTCCTTAGGTCAGTTAGGTTTAAGTAGTTCTAAGTTCTAGGGGACTGATGATCTCACATGTTAAGTCCCATAGTGCTCAGCGCCACTTGAACCATCTGAGGCACCATTTGACGTGCTTGCGAGCTGCCGGACTGCACGCCTGATTTATGGCCTTTATACTTTATTTGCTAATTTGAGACGCAATCAGTACCTTCATTGCACGATCACAATGGTGATGTTATTGATGACAGCGTCACTAAAGGTGAGTTACTAAGCACGGTTTTCCGAAATTCTTTCACAAAAGAAGACGAAGTCAGTATCCCAGAATTCGTATCAGGAAGGCTCCCTTCATGAGTAACTTAAAAGTAGATATCCTCGGTGTCGCAAAGCAGCTTAAAACACAAGAAAGGCAAGGCTTCCGCTCCAGGTTGTACACCAGTCAGGTTCCTCTCAGAGTATGCTGATACAATAGCTCCATACTTAGCAGTCACAACAGCTCCCTCGTAGAAAGATCCGTAAACAAAGACCGGAAAATTACACAAGTCACATCAATACCCAAGAAAGGAAACAGGAATAATTCTCTGAATTACAGATCCAACCACTACCATCGATTTTCAGTAGTGTTTTGGAACATAAGGTGGCAGGGATAAAATACAGCGAGCGAAAGACTATTTACAATTTGTACAGAAACAAGATGGCAGTTATAAGAGTCGAGGGGCATGAAAGGGAAGCAGTGGTGGGGAAGGGAGAGAGACAGGGTTGTAGCCTCTGACCGATGTTATTCAATCTGTATATTGCGCAAGCAGTAAAGGAAACAAAAGAAAAATTCGGAGTTGGTATTAAAATCCATGGAGAAGAAATAAAAACTTTGAGGTTCGCCAATGACATTGTAATTCTGTCAAAGACAGCAAAGGACTTGGAAGAGCAGTTGAACGGAAAGGACACTGTCTTGAAAGGAGGATATAAGATGAACATCAACAAAAGCAAAAAGATGGTAATGGAATGTAGCCGAATTAAGTCGGGCGATGCTGAGGGAATTAGATTAAGAAATGAGACACTTAAAGTAGTAAACAAGTTTTGCTATTTGGGGAGCAAAATAACTGATGGTCGAAGTAGAGAGGATATAAAATGTAGACTGGCAATGGCAAGGAAAGCGTTTCTGAAGAAGAGAAATTTAACATCGAGTATAGATTTAAGTGTCAGGAAGTCGTTTCTGAAAGTATTTGTATGGAGTGTAGCCATGTATGGAAGTGAAACAAGGACGAAAATAGTTTGGACAAGAAGAGAATAGAATCTTTCGAAATGTGGGGCTACAGAAGAAAGGTGAAGATTAGATGGGTAGATCACGTAACTAATGAGGAGATATTGAATAGAATAGGGGAGAAGAGGAGTTTGCGGCACAACTTGACAAGAAGAAGGAACCGGTTGGTAGGGCATGGTCTGAGGCATCAAGGGATCACCAATTTGTTACTGGAAGGCAGCTTGAAGGGTAAAAATCGTAGAGGGAGACCAAGAAATGAATACACAAAGCAGATTCAGAAGGATGTAGGCTGCAGTAGGTACTGGGAGATGAAGAAGCTTGCACAGGGTAGAGTAGCATGGAGAGCTACATCAAACCAGTCTCAGGACTGAAGACCACAACAACAACATTTGGAACACATACTGTGTTCGAACAGTATGATTCATGGAACTGAAGTTAAAATCTTCTGGGTTATTAGGCCGCATCATATTTCTACTAAAATGATGGACGTTTCGACCCCTTTGCTGGGATCTACCTCAGGATCTTCTGGTGTCCAATACTGCTAGAGCACTGTCAGAGTCGAATGTCGTGTCCTTTTATAAAGGGGAATTTTCTCGCAGAATTTCATAGTATGAATCATCTCGAAGAAAACGATTTATTGATGTGTAGCCAACACGGATTCAGAAAATATTGTTCTTGTGCAACACAACTAGCTGTTCATTCTCGCAGAGTAACGAGTGCTATTGACAGGGACGTCAGATTGATTCCATATTTTTATATTTCAAGAAGACATTTGCCACCGCTCCTCACAGGCGCCTTCTAATTGAGTTACTTGCCTATGGAGTATCGCCTTAGGTGTGTGACTGGATTCGTGATCTCCGGTTAGGAACGTCACAGTTCGCAATAAATGACGGGAAGTCATCGAATAGAACAAAAGTAATATCTGGTGTTCCCCAGTGAAGGGTTATAAGCCATCTGTTGTTCCTCTGATCCACATAATGTTATGGGTTACAGATTAAAACGGAAGAGCTTTCAGAAAGGTAATACATTAAGGAGATTATCCAAGAAAGTTTCATGGTGGTGTGAAGGTGAACATTAGGCAATGACTGATAGAAACAGGTGAAACAAATACACCAGATGTCAAACAGCTAGCTTTGACAGATGACGTAGTGAAGGCAGCTTTGAGTGAAGTAGGTAGAAAGGGAATTCTTCGATAATGCACGAAAAATTGAATGTAATTGAAGATATAAAAATGCCAAAACTGAAGCATGAATAAGGGAATGAAGGCATCTAAATAATATTGACACAAAGTGGGAACTGGAAAAGCATGGAAAAGCATGGTAGAGGACAAAAGTAGTGTTGTAGAAGCAATTGTATTAAAATCGTCGGCTCATGTGGGAAACCAGTACTAAGTAAAAATGGAAAGAGTGGAAGGGTGGAACGAATATATAAAAGTTCTATATAAAGGAAAGAAGCTCGAAGATAAAATTATGGAAAGGGAAGAACAATTGGGTGAAGATGAGACGAGGAATGAGATATTGCGAGGAGAATTTGACAAAATACTGAAAGATTTAAACCGAAACAGAAAGAGCCAATTATACAAAACTATTCTACCTGGTGTTTAACGTAGACGAGACAAGGGAAACACCTTGATATTTCAAATTAATTTCAGTAACTCCAAAAAAGGCACATGTTGTCAGGGATGAATATGACAGAACCATTCGTTTAGTAAATCTTGGCTGCGAAAGTCGTGAGTCCAACGGTATGAGAAGCGAGGGAGGTAGGTTTGTAGCTTGTCCCCAATGTTACTCATTCTGTACACTGAGCAAGTGGTGAAGGAAACAGAGGAGATATTAGGACAGGTAGCTGACATTTAGGGAGACGAAATAAATAAGTTAATGATTGTTGATGGCACTGCAATTTTGTCACAGACGGCAAACGGTTTGAAACATAAGTTAAACGCAATGAATAATGTCGTGAATAACGATTAGAAGACGAATATCAGTAAAACTAAAACAAGAAGAATGGAGTGTACCTGAATTAAAAAGGTGACGCTGGGGTAATTACATAACTATATGAGACGATGAAAGTGCTAGACGAGCATATCTACGCTACTGGCCATTAAAATTGCTACACCAAGAAGAGATGCAGATAATAACGCGTATTCATTGGACTAATATATTATACTAGAACTGACATGTGATTACATTTTCGCGCAATTTGAGTGCATAGATCCTGAGAAATCAGTACCCCGAACAACCGACTCCGTCCGTAGTAACGGCCTTGATACGCCTGGGCATTGAGTCAAACAGATCTTGGATGGCGTGTACTCGTACAGCTGCCCATTCAGCTTCAACACGATACCACAGTTCATCAAGAGCAGTGACTGGCGTATTGTGACAAGCCAGTAGCTCGGCCACCATTGACCAGATGTTTTCAATTGGTGAGAGATCTGGAGAATGTGCTGGCCAGGGCAGCAGTCCAACATTTTCTGTATCAAGAAAGGCCCGTACAGGACCTACGACATGCGGTCGTGCATTATCCTGCTGAAATGTAGGGTTTTGCAGGGATCGAATGAAGGGTAGAGCCACGGGTCGTAACACATCTGAAATGTAACGTCCACAGTTCAAAGTGCCGTAAATGCGAACAAGAGGTGACCGAGACGTGTAACCAGTGGCACCCCATACCATCACGTCGGGTGATACGCCCAAATGGCGATGAGGAATGCACGCTTCCAATGTGCGTTCACCGCGATGTCGCCAAACACGGATGCGACCATCATGATGCTGTAAACAGAACCTGGTTTCATCCGATATAATGACATTTTGCCTTTCGTGCACCCAGGATCGTCGTTGAGTACACCATCGCAGGCGCTACTGTCTGTGATGCAGCGTGAAGGGTAACTGCAGCCATGGTCTCCGCGCTGCTGCAAACGTCGTCGAACTGTTCGTGCAGATGGTTGTCGTCTTGCAAACGTCCCCATCTGTTGACTCAGGGATCGAGACGTGGGTGCACGATCCGTTACAGCCATGCGGATAAGATGCCTGTCATCTCGACTGCTAGTGATACGAGGCCGTTGTGATCCAGCACGGCATTCCGTATTACTGTCCTGAACCCACCGATTCCATGTTCTGCTAACAGTCATTGGATCTCGATCAACGTGAGCATCAATTTAGCGATACGATAAACCGCAATCGCGATAGGCTACAATCCGACCTTTATCAAAGTCGTAAACGTGATGGTACGCATTTCTCCTCCTTACACGAGGCATGACAACAACTTTTGACCAGGCAAAGCCGGTCAACTACTGTTTGTGTATGAGAAGTCGGTTGGAAACTTTCCTCATGCGGCACGTTTTAGGTGTCACCACCGGCGCCCACCTTGTGTGAATGCTCTGAAAAGCTAATCATTTGCGTATCAGAGCATCTTCTTCCTGTCGGTTAAATGTCGCGTCTGTAGCACGTCATCTTCGTGGTGTTGCAATTTTAATGTCTAGTTGTGTATGTGGACAGCAGAGGCCACCCCGGCCGGCAGGCGTCAAATCCTGGGAATAGACCGACCAAGGTACAAACCCTCTGCGTCCAGTCCAATGATTTGAAAACGATTGGTGAAGACATGCTGTAGTAGCATTTCGCGCTATGTGGACTGGACAGCCATCATGTTGCTACCAAAGATTCCTCCGCAGACAAATGTCTGCTAGCATGCGTGGTAGATTCTCCCTTAGGAGTCTGCGATACTAGTGCTCTTTCATTGTTCTGCCTACGAAAAACTATACTGTGAGCTGAGGGTTAACTATCCCATATGACACGTTTACACTTCATGGACGCTGATTCTCCACCTGATGAAGCCATCGCGGATTGTCAACAGACAAATAGTGCATGTTTGCGCGGTTATTGGAAATAGGTGGTAAGTTCCTAAGGGACCAAACTGGTGAGGTCATCGGTCCCTAGGCTTACTCACTAATCTAACTTAAACTAACTTACGCTAAGGACGACACACACACCCTTGCCCGAGGGAGGACTCGTACCTCGCACGGGGGAGCTGCGCTAACCGTGGCAAGGCACCGTAGACCACGCGGCTAGCACGCGCGGCTTAGGCTGTTAACCTGGCCATGACTGGTAAATGTGGCTTCATCACTAAAGCCGGCCGCGGTGGTTTCGCGGTTCTAGGCGCTCAGTCCGGAACCGCGCGACTGCTACGGTCGCAGGTTCGAATCCTGCCTCGGGCATGGATTTGTGTGATGTCCTTAGGTTAGTTAGGTTTAATTAGTTCTAAGTTCTACGTGACTGATGACCACAGATGTTAAGTCCCATAGTGCTCAGAGCCATTTGAACCATTTTTGAATCATCACTAAACAAGATACATGATACATCTGGTATACCCTGTCGTAATGCCCATTTACAGAAGTTGACATGATTCTCATATCCGTTTCCATGCAGCTGTTGAAATGAAATGCCGTGTGGCTAGGGCCTCCCGTCGGGTAGACCGTTCGCCTGGTGTAAGTCTTTTGAGTTGACGCCACTTCGGCGACTTGGTGTTGATGAGGATGAGATGATGATGATTAGGACAACACAACACACAGTCCCTGAGCGGAGGAAATCTCCAAGCCAGCCGGGAACCGAACCCATGCTCCTTACCATGACATTGTCTGCCCCGGTAGCTGAGTGGTCAGCGTGACAGACTGTCAATCCTAAGGGCCCGGGTTCGATTCCCGGCTGGGTCGGAGATTCTCTCCGCTCAGGGACTGGGTGTTGTGTTGTCCTAATCATCATCATTTCATCCCCATCGACGCGCAAGTCGCCGAAGTGGCGTCAAATCGAAAGACCTGCACCAGGCGAATGGTCTACCCGAAGGGAGGCCCTAGCCACACGACATTTGCATTTTTTACCATGACATTCCGTCGCGCTGCCGTCTCAGCTGCCGGTACGGACATGCAGCTGTTGACAGAGAGAGATGTGGTAGGGAAGGAACCTATGTCGTGCCACTTCCTTGTGCGATTGAAAGGGAGCTAACGTGCGGTCGACCGCAGTGGCAGCACCAACATTAATATTCTTCTCTTCTGTCGCCATTTGTTTCCTTCTGTTACGTTGTCTAGGTGTTACACCACCACTTTCAAGTAACTGATTGGCTGGGTTGATAAATAATTGCCGAGATGATTGTCGTCTTTTGGAAGATCTTGCCTCTTACACCGTACAAGAACGAATTGCATTCTTCATACACTTTCCGTGCACTATGAGCGTGTCGGCTCTTTCTGCATTGGTAAATCCATCGTCCATTCACGACCTAATCCTTGGAATGTCACACATTAACTGACTAGCAAGCCGCAGTGTATTCAAGGAGTACACAAGCAAACATAACAATATCGTAGCTAGAAACTACACAGGTTGAAGGCCACAAAGAAGTGGCGGTGTGGGAACTTTTAAAAATACGATGTCTCGTAAACGACTCGCACTATAATCCTGCAACCATCACCAGTGACATTCTAATTTACCGTACTTTTAGTTTTTTAATGTCATCACGCAGTGCTCAATTTAAAAAAAGTGTATGTTTGCACAAAAAGCACACTTTGTAAGTATTATTCCAATATGTTTATCGCCTAATAATACGAGCCCCTGACTACCAATTCATTCTGCGGAAACTGCACATCAGTACCACTTTCTGTTTCCGCAATATTTGCAGCGCAAATTTTAGGTCATTCACATCGTATATTATTTCTCATAAGACATGTTTTTTTAGTATTGTATACACAACAATGTATCAATGTATAATTTTGTTTGCTTCCTCATAGTTGGTTTTCGCAGTAGACGGAAAAGTTCTGTATAGTGCTTATCCGCTTCTGATTAGAACACTACCACGAAACACGAATTTGCAATAAAAATAAACGAGGCTGAAAGTCGGAGAGAGGAGGGAACAGCGTATAGACAGAGAAAAGGGGAGGGGAAAGTGGACATAGAGACGGTGGAAGGGAGTTGGATAAAGAGATATGGGGGGAAGAGATGGAGAGAGACAGGGGCAGGAGGAAATAGAGAGAGGTGGCACAATGTGGTGGGCAGAGGGAGGCGGGGGAGGGGATGGATAGGGAGGCGGGAGCAAAAGGAGATTAGGCTGTCTATCCGATTTCCGAAAGTATTTAGCAACTGTGAAGCATTGCCGTGTTCGCTAGTTCGGAATAATGTCACACGAATCCCTGGATCTGTCACCAGTTTTGATAGCATGACTCTCCCAATATATACTGGCAAGTTGAAGTCAGCCCCTATTAGAACGGCCTCTTCAGGAAAATTACTAACAATATTCTGCAAATGGTATCTGAAGCGCTCTATCATTACAGCACCGGCCCCAGGGATCTTTTAAGGGTCCGCAGCTCGTGGTCGTGCGGTAGCGTTCTCGCTTCCCACGCCCGGGTTCCCGGGTTCGATTCCCGGCGGGGTCAGGGATTTTCTCTGCCTCGTGATGACTGGGTGTTGTGTGATGTCCCTAGGTTAGTTAGGTTTAAGTAGTTCTAAGTTCTAAGGGACTGATGACCATAGCTGTTATGTTTCAGAGTCATTGGAACCATCTATTAAGGCAGACTAATACCATTTTTGACCGACCTTTGATGCTTAAATTCACGCATCCCATGATCACGTTACTACATACACTATGTGATCAAAAGTATCCGAACACCTCCAAAAACATACGTTTTTCATGTTAGGTGCATCGTGCTGCAACATACTGCCTGGTACTCCATATTAGCGACCTAAGTAGTCATTAGACATCGTGAGTGAGCAGAATGGTGCGCTCAGCGGAACTCACGAACGTGGTCATGCGACTGGGTGTCACTTCTGTAATACGTCTGTATGCGAGATTTCCACACTCCTAAACATCCCTAGGTCAACTCTTTCCGATGTCACAGTGAAGTGGAAACGTGATGGGGCACGTACAGCACAAAAGCGTACAGGCTGATCTCATCTGTTGACTGACAGAGACCTCCGACAGTTGAAAAAGTGTCGTAATGCGTAATAGGCAGACATCTATCCACACCATCACACAGGGATTCCAAACTGCATCAGGATGCACTGCAAGTACTATGACACTTAGGTGGGAGGTGAGAAAACTTGGATTTTATGGTCGAGCGGCTGCTGATAAGTCACACATCGCGCCGGTAAATGACAAAAGACGCCTCGCTTGGTGTAAGGAGCGTAAACATTGGACGATTGAACAGTGGAAAACGTTGTGTGGAGCGACGAATCACGGTACACAATGTGACGATCCGATGGCAGGGTGTGGGTATGGCGAATGCCCGGTCAAGTCATCTGCCAGCGTGTGTAGCGCCAACAGTAAAATTCGGAGGCGGTGGTGTTATGGTGTGGTCGTGTTTTTCTTGGAGGGGCCTTCCATCCCTTGTTGTTTTGCGTGGCACTATCACAGCACAGACCTACACTGATATATTTTAAACACCTTCTTGTTTCCCACTGTTGAAGAGCCATTCAGGAATGGTGACTGCATCTTTCAACACGATCGAGCACCTGTTCATAATGCACGGCCTATGGCGGAGTGGTTACACGACAATAACATCCCTGTAATAGACTGGCCTGCACAGAGTCCTGACGTGAATCCCATAGAACACTCCTGGAATGTTTCGGAACGCCGACTTCGTGCTACGCCTCACCAACCGACATCGATACCTCTCCTCAGTGCAGAACTCCGTGAAGAATGGGCTGCCATTCCCCAAGAAACCTTCCAGCACCTGATTGAACGTATGGCTACGAGAGTGTAAGCTGTCATCAAAGCTAAGGGTGGGCCAACACCATATTGAATTCCAGCATTACCGATGGAGGGGACCACGAATTTGTAACTCATTTTCAGCCAGGTGTCCGGATACTTTTTGCTGCAATAAGTACGCCGCCACCATCGGCGACTAACGTATAATTAAGAGAAATATTGCAGCCTTTACTTAGGATTTCGTTGCTACTCACTTCCGGTTTCAACCAACTTTTAGTGTCTTGGCACTATACCCTTCAATAAGCGATACTAATTGTGGGACCATTCCTTGGTAGCTCCTGCAGTTTACTACTCTGCAGGCCATCCAAAAATGGTTCAGAGGGCTCTAAGCACTGTGGGACTTAACATCTGAGGTCATCAGTCGCCTAGACTTAGAACTACTTAAACCTAATTAACCGAAGGACATCACACACATCGAGGCCCGAGGCAGGATTCGAACCTGTGACCGTAGCAGCAGCACGGTTCCGGACTGAAGCGCCTAGAACCGCTCGGCCACAGCGGCCGGCTGCTGGGCATCCAAAATGCAACACGAAGAAGAACCGGAGACACCACAGCCAAACTGTTTGGGAGCTAACAAGCTGTACAAAGGTCACAGGAGTGAAAGTACAGCCCCATGTGAAGTGAGACAGATGACGAAATCAGTACAGAGTGTTGCGCCATTCATGGTTATAACCGCTTCTACACGCTTCAGCCTTGAATCAAAGACGTTCTGGATGCGTCTTCGGAGTATGGCAGTCCATGCTGCTTCCGTGTATTGCAAAAGTTGATATGCTGTTGTATCGCAGGCCAGTGGTTGCGCAACCATCGACCACACGTTTTAGACAAGTGCGAGCTTAGGAGGAAAAGGAGGCCACGGTAGCAGTGAAATCCGATGGGCCACGAAAAGTCTCGAACATTGCGTGCCACGTGTGATCACACATTATCCTGTTGAAATGTTGCCGTCGGCAATCTGCAAAGGTGCGGGAGGACAGCAGGCCCCCGACACTCCAGAGATGTAACGCTGGTTGGTTAGGCAGCGCGTACTCGGGGAGTGTGGGAGTGGAATCCAATACCACCCCAGACGATCATACCGGGCGCAGGACCAGTATGGCGATGCATAAGACAACAGTCCACCAGTCTTTCAACACGGCGTCTCCAGACGGTAGCCTGACCATCGAGGTGGTGTAGGCGGAGTCGAGATTCGTCGGTAAAAACAATGTCGTTCCAGTCGGTCGTCCACGTCCATCGTTCATGGAACCACCGTCGACGCAAACGCCTGTGGCTTTGGCTAGTGCTAAATGCACCACGAAAGCCTTCTGAACAATCCACTCTGCTGTAAACGATGTCTACATCTACATCTACATCTACATAATACTCCGCAATCCACCATACGGTGCGTGGCGGAAGGTACCTCGTACCACAACTAGCATCTTCTCTTCCTGTTCCACTCCCAAACAGAACGAGGGAAAAATGACTGCCTATATGCCTCTGTACGAGCCCTAATCTCTCTTATCTTATCTGTGTAGTCTTTCTGTGAAATATCTACATCCTCTTCCATTTCCATAATATTGTCCTCAAGTACATCGCCCTTGTATAGAGTCTCTATACAGGGTGTTACAAAAAGGTACGTCCAAACTTTCAGGACACATTCCTGTAGGCAGCATCTACCTTAACCCTAGTGATATATGCCTCTACATCCTTACATTTCATCCCTGATTAGCCATTTTGCAGTTCCTGTCGATCTCATTTTTGAGACGTTTGTATTCGTTTTTCCTGCTTCATATACTACATTTTTATATTTTCTCCTTTCATCAGTTAAATTCAACATTTCTTCTGTTACCGAAGGATTCCTACTAGCCCTCGTCTTTTTATCTGAATGATCCTCTGCTGCCTTCATTGCTTCATCCCTCAAATCTACCCATTCTTCTTCTACTGTATTTGATATTAAAAAAAAAAAAAGATCCAGCAGAAACAGGCCACGAAGGCCCAATGGTACCGACCGGCCGCCGTTACCGTATGCGGATTCAGAGGGTGATGTGGTCAGCACACTGCTCTCCCGGCTGTTGTCAGTTTTCGTGACAGGAGCCGCTCCTTCTCAGTCCAGTTTCCCCTCAATTGGCCTCATAACTACTGGATGCAGCCCGCTTGCCAACAGCGCTCGGCAGAACCAGACGGCGACCCATCCACTTGCTAGCCAAGCCGAACGGACCTTAGCTACGGTGATCTGACGGGAGCCGGTGTTACCACTGCGGCAAGGCCGAGGTAATTTATATTACACTACTGGCCATTAAAATTGCTACACCACGAAGATGACGTGCTACAGATGCGAAATTTAACCTACCGGAAGAACATGCTGTGATATGCAAATATTTACCTTTTCAGAGCATTCACACAAGGTCGGCGCCGATGGCGACACCTACAACGTGCTGACACGAGGGAAGTTTCCAATGGATTACTCATACACAAATAGCAGTAGACCGGCGTTGCCTGGTGAAACGTCGTTGCGAAGCCTCGTGTAAGGAGGAGAAATCCGTACCATCACGTTTCCGACTTTGATAAAGGTCGGATTGTACCCTATAGCGATTGCGGTTTATCGTATCGCGACACTGCTGTTCGCGTTGGTGGAGATCCAATGACTGTTAGCAAAATATGGAATCGTTGGGTTCAGGAGGGTAATACGGAACGCCGTGCTGGATCCTAACGGCCTCGTATCACTAGCAGTGGAGATGACAGACCTGTAATCCGATGGTTGTAACGGATCGTGGAGCCACGTCTCGATCCCTGATTCAACAGATGGGGACGTTTTCAAGGCAAAAACCATCTGCAGGAGCAGTTCTACTACGTTTGCAGCAGCGTGGACTATCAGCTCGGAGACCACTGCTGCGGTTACCCTTGACGCTGCTTCACAGACAGGAGGGCCTGCGATGGTGTACTCAACGACGAACCTGGGTGGACGAATGGAAAAACGTTATTTTTTCGGGTGAATCCAGGTTCTGTTTACAGCATCACGATGGTTGCACCCGTGTTTGGCGACATCGCCTTGAAAGCACATTGGAAGCGCATATTCGTCATCGCCATACTGTCGTATCACCTGGCGTGATGGTATGGGGTACCATTGCTTACACGTCTCGGTTAGCTCTTGTTCGCATTGACGGCACTGTGAACAGTGGACGTTACACTTCATATGTGTTACGACCCGTGGCTCTACCCTTCATTCGATCCCTGAGAAATGCACGACTGCATGTTTCATGTTCTGTACGGGCCTTTCTGGATACAGGAAATGTTCGACTGCTGCCCTGGCCAGCACATTCTCCAGATCTCTCACCAACTGAAAACGTCTGGTCAATGGTGGCCGAGCATCTGGCTCGTCAGAATACGCCAGTTACTACTCTTGATAAACTGTGGTATCGTGTTGAAGCTGCATGGGCAGCTGTACCTGTAAACGCCAACCAAGCTCTGTTTGACTCAATGCCCAGGCGTATGAAGGCCGTTATTACGGCGAGAGGTGGTTGTTCTGTGTACTGATTTCCCAGGATCTATGCACCCAAATTGCGCGAAAATGTAATCACATGTCAATTCTAGTATAATATATTTGTTCAATGAATACTCGTTTATCATCTGCATTTCTTCCTGGTGTAGCAATTTTAATGGCTAGTAGTGTAGTTTCTTGTACATATATGTGATACCCGAGGACGATCATTTTCTAAGAATGTCGTGTAAGTTCGGTTTTGGCAGGCAATTCGTTCATCCCGAGTGGACCACAGGCAGACATTGACAGTCGCTGCGTCTGCCGCTGCGCCGTGCCTACGGGCCGTGTGGTCGAGGCGGCGGCCGACCTCCGCTCTGCTGCCAGTCCCCCAACTTCCAGCCGCCGTCAGCTGCTGGAAGGGCAGTCGCCTTCTGCCGGGGTCACGAGGCAAACGCCACGAACGCTTCTGGAACCTGCCCAGCTGACCCAGTCGCCGCGCGCCGGAGAGAATTCAGGTTTCTACAGCCGCTCCCCACCTCAGGAGAGACTCAAACACTTGCTAGTCCCTCGCCACACTGGGTGCACCGCATCCTGCTCAGCCGGAAATGTCACGCAGTGGCTCGGCCGACGATGACTTGTTGGAAATTGTTCGTTGTACAGCATGCAGCATTAACTGTTCTTCCATTCTCTAATCGTTCTATCCTTCCAATCTGACTACATTGCTTAAAATCAATGAAACAGTATCGACAGCAATTGAGGGATAGACAGGGTGTATCAAAAAGAATCATCCCATGTGGCACGCCTATATTTCTGAAACTAAGAAATATATACAATGAATTCTGTTTTTTGATCAACGGGAAAGTCAAAAAGTTTCTTTTCATATCTTTTCATAGGTGTTCAGTATGCCTTCCTTGAGATAGACATACACTCATGCTCATAAATTAAGGATAATATTGATACATGGTGAAACAACGCTCTGGTGGGCGGTTTGTGGGTTTAAATCACCTCGGGGTGTGACCATGCAATGCATTTGACCTGCGCACAGTGGCGCTGGCAGCAGCCCACATACGCAGGGATGTGTTGGTGCATCTCAGAGTACGGCGCAGCGAGTAAGTGTTTAGACGTTTCCAGACGTGCTAATGGTGACTGTGTGTTGAAAATGGCTCAGTGAACTCGTTATGATGGGTAGAACACTAGGGCGACTGGAGCTTGGTCAAACACAGCAGGTCGTAGCACGGGACCTCCGTGTACCACAAAGTGTGATCTCAAGATTATGGCAACGATTCCAGCAGACAGGAAACATATCCAGGCGCTACAGTATGGAACGTCCACAGTGTACAACACCACACGAAGACCGATATCTCATCATCAGTGCCAGCAGACGGCCACGGAGTACTGCAGGTAGCCTTGCTCGGGACCTTACCGCAGCCACTGGAACAGTTGTCTCCAGACACACAGTCTACAAACGACTGAACAGACATGGTTTATTCGCCCGGAGACCTGCAAGGTGCATTCCACTGACCCCTGGTCACAGTAGAGCCCGTAAAGCCTCGTGTCAAGAATTCAGTACATGCTCTTTGGAACAGTGGTCCCAAGTTATGTTCACGGACGAGTCCAGGTATAGTCTGAAAAGTGATTCTCACCGGGTTTTCATCTGGCGTGAACCAGGAACCAGATACCAACCCCTTGAAAGGCACCTGTATGGAGGTCATGGTTTGATGGTATAGGGTGGGATTATGATTGGTGCACGTATACCCCTGCATGTCTTTGACAGAGGAACTGTAACAGGTAAGGTGTATCGGGACGTCATTTTGCACCAGTATGTCCGCCTTTTCAGGGGTGCAGTGAGTCCCACCTTCCTCCTGATGGATGATAACGCACGGCCCCACCAAGCTGCCATCGTGGAGGAGTACCTTGAAACAGAAGATATCAGGCGAATGGAGTGGTCTACCTTTTCTTCAGACCTAAACCCCATCGAGTACGTCTGCGATGCTCTCGGTCGACGAATCGCTGCACGTCTTCAAACCCCTAGGACACTTCAGGAGCTCCGACAGGCACTGGTGCACGAATGGGAGACTATACCCAGCAGCTGCTCGACCACCTGATCCAGAGTATGCCAACCCGTTGTGAGGCCTGTGTATGTGTGCATGGTGATCGTATCCCATATTGATGTCGGGGTACATGCGCAGGAAACAGCACATGTGTTTCGGGACGGTTTTCTCAACTTATCACCAATACCGTGGACTTACATATCTGTGTCGTGTGAGTTTCCTATGTGGCTATGTTATTAGCTCCAGTTTTGTGCAGTGCCGCGTTAAGTGGCACCACATTCTGCAGTTATCCTTAATGTATGAGCATGAGTGTATGTCAATGCAGTATTCAAATTGTCCTCAAACTGCAGCGAGCATTTCTTGAGTTACAGTTCCCACGACTGCTGTTATGCCATGTCCCAGTTAATTCACTGATGTCAGTAACGGAGGCACGTAAAAAGAGTCTTTTATAAACCACCACGAGAAATAATCACATACACTCAGGTCCTTTGGAGGTAAGCAAAGTAAGACTGAATCATTTGGTCCAATGCGATCGATCCATCGTTCAGTAAGCCTTTGATTTGAAAATTCCCGCACTTCTAGATGCCATTGAGGCGGTGCCCCATCCTGTTGATAAATGAAGTCGTTCGGATCAGTCTCTAACTGTGGGAAAGAAAATTCTCAAGCGTATGGAGATATATGCTTTTTTTTAACAGTGTTTTCGGCAAAGAAAAGTGGACCACACACATTTTCTTGTGAAACTGCGCAAAATACCGTAAATTTTGGAGAGTGCCTCTCATGTTGTACAACTTAATCTGGTTGTTCCGTACACCATATTCTCGCATTCTGACGGTTCACCTTTCCATTTAAATGCAATGTTGTATCGTCACTAAAAACTAAGCGTGGGGTGGCATCTTCCATCTTGCTTAGAACGAAATTACAGAACTCCACACGTTGTTGTTTGTCACCTTCACGGAGAGCTTGCAGTAGCTGAATTTTGTACGGTTTCATGCGTAAACGTTGGCGCAGCACACGCCACACAGACCAAAAAAATGGCTCTGAGCACTATGGGACTTAACATCTATGGTCAGCAGTCCCCTAAAACTTAGAACTACTTAAACCTAACTAACCTAAGGACAGCACACAACACCCTGCCATCACGAGGCAGAGAAAATCCCTGACCCCGCCGCGAATCGAACCGGGGAACCTGGGCGTGGGAAGCGAGAACGCTACAGCACGCCCACGAGATGCGGGCGCCAGAGGGACGTCGGTGGCATGTTGAACTGTTGAGCTGCACGGTGAACAAATTTCTGCGAACTCCTTGTGAAACTATGGAGATGCGTTCGACGTCTAAAGTTCTGTGCTGTAGGACGATCCACACCAAACCTAGTACGAAAGTTACGCTGAACAGTTATTACTGACCCGCACTGGGCAAAACGTAGAACAGAAAACGCTATCCGTTGACCTAGTTTCCTCTTTACGAGTGTGAGTCAAATGAAAACCTTAAATTTGTAATAACAAATCGAAATTTCGGGCCGTTATCCTGTAAGGTGGTAAGTTAGCTACAAACAGCGTGCAGAATGGCCTGTAGGTGGCAGCATAGTGCAGATGCACACATAACCGCCGCAGTATCACCATAAAGATGGACGCCCCACTTGCGACTTGCACCAGGGAAGAACAGCGTTCTGTTATTCGGCTTTTGCGTAGTGAAGGTGTGAAACCTATTGAAATTCATTGACGAATGAAGGTCCAGTACGGTGATGCATGTTTGTCACATCAGCAAGTCTACGAATGGACTAGGAAGTTCGCAAACGGTGTCAGTTCAGTGGAAGATGCTCCTCGTCCAGGTCAGGCACAACGAGTTGTGACTCCACAGAACATTGCAGCAGTTGAAGCCATAGTGAAGGAAAACCGCCGAGTGACACTGAATGACACTGCTGCATGTTTACAGATCAGTTGTGGGTCAGCACACTACATTGTGCACGATGTGCTCCAGTTTGACAAAGTGTCTGCAAGATGGGTGCCACGGCAGCTGACTCCTGAAATGAGAGAACGATGTGTTGATGCTTGTGAAGAACTTCTTCGGCACTTTGAACGAGAAGGTGATGGCTTCCTTGTAAGTATTGTTACTGGGGACGAAACCTGGGTCTACTTCCATCAACCGGAAACGAAGAGAGCGAGCAAGGAATGACGTCATTCTTCATCACCAAAACCAAAGAAGTTTCGAACAGAACCATCAGCAGGGCTGGTCGGGTGGCGCAGCGGTTCTACACGCTACAGTATGGAAGCGCGTGACCGCTACGGTCGCAGGTTCGAATCCTGCCTCGGGTATGGATGTGTGTGACGTCCTTAGGTTTAAGTAGTTCTAAGTTCTAGGCGACTGATGACCTTAAAAGTTAAGTCCTCTAGTGCTCAAAGCCATTTGAACCATCAGGTTATGCTGACTCTCTTTTGGAACGAAAAAGGCGTCATTTTGGAGCACTGGATGCCTAGAGGGACCACTGTCACCAGTGCATCATACACAGATCTCCTAAAAAATCATCTGCGGCCTGAAATCGAATCAAAGCGGCGCGGATTGCTGTCAGCAGGTGTCCTTCTGCAACATGACAATGCAAGGCCCCACACTGCCCGTACAACGTTGCAACAATCACAGACCTGCATTTTGAGTGTCTTCCTCATCCACCATACCCACCAGACCTTGCCCTAAGCGATTTCCATATGTCTGGACCACTCAAAGACGCAGTGGGAGGAAAGAAGTTCTGTTCTGATGAAGAGGTACGCCACGCGGTGCATGAGTGGATGCGAGGACTACCAAAAGAATTTTTTTCTAAAGGAATTTATGCACTTTGTAAGAGCTGGAGGACTTGCATTGAGCGTAAGGGACATTATGTTGAAAAGTGATACTGCTTTTACCACTTCTGCACAATAAATACTACTTAAATTTTTTTAAGGTTTTCATTTGACTCACCCTCGTAAAACAGTACGTTGTTCACGCACATCTCTCAAACAAAATAATAATTACAATTTTTTTAATCGGATGATTCTTTTTATACAACCTGTATACCAAATAAATGAATAACAGACGTTACCGATCCACCAGCTCATGGTCTAGTGGCTAGCGTTGCTGCCTTTGGATCACGGGGTCGCAGGTTCGATTCCCGGCCGGCAAAGGGATTTTTCTCCGCTAGGGGACTGAATGTTTGTGTTGTCTTCATCATTTCATCATGATCATCATCATCATTCGTGACCGTGGCTTATTTGGATTATGTAAAAACTGGACTGTGTAAAAATTGGGACTTTCTACGGGCGCTGATGATCGCGCAGTTGAGCGCCCCACATACCAAACATCATCATCATCACCCATGGTACACAAAACCGGTAGGATCACTATTGCAAAAGCGACGAAGAAACCATGCTAAATTAAAAAGACCTCACAGTTCCGAAAATCGGTGAAATTTCACAGAAGCTCGAAATTTAGCGCGAACTTCAATGTGAGATGCTTTGTCTCTGTCACGAAATGGGTAAAAAAAAAACCAAAGAGATTCTGGTAGTATGCAAAGTACGCCAATGGCAAAACACAACAAAGACTGCACGATAACGGTGGTGATGTTATTGATGACACTGGCACTAAAGCAGAGCTACTAAACACGGTTTTTCGAAATTCTTTCAGAAAATAAGACGAAGTAAATGCTCCAGAATTCCAGTCATGAACAACTGCCAACGTGGGTAACTTAGCAGTAGATGTCCTCGGTGTAGCGAAGCAGCTTAAAATACACTCCTGGAAATGGAAAAAAGAACACATTGACACCGGTGTGTCAGACCCACCATACTTGCTCCGGACACTGCGAGAGGGCTGTACAAGCAATTATCACACGCACGGCACAGCGGACACACCAGGAACCACGGTGTTGGGCGTCGAATGGCGCTAGCTACACAGCATTTGTGCACCGCCGCCGTCAGTGTCAGCCAGTTTGCCGTGGCATACGGAGCTCCATCGCAGTCTTTAACACTGGTAGCATGCCGCGACAGCGTGGACGTGAACCGTATGTGCAGTTGACGGACTTTGAGCGAGGGCGTATAGTGGGCATGCGGGAGGCCGGGTGGACGTACCGCCGAATTGCTCAACACGTGGGGCGTGAGGTCTCCACAGTACATCGATGTTGTCGCCAGTGGTCGGCGGAAGGTGCACGTGCCCGTCGACCTGGGACCGGACCGCAGCGACGCACGGATGCACGCCAAGACCGTAGGATCCTACGCAGTGCCGTAGGGGACTGCACCGCCACTTCCCAGCAAATTAGGGACACTGTTGCTCCTGGGGTATCGGCGAAGACCATTCGCAACCGTCTCCATGAAGCTGGGCTACGGTCCCGCATACCGTTAGGCCGTCTTCCGCTCACGCCCCAACATCGTGCAGCCCGCCTCCAGTGGTGTCGCGACAGGCGTGAATGGAGGGACGAATGGAGACGTGTCGTCTTCAGCGATGAGAGTCGCTTCAGCCTTGATGCCTTGGCGCCGTGCAGGTGAGCGCCACAATCAGGACTGCATACGACCGAGGCACACAGGGCCCACACCCGGCATCATGGTGCGGGGAGCGATGTCCTACACTGGCCGTGCACCTCTGGTGATCGTCGAGGGGACACTGAATAGTGCACGGTACATCCAAACCGTCATCGAACCCATCGTCCTACCATTCCTAGACCGGCAAGGGAACTTGTTGTTCCAACAGGACAATGCACGTCCGCATGTATCCCGTGCCACCCAACGTGCTCTAGAAGGTGTAAGTCAACTACCCTGGCCAGCAAGATCTCCGGATCTGTCCCCCATTGAGCATGTTTGGGACTGGATGAAGCGTCGTCTCACGCGGTCTGCACGTCCAGCACGAACGCTGGTCCAACTGAGGCGCCAGGTGGAAATGGCATGGCAAGCCGTTCCACAGGACTACATCCAGCATCTCTACGATCGTCTCCATGGGAGAATAGCAGCCTGCATTGCTGCGAAAGGTGGATATACACTGTACTAGTGCCGACATTGTGTATGCTCTGTTGCCTGTGTGTATGTGCCTGTGGTTCTGTCAGTGTGATCATGTGATGTATCTGACCCCAGGAATGTGTCAATAAAGTTTCCCCTTCCTGGGACAATGAATTCACGGTGTTCTTATTTCAATTTCCAGGAGTGTATTTACGAAAGGCAAAGTGTCCGGTCCAGATTGTAGGTCAGCCAGGTTGCTTTCAGGGCACGATGGTACAATAGCGCCATGCTTGTCAGTCATATACAACCGCTCGCTCGTAGAAAGGTCTGTACCTAAAGGCTGGAAAGTTGCACAAGTTCGCTGAGTTACAGGCCCATTTCACTAACATGTACTTGCAGGTTTCTGCAACATATACCGTGCTCGAACATTGCGAATCATCTCGAAGAAAACGATTTATTGTCAAAGAGCGAAGGCGGATTCAGATAATATAGTTCTTGTGAAACACAGTTAGTTCTTTATTTTCATAAGGGAATGAGTGCTATCGATAGGGGACGTCAGATCTATTCCATATTGTTAAATTTCGAGAAGGCTTTTGAGACCGTCCCTCACAAGCGACTTCTAATTGAATTGTGTACCTATGGAATATCGTCTCACTTGTGTGAGTGGATTTGCGATTTCCTGTCAGAAATGTCAGAGTTAGCGATAAATAACGGAAAGTCGTTGAGTAAAACACAAGTAATATTTAGTGTTCCCCAGGGAAGTGTTATAAGTCCGTTGTTCTTCCTGATCTACATAAACGACTTATGAGACAATCAGAGAAGTCCTCTTAGATTGTTTGCTGATGATGCTGTCATTCGCCATCATTTAATGTCATGAAATGATCAGAACGAATAGCAAAAGATTTAGACAAGATATCTGTTTGTTGGAAACGACTCTACGTCATGAAAACTGTAAAGTCATTCACATGAGCACTAAAAGGAATCCGCTAAATTTCAGTTACACCATAGATCATACAAATCTAAAGTCTATACTTAAGGATTACAATTACGAATAACTTAAATTGAAACGATCACATAGATAATGTGTAAGTAGGCTGTTTGGGTTTTCATGTTGGCAACCCCACGTAGCGCTCTGTATGAAAATCACTGATTGTGCTATGCACAGAATGTGGCTGGTTTGCATTGTTGGAATTTTTGCTATTGTAGTGTTAGGCAGTTGGACGTGAGCCGCCAGCAGTAGTGGATATAGGAAAGGAGATGGCAGAATTTTGAGAGCGGGCGATGTGGACGTGTGTCCGTCAGAAAAACGAAATTTGTAAGACTGGATGTCATGAACTGATATATATATTACGACTTTTGAACACTATTAAAATAAATACATTGTTTCTTCTCTATCAAAATCTCTCTTTTGCTAACTATGCCTATCAGTAGTTAGTGCCTTCCGTAGTTTGAATCTTTTATTTAGCTGGCAGTATTGGCGCTCGCTGTATTGCAGTAGTTCGAGTAACGAAGATTTCTGTGAATTAAGTGATTCATGAAAGGTATAGGTTATTGTTGGTAAGGGCCATTCTTTTGTAGGGATTATTGATAGTCAGATTGCGTTGCGCTAAAAATATTGTGTCTCAGTTTAGTGTTGATCGGAATAAGTAAAGAGAGAAATGTCTGAGTACGTTCAGTTCTGCTTAGTTGTTTGAAAATCAAATAACGTAAGAGGTTTATCAGTACAGTAATTCATTCATTTTTCTAAGGGGATGTTTCAAATGCTGTGGGGAAAGCAAACCAAAGACTGCTATTTATTGGCAGAACACTTACAAAATGTTACAGGTTTACTAAAGAGACTGTTTACACTAAGCTTGTCCGCCCTCTTCTGGATTATTGCTGTGCGTTGTAGGATCCGCATCAGTTAGGACTGACGGAGGAGTTCGAAAAAGTTCATAGAAGGTGAGCTCGTTTTGTATCATGGTGAAACAGGGGAAGAGTTATCATATACAAACTGGAGTGGCGGTCATTAAAACTAAGACGTTTCTCGCTGTGGCAGGACATTCTCATGAAATTTCCATCTGCAACTTTCTCCTCAGAGTGCGAAAATATTTTGTTGGTGCCTACCTACCCAACTATGCAATATCAACCCATAACAGATTCAGAGAACTGAGACCCTGCTTAGAGATAACCACAATGTACAAAAGAATAAGTAACTATCTATTCATCACGACATATCCGTCTTATGAAGAAACAGGCCTCGTTCGAGACACCCGCCACTACTGTACGCTGAGCAACTAGCTGTAAGTTAACATCAAAGTAAGAGACCGCTGGAAGCAGAACTGTCAACACATCGGAAAATACAAGAAATTGAATGGTTTATGAAATATAATTGCGACGCTGTGAGTGTCGAACTTGATAGGAAACTGTGGGTCAAGTTAAATACACTGAAACGCCAAAGCAAGTGGTATAGGCATGCGTATTCAAATATAGAGATATGTAATCTTGCAGAATATGGCGCTGCGGTCGGCAACGCCTTTACAGGGTGGTCCTTTGATAGTGACCAGGCCAAATATCTCACGAAATAAGCATCAAACGAAAAAACTACAAAGAACGAAACTCGTCTAGCTTGAAGGGGGAAACCAAATGGCGCTATGGTTGGCCCTCTAGACGGCGCTGCCATACGTCAACTGCGTTTTTTTATAAATAGGAACCCCCTTTTTTTATTACACATTCATGTAGAACGTAAAGAAATATGAATGTTTTAGTTGTACCACTTTTTTTTGATTTTTAGTGAGATATTTGGACCGGTCACGATCAATGGACCACCCTGTATAAGGCAACAAGTGTCTGGCGCAGTTGTTAGATCGGTTACTGCTGCTAAAATAGCTGATTATCAAGATTTAAGGTAGTTTGAACGTGGTGTTATAGTCGGCGCTTGAGCGATGCGACACAGCATCTCCGAGTTAGCGATGAATTGGGGTATTCGCGTACGACCACTTTACGAGTGTACCGTGAACATCAGGAACCGGGCAAAACATCAAATCTCCGACATCGCTGCGGCCGGAAAAAGATCCTGCAAGAATGCGAGCAAAGACGACTGAAGAGATTCATTCGGCGTGACAGAGGTGTAAACCTTCCGCAGATTGGTGCACGTTTCAATGCTGGGCCATCAAAAAGTGTCAGCGTGCGAAACGTTCAAGGAAAGATTATCGATATGGGCTTTCGGAGCCGAAGACCCACTCGCTTCATCTTGATAACTGCATGACACAAGCTTTACGCCTCGCTTGGGCCCGTCAACACCGACATTGGACTGTTCATGGCTGGAGATATGTTGCCTGGTCCGACGAGTCTCGTTTCAAACTATATGAAACGGTTGAACGTGTACCGGTATGGACATAACCTGATCAATCCATGGATCCTAAATCTCAGCAGGGGACTGTTCAAGCTGGCGGAGGCTCTGTGATGGTGTGGGACCCCTGATACATCTAGACACGACTTTGACAGGCGACATACGTGAGCATCCTCTCTGATCACCTGCATCCATTAATGTTCATTGTGCATTCTCAGGGACTTGGGCAGTTCCAGCAGGACAATGTGACACCCCACAAGTCCAGAATTCCTACAGAATGGCTCCAGGAACTCTCTTAGTCTGAACGCTTCCGCTGGCCACCAAAGTCCCTAGGCATGGGCATTATTGAGCATATCTGCGTCTCCTTGCCACGTGCTGTTCAGAAGAGACCTCCACTCCCTCGTACTCTTACGGATTTATGGACAGCCCTGCGGGATTCAT
This sequence comes from Schistocerca gregaria, assembly GCF_023897955.1. Lineage (NCBI taxonomy): Eukaryota > Metazoa > Arthropoda > Insecta > Orthoptera > Acrididae > Schistocerca > Schistocerca gregaria. The sequence continues at coordinate 182,709,282 of NC_064928.1, read as the reverse complement.
GGTGTCAGTTCCCTCCAGCACTACTTCAGACATTAGTCGATTCCATGCCACGTCGTGATGTGGCACTTCTGCGTGCTCGCGGGGGCTCTGGTACAGGTGTACCAGTTTCTTTGGCTCTTCAGTGTAGAATCCGCACTGGATGTGGCCAGTGGTTTGACTCACTCTATACATAGGGTATTGGGGAGTCTCCGAGTTGTGACTGTGATGCACTGAAACAATCTGTCGGACATAGAAGACAGGAGTCAGTCCTACGATGCTATCAGGACACATCGAATGATTTCACGAATGCCACTGGCACAGCCCTGGAAGGGATCAGAAACCTTAATATTAATGTTTAGTCGTTTTATTTTTGTTTTGTACAGTGACATTCATTACATGTACTGCAAGTGTGTGCCATACAAATAATGATGGCGATGTGCTATCTGGAATGTTGGTAGTACTTTGGAACTCACGAGCGACTCCTTATGCTGATTTCGTGCGACCTCTGCGATGCTCGACTGTTCCTGTTCGTATGTTGTTCAAATGTATGTGAAATCTTATGGGAGTTAACTGCTAAGGTCATCAGTCCCTAAAGCTTACACACTACGTAACCTAAATTATGCTAAGGACAAACACACACAACCATGCCCGAGGGAGGAGTCGAACCTCCTGTTCGTAAGTACATGCTTTATGCCTGGTCTCGGTTTAGCTACGGTTGTTTCTTCGCGTTCCCACTTGACAGTCACATCACTAACAGTCGATTTGGACAGTCTTCGATGACTTGACAAGTCGGCGACGGGTTTGTTGCTGAGGTGACGTCCAATGGTTAGTCAGCATTCAGAGTCACTGATCTCTGCTGATCGACCCATTCTGCTGTTAACTGCTCCTCTGCCGACAGCACAACACTGCGTGCCTCCTTTTGCACCGACGAGGTCGCCTCGTGTGACATCTAGCCGTGAGTTCCGCACAGGGACGGCAGTTATCGCTGAAACAAACGGTTTTCGGTTAAATCGGTTCTATTCTCAACACCAGTTTAACTCGACTATTAAAACCGCTCAAAATAATCGTTTTCTAAGATAACCAATTTTTGGTTTTCCATTCTTATTATTTCCTGTAACAAACGTACTAATCGAACCAAGACCGAAAAATTTAATGGGCAAATAAAAGAAAATCTGAGTCCTTCGACGATTTGCTGCTTTTCTCGAAAAGTAATAAGTGGTGGAAACGACAAAAAAAAAAGATCTGAATTCTCCTGTGTACAAATCAACACGGATTCCGCAAACAGAGATCCTGTGAAACTAAGCTCTCTCTGTCCCTCGTTGACACCCACAGCGCGGTAGAAAATTCGCTCAGGTTGATTCCGTGTTCCTTGATTCCAGGAAGGTATTTCACACCGTCCCGCACGGCCGTTTAGGGGGGGGGGGGGGGGGACGAGCTTATCGAGTATCGGAACAGATTTGCGACTGGATTCAAGACTTCCTTGCAGACAGAACTCAACACTTCGTTCTTAAAGGAACAAAATTGACGGATGTAGTAGCCCAAGAAAGTATGATGGGACCGTTAGTTACTCCTTACAATATATATATATATATATATATATATAAATGGTACTCTCTAAGGCTGTTCGCAGATGATACGGCTGTCTATAACAAAGAAGCAACGCCAGAAGATAGTAACGATTTGCAGAATGACCTCCAGAGAATTGATGAATGGTGCAGGCTCTGGCAGTTGACCCTGAAGGTAAATAAACGTAATGTATTGCGCGTAAAAAAATGGTTCAAATGGCTCTGAGCACTATGGGATTTAACTACTGAGGTCATCAGTCCTCTAGAACTTAGAACTACTTAAACCTAACTAACCGAAGGACGTCACACATATCTATGGCCGAGGCAGGATTCGAACCTGCGACCGTAGCGGTCGCGCGGTTCCAGACTGTAGCGCCTAGAACCGCTCGGCCATTCCGGCCGGCTACTGCGCGTACATAGGAAAAGAAATTCGCTATTGTATAGCTATATAATAGCGATGACAAACCGTTGGAAAGAGCATCTGCCATAAAATATCTACGAGTAACTACATAGAGCGACCTTAAGTGAAATGACCACCTAAAACAAATAGTGGGAAAAGCAGACACCAGACCCAGATTCATAGGAAGAACCCACGAAGGAAGTGGCATATAAGACGCTTGTTCGACCGATTCTTGACTATTGTTCATATACGTGGAATCCCTACCAGATAAGACAAGAGAGAGAGAAGATCCAACGAAGAACGGCACGTTTCGTCACGGGATCGTTTAGTCTGCCCGAGCTCGTTACTGAGATGATCAACAAATTTCATTGGCAGACGTTACAAGAGAGGCGTTGTGCATCACGGAGAGATTTACTATTCAAATTTCGAGAAAGCACTTTGCGGGAAGAGTCGCAAAACGTATTATTCCTCCTCCCCCCCCCCCCTTAAAAAATTCGAGAAATTAGAGCAAATACAGAAGCTTACCGACAATGACTCGTCCCATGTGCTGTTCGAGAGTAGAACAGGGTTGGAGGGCTCAGTTAGTGGTACAAAAGCACCCTTTGCGGCACGCCATTAGGTGACTTGTAGAGGATGATGTAGATGTAGATTGATTCTAATTTTTTGAAACTCTGCTCGAAAGTCATGTTGTAATCGAGGATCACACTAGTATTTGGGCATTACGTACAGTCAGTGCTAAAATTTCAAAACTGAAATTGAAGAACTATTTTTCGTCTAACTTATCTGTTCTTAAGGATTGCAAGTAGAGGAAGGCATATTATGTAGACATGGGCAGCTACTTTCTATTTTTATTGTGTGCTATGAATGATTTGTTAAGTTTTTGTCTCATGTCAGAAGTCTGTTGTGGTTCCTCCCGTTTTTAATGATTTAAATCAACTGCACCACTGTACTTCACTGATGTCGCACTTAATAAAATACTTCCACACTAGGGGTGGTGCCATTCTGTCATACAACTAATGTCCGACGACAACAGCGAGAAACTACCATGTACACCAGGTGGAGACAAGTCTTGCATACTGCATACCATACAACAGTGCACACCACACTGTAGTATGAGAGTGAGTCAAATGAAAAACTTAAATATGTTTAAAATAGTATTTATTGTGCGGAAGTGGTACAAAGCTGTATCACTTTTCAACATAATCTCCCCCACGCTCGATGCAAGTCCGCCAGCGCTTACGAAGTGCATAAAATCCATTAGAAAGAAATTCTTTTGGTAGTCCGCGCAACCACCCACGCACCGCGTGGCGTACCTCTTCATCAGAACGGAACTTCTTTCCTCCTGTTGCGTCTTCGAGTGGTCCAAACATATGGAAATCACTTGGGGCGAGGTCTGGTGAGTATGGTGGATGAGGAAGACATTCTTTTTCCGGTTGGTGGAAGTGAACCCAGGTTTCGTCCCGAGTAACGATTCTTGCAAGGAAGCCATCAAATTCACGTTGAAAGCGCCGAAGAAGTTCTTCACAAGCATCAGCACGTCGTTCTCTCATTTCAGGAGTCAGCTGCCGTGTCACCCATCATGCAGTCACTTTGTGAGAGTGGAGCACATCATGCACAATGTGGTGTGCTTACCTATGACTAATCTGCGCCGCGCGGGATTAGCCGAGCGGTCTCAGGTGCTGTAGTCATGGACTGTGCGGCTGGTCCCGGCGGAGGTTCGAGTCCTCTCTCGGGCATTGGTGTGTGAGTTTGTCCTTAGAATAATTTAGGTTAAGTAGTGTGTAAGCTTAGGGACCGATGACCTTAGCAGTTAAGTCTCATAATATTTCACACACATTTGAACGTTTTTGACTAATCTGTAAACATACTGCAATGTCATTCAGTGTCACTCGGCGGTTTTCCTCCACTATGGCTTCAACTGGTGCAATGTTCTGTGGAGTCACAACTCGTTGTGCCTGACCTGGACGGGGAGCATCTGCCACTGAACTCACACCATTTGCAAACTTCCTACTCCATTCGTAGACTTGCTGCTGTGACAAACATGCATCACCGTACTGAACCTTCATTCGTCGATGAATTTCAGTAGGTTTGACACCTTCACTACGCAAAAACCGAATAAGAGAACGCTGTTCTTCCCTGGTGCAAGTCGCAAGTGGGGCGGCCATCTTTATACTGATACTGCGCCGGTACGTGTGCATCTGCACTATGCTGCCAGCTACAGGACATTCTGCACGCTGTTTGTAGCTCGCTTACCAACATACAAGATCACGGCGAGAAAATTCGATTTGTTATTACAAATTTAAGGTTTTCATTTGAGGCCGGCCGCTGTGGCCGAGCGGTTCTAGGCGCTTGAGTCTGAAGTCATATGGCCGCTACGGTCGCAGGTTCGAATCCTGCCTCGGGCATGGATGTGTGTGATGTCCTTTGGTTAGTAGGGGTTTAAGTAGTTCTAAGTTCTAGGGGACTGATGACCTCAGATGTTAAGTCCCATAGTGCTCAGAGCCATTTGAACCATTTGAACCATTTTCATTTGACTCACCCTCGTAATATATAAAGATCTGTCTCAGGAGCGCTGTACCAGTTCTTATGCCACGTGTTTACTGCTTGTATCTGTCGATTTTCTTACTAAAGGAGCGCTGATCGCTTCTCCCCTTTTCTATTGTAGAGCTACGTTTTAAAGCAATTGAAATGTTAAGAATGAAAATAACTACTTTTTTTTAAGTTTTAGTAGTGCTGCAATGGCTAATTCATAATTAGGTGTTTTACCCGGTCATTAGGCAAAAAGTTCATGTTGTAAACCGAGGCCAAACAAATACTGAAAAATACCGGTCACTGAGAACTGAACTACCGGTATCGGTCTTAAGAGGGATATGGCGTCAAACGGGCCGACTTGGAGTAGGAGAGGCACCACAGGACATTTTGATTTCCACTGTCTATACTTTTACAAATAAATTCATAAAACTTTGTCAGCATCACCAGGAAGGATTCAGGATTCACACTCATTGCAGTGGAAGTTCGAAAAAATAACAAAATAAATTTTATTACGTACGAAATTTCATAATTTTTTCGCTTACTAATGGCTGCATTTGTTGCTATACGTACACTTTTCTTCATAAGTTAGAGAGATACTTCGATGAATTTTGCACAGTATACATACCATACTCACAGGTGTATGAAACTATAGAATTTATTTAATTTGTGGAAAAACGAATGAGCTGTTATATTTTAAACTTCATGTTTAGAAAAAGCACAAATTTTTTACTTAATTACCTCAATTTTTACCACAGTTTTTAATAGATTTGGAAAATTCTAGAGTTTCAGACACCTTTAAGTATGGTTTGTATGGCGTGCAAAATTCATCGAAGAGTCTCTCTTACTTATGAAGAAAAGTGTACCTATAGCAACAAATACTGCCATTAGAAAGTGAAAAAAAATGATGAAATTTCACATGTAAATAAAATTTATTTTGTTATGTTTTCGAACTTCGACTGCTATGAGTGTGAATGCTGAATTCTTCCTGGTCATGCTGACAAAGTTTTATGAATTTATTTTTAAAAGCAGAGACAGTAGAAAATAAAATGTCCTGTGGTGCCTCTCCTGCTCCAAATCAGCCCGTTTGACGTCCTACCCACCTTAAGCGGTCGGTTTTCTGTATCCCTGGTTGTCCACTGCACAAGGGTGTCCGGAGGCTTTTGATCGGCCATTGTATGTTGTGTGGCAGGCTGGAACGAGAGCGAGCATCGACACCGTGCAGCTGCGAGACTGTCTGCCCGCGGGAGGCAAACAGGGAAAGTACTCGCCGCCTGGCACGTGTCGCGTTTCGGCTGTCCCACACCTCCTCAGGTTGCACTCGCCGTGCTTCCGGCTGTCGCACCGCTGCAGGCGGAAACAGGCCGCTGTGGCGCGCTGCATCAAACCAGTCCGACGACTGACTACTAAATAATAATGAAATAAACTTTACCGAAAATAAACGCGCATTGCACAGTTTTTCTGCCGTCATCCTGCCTTGACCAGAGTGCAAGAGGAATGTATAAACATGTAGCGTCGAAACGTGGAATGCAATCAGCTGTGGACAATAACAAGGCATGAATTTCACAAGTGCCAACACAGCAGCTCTTGTATATTAGTAGCCGGCCGCTGTGGCCGAGGGGTTCTAGTCGCTTCAGTACAGAACCGCGCGACCTCTACGGTCGCAGGTTCGAATCCTGCCTCGGGCATGGATGTGTGTGATGTCCTTAGGTTTAAGTAGTTCTAAGTTCTAGGCGACTGATGACCTCAGATGTTAAGTCCCATAGTGCTCAGAGCCATTTGGAACATTTGATTCTAGTTCTATAATACTGCCTGCAAGTGCATCTCCGTTGTATAGGCTCTCTCTGTAGTCCTTCCACCTTTCAGCTTTCCTTTCTTTGCTTAGCACTGGTTTTCTACCTGCTTTGTTGATATTCATATAGCTGCTTCTCTCTTCTAGAGCGGTTTCTTTATTTTCCCCGCAGGCAGCATCTGTCTCACCTCTAGTGATTATGCTTCTATATCCTCGGTCAAAACGGTGGCGGTATGCAGTATACTGGAGTACTTACAAATAAACATTATGTACCCAACGGGTGTGTATGTGCACCATCACGCCTTATACCGGCATCGATGCGTCTTCGTGTCCTCCTCAACAGCTTAGCAGCTACGCTTCCCCAAAGGCTTCCTTGACGCTTTTGTACAATTCTTCATTAATCTCGTACTATCGATGAGCGTCTTGGCACTCCATCATTCCCCATAATGCGTTGTCTGGCGAGGTAAGGTTCAAATGGTTCAAATGGCTCTGAGCACTATGGGACTCAACTGCTGTGGTCATCAGTCCCCTAGAACTTAGAACTACTCAAACCTAAATAACCTAAGGACATCACACACATCCATGCCCGAGGCAGGATTCGAACCTGCGAGGTAAGGTCCGGACTTCGTGGTGACCAATGTAGTGAGGCTTGAGATTTTTCTGAAACATACGGAATCCACTGGCCTCAAAGTCGATAGCCTCTGTAGCAAAGTGTGCTAGAGTTCTGTCCTGATGTAGCGACACGCGGCCAACGATTGCCTTTACGTAGTAACTGCGTATGATACACGTGCTAATAAGAACAACTATTGACGTACAGTTTCAAAAAAATGTACCCGGAATAGGTGGCGTGAGGTACAGGTGGCAAAAGCCGATCTGTTAAAATAGATACCGGTATTTTAGTTCCTTATAACCGGTATTTTTCGGTATCTTTTGGAAATTTGTGGTAAGGTCTTATGGGACCAAACTGCTGAGGTCATCGGTCCCTAAGCTTACACACTACTTTATCTAACTTAAACTAACTTACGTTATGGACAATACACACACACCCAAGCCCGAGGGAGGACTCGAATCTCCGACGGGGGTAGCTGCGCGAACCGTGACAGGACGCCCAAGACCACGCGGCGTTCCGTATTTGTTTGGTATCGCTTATAACGAGTGTTTCTATTTCTTACTAATAACCGAGTAAGCAAACCGGAATATCAGTTGATTGTAGCAGCAATGCAAAAATTTTTCGTTTTTAAATAATTTTTTTAAAGAACGAGCTATATTTATTCATAAAATTTGCATCGCTTTCAATTGTTTGTTGCAGAATTATAGAAAATGGGAAAAGTGGTCAGGGCTATTTTAAAAACAAAGGCGACCGAAACGAGCAACAAACACATTTCGTCAGAATTGGTACAGCGTTGTCCGCAGCTCGTGGTCGTGCGGTAGCGTTCTCCCTTCCCGAGCCCGGGTTCCCGGGTTCGATTCCCGGCGGGGTCAGGAACTTTCTGTGCCTCGTTATGACTGGGTGTTGTGTGATGTCCTTACATCTACATCTACATCTACATCTACATGACTACTCTGAAATTCATATTTAAGTGCTTGGCAGAGGGTTCATCGAACCACAATCATACTATCTCTCTACTATTCCACTCCCGAACAGCGAGCGGGAAAAACGAACACCTAAACCTTTCTGTTCGAGCTCTGATTTCTCTTATTTTATTTTGATGATTATTCCTACCTATGTAGGTTGGGCTCAACAAAATATTTTCGCATTCGGAAGAGAAAGTTGGTGACTGAAATTTCGTAAAAAGGTCTCGCCGCGACGAAAAACGTCTATGCTGTAATGACTTCCATCCCAACTCGTATCATATCTGCCTCACTCTCTCCCCTATAACGTGATAATACAAACCGAGCTGCCCTTTTTTGCACCCTTTCGATGTCCTCCGTCAATCCCACCTGGTAAGGATCCCACACCGCGCAACAATATTCTAACAGAGGACGAACGAGTGTAGTGTAAGCTGTCTCTTTAGTGCACTTGTTGCATCTTCTAAGTGTCCTGCCAATGAAACGCAACCTTTGGCTCGCCTTCCCGACAATATTATCTATGTGGTCCTTCCAACTGAAGTTGTTCGTAATTTTAACACCCAGGTACTTAGTTGAATTGACAGCCTTGAGAATTGTACTATTTATCGAGTAATCGAATTCCAACGGATTTCTTTTGGAATTCATGTGGATCATCTCACACTTTTCGTTATTTAGCGTCAACTGCCACCTGACACACCATACAGCAATCTTTTCTAAATCGCTTTGCAACTGATACTGGTCTTCGGATGACCTTACTAGACGGTAAATTACGGCATCATCTGCGAACAGTCTAAGAGAACTGCTCAGATTGTCACCCAGGTCATTTATATAGATCAGGAACAGTAGAGGTCCCAGGACGCTTCCCTGGGGAACACCTGATATCACTTCAGTTTTACTCGATGATTTGCCGTCTATTACTACGAACTGCGACCTTCCTGACAGGAAATCACGAATCCAGTCGCACAACTGAGACGATACCCCATAGCTCCGCAGCTTGATTAGAAGTCGCTTATGAGGAACGGTGTCAAAAGCTTTTCGTAAATCTAGAAATACGGAATCAACTTGAGATCCCCTGTCGATAGCGGCCATTACTTCGTGCGAATAAAGAGCTAGCTGCGTTGCACAAGAGCGATGTTTTCCGAAGCCATGCTGATTACGTGTCAATAGATCATTCCCTTCGAGGTGATTCATAATGTTTGAATACAGTATATGCTCGAAAACCCTACTGCAAACCGACGTCAATGATATAGGTCTGTAGTTAAATGGATTACTCCTACTACCCTTCTTGAACACTGGTGCGACCTGCGCAATTTTCCAATCTGTAGGTACAGATCTATCGGTGAGCGAGCGGTTGTATATGAGTGCTAAGTAGGGAGCTATAGTATCAGCGTAATCTGAAAGGAACCTAATTGGTATACAATCTGGACCTGAAGACTTGCCCGTATCAAGCGATCTGAGTTGCTTCGCAACCCCTAAGGTATCTACTTCTAAGAAACTCATGCTAGCAGATGTTCGTGTTTCAAATTCTGGAATATTCCATTCGTCTTCCCTGGTGAAGGAATTTAGGAAAACTGCGTTCAATAACTCCGCTTTAGCGGCACAGTCGTCGATAACAGTACCATCGGCACTGCGCAGCGAAGGTATTGACTGCGTCTTGCCGCTTGTGTACTTTACATACGACCAGAATTTCTTCGGATTTTCTACCAAATTTCGAGACAATGTTTCGTTGTGGAACCTATTAAAGGCATCTCGCATCGAAGTACGTGCCAAATTTCGCGCGTCTGTAAATTTTAGCCCATCTTCGGGATTTCGCGTTCTTCTGAACTTCGCATGCTTTTTCCGTTGCCTCTGCAACAGCGTTCGGATCTTTTTTGTGTACCACGGGGGATCCGTTCCATCTCTTACCAATTTATGAGGTATGAATATCTCAATTGCTGTTGCTACTATATCTCGTCTACATTCGCATAGTCAGTTCGGAAGGAATAGAAATTGTCTTTTAGGAAGGCTTCTAGTGGTACTGTATCCGCTTTTTTAAATAAAATTATTTTGCGTTTGTTTCTGATGGATTTGGAAGAAATGGTATTGAGCCTAGCTACAATGACCTTGTGATCACTAATCCCTGTATCAGTCATGATGCTGTCTATCAGCTCTGGATTGTTTGTGGCTAAGAGGTCAAATGTGTTTTCGCAACCATTTACAATTCGCGTGGGTTTGTGGACTAACTGCTCGAAACAATTTTCGGAGAAAGCATTAGGACAATCTCGGAAGACGTTTTCTGCCTTAGGTTCGTTAAGTTTAAGTAGTTCTAAGTTCTAGGGGACTGATGACCATAGAAGTTAAGTCCCATAGTGCTCAGAGCCATTTGAGCCATTTTTGGTACAGTATTGCCAGGACAATAGTGTACGTGTTGTGGCGTGGCCTGATAGATGGTACGCATGTACAAGCAGTGAGCAAGACTTGCCCCATCTGGTCTGTATTGCAGTTTTTCACTGTCCCCATCGTACGTAAGTCGTGTTACATAACTCCACCATCCCTAGTCCGAATATATTTTATAAAGTGCGTTATCAGTGAAGTACTGCGCTCCATTTGCTTTAATAGATTAAAAGCAGGAGGAGCCACAACAAACATGCAACGTAATACAAAGGGCGTTGAAAATGTTTTCCACAGTCGTCTCTTATTTTTTTTATTTGCAGGAGGAGAATGAAATTTTTCGTGAACGTACTTGGAACATTTAGTTATACATTGAGCCCACTCAATGTAGCCTCCATCAGCTGTGACGCATCTGGCCCAAAGTTCTTTCCATGATATAAATGCACTTTGGTAAAATTCTTGGTATTGACTTTTACACCATCGTGTGACACAGAAAATAAGGTCTTTATTACTATAAATTGTTTTACCGCTCAGACGGACCTTCAGACGACCAAAGAGGTATAAACCAGGGAGTCAAGTCCGGACTGTAGGGTGGATTAGGAACAATTTTCCAATCCATTTTCCTGATTTTCTCCTATGTCATAAGGACTGGATGGGGTTTGGCATCGTCATGGTGTAGTCTGACCTTGAAGCTGTGGTCTGTGGGGGCTTGATGTCACATCGCAGCTTGTCCAATGACAAACAGTAACGGTCCCGGTTAATTGTGGCGCCAGGTTCCAAGAAGTCAGTGAAAATGACACCACACTGACCCCAGAAGAAGGTCATCACCTTTCGGCCTGCTGTTCGTTAAAGTCTTGGAATCTTCTTCGGAGAGTAACCCGGATGACACTACTCCATGGATTGGGTTTTGCTCTCAGGTTCAGACAAAAAAAGCCATGTTTCATGCTGGGTAATGACGCCGTCAAAACACTGTTTCCACTCTTCAGTAAAGGTCTTCATGAGACCCTCGCACACATCCTTCTTCATCGTTTTCATTTCTCTTGTCCATAATCTAGCCACCCAACGTTCACATATTTTTCTGTGCCCTAGTGACTGTACCAGTGATACCCCACTACCCAGTGACAAACGAGTCATTTCAGCAAGCTGTGGTGTCGTCACACATTTGTCATTTTGAATGATTTGTTCAATGGTTTCCTTATTCACATCACTCACTGCCGTCGATGGTCTACCTCATCCTAGATTGTCCAGTTGAGAGAAACCACCTTCTTTAAACCTCTGCAACCACCGCTGGATACTGCTGTGATCTACTGTGTCCTCCCCATAAACAGTGAGCAACTTCCTGTGAACCGATGTGGCAGAGTCATCGCCTTTCTTGAAGAGGAACTCCATCACCGACCGTTGTCGGTCCATTATGGCTCACTTGTAAACAAAATAAAATTCTTTTATACACCAACTAATAGCTAAATGTTCCAACTATGTTCAGAAAAAATTTCATTCTCCTCCTGCAAATAAAAAAATTAGAGACGACTGTGCCAAAAATTTTCATCGCCCTTTGTATAAGGAAAAACTAAATAGACCATTCATAGTTTACAATAACAACAGAAAGCGAATGATTTGTTGGATGTGCTTGCATAGCGTGCCTTTATCTGCTTGGCTTGAAAATGGTCAGATTAATACAGAAAACAGAGTTCTTCGACGTCAGTTTTCAACTTTTATCGTTGACTTTTCGTAATGTCTAAATATTGGTATGATTCCGATTACTACTGGTTTTCGGGCAGAGTTTTAAAAATATTGGAATCAGTAAGAGAATACTGGTGATTTATTGTAGTAATCAACCACTTACTACTTTTCGTGAAAAGCAGCGAATGGTTAATCGACTTAGTTCTCTTTTGTTTGCATATTTGATTTAATATTTTGATTTTTTGTATCTTGAAACTGAGTGAGTCAAAATTTTTAAATCTTCGTTTGTTTTTTACTTTTATCGTAGGAAGTAACAGGAACAAAAAAGCCGAAAATCTGTTATTTCAGACACCGGTTATTTTGAGTGAGTTTAACAGTCCGGTTAAAAAGGCGTTCAAAAAACCAATATAACCGTAGAGCGGTTGTTTCAGCGAGAACCGGCATCTCCAGCGTGAGGATGTCAGGGCGTATAGTAACCATCAGGTGGTACAGTTCCGACTTTGGCACATAATGAACGTTCTTCTTAGATCAGAATATCGCGTTACTCCTGGGTGAACTGCGTACGTCGCGCAGTGATCAGAAAATAACATCAAAAAACAGCCGCCGTTTGGGATCTGCGGCAGGCTGCAGCTCTGTGCTTCCTGCCGTTGTCAGACAAGTCGCAAGTGTCGCTGGAAATGCTTTCATTTCCGAACTCGTTTGACGCGGTCATACGTCGTTGGTAGCGGTAGCTGAAGTCCAGCTTCTCTTTTACGAATGGTCTTCAGTTGAGCGCGCTAAGCCGACTGGTGTTTTCTCTTGAGTTTCATCGCACTGCGCGGCCTGCCTCTGAGAGCAACGGAAGCAACACCACATTCCCCGCAGCCGAGCAGGGTTCCCGGCCTCGATAGACCTACCTCTGAACGCACTCCTCATCTCTGTGAGCATTTTCCCTGTCTGCAGGCCCACACTCACTCACACACACACACACACACACACACACACACACACACACATGCCACTGATCACTCCTCGACAGTGCCACTTGGTTCACTCATCTCGACCGTGGCTTGACAAGCCGAGAAATAGTGGAACAAAACACTGCAATACTGACAAAAGTGATTTTGCTAAGCTTCAAAGTGGGGATACCATAAATACACTCCTGGAAATGGAAAAAAGAACACATTGACACCGGTGTGTCAGACCCACCATACTTGCTCCGGACACTGCGAGAGGGCTGTACAAGCAATGATCACACGCACGGCACAGCGGACACACCAGGAACCGCGGTGTTGGCCGTCGAATGGCGCTAGCTGCGCAGCATTTGTGCACCGCCGCCGTCAGTGTCAGCCAGTTTGCCGTGGCATACGGAGCTCCATCGCAGTCTTTAACACTGGTAGCATGCCGCGACAGCGTGGACGTGAACCGTATGTGCAGTTGACGGACTTTGAGCGAGGGCGTATAGTGGGCATGCGGGAGGCCGGGTGGACGTACCGCCGAATTGCTCAACACGTGGGGCGTGAGGTCTCCACAGCACATCGATGTTGTCGCCAGTGGTCGGCGGAAGGTGCACGTGCCCGTCGACCTGTGACCGGACCGCAGCGACGCACGGATGCACGCCAAGACCGTAGGATCCTACGCAGTGCTGTAGGGGACCGCACCGCCACTTCCCAGCAAATTAGGGACACTGTTGCTCCTGGGGTATCGGCGAGGACCATTCGCAACCGTCTCCATGAAGCTGGGCTACGGTCCCGCACACCGTTAGGCCGTCTTCCGCTCACGCCCCAACATCGTGCAGCCCGCCTCCAGTGGTGTCGCGACAGGCGTGAATGGAGGGACGAATGGAGACGTGTCGTCTTCAGCGATGAGAGTCGCTTCTGCCTTGGTGCCAATGATGGTCGTATGCGTGTTTGGCGCCGTGCAGGTGAGCGCCACAATCAGGACTGCATACGACCGAGGCACACAGGGCCAACACCCGGCATCATGGTGTGGGGAGCGATCTCCTACACTGGCCGTACACCTCTGGTGATCGTCGAGGGGACACTGAATAGTGCACGGTACATCCAAACCGTCATCGAACCCATCGTTCTACCATTCCTAGACCGGCAAGGGAACTTGCTGTTCCAACAGGACAATGCACGTCCGCATGTATCCCGTGCCACCCAACGTGCTCTAGAAGGTGTAAGTCAACTACCCTGGCCAGCAAGATCTCTGGATCTGTCCCCCATTGAGCATGTTTGGGACTGGATGAAGCGTCGTCTCACGCGGTCTGCACGTCCAGCACGAACGCTGGTCCAACTGAGGCGCCAGGTGTAAATGGCATGGCAAGCCGTTCCACAGGACTACATCCAGCATCTCTACGATCGTCTCCATGGGAGAATAGCAGCCTGCATTGCTGCGAAAGGTGGATATACACTTTACTAGTGCCGACATTGTGCATGCTCTGTTGTCTGTGTCTATGTGCCTGTGGTTCTGTCAGTGTGATCATGTGATGTATCTGACCCCAGGAATGTGTCAATAAAGTTTCCCCTTCCTGGGACAATGAATTCACGGTGTTCTTATTTCAATTTCCAGGAGTGTATGTCGTTGCCGCAGGTGTTCTACTGAGGGCGGCGCCGCCTGCAGTCTTGAAGGGGAGCAGCTGTGGTGGGCGGCGGATGCACCGTGTACGGTACGGAGGGCTGTATAGGACGTCGATTTGCAGCGTTGGCATCAATGAGAGTTATGGATGTTGCTGCGAGGAATGCTATGTCGGCGGATGCGGCTTCGGTAACACAGCGAGTGTGGTGGGCGGGGGCTTGTTCCCGAACACCGTAGCACGCGCTTTAGTTGTACGGGGGCTGTTTTCGGATGGTACCTGGCCTCTGCACCACCAGTGCGTGCGAAAGCAGTGTCGCGAATTGCGCAGTTAGTAGCTGCACTGACGTCTCAAGGCTTCTGCGACCGCAGCTGTGGTCAGTGAAAGTGTGGCATTGCTGAAGGGGTTAATCCCGGCCGGGAACCAGACCGAGATGGAGGTGAAACTTCCTGTCAGATTAAAACTGTGCGCCTGACCGAGACAGGAACTCGGGACCCTTACCTTTAGGGGCAAGTGCTCTACCAACTGAGCTACCCAAGCACGACTCACGATCAATCCTCACAGCTTCATTTCTGACAGTACATCGTCTACTTTCCAAACTTCACAGAAGCTCTTCTGCGAACCTGGTCCGGCACACAGTTTTAATCTGCCAGGAAGTTTCATATCGGCGCACACTCCGCTGCAGACTGAAAATCACATCGCAGAGATGTAGATGGACGTCACGGCGGGGGAACGACCCGATGCGGAGGCAACAGCGAAGAAGCGCACAGCGGCGTCTTCTGAGGACACCTCTGCACAGAAGCCTGCCGCCTCTGAAAGCGAGGAGCCTAATAAGGTGCGCAGAATGAAGTCGTCTGCCGACGGCATGAAGGCCGCCGAGGGCGACCTCCCCACCGAGGACGGCTTCCAAGGGCCGCACAGGAAGCACACTCACACAGGCACAGATGCTACCGACTGCTAACAGGTATGTCACATTCACTGACGTCCCAACCGATGTCAAGAAGGCACAACCGAGCACACCAAAGACGGCCGCACCCCCTTCCATAGCTACACAATGGTCGAGCGATATTAAGAGCTTTCAACAGATCTTAAATAGTGCGGTCCAGTCAAAGTCGCCTGTCGCAATCAAAAAGGGCGAGCCGCGAGCCCCTTAAGGTCATCGTGAATTCTCGGTTATGGGTGTGGCTAAGATCCGAGGTCTGCCATACTATACCCACTCGTATGAGCCACTCGAGCTGCTCAAAGCAGTCTTCCGCAACCTACTTTTCCAAATGGACCCAGCCCACCTCGAGGAGGAGTTGGAAGAATTAGGTTTCAGCGTCAGAGCGGGCTCCCGCGTGACAATGCCGTACGCAAATAAACAGACCCCGCTCTTTGTGGTTATGCTGAGCGACAACGTAGCAAATACACTTATAAGCAGGCTGTTAATGTGTTTGTATGTTGGCAGCGCTATGTAGGACTCTGCATTAATAATTCTGGCAGCGCTGTGCGCTATCTGCAAGAGACTCTGTTGCTGGTCGGACTCAGTAGTTGGAGGTGAATCACCAGAAGTGATGGAAGTTGGAGGTGAATCGCCATCAGTGATGGAAGCTGGAGGTGAATCGTCAGCAGTGATGGAAGTTGGAGGTGAGTAGTCAGCATTGATGGAGGTTAGAGGTTTGAAGTGTTTGCGCGAACGGACGGTCTGGACGTGTGTCCGTCATGCAAATGTAATTCGTCGATGATTATATAATTTTTGGAACTGGACGTCACGCACGATTATATAACTTTTGAACTGGTTGTCACACGATTAAGGTAAAATCAGCTACATACATTGTTTGCTCTGCAACATAACCTTTCCTTTGCTAAGCACATGCCTATTAGTAGTTAGAATATTTTATTTAGCTGGCAGTATTGGTGCTTGCGGCGTTGCTGACGTACGTGTAATGAAGATTTTTGTGAGGTAAGTGATTTATGATATGTATGGGTTATTGTTAGAAAACTGAAGAAACTGCAAAAAGGAGGGAACATAAGGAGATATGACCTGGATCAACTGAAAGAACCAGAGGTTGTACAGAGTATCAGGGAGAGCGTAAGGGAACAATTGACAGGAATGGGGGAAATAAATACAGTAGAAGAAGAATGGGTAGCTTCGAGGGATGAAGTAGTGAAGGCAGCAGATAATTAAGAAGGTAAAAAGACGAGGGCTAGTAGAAATCCTTGGTTAACAGAAGAAATATTGAATTTAATTGATGAACGGAGAAAATATAAAAATGCAGTAAATGAAGCAGGCAAAAAGGAATACAAACGTCTCAAAAGTGAGATCGACAGGAAGTGCAAAATGGCTAAGCAGGGATGGCTAGAGGACAAATGTAAGGATGTAGAGGCTTATCTGACTAGGGTTAAGATAGATACTGCGTACAGGAAAATTAAAGAGACCTTTGGAGATAAGAGAACCACTTGTATGAACATCAAGAGCCCAGATGGAAACCCAGTTCTAAGCAAAGAAGGGAAAGCAGAAAGGTGGAAGGAGTATATAGAGGGTCTATACAAGGGTGATGTACTTGAGGACAATATGATGGAAATGGAAGAGGATGTAGATGAAGATGAAATGGGAGATACGATACTGCGTGAAGAGTTTGACAGAGCACTGAAAGACCTGAGTCGAAACAAGGCCCCCGGAGTAGACAACATTCCATTGGAACTACTGACGGCCTTGGGAGAGCCAGTCCTGACAAAACTCTACCATCTGGTGAACAAGATGTATCAAACAGACGAAATACCCGCGGACTTCAAGAAGAATATAATAATTCCAATCCCAAAGAAAGCAGGTGTTGGCAGATGTGAAAATTACCGAACAGTCAGTTTAATAAGCCACAGCTGCAAAATACTAACACGAATTCTTTACAGACGAATGGAAAAACTAGTAGAAGCCGACCTCGGGGAAGATCAGTTTGGATTCCGTAGAAATGTTGGAACACGTGAGGCAATACTGACCTTACGACTTACCTTAGAAGAAAGATTAAGGAAAGGCAGACCTACGTTTCTAGCATTCGTAGACTTAGAGAAAGCTTTTGACAATGTTGACTGGAATACTCTCTTTCAAATTCTAAAGGTAGCAGGGGTAAAACACAGGGAGCGAAAGGCTATTTACAGTTTTTGCAGAAACCAGATGGCAGTTATAAGAGTCGAGGGACATGAAAGAGAAGCAGTGGTTAGGAAGGGAGTGAGGCAGGTTTGTAGCCTCTCCCCGATGTTATTCAATCTGTATATTGAGCAAGCAGTAAAGGAAGCAAAAGAAAAATTCGGGGTAGGTATTAAAATCCATGGAGAAGAAATAAAAACTTTGAGGTTCGTCGATGACATCGTAATTCTGTCAGAGACAGCAAAGGACTTGGAAGAGTAGTTGAATGGATTGGATAGTGTCTTTTAAAGGAGGGTATAAGATGAACACCAACAAAAGCAAAACAAGGATAATGGGATGTACTCGAATTAAGTCGGGCGATGCTGAGGGAATTAGATTAGGAAATGAGACACTTAAAGTAGTAAAGGAGTTTTGCTACTTGGGGAGCAAAATAACTGATGATGGTCGAAGTAGAGAGGATATAAAATGTATACCGGCATTGGCAAGGAAAGCGTTTCTGAAGAAGAGAAAGGACTTGGAAGAGCAGTTGAATGGAATGGATAGTGTCCTTTAAAGGAGGATATAAGATGAACATCAACAAAAGCAAAACAAAGATAATGGGACGTACTCGAATTAAGTCGGGCGATGCTGAGGGAATTAGATTAGGAAATGAGACACTTAAAGTAGTAAAGGAGTTTTGCTATTTGTGGGGCAAAATAACTGATGATGGTCGAAGTAGAGAGGATATAAAATGTAGACTGGCAATGGCAAGGAAAGCGTTTCTGAAGAAGAGAAATTTGTTAACATCGAGTATAGATTTAAGTGTCAGGAAGTCATTTCTGAAAGTATTTGTATGGAGTGTAGCCATGTATGGAAGTGAAACATGGACGATAAATAGTTTGGACAAGAAGAGAATAGAAGCTTTAGAAATGTGGTGCTACAGAAGAATGCTGAAGATTAGATGGGTAGATCACATAACTAATGAGAAAGTATTGAATAGGATTGGGGAGAAGAGAAGTTTGTGGCACAACTTGACCTGAAGAACGGATCGGTTGGTAGGACATGTTCTGAGGCATCAAGGGATCACAAATTTAGTATTAGAGGGCAGTGTGGAGGGTGAAGATCGTAGAGGGAGACCAAGAGATGAATATACTAAGCAGATTCAGAAGATTGTAGGTTGCAGTAGGTACTGGGAGATGAAGAAGATTACACAGGATAGAGTAGCATGGAGAGCTGCATCAAACCAGTCTGAGGACTGAAGACAACAACAACATTGTTAGGATTTCTTCTATTTCAGGGGCATTCTTTTGTATTAATTATTTGAAGTCAGCTTATCATCTTTGAGCAGTCAGTTTGCGTTGCGCTAGGATATTGTGGGTCAGTGTTGAGATGATAACGAATAGTAAAGAGACAGTATAGTCAATTTCTCTGAATCATTTCAGTTTAAGTAAGTAAAATATAATAATAAAGAAGTTTCACACTATGTGATCAGAAGTAACCGGACACCCCCCAAAACATACGTTTTTCATATTAGGTGCAGTGTGCTAGCCCCTACTGGAAGATACTCATGTCAGCGACCTCAGTAGTCACTAGACATCGTGAGAGAGCAGAATGGGGCACTCCGTGGAACTCGCGAACGTGGTCAGGTGATTGGGTGTCACTGTGTCATACGTCTGTATGCGAGATTTCCAAACTCCCAAACATCCCTAGGTTTACTGTTTCCCATGTGACGGTGATGTGGAAACGTGAAGGGACACGTACAGCACAAAAGCGTATAGGCCGACTTCGTCTGTTGACTGACAGAGACTGCCGACAGTTGAAGAGGGTCGCAATGTGTAATAGGTAGGCATCTATCCAGATCATCACACAGGAATTCCAAACTGCATCAGGATCCACTGCAAGTACTATGACAGTTAGGCAGGGGGTGAGGAAACTTGGATTTCAGGGTCGAGCGGCTGCTCATATGTCACACATCACGCCGGTAAATGCCAAACGACGCCTTGCTTGGTATAAGGAGCGTACACATTGGACGATTGAACAGTGGACAAACGTTGTGTGGAGTGACGAATTACGGCATACAATGTGGCGATCCGATGGCAGAGTGTTGATATGGCGAACGTCATCTGCCAGCGAGTGTAGTGCCAACAGTAAAATTCGGAGGCGGTGGTGCTATGGTCCAGTTGTGTTTTTCATGGAGAGGCTTGCACCTCTTGTTGGTTTACGTGGCACTATCACAGCACAAGCATACATTGACTTTTAACCGCTTTCTTGCTTCCCACTTCTGAAGAGCAATTCGGGGATGGCGACTGCGTCTTTCAACACCATCGAGCACCTGTTCATAATGCACGGCCTGTGGGGGGAATGGTTACACGACATTAACATCTCTGTAATGGACTGACCTGCACAGAGTCCTGGACTGAATCCTATAGAACACCTTTGGGATATTTTGGAACGCTTCATGCCAGGCCTCAACGACCGACATGGATACCTCCGCACAGTACAGCACTCGCTCAAGAATGGGCTGCCATTCCCCAAGAAACCTTCCAGCACCTGCTTGAACGTATGCCTGTGAGATTGTAACCTGTCATCAAGGCTAAGGGTGGGCCAACACCATATTGAACTCCAGAATTACCGATGGAGTGCGCCACGAACTTGTAAGTCCTTTTCGCCAGGTGTGCTGATAGTTTTGATCACATAGTGTAGGAAAGTATTTCAGTTGAAAAACACCGCGAATGCCACTGGAATACAGATTGAAAAGTTTCGCGGCAAGAGTTTTTGGTGCCAACGCCTAAACCGTTTTTTTACTATAGGTGTGAGCCCCTCCACGCTCGTACACGCATGGTGACCAACTCAAGAGGTCTACTGTCACCTCTGCATTGTTAGTATTTAGAATCGTGGAGATCGCAGGAGCGAGGAACTGCGATGTTATCCGTACGTCTGGGTAGGGTTAGCCATTAATACGGGCGCATCAGGATGATAGAAGTGGTCGAAGAAGCTCGACAGAGTCAAGCTTGAAAGAAGAGCGGTTTTTAAGGGCAGAGGGAAAAAAAGGGCCAAGGCAAGTGCCAAGGGAAAAAAACCTATGCGACAGTGTGAGACCGTGTTATTCCTGGGATGAAAGTCGTGACTGCAAGCAAATCGAGAGGAAACGTACCAGTGCAGCAACTGCACCCAAAAGCACGGTTCTCGCTATCGCGGGCGTGACAGCTTCCGAAAGGCAGAGTGCCAATAGCACTCAGGCCAGACGAGTCACTCCTGGCCTCAGTTCTAGTAATTTCAGGAGGGGAAAGGGTACCACAACGCCACCCCCCACCCCCCCCCCCCCCCCCCCCACCCTCCCCCCGCCGCATCCTTCAGGCTGTACCGGCACCAATGTATCGTGGGGTTTCCTGTCGTGGCGCACTAAACCTGTCAGAGGACCGTGCCGGCAAAACAGACTGAGGCTTCCCTTGCTGCTCCCTCCCACCCTCCTCACCACACAGGGGTCCTCCGAGAGTTTCAAACGCAAACGGAAGGAAGTCCCACATTGCTTATCAGTTCATTCTGTGTCGTGATAATTTACAATGTATAACGTTATTTTACGTAAAACTGAAAGTGACTGCTCTCGTAATCTCGTTGCTGTTATATACACTCCTGGAAATTGAAATAAGAACACCGTGAATTCATTGTCCCAGGAAGGGGAAACTTTATTGACACATTCCTGGGGTCAGATACATCACATGATCACACTGACATAACCACAGGCACATGACACAGGCAACAGAGCATGCACAATGTCGGCACTAGTACAGTGTATATCCACCTTTCGCAGCAATGCAGGCTGCTATTCTCCCATGGAGACGATCGTAGAGATGCTGGATGTAGTCCTGTGTAACGGCTTGCCATGCCATTTCCACCTGGCGCCTCAGTTGAACTAGCGTTCGTGCTGGACGTGCAGACCGCGTGAGACGACGCTTCATCCAGTCCCAAACATGCTCAAAGGGGGACAGATCCGGAGATCTTGCTGGCCAGGGTAGTTGACTTACACCTTCTAGAGCACGTTGGGTGGCACGAGATACATGCGGACGTGCATTGTCCTGTTGGAACAGCAAGTTCCCTTGCCGGTCTAGGAATGGTAGAACGATGGGTTCGATGACGGTTTGGATGTACTGTGCACTATTCAGTGTCCCCTCGACGATCACCAGAGGTGTACGGCCAGTGTAGGAGATCGCTCCCCACACCATGATGCCGGGTGTTGGCCCTGTGTGCCTCGGTCGTATGCAGTCCTGATTGTGGCGCTCACCTGCACGGCGCCAAACACGCATACGACCATCATTGGCACCAAGGCAGAAGCGACTCTCATCGCTGAAGACGACACGTCTCCATTCGTCCCTCCATTCACGCCTGTCGCGACACCACTGGAGGCGGGCTGCACGATGTTGGGGCGTGAGCGGAAGACGGCCTAACGGTGTGCGGGACCGTAGCCCAGCTTCATGGAGACGGTTGCGAATGGTCCTCGCCGATACCCCAGAAGCAACAGTGTCCCTAATTTGCTGGGAAGTGGCGGTGCGGTCCCCTACGGCACTGCGTAGGATCCTACGGTCATGGCGTGCATCCGTGCGCCGCTGCGGTCTTGTCCCAGGTCGACGAGGACGTGCACCTTCCGCCAACCACTGGCGACAACGTCGATGTACTGTGGAGACCTCACGCCCCACGTGTTGAGCAATTCGGCGGTACGTCCACCCGGCCTCCCGCATGCCCACTATACGCCCTCGCTCAAAGTCCGTCAACTGCACATACGGTTCACGTACACGCTGTCGCGGCATGCTACCAGTGTTAAAGACTGCGATGGAGCTCCGTATGCTACGGCAAACTGGCTGACACTGACGGCGGCGGTGCACAAATGCTGCGCAACTAGCGCCATTCGACGGCCAACACCGCGGTTCCTGGTGTGTCCGCTGTGCCGTGCGTGTGATCATTGCTTGTACAGCCCTCTCGCAGTGTCCGGAGCAAGTATGGTGGGTCTGACACACCGGGGTCAATGTGTTCTTTTTTCCATTTCCAGGAGTGTATTTTGAACTCTGGAATGAGATTTTTACTCTGCAGCAGAGTGTACGCTGATATGAAACTTGCTGCCAGATTAAAACTGTGTGCCGGACTGAGACCTGAACACGGGACCTTTGCCTTTCGCGGGCAAGTGTAAATAGTTGCCACTTTTAAAGTTCCAACCCACGTACAAGCCACCCTGCCGCCAAAATCCACCTAAACGGGCTGCGCCGGGAGATAAAGGTGGCCGCGGAAAACCACAAAAATCAAAACTAGGCACGAAAAATAGCAATGCTTCGCTTTGAAAATGGCTCTGCTTGGCGAATAATCTATCAGTTATTAAAGAAAGGGCACCGTCTCCCTCCCCTGGAAGTCGGCATGGGTGTTGTCAGCTATACTGGCGCTAAGGCTAACGTCTAGGCTGACAGTTTTGCAAAGAACTTCTCGCCCATACAGGATGACACAAGGAGCACACACAAACTGTGCGACAACGGCTGCTCAATTTCCTCGCAGAAGACGCAGGGGACGCTATTGAACCCATCTCTGAGGAGAAACCAGATGTCCAGCTTCGTTCCATAAACACCAGGAAGGCCTGCGGCAGTGACCAGGTGGAAGCTCTTAACGCTGAAACAGCTGCCACATGATGCACTAAGGCCTATCACGAGTGCCTTCAACTATGTTTTGAGGACTGGCGACTACCTCTCTGCACAGAAACACACGGAGGTGGTTGCTATTAAAAAAAAAGGGTAAAGACGCGAGGCTTCCACAAAACTATCAGCCGGTAAGTCTGCTCCCTGCTCTATCCAAAGTTTTCTCAAGAATGTACACTACTGGCCATTAAAATTGCTACACCACGAACATGACCTGCTACAGAGTCGAAATTTAACTTACAGGAAGAAGATGCTGTGATATGCAAATGATTAGCTTTTCAGAGCATCCACACAAGGTTAGTGGCAGTAGCGATACTTACAAAGTGCTGACAGGAGAAACGTTTCCAATCGATTTCTCATACACAAACAGCAGTTGACGGGCGTTGCCTGGGGAAACGTTGGTGTGATATCTGGTGTAAGGAGGAGAAATGCGTACCATCACGTTTCCGACTACGATAAAGGTCGGATTGCAGCCTATCGCGATTGTGGTTTATCGTATCGCGACATTGCTGCTCGCGTTGGTCGAGATGCAATGACTGTTAGCATAACATGGAATCGGTGGGTTCAGGAGGGTAATACGGAACGCCGTGCTGGATCCCAACGGCCTCGTATCACTAGCAGTCGAGATGACAGGCATCTTATCCGCATGGCTTAAACGGATCGTGCAGCCACGTCTCGATCCCTGAGTCAACAGATGGGGACGTTTGCAAGACAACAACCATCTGCACGAACAGTTCGACGAAGTTTGCAGCAGCATGGAGTATCAGCTCGGAGACCATGGCTGCGGTTACCCTTGACGCTGCATCAAAGACAGACGCGCCTGCAATGGTGTACTCGACGACGAACCTGGGTGCACGAATGGCAAAACGTGATTTTTTCGGATGAATCCAGGTTCTGTTTACAGCATCATGACGGTCGCATCCGTGCTTGGATACATCGTGGTGAACGCACATTGGAAGCGTGTATTCGTCATCGCCCTACTGGCGTATTACCCGGTGTGATGGTATGGGGTGCCATCCGTTGCTCGTCTCGGTCACCTCTTGTTCGCATTGACGGCACTTTGAACAGTGGACGTTACATTTCAGATATGTTACGACCCGTGGCTCTACCCTTCATTCGGTCCCTACATTTCGGCAGGATAATGCACGACCGCATGTTGCAGGTTCTTACGGGCCTTTCTGGATAATGTTCGACTGCTGCCCTGGCCAGCACATTCTCCAGATTTCTCACCAAATGAAAACGACTGGTGAATGGTGGCCGAGCAACTGGCTCGTCACAATACGCCAGTCACTACTCTTGGTGAACTGTGGCTGCATGGGAAGCTGTACCTGTACACGCCATCCAAGCTCTGTTTCATTCAATGCCCAGGTGTATCAAGGCCGTTATTACGTCCAGAGGTGGTTGTTCTGGGTACAATTCTAGTATAATATATTAGTCGAGTGAATGCCCGTTTATCATCTGCATTTCTTCTTGCTGTAGCAATTTTAATGGCCAGTAGTGCATATTAAACGGGGCAAGTGAACTGGAAGGGGATGATTCCTGGAGTGCAGTAGGGTTTCCGGCACCAACTACTGCATGTTATCGAGGATGCGATGGCAGCTCTGGAGCGTCGAGAGTACTCACGGGCGGTAGTTCTTGAGTCTGCAGGGCCTCTGACTGCGTGTGACACTAGGGCCTCCTCGACAACCTTTTTTTACTGGGGGTTCCGACACCGCACGTCACACTCATCGCGTTCTACCTGCGTCGCCGGACTTTCCACTTTCGCGCCGAAGACGGCATCTTTGCAAGTAGGCCTATACGAGCGGGAGTGCCGCAGGGGTCGGTTGTCGGCCCCCTGCCGTACTCCCTGTACACGTCCGACGTGCCGCGCACCAGCAGAGTGTCCCGAGCACTGCACGCGGATGTCGCCGCACTCTACGCGCGTTCCCTAAGTATTAGCGTCTTTCGCCGCCGCTTACAGGAGGCAGGCAACGTCCTGGGGGCCGGGTCTATGAAAAGGCAGCTTATGTTCAATGCCACTAAAAGCCAGGTCGTAGTCATAACATGACGGAGAGTGCCCATGGACTTTCAGCTGCTGCGAATCGTGGGAGGCACCATTTCCTGGTCTCGCACAGCTAAATATCTAGGGGAACTCACCTGGAACCCGCATGTTCGTGAGGTCTGGAGGAAACCGGAAGCACGTTTGAAGGCGCTATATCCCCCTTAAAATCCAGAATCGACGCTTCTTCCACATTTCGGAATTAGCTATATCTGGCACTGATCCGATCAGTGCTAATATAGACGTGTTTAGTGGGGGGGACGCAGCCGATACACACGTACGTCGGCTCGAAGAGGTGCAAGGGAGAGCCCTGCGACTCACCTTGCACTTACCCCGAGACTACCCGACCAGGGCCTTGCACGAGGAATCAGGCATCCCACGACAATAAGGTTCAAAAATGGTTCAAATGGCTCTGAGCGCTATGGGACTTAGCATCTGTGGTCAGCAGTCCCCTAGAACTTAGAACTACTTAAACCTAACTAACCTAAGGACATCACACACATCCATGCTCGAGGCAGGATTCGAACCTGCGGCCGTAGCGGTCACGCGGTTCCAGACAGTAATTGCTGTCCTCTTAGGAAAAGAGCAGTTGTGCCTCGGCATGAGTTCTCAGCGGGACTCAACAGCTTCACCGGTGTTGTCCTGAAGATGGTGAACAGTTGGATTGGGGAGCATTGAATCGAGTTGATTTTAGGATCCGCTAGCAGACCGAAGAGACTTTCGAGACCTATTACATTGAGAAAGCCTACGAACTCACAAAACAACTCTTTATGTTCCCAACTGTACAAACTGAAGGGGGCACATCGACTTCCTCAGACACCCTGGACAATGCACGTCATTAACTTCGTAACGTCACAGAGGACAGCAGACAGCAAACTTGTGGTATCGATAGCAACGCATAGTTTCAAAGGTTGACGCTAGCACGAGGCACAGGCGACAGCGCCCTCTAGCCGGTGCTGTCGAGGTCTACGAGCTCCGCGACTGCTTTCCCCATTTCATCAGGTGCAGACAGCCAGGACACTTCGCTTTACTTGCTTTACATGTGACGGGTCTAAGGCTTCGCATCTGTACAAAGTTATGTATTCTTATTGCTTGCGTAAAGTGGATATAAATTCATACATCAGTACCGACGTGTTTCCTGATCCTCCCACGCGCCACCTTGTAGGCGGGATACAAAAAGAAAGAATTCACTTGCTGAACCTGTTCAGTCAATACACCCGAGTCGCCAGACAGTGTCGCCTCCTTCGGAGTTATTTGTACCAGAGAGTCAATGGTCAGCACGAGACCTGTGCAACGCCGCCTAACGGCAGCGAGGACGCTGTGAGTGGAGACTCGGTCGGTCGGAAGAAACAGCAGCAGTGTGACCCAAGCGCATTGTATGCTAAACGGCGAAGATGTCTCCATAAGAGCGTGCACAAAAAGTAACAGGACGTAAAGAATGCTCCACTGACGCAAGGAACCTAGGGTCAGAGAAGTCAGCTTAAGGAGGTATGGAAGTAAACTTCTCTAGCCCACCCGGCTAGCTGCGCTGCTTCCCGAGAGGGAAGGCGTGCCGGGTCCCCGGCACGAATCCGCCCGGTGTGCGGCCAGCCTGTGGATGGTTTTTAAGACGGTTTTCCATCTGCCTCGGCGAATGCGGGCTGGTTTCCCTTATTCTGCCTCAGTTACACTATGTCGGCGATTGCTCCGCAGACACTGTCTTCACATACACCATAATTGCTCTACCACACAAACATTTGGCGTTGCACTACCCTCATATGAGACGTACCCGTAGGGAATGGGGGGAGAGCAAGGGGGGGGGGGGGGGGGGCGGGCTCCACTGAGAGCCGAACCGCACAATACCCCTGGGTTCGGTGTGGGGCGGCGTTGGGGTGGGTGGACTGCTGTGGCCTGTTGTGGGGTTGTGAACCACTGGGGGCTACGGCGGAATGAAGCCTCTTCATCATTTCTAAGTGCCCGGTTTAATGCACACACAATACACAGAAACTTGTCTAGCATTGCAGTTTCCCAACTTATTTACAACTAACTCGTGTACAAGTTTACACGTACTGTAGTGGTTATTTACATGATCATGATGAGGTCCCATACTGCGAGGAGCGTAGGGGAGGATGTGGGAGACCCGCACCACCGACTAGACAAGGTCGCAGCGGAGCTGGTGTGCCACTGCCTTCCTCCGACAGTAATGGGGATGAATGACGATGATGAAGGCGACACAACAATACCCAGTCATCTCGAGTCAGGGAAAATCCCTGACTCCGCCGGGAATCGAACCCGGGACTCCATGCACGCGAAGCGAGAACGCTACCACAAGACTACGAGCTGCATTGAAATGTACGCCGGCCGCGGTGGTCTCGCCGGTCTAGGCGCGCAGTCCGGAACCGTGCGACTGCTACGGTCGCAGGTTCGAATCCTGCCTCGGGCATGGATGTGTGTGATGTCCTTAGGTTAGTTAGGTTTGAGTAGTTCTAAGTTCTAGGGGACTGATGACTACAGCAGTTGAGTCCCATAGTGCTCAGAGCCATTTTTTTTTGTAAATGTACATCCTTTATTTCCTGCAGTGAATCAAGGATGACAAGCCTGGTTAGCAGGAAGTCATGATGCAGGCTTTGTTTACTTTACTTGTCCCTAGGTGGCTCTGTTGTATCGTATTTACACTGTCCCATGACATAACATGCTGTGAACCAAGGACAGACCCGTTCATTACTCAATGCTATTCAGAGACGTACAGCACAATACGATAGAGCAGTACCGGTACATTTTCGCCAGACTCATCAACATGCACCTTGAGTATGGGGAGTACAGTACGTTGCAATGCTCTCGCTGCTGAAAGGCTGTATTGGGAACGGTTTTCTGTCACGACGAGTGTTTACTTCTCTCGATTGACGCATTCGGGAGACTAGTTCACTGGAAAGAAGAAGAGAGTATCCTGGCACCATGAAGACTACTCGCACACCCGGTTTTGAAGAGGAAGTGCCGAAACGTGTTGCAGCGGACCCCACTACAAGTACTCGTCGTAATACACGTGAAATGGGCGCTGCACATTCTCTCTCCATCTGTGCCGCTGCCGCAGTGGCCGCCCTGCTCACAGACCTGCCGTGTGCTCCACTGCACACGTGATCCCACTGTACTTGTCCTCTTGCAAACGAGACCATTGTCTGACTGGCATGGTCGAAAGAACGTGCATGTCCGTTCAGTTCAAAAATTGTTCAAATGTGTGTGAAGTCTTATGGGACTTAACTGCTAAGGTCATCAGTCCCTAAGCTTACACACTACTTAACCTAAATTATCCTAAGGACAAACACACACACCCATGCCCAAGAGAGGACTCGAACCTCCGCCGGGACCAGCCGCACAGTCCATGACTGCAGCCCCCAGACCGCTCGGCTAATCCCGCGCGGCTGTCCATCGCGTCCGGCGCTAGTTGTGCGGAACCATTCACATCTGGTGTGGTGTTGGGTATGGCTCACCCCAAAGTTTTGAATTCCACATTCACAATAGTCGCGCGATCTCAACCAGCGCAAGCGGTGACATTGCGATCTTGACAGACCACGGCGCTGTCACTGTGCACCAGCGTGACAAAAGTCACGAGGTACTTCCTGGTATCGTGTCGGACCTCTTTTTTGCCCGACGTAGCGCAGAAACTCGGCGTAGCACGGACTCAACAAGTCATTGCCAGTCCCCTGCTGCCTGTATAGCAGTCCACAATTGCGATAGTGGATTTTGTGCAGGAACTGACCTCTCCAATAAAGGATGACTGAATCATTCGCTCGAACTGGCCAGAATGTTCTTCGAAGCAATCGCGAGCGATTGCGGCCCTCTTTTGTCGCCCAATATCATCCCTAAAAATTCTGTTGTTGATGGCTGCAAGTGGTCTGCAAGTCGCCGAATATAACCGTTTCCAGTCAATGATCGGTACAATGGGACCGGAGGGCCCATTCTATTGCATGTAAACACAACCCACACCATTATGGAGCCACCACCAGCTTGCTGAGCGCCTTGTCGACAACTTTGGTCCGTGGCTTCGTGGGGTCTGCGCCACACTCGAACCCTGCCATCAGCTGACAGCAACTGAAATCGGGACTCATCTGACCAGGTTTTCCAGACGTTGAGGGTCCAGCCGATACGGTCACGAGCCTAGGAGAAGGCGCTGCAGGCGATGTCGTGGTGTTGGCAAAGGTACTCGCGTCGGTCTTCTGTTGCCACAGCCCATAAACGCCAGATTTCGCCATACTGTCCTAAGAGATACGTTCATCATACGTCCCACATCGATTTCTGTGGTTACTTCACGCAGTGTTGCTTGTCTGTTAGCACCGACAAGCGTACGCAAACGCCGCTCCTTCCGGCTGTTAAGTGAAAGGCATCGTTCCTAGCGTTGACATCTGGTGTTCTTGGCACACTCTTGACCCTATATATCTCGGAATGTTGACACCCCCCCCTCCACCCCCTCAACGATTTCCGAAATGGGAAGCCCAATGTGTCTAGTTCCAACTACTATTCCCCATTAGAAGTCTGTTAATTCCCATCGTGCGACCATAATCACGTCGGAAACCTGTTCACAAGAATCACCTGATTCTAAACATTCATGGTGGTGTCTGATTGTACTATATCGTGTCTCCCTACCACTTTCGCCCAACGACGCACTGAGCGTGTTTTTTAGGGAATTAACTAGTTTGAACCTGGGACCTGTTGCTGGTAAGGAGACTCCAGACCACACATGACATGTAGAATTCAGAAAAGTTCAGTGAGACTAGCGATGATATAACCAAATACTAAATGATCTCAGCGTCAGCTCCACTGCACTCCCTGTAAAAGAATCTTAATTCTAACTAAATATAGTGGAAAGGGTTCAAGGCTTTCCTATTTTTCGTTAGCTGGTAAAATAACGTCGAAAAAGCAGATAAGTTTACCATTGGAAATTTATTCTAATCACAAAACATCGTTTATAAATTGCACTATTGATAAAAGGAAATGTTTTAATACAGGATGGTAAAAACCAAGTGCGTTCAACAAAAATGTGAACGAATATTCCCTGAATGGGTTTCCAAGTTCTACAATCGATCGAAGGATGACCTATGCCATATCACATCTATAATCTAGGTTTAATTTAAGTTTCACAAAAGAGAAAACTATCAAAATGGTCTACAGTGACCCTCAATTATCTTTAATTACTTATCTAACTTGTCGTAAATTACAGTGGCTGATGTGGCTTCTCAATAACTATATAACAGAAAAATTATCGCGTTCAGATTTTTACTTCAAGTGTCAAATGTGAACACCATGAGTTTTCATTAACGATCGACACTAGTATTACGCAAAAAAGGGGTGTAACAGATGAGTCTTCTGCAGTTCTGAGTGAAGCATTATGCGCTCAAAAATGCAGCATCGCGTGTGTTCATTACCTTGTCGGTGTTTAAGCAGCGTCAGGGCGGCAGCGGCCGGCGCAGCAGCCATCCAGCTCGCCGTCTCGGAACCAACTCTCTAACTTCTCCTTACTACAATTTACCGAAGTTAGTTTAAAAAAAAACTATCTGGCTATGTTTTCATCTGACCAATCAGGGTCTCAATGTTAACCTTAAGCTCCGCCTACAAAAATTCTGTCTATCCAATGGGAAACGTTATACTTTTCGTGGTGGGGCAGTGTTTTTTTAAGTTTGCAACGTAACAGAGACGCTAAAAAGTCTCACGCTAAAACCTGCAGCTGGTGTGGTCCTTTTAGCGTTATCGTGAGATCTACACTGTTCTTCTGGAGGGCTCTATCTTTTAACATGGGCTGGAGGATTGTCCTAATGTAACAGACACGCGAAAAAGTCTCACGCTAAAACTTGCAGGTGGTAGTGGCCCTTTTTGTGTTATCGTAAGATCTATACTGCTTTTCTGGAGGGCTCTAGCTTTTAACATGGGCTGGGGGTGATCCTTGACGTACCTGAGACGCGAAAAAGCCTCACACTAAAACGTGCGGGTTGTATAGTCGTACAGGTAAGCTCGCCGCGTGGGTGCCCAGCCCCTCCCTTATCTAGCTTAACACGGTTCTGCTCTCGGCTTCTGTCCTCGTTTCTCCCCTCGGAACTGCGTGTGCCTCACGGTGGGAAGGTACGACATGCATTTATGCATTCTTGTGTTAGTCTGTGGTATTCCATTTGCTCACTCGTTACTCGTATTACTTTGATTAATTTAATGTCACGATTTATTCCGAGCTATGTGACATACTACTGGATTTGCTTATCATGTCAGGGTTTTCATGTAAGGTGTTGGATTTGCCTGACACCTTACACACCCCCTCAACGATTTCCGAAATGGGAAGCCCAATGTGTCTAGTCCAACTACTATTCCCCATTAGAAGTTTGTTAATTCCCATCGTGCGACCATAATCACGTCGGAAACCTGTTCACAAGAATCACCTGAGTACAAATGACATATCCGCCAGTGCAGCGCCCTTTCATAGCTTGTGAACGCGACACCACCGCCATCTGTTTACGTGCATATCGCTACCCATGACTTTTATCACCACAGTATATCATCATACAGTGTCTCCCGTGAGTGAAATCAACCTATGTGTTTGTCACTGCACCCCTTCTTTATAGACGTCCAGCATCCTCTGACAGTCCTATTTGCTAATGGTCCTACACGCTTGAGCAATGTCCTACCACTGAACGTCCTTCATGGCCCTAGCCTCCCACATCACTGTATTGGTACCAGTGGTGATGATGATACTATAATCCAGCGACAATTCAGAATGCTAAATGTATCAATTTGATACATTTAGTGAGTTGATCTTCAAACGAGTGAGAAGAGATCCAACCGATATGGTCGCGAACTCAGAAGAGGCGCTGCAGGGGCTGTCGTGCTGTTAGCAAAGGCATTCGCGTCGGTCTTCTGCTAACATAGCCCATTAATGTTAGATTTCTCATCGCACTGTCCTAAGGGATACGCTCTTCGTATTAAATTCCGCACTCACAACTCTCAGTCGTAAAGTGAAGGACTTCGGCCTCTGCTTCGTCTGTGGTGAGAGGTAACGCCCGAAATTATGTATCTTCGGCACACTTTTGAGACTGTTAATCTTGGAATATTGAATTCTGTGACGATTCCCAAAATGGATAGTCCCATACGTGTAGCTCCAACAACCATTCCCCGTTCTAAGTTTGTTAATTCTCGTCGTGCGGCCATAGTCACGCCGGAAACCTATTCACGTGAGTCACCTGAGTACAAATGACATCTCCGCCACTGCACTGCCCTTTTACACTTTTTATACGCGGTACTATCGCCGCTGTATATGAGCATATCGCTATCTCATGGCACGCAGTGTAGAATTCCGATGCGCACTGCAAGGCGTTTCCGAATGACAAAACCGCTGCATAAGCTTTCCTTATACACAGAACATACATGGCATTACTCATACCTAACTTTCGCAGCAGGCCTACTGCTCAAGTGCTGTTTGTGACTAACTTGGAAGTACTTATCTTCTGGGTAGCGAAGCAACTCAAATCGCTTCATAAAGCCAAGTCTTCCGGTCCCGATTGTATACCAGTTACGTTCCTTCCAAAGTATTCTCGTAAACTGAAGAGCCAAACAAACTGCTCACCTACCGAATATCTTGTAGGCCCCCCGCGAGCACGCAGAAGTGCCGCAACACGACGTGGCATGGACTCTACTAATGTCTGAAGCAGTGCTGTAGGGACCTGACACCGTGAATCCTGCAGGGTTTGAGTGGACGATTTGGATGGAATTCGGTTAATGAAAAGGGGCATACAATTCAAGGTTTATTTCCCCAAAACAATCAATTAATGTGATAAATTACACTGTGGCTTACAAATTACAGTGACACAAACAAATCAAGCTGCTTACAATATGAGGTAATAAACATGTAAATAGAGAAACTTCAAAACTGTTTACAATTTGATACATTGACAAATAATCGTTGTGCATTAAACTACATACTTTCACGTAATACAGTTACATTTTTAAATGTGAAGCACAAATGTATAATTTACAAATGGTTCAAATGGCTCTGAGCACTATGGGACTCAACTGCTGCAGTCATTAGTCCCCTAGAACTTAGAACAACTTAAACCTAACTAACCTAAGGACATCACACACATCCATGCCCGAGGCAGGATTCGAACCTGCGACCGTAGCAGTATAATTTACAATTAAATTATCAGTTGAAGTTACTCCTTCCTATACCATCTTTAAAAGAGTGATAAAATTTTCAACAGGTATCTCAGTTAAAACTGCCCTAAAATCCTTAACACAGCAACACGGACATGACTAAATACACTCCTGGAAATGGAAAAAAGAACACATTGACACCGGTGTGTCAGACCCACCATACTTGCTCCGGACACTGCGAGAGGGCTGTACAAGCAATGATCACACGCACGGCACAGCGGACACACCAGGAACCGCGGTGTTGGCCGTCGAATGGCGCTAGCTGCGCAGCATTTGCGCACCGCCGCCGTCAGTGTCAGCCAGTTTGCCGTGGCATACGGAGCTCCATCGCAGTCTTTAACACTGGTAGCATGCCGCGACAGCGTGGACGTGAACCGTATGTGCAGTTGACGGACTTTGAGCGAGGGCGTATAGTGGGCATACGAGAGGCCGGGTGGACGTACCGCCGAATTCCTCAACACGTGGGACGTGAGGTCTCCACAGTACATCGATGTTGTCGCCAGTGGTCGGCGGAAGGTGCACGTGCCCGTCGACCTGGGACCGGACCGCAGCGACGCACGGATGCACGCCAAGACCGTAGGATCCTACGCAGTGCCGTAGGGGACCGCACCGCCACTTCCCAGCAAATTAGGGACACTGTTGCTCCTGGGGTATCGGCGAGGACCATTCGCAACCGTCTCCATGAAGCTGGGCTACGGTCCCGCACACCGTTAGGCCGTCTTCCGCTCACGCCCCAACATCGTGCAGCCCGCCTCCAGTGGTGTCGCGACAGGCGTGAATGGAGGGACGAATGGAGACGTGTCGTCTTCAGCGATGAGAGTCGCTTCTGCCTTGGTGCCAATGATGGTCGTATGCGTGTTTGGCGCCGTGCAGGTGAGCGCCACAATCAGGACTGCATACGACCGAGGCACACAGGGCAAACACCCGGCATCATGGTGTGTGGTGCGATCTCCTACACTGGCCGTACACCTCTGGTGATCGTCGAGGGGACACTGAATAGTACACGGTACATCCAAACCGTCATCGAACCCATCGTTCTACCATTCCTAGACCGGCAAGGGAACTTGCTGTTCCAACAGGACAATGCACGTCCGCATGTATGTCAACTATTCTTGCCAGCAAGATCTCCGGATCTGTCCCCCATTGAGCATGTTTGGGACTGGATGAAGCGTCGTCTCACGCGGTCTGCACGTCCAGCACGAACACTGGTCCAACTGAGGCGCCAGGTGGAAAAGGCATGGCAAGCCGTTCCACAGGACTACATCCAGCATCTCTACGATCGTCTCCATGGGAGAATAGCAGCCTGCATTGCTGCGAAAGGTGGATATACATTGGTGCCGACATTGTGCATGCTCTGTTGCCTGTGTCTATGTGCCTGTGGTTCTGTCAGTGTGATCATGTGATGTATCTGACCCCAGGAATGTGTCAATAAAGTTTCCCCTTCCTGGGCAATGAATTCACGGTGTTCTTATTTCAATTTCCAGGAGTGTATATGTACAGCAAGGCCCAACATCAACAGCGCAAAACAGATTCAAACTCTCGCCAAGGTGGGCCGCTTGCTGGTCGAAACATGTTACGACTACAGCAGCGGGCAAACATTCATAGGGAATAACACAGGCCACCTAGCAATCTTGCCAAAATCAGTATACACGAAGGAGTAAGAAGGGGGGGGGGGGAGGGGTAAACACAGTAAATACCATACGCAAGTGCACTTGCCAAACCTACTATTAAAAATGCAGTATAAAAAGCGCTCAATTATTGACAAATCCGGGATAGACCCGGCAATATTGCACCTGAGCGCTAGTAGCCAAAATAAGGTTGACAGATACCAAGGTCTGACATGATCTTAGGGCTAACAGGCACAACAAATAAATAAGAGTAAAAGAATAAGAAAATGACAATGCCCAAGAATTTAAATAGGATTAAGTACACACGAGGCTAAAATTAATTGCTAGCACCTTGGACATCGTCTTAGGCTTAATTGACACTACAAATAAATAAAGGTAAAAGAATAGACAAATGAAAATGCCTAGCAATTTAAATAAGATAAGTAAGCACAAGGCTAAAAGCAATTGCTAGCAACGTAACAAGCACACATAAAGATATCAGACTGCTGCCACGTCACAAACGGAACAGGCGTGCGAGCAGTCCCCAGCAAGCCAGAAAACAACAACACACACTCCAGCAACCGAGCCAGCCTGACCACAGCAATTTCAACTCAGAGCGCGGGTCCACGCAAAATACACACTGCCAAATAATTCCCACCAACAGATACGGCTGCCCCCCGGGCGGGAAAACGGGGGCGACGACCGGGCACACACCAGCAGAAAACTCGACACCCAGACTCCGGCTAAAACGGAAGCACGCAGAAAATATAAACAACAGCTGAAGTAAGGTGAAACGAACCCCGCCACGCAGACCGGACAGAGCAAACCCACAGCAAGCCTGCCCTGCAGTCCTTACAACTCCTGGGTGCAGAAACCCAAACGATATCGTGGCACCCTTTCCAGAGGCTGAGGACCTGGAGCCATCTCGTGCGGGAATCCATCAGTTGTCCACTACACCACATCATCAACACGCCGCACTGGCCAATGCTCAAATCAACGAGGCCCGCCAACAACGAGACCACACCTCCGTGCCGGGGCGGAAGGCAAAATACCGCCAGCTCGGTGCGAATCCAATGGCCGAGCCGAGCGCGCACGGCCCCCCGCGAAAAACGCTCCAGAGGGCAGCAGCCGCCTCAGCGCCTGCGCAGGCCGAACCAGACGGAAACAGAAATACAAGCCGCTATCCATAGTGCCGGGTACGCAACGCGCCAGAGAAATGGCACAGGGTTGTCCATAAATCCCCAAATGTACGACGGGGTGGGGATCTCTCCTGAACAGCACGTTGCAAGGCATCCCAGATATGCTCAATAATGTTCCTGTCTGCCAAGATTGGTTGCCAGCGGAAAGTGTTTAAACTCAGAAGAGTGTCTCTGGAACCACTCTCTAGTAGTTCTGGACGTGTGGGGTGTCGTATTATCCAGCTGGAATCAATCGCCCGTCGCAATGCACAATGGACATGAATTGATGCAATTGGTCAGACAGTGTGCTTACGTACGTGTCATCCGTCACAGCCGTATTTAGACGCATCAGGGGTCTCATATCACTCGAACTACACACGCCCCACAGCATTACATAGCCTCCACCAGCTTGAACAGTCCCCTACCGACACGCAGGGTCCATGGATTCACGAGGGAGTCTCCTTACCCGCACACCTCCATCCGCTCGATACAATTTTTAAACGAGACTCATCCGACCAGGCAACATGTTTCCAGTCACCAACTGTCCAATGTAGGTGTTGACAGTGTAAGTAGGCTGTTTAGGTTTTTTTATTGGTAACGCCGCCGCCACATAGCGCTCTGTATAAAAATCACTGGCTGTGCCGTGTGCAGTCTGTGGCTGGTTGGCATTGTTGTAATACTCGCCATTGTAGTGTTGGGCAGCGGCAGCTGGATGCTAACAGCGCGTAGCGTTGGCAGTTGGAGGTGAGCCGCCAACAGTGGTGGACGTGGGGAGAGAGGTGGCGGAGTTTTGAAATTTGTAAGAATTGGTGTCATGAACTGCTATATATATTATGACTAGTGAGGTAAATACATTGTTTGTTCTTATTAAAATCTTTCATTTGCTAACTATGCCTTTCAGTAGTTAGTGCCTTCAGTAGTTTGAATCTTTTATTTAGCTGGCAGTAGTGGCGCTCGCTGTATTGCAATAGCTTGAGTAACGAAGTTTTTTGTGAGGTAAGTGATTTGTGAAACGTATAGGTTAATGTTAGTCAGGGCCATTCCTTCGTAGGGATTTTTGGAAGTCAGATTGCGTTGCGCTAAAAATATTGTGGGTCAGTTTAAGCACAGTCTTGTAATAATTTTTCTAAGGGGGCGTTTCAACAGGGCAAGGCGAAACGTAAAGCTTTGTGTCGTGCAGTCATCAAGGGTACACGAGGGGGCCTTTGGCTCCCAAAACCCGAATCGATGATGTTTCGTTGAACGGTTCCCACGCTGACACTTATGGATGGCCCAGCATTAAAATCTGCAGCAATTTGCGGAATGGTTGCACTTCTGTCACGTTGAACGTTCTCTTCAGTCGTCGTTGGTCCCGTTCTTGCAGGATGTTTCTGCGGTCGCAGCGATATCGGAGATTTGATGTTTTACCAGATTCTTGATATTCACAGTACTCGTGAAATGGTCGTACGGGAAAATCACCACTTCACCGCTACGTCGGAGATGCTGTGTCCTGTCGCTCTTGGCGCCGACTATAACGCCACGTTAAAACTCATTTAAATCTTGATAACCTGCCATTGTAGTAGGATTGCGCCAGACACTTGTTTCCTTATGTAGATGTTGCCGACGGCAGCCTCTTAATTCTGCCTGTTTACATATCTCAGTATTTGAATAGGCATGCCTACAACAGTTTCTTTGGCGATTCAGTGACTAATAGCTTAGTACATAACAGTCATATACAACCGTTCGCTCGACTAATGGTCCGTAGCTGAAGACTGGGAATTTCGACAGGTCATAGCACTACTCGAGAAGGGAAGTAGGAGTAATCCACTGAATTGTAGACCCATGTCACTGACGTTGATCTGCAGCTGGATTTCAGAACATATGCTGTGTTCGAACATTATGAATTACCTCGTGGATGTGATCTGTTGTCACACAATCAGCACAGATTCAGAAACTATCACTCCTTTGCAACACAACGAGTTCTTTATCCACACGAAGTAATGAGTGCTATCGAAAGAGGATCTCAAATTGATTCCATATTTTTAGATTTCCAGAGCGCTTTTTACACCGTTTCTCACAAGCGACTTCTAATCAAATTTCGTACCTATGGAGAATTTTCTCAGTTGTGCGACTGCATTCCTGATTTCCTGCCAGAAAAGTGACAGTTCGTAGCAACTCACAGAAAGTCATCGAGTAAAACGGGTGTGATATGTGGCGTTCACCGAGGAGGCTCTATGCTGTTCCTATTGTATGTAATTGAGTTAAGAGACCTTAGATTGTTTGTAGATGATGCTGTCATTTCCGCTTAAAAATTAATCATAAGATGAAAAACAATTTGCAAAGTGATTTATACAACATTCTGTATGGTGCAAAAAGTGGCGATTTGTGGTAAGTAATGAAAAGTGCTAGGTCACCCAAATGAGTACTAAAAAGAATCCCTTCCACAGCTTCAAACTGCTCAAATATTAGCAATAATAGACATGGTTGCTAAAGGTTTTCTCGGTTTCCTTCAGATACAGAGTGGCGAAAAAGGTGGCTTGTAAATTCAAGTGGACAAAAATTGGACACCAAAATCGAGCAACTAACTGCGTAATGTAAATAAAAAGGATTTTTTTCTTTGTTTTAGAGCGATAGTAATTAAACTATACATGTAAAACGTGTGTCTATTTTGATCTTGCTGCAAATTATGTTTACGTTACACGACGTAAAATTGTAAGTTTAAAGTAACCTATTTTCCTTGATTTTATTTACAACAACTGTAGAAAGCCGCATGTCATCCTAGGAGCTGTTGATTTTATAGAAGGAGTAATAATAGTTTATCGCAACCTGTTGGTAATAAAAAACATTTGCAGTTCTTGTACTTTTTAAATAACTTCTGACGGATTTTTTTAAAGCTTTTGAAACAGCCAGTAAAATTGGAATCAGTTATATACATGGAGTATGCATGCAGTTCCATCTTGTGCGGACATGAAGTTTTTATGCCTGCTGTGTAGCAGTAGTAGTGGCAGTAGCTTTATTCATCCATTGATCTCTTTTTACAAGGATATAGGACATGTCAAAGTACTTACAAATTTAGACCCATTTAAAATAAGCTAATTCGTATACATATACATTTACAGACTTCTACTTAGAAACAATGTTGTTATTCCGTGATTGTTTACGAATGCAACTCTTACTTACCTAAGTTGATGTACCATGTATAAACCAGAAAATACGATATTGGTAATTCATTTTAACTGTATGTATGCCAATACTTTTACTATGCTGCAATATAATCTGCGCAAGGAACTATAGATCTGTATCTCTAATGTCGATCAGTTGTAGAATTTTGGAACACGTATTATGTTCGAGTATAATGACTTTTCTGGAGACTAGAAATCTACTCTGTAGGAATCAGCATGGTTTCGAAAAAGACGATCGTGTGAAACGCAGCTCGCGCTATTCGTCCACGAGACTCAGAGGGTCATAGACACGGGTTCCATGGTAGATGCCGTGTTTCTTGACTTCCACAAGGCGTTCGATACAGTTCCCCACAGTCTTTTAATGAGCAAAGTAAGAGCATATGGACGGACTAACAGACCAATTGTGTGATTGGACTGAAGAGTTCCTAGATAAGAGAACGCAGAATGTCATTCTCAATGGAGAGAAGTCTTCCGAAGTAAGAGCGATTTCAGGTGTGCCGCAGGGGAGTGTCGGGGTGTCGTAGGACCGTTGCTATTCACAATATACATAAATGACCATGTGGATGACATCGAAAGTTCACTGAGGCTTTTTGCGGATGATGCCGTAGTATATCGAGAGGTTGTAACAATGGAAAATTGTACTGAAATGTAGGAGGATCTGCCAACGAAATGACGCATGGTGCAGGGAATGACAATTGAATCTCAATGTAGACAAGTGTAATGTGCTGCGAATACATAGAAGGAAAGATCCTTTATCATTTAGCTACAATATAGCTGGTCAGCAACTGGAAGCAGTTAATTCCTTAAATTATCTGGGAGTAGGCATTAGGAGTGATTTAAAATGGAATGACCATATAAAATTAATCGTCAGTAAATCAGATGCTAGGCTGAGATTCTTTGGAAGAATCCTAAGGAAATGCAATACAAAAACAAAGGAAGTAGGTTACAGTACACTTGTTCGCCCACTGCTCGAATACTGCTCACCAGTGTGGGATCTGTACCAGATAGGGTTGATAGAAGAGATAGAGAAGATTCAATGGAGAGCAGCGCGATTGTTACAGGATCATTTAGTAATCGCGAAAGCGTTACGGAGATGATAGATACACTCCAGTGGAAGACTCTGCAAGAGAGATACTCAGTGGCTCGAGAACATACCTTCACCGAGGAGTCAAGCAGTATATTGCTCCCTCCTACGTATATCTCGGTAAGAGACCGTGATGATGAAATCAGAGAGATTACAGCCCACACAGAGACATACCGACAGTCTTTCTTTCCAGGAACAATACGAGAGTGGAATAGAAGGGAGACCCGATAGAGATACTCAAAGTACACTCCGCCACACACCGTCAGGTGGCTTGTGGAGTATGGATGTAGATGTAGAACGTACATTTGATGGCCTTAAGAGCATATTAAAAGTGCAAGTGTTCCGTAGAGTTTAAACGAGCGCGTTCAGCGTGGGATTCAAAATGGCGGATTGTTCACTCTACCTCGCGGTGTGATGCGAACGCACTACAGAGGGGGCGTTTGGTCAGCACCGCTGCCGCGGCCCTGTTGCCGACTATCCAGAGGCTACTCGGTCGAGCTGTGATCAGGCGGGTGAGTGTTAGCCGTGGGCTATGTTTCCGTAGCTGCAGAAATTTCCCTCAACGTGCACATTGCAGACACGCCAGACCGTTTCCCTTGGGAGCGTGCAACGCTCGCGTGCTGCGGGACGAGTGTGTCCCGTACTTCGCAGCAATTTGCTTGGTTGCTGGAGTGGGGAAAGTCGAACTGAGCATCAGCGACTGCTAGGCGAACGTGCTCATGGGCAGCATGGGATAGCCATTCCTCCGAACTAATTATTGAAAGGTATACCAGAAATTTCGGCTGATCCCTTCTATACCCCAGAGGATGAGCAGCTTATCGGGTTGGTATCCGAACAGCTGAAGCACGTAGCCAATAGAGGGTTGGAAGTGGTTCAAATGGCTCTGAGCACTATGGGACTTAAGATCTGAGGTCATCCGTCCCCTAACTACTTAAACCTAACTAACCTTAAGGACATCACACACACCCATCCCCGAGGCAGGATACGAACCTGCGACCGGAGCAGCACAGCGGTTCCGGACTGCAACGCCTACAACAGCTCGGTCATTGCGGCCGGCAGGGGTGGAGTATCGGAGTAATCCGGGCTCCCCTCCCCCTAAGTAAAATGAAACACTACAGAGTTGCCGTGCAGTGAAATTGAAAGATATTTTATTTTCAGAGGTTGTTGTTGTTGTGGTCTTCAGTGCTGAGACTGGTTTGATGCAGCTCTCCATGCTATTCTATCCTGTGCAAGCTGCTTCATCTCCCAGTACCTCCTACAACCTGCATCCGTCTGAATCTGCTTAGTGTATTCATCTCTTGGTCTCCCTCTGCTATTTTTACCCTCCACGCTGCCCGCCAGTACTAAATTGGTGATCCCTTGACGCCTCAGAACATGTCCTACCAACCGACACCTTCTTCTAGTTATGTGATCTACCCATCTAATCTTCAGCATTCTTCTGTAGCACCACATTTCGAAAGCTTCTATTCTCTTCTTGTCTAAACTATTTATCGTCCATGTTTCACTTCCATACATGGCTACACTCCATACAAATACTTTCAGAAACTACTTCCTGACACTTAAATCTATACTCGATGTTAACAAATTTCTCTTCTTCAGAAACGCTTTCCTTGCCATTGCCAGTCTACATTTTATATCCTCTCTACTTCGACCATCATCAGTTATTTTGCTCCCCAAATAGCAAAACTCCTTTACTACTTTAAGTGTCTCATTTCCTAATCTGATTCCCTCGGCAACACCCGACTTAATTCGACTACATTCGATTATTCTTGTTTTGCTTTTGTTGATGTTCATCTTATATCCTCCTTTCAAGACACTATCCATTCCGTTACACTGCTCTTCCAAGTCCTTTGCTGTCTCTGAC
The DNA here is from genome assembly GCF_023897955.1 of Schistocerca gregaria. Lineage (NCBI taxonomy): Eukaryota > Metazoa > Arthropoda > Insecta > Orthoptera > Acrididae > Schistocerca > Schistocerca gregaria. Next base: position 182,666,965 of record NC_064928.1, on the reverse strand, counting down.
AGAATTACAATGTCATCGGTAAACCTCCGAGTTTTTATTTCTTCTCCATGGAGTTTAATTCCTGCTCCGAATTTTTCTTTTGTTTCCTTTACTGCTTGCTCAATATACAGATTGAATAGCGTCGGGGAGAGGCTACAACCCTGTCTCACACCCTTCTCAACCATTGCTTCCCTTTCATGTCCCTCGACTCTTATAACTGCCATCTGGTTTCTGTACAAATTGTAAATAGCCTCTTACTCCCTGTATTTTACCCCTACTACCTTCAGAATTTGATGAGAGTATTCCAGTCAACATTGTCAAAAACTTTCTCTACATCTACAAATACTAGAAACGTAGGTTTGCCTTTGATTTATCTTTCTTCTAATATAAGTGAAAGGGTCAGTATTGACTCACGTGTTCCAACATTTCTACGGAATCCAAACTGATCTTCCCCGAGTTCGGCTTCTACTAGTTTTTCCATTCGTCTGTAAAGAATTCGCGTTAGTATTTTGCAGCTGTGACTTATTGACCTGATAGTTCTGTAAGTTTCACATCTGTCAACACCTGCTTTCTTTGGGATTGAAATTATTATATTCTTCTTGAAGCCTGAGGAAATTTCGCCTGTCTCATACATTTTGCTCACCAGACGGTAGAGTTTTATCAGGACTGGCTCTCCCAAGGCTGCCAGTAGTTTTAATGGAATGTTGTCTACTCCCGGAGCCTCGTTTTCACTCAGGTCTTTCAGTGCTCTGTCAAACTCTTCACGAAGTATCATATCACCCATATCATCTTCATCTAGATCCCCTTCCATTTCCATCATATTGTCCTCAAGTACATCGCCCTTGTATAGACCCTCTATATACTCCTTCCACCTTTCTGCTTTCCCTTCTTTGGTTAGAACAGGGTTTCATCTGAGTTCTTGATATTCATGCAAGTGTTTCTCTTTTCTCCAAAGGTCTCTTTAATTTTCCTGTAAGCAGTATCTATCTTACCCCTCGTGGGATAAGCCTCTACATCCTTACATTGGTCCTCTAGCCATCCCTGCTTAGCCATTTTGCACCTCCCGTCGATCTCATTTTTGAGACGTTTGTATTCCATTTTGCCTGCTTCATTTACTGCATTTTTGTATTTTCTCCTTTCATAAATTAAATTCAGTATCTCTTCTGTTACCCAATGATTTCTACTAGCCCTCGTCTGTTTACCTACGTGATCCTCTGCTGCCTTCACTATTTCATCCCTCAAAGCTACCCATTCTTTCTCTACTGTATTTCTTCCCCCCATTCTTGACAATTGTTCCCTTATGCTCGCCCTAAAACTCTGTAGAACCTCTGGTTCTTTCAGTTTATCCAGGTCCCATCTCCTTAAATTCCCACCTTTTTGCAGTTTCTTTAGTTTTAATCTACAGGTCATAACCAATAGATTGTGGTCAGAGTCGCACATCTGCCCCTGGAAATGTCTTACAATTTAAAACCTGATTCCTAAATCTCTGTCTTACCATTATATAATCTATCTGAAACCTTCTAGTATATCCAGGGTTCTTCCATGTATCCAACCTTCTTTCATGATTCTGGAACCAAGTGTTAGCAATGATTAAGTTATACTCTGCACATAATTCTACCAGCGGCTTCCTCTTTCATTTCTTAGCCCCAGTCCATATCCACCTACTACGTTCCCTTCCCTTCTTTTTCCTACTGTCGAATTCCAGTCACCCATGACTATTAAATTTGCGCCTCCCTTCACTACCTGAATAATTTCTTTTATCTCATCATACATTTCATCAATTTCTTCATCATCTGTAGAGTTAGTTGGCATATAAAATTGTACTACTGTAGTAGGCGTGGGGTTCATGTCTATCTTCTCCACATAAATGCGTTCACTATGCTGTTTGTAGTAGCTTACCCACACTCCTAATTTTTCTATTCATGATTAAACCTACTCCTGCATTACCCCTATTTGATTTTGTATTTATAACCCCGTATTCACCAGACCAAAAGTCTTGTTCCTTCTGCCACCTAACTTCACTAATTCCCACTATATCTAACTTTAACCTATCCATTTCCCTTTTTAAATTTTCTAACCTACCTGCCCGATTAAGGGATCTGACAGTCTACGCTCTGATCCGTAGAACGCCAGTTTTCTTTCTCCTGATAACGACGTCCTTTTGAGTAGTCTCCGTCCGGAGATTCGAATGGAGGACTATTTTATCTCCGGAATATTTTACCCAAGAGGACGCCATCATCATTTAATCATACAGTAAAGCTGCTTGCCCTCGGAAAAGATTACGGCCGTAGTTTCCCCTTGATTTCAGCCGTTCCCAGTACCACAACAGCAAGGCCGTTTTGGTTAGTGTTACAGGGCCAGATCAGTCAATCATCCAGACTATTGCCACTGAAAGTACTGAAAAGGCTGCTGCCCCTCTTCAGGAACCACATGTTTGTCTGGCCTCTCAACAGATACCGCTCCGTTGTGGTTGCACCTACAGTATGGCTATTTGTATCGTTGAGGCCCGCAAGCCTCCCCACCAAAGGCAAGGTCCATGGTTCATGTGGGGGGGGGTTATTTTCATTTACACAACGTTAAAGGGATACACACTATCGATAGTCAACAAACCATCTATAGATTTAAGCTCTCAATATATCTACAGCACTATTGGCTATTATCCATTCCTGCTTCAGCCAAGACAAAGTACTGTACATTGTTGAGTTCAGTTGATGTTTTGTATAATCAGACCAGTTCTAGCTTCCAATTGAATGTAATGTTTTTGTGTTGTGTGCTGTTGTGGTAGTTTCGAATTATAAACACGTTTTTAATTGAAACGAAGAGGAAAACCGATTTTGATTCGTCCACTGAAGCGCCAAAGAAACTGGTATAGGGATGCGATTCAAATACAGAGATGTGTAAACAGGCAGAATACGGCGCTGCGGTCGGCAAGGCAGTATAAGACTGCAAGTGTCTGGCGCAGTTGTTAGATCGGTTACAGCTGCAACAATGTATGTTCATCTTCAGGCGTTTATACATACATGTATACAGGTAATGTTACTTAAAAATAAACAGTCTTAAACTAGATTAATCTAGAACTCTTTACCCACTGTTTGTTACTGTAGCGGCTGGTGTGGCATTTGGGGGGGGGGGCAGTGGAATGCTAGAAATCGAAGTCCATGTATGATATCACAGCGATTTCATCATCTCGCTGCCTCACTTGCGCCACTGGTGTAGTGGCTGAGCTGTTGATTAACATTACACTATTGCACATTGTATTTTATCACTGACTGCCAACATAATTCACTGAACAAATTGCTTGGACATACACGTAAACGATATGCACAGAACACAAGATGGCGGACTGTAGCATGTAAGTTTGTATCGATTATCGAGGTTTTGTATCGATATTCTTGGTTCTGACAGGTCGTTTACATTGACACATCTTGAATCTATTGAGTTAGAACTGGCTTAAGACTGTTGGTGAATTTTAAGTTGTAAGTGTTTAGGTTTTTTTATTGGTAACGCCGCCGCCACGTAGCGCTCTGTATGAAAATCACTGGCTGTGCCATGTGCAGTCTGTGGCTGGTTTGCATTGTTGTCTGCCATTATAGCTTTGGGCAGTTGGCTGTTAGCGGCGCGTAGCGTTGCGCAGTTGGAGGTGAGCCGCCAGCAGTGGTGGACGTGGGAGAGAAATGATGGAGTTTTGAAATTTGTAAGAATTGGTGTCATGAACTGATATATATATTATGACTATCAAGGTAAATACATTGTTTGTTCTCTATTAAAATCTTTCATTTGCTAACTGTGCCTATCAGTAGTTAGTGACTTCCGTAGTTTGAATCTTTTAGTTAGCTGGCAGTAGTGGCGCTCACTGTATTGCAGTAGTTCGAGTAACGAAGATTTTTGTGAGGTAAGTGATTTGTGAAAGGTATAGATTAATGTTAGTCAGGGCCATTCTTTGGTAGGGATTTTTGAAATTCAGATTGCGTTGTGCTAAAAAAATATTGTGTGTCAGTTTAAGCACTATCTTGTATAATTTTTCTAAGGGGACGTTTCATACGGCGACCCTGCCAGGATATCTCACTGGAATCTTCTGATTTTTTCTTGTAGTTTGTGTAATTAATGTAGATTTTTTTTATTGCTAGTGCATAATCATAGAGAGAATTTCCTTTGTAGTTGCAGTCTTTCATTGTTGTACAGTAAAATAGTTGTGGCATGCATGTAGTTTTGCACGAAGTATTTCGCAGCTGCGCTTGCAATTAACTAGATATTATTTTCAGTGCTATGTTAATGTGTTCTCTTATTTTTGTTCTTCAAATTGTGTTTTTCTGTGTTGTCGTGTGAAAAATTGTGACAATAATGGCGTGTGAAAAACGTAATACTAGGCTCCAAAGTAAACTGAGAAATGACAGTGAAGACGAAAGCAGTGTGTTAGCGCCACCATGTAATGAATTAAATAATGTTCAAAATAGTAATTTGGTAATTGTGTATAGGGAAATGGAGCGGGTTGCAAATAATGGTGTACGCAGTGAAACAATTAGTGAACAGGGAAGCGTTATCGATTGATCGGTCGGCAACAGCTCGCCTCAGGATTCCGAAATGACAGGACACAATCTTGCAAATACTGTAGATTCAGATTTTGCGTCCTCACCGTTTTCTCAAATAAATCAAAACACATTTTCTGCTTTTCAAAATGCGAATATTGCCGGTTCAAATGCACTGCCGAAAAGCACTGAGGAACATGTTTCAGACACCAGTGCACCGTTATTACAGTTAATGCAACAAATGGGACAAAGGCTACAAAAGTTAGACACAACGCTTGAACAAAATCAGAAACAAATGGGACAAAAGCTTCAAAAGTTAGACACAATGGAACAAAATCTTCAAAAGTTAGACACAATGGAACAAAATCTTCAAAAGTTAGACACAACGGAACAAAATCTTCAAAAGTTAGACGCAATGGAACAAAATCAGAGACAAACACAGCAAAAGTTAGACACAATGGAACAAAATCAGAGACAAACAGAGCAAAAGTTAGACGCAATGGAGCAAAAGCTTCAAAAGTTAGACTCAGTGGAACATACGCTTGAACAAACATGTGAAGATTTAACTACTGAATTACATAAAATCGAATCGAAATGTCAAAAAGTCTGTAATGACGTAAAAACACAAATTTGTGAGCATTTCCAACCTATTTTTTCGCGGCATGAAAATGCATTACAGAATCACGAAGCAGCCATAAAAGAACTGCAAACAATTGTTCATGAAAATCATGAGACCTTGCAAGCTAAAATTGACTCAGTTGCATCTACCGATTCGGTTACGCAACTTGCAAAAACTTAAGAAAACTTAAAGGACACAGTAGATACTCTGAAAATTGGTTCAGAAAGACACATGGAGGACATTAGTTCATTATCAGAGAAAGTAGTTGAACTTTCGGATCAGCTAAATAATTTATCTACGAAGGTAGATGATAATTTGAATGACACAAAACCGGTAGTCTTTAATGACACAGAAGAGTGCGAACAAATTAGGAAATTCAAACAAAGTCTGAATCAAATTAGTACGCAACACCAAAGAAAAATCCGGGAAGTACAAGATCAGCTGACACAGGTAATACAACAATTACGTATTTCAGAGGACACTCGCGCTCCAATACGGGAAGAGGGACATAGAAATACGGAACAGCCACAAAATAATAACACAGGGCACTTCGGAAATTATGAAAGAAATTGGCAAGGTACACTGAATTCTAAGATGGAACCGCCGACACGACGTAACAATGACCGATATGCTACCCGCCGAGACGATGATTTTGACTATAAGCTGTTCATTACTACACGTAAATTCAAAACATTTAAGAATTCTGGCAACGACATTCATCCACAAGCGTGGCTCCATCAATTCTCTCATTGTTTTCCTCCCAACTGGTCACTAGAGCACAGATTAGAATTTATGTGTGGCTACTTAGAGAATGAACCAGCTGTAAGAATGCGATCGGTCATTCACGATTGCCACAGTGAAGGAGAATTTTACCATGCCTTCCTCTCAGCATATTGGTCCCAAGTCACACAAGACCGAGTAAAACATGGCTTCATGATGATGAAACATTTCGAACAATCTGAATTTTCCAGTCTTGTGAAATATTTTGAAGACATGTTGCAAAAGAATCAGTACCTGTCAAACCCATACAGCCCGTCAGAACTCATCCGCATTTGCTTAATCAAATTGCCTGAACATTTACGGCATATTATTTTGGCAGGCCGTTGCAAAGACGACATTGAAGCTTTTCAGGGACTCTTACAAGAATTAGAAATTGACACCGACAATCACGGAACGCGAAAACAGGAACACAATAATTACAGGTCACATCCGTCGCAATTCCGCGATGAAAGAAATAATAACTGGACACGACAAGGCTATTCTCACAACACAAATCGTGACCAAAACAGACACCACCCGTATGATAACCGTTGGCAGAGTAAAAATAGTTACAGAAAAAGATCGCATTTCCGTAGTAATGAATATGACAGAGACAATCATAGAAACAGACAATATGGCAACCAGAACTATTATTATCACGGGAGACACAATAACTTCAGACGCAACGGTCCACAGTGCAGTGATAATTCCGGGAGAAATTCTTCACCACATGACCGACAAACAAGAAACTATGTAAACTACCGACAAAATGACAGACCTGAATTGCATCAGAACTGTAGATGTTAGGTCTCCTAATCCCAATAACGGCGCGCGCCAACAAAGAGACAGACAATGACTCGCACCGCAGGCAGCCACGTGCGCCGGCTGGCTCAGAGAAAAATAACATAAGCTAACCTTGAGCAAAATTCCAGTGTTCCTTACCGACGTAATCACATGATAATTGCTTTTCAGTTAACAGTCTGCGTACTAGGAAGAGTAAAGGTTTACACCACAATTCACATGTAAAACCGTTTATTGAAAGATAATCTGCTTTTTAACTTTGTCTTTGCCATAAAACATTTCACTTCACATTTCTAGTATGCTTTGTCACACTTAGAAACTGTTAACATGCAACAATGTTTTGAAGTTCACTATCCAGTCTAGAACCTACGGAACATATTTAGACAGTATTTACGAGTGCATTGTTATAGTGAACAGACATCACTGTGTTATTTCGTGTGTACATTCTTGCTTGTTAGTTGCACGATTACGTAACGATTATAAGGCTCACATACTTAGAACATTTACCAGTATTGCTAATGAGATTTTAATGCAACATTTTGGTTTACTTGAAAATACATTCTGGATTTAAAGTACTTTCTGTGAGATACCAGATGATACAGTGGTTAGTTTATGTGACAGCTACACGATTTTATCACGACGCTACTAATGAGTGACAATTTACAATGTTGCTTTTGCAGTTTATCTGTTTTATATCTGCACAGTTTTTCTGAATTTTTCTGGAAAGTTAAACATGTTTTAGTAGTAACGTTTGTGGTATAGCTGCAATGAGACAGCCTTTTCTGTAGCACAACAATACGTACAGCACAGTACTTACTTCATCACGGCAATAAGCGTAATAACTAAGATATCTATACGCAAAGCATTTCAGTTTCGTTTATCATGAGGTAAGTACATTGACTACTGCAGAACTTAGCTTTCGGAGGACAATAACTACGACACTTCCACAGAGATTGTCTTACAGCAAGACGCACATTTAGCGCTACAGGACACGCATTAAACTATTTATTTTTCAACATATTTGAATTACAAAGAAAGTTTTCCGTGATACATTTCATTCCATTGCTGTAATCTGTAACACCTGAGGATATAATTACATTAATCCTCAGGGGGGTACACGCTAACTTTGTGTACTGGCAAGCACAAGGAGCCCTAGCTAATATGGTATTTACTTATACAACTTTACACATCGGTAGCATATTTCTCTAACACATGAATTACACAGCTATCTGATAATTTAACTGAGAGGCAAACTTTTTTTTTACTATATCAGTGACAGATGTTTACGTAATTACACAGTTGGATAATTTCACACTTATGAAATTGTATTTTGTCTGTACTGTGTGAACCCTTCATATTTTTTGGAACCATTGTGATGCTATGAGAGCTTTGAATGATGTATTTGGTATGGGATCATGATGTTTAAAGTACGTTTGAGGTAGTTGACGCTTTTGACATGAGCAGAGAATTTTTTTTAGGTTTTGAAATTATTGGAGGAAGCTAAGGAGATTTTGAGAATTTGACTGTGGTGTTATGATGTTATTATTACGATGACGATGTGAATTATGCTGCTGAGGTATGTTTAAGCTGATGCTATATGAGTTATTTGGTTATGCTACGTATCTGTTATGATGAAATAATGAAGAAGTGTCGACGAATATATATATGTGTAGTAAGGTAAGAAATAATGAGTAGTGGTTAGGGACTCTGATTTGTGAAAAAGGATGTTGGAAACCGAAATCGTACTATAAGAGTTACGAAATGAGTGTATATGCGTGAATGTATCACAATGCCGACGAAAATTTTTTGGACACTATTCTATTTAAAGGATTTTGTTTCTACATATTTGTAACGCAAATTCTTGACCTGCGAATTTTTTTATATGAGACTGCCATTGTAGCGGAAACTGGTGTCGTAAATATTTCGGTAAGACAGTTAAGTGACCACCTGCACGTAATGCGTTGTGGGCACCCAGCTGCGCGACAACCACCTGACAAAAGAGAGCCATTAGTGTGTGCCTTTCAGAGGCACAGGTAAAAAAAAAAGGGCCATTATCCTCTCTATTGACATTCCTTTGTAGAAAGCACCGCAAATACGACACGCTCATTACTGAGAAAGATACTTACATCTGACACCTGATTATAAAAAACGTCTTTCTACGAGAGTTGAGAGAATTCTACTAACTTATGAAATGTCACATGACTATTGAATGATATTTTTGTGCTTTGTCCATAGTTGCTTATTTCATTTGATATCTGTTTTCCAGCTGTGTTGCAGCATTGGTTTTATAAAATTAAATGAATTTGCTAATGTGAACACTTTCTGTCGACAGATCTATTAAATAATTATTTTATGATCCACATTCTGCGAAAAAGGAGCTCTTGGAATGGAAAGAGCAATAAGAAGCGACTAATAACAGTAACTGTATATATAATTTTCTTTTCAAGTACTTGGTAATTTATTTCATTGAATAAGTAGTGGTGCACCATTTTAATTACATAGACATTAAGATCTGAATATACATTTCCCTTATCTGCGTTGTTGTCTTCAGTGTACTATTTTTTCTGCTTGTGGGTTTGTCATGTTTAGATATAAGTTATAGCATTTGCTGCGGCTGTTTGCCATTCATAGTGCTACTGAATGTCACTTTGTATTACTAGGTTAAGCCAATTTTATTACTGATTTATTTTTCTTGTTTGCTGCGCATTGCCTTATATTAGTTGTAATATTGCTGCCTTTTTTTGCCAATTTCCATTTTTTAACATTGCTGTTTGTGTAAATTGTTTTGTGCTGCTGCACTGCCTCATCCCTTAGTTAAGCATCTGAGCTCAGTAGATTTAAGTTAGCTTAAGAGGGGGTAGCCTATATAAGAGAATGATTTGAAATGGATTGGAAGAAATGGATTGAGAAGATATACGAAAAAAGTACAGAAATCAGGTATAGATAGGACTTTTTGGAAATAATGAAGAACGAAGGGAGATCTCCGAGAAGTAAAGAAAGTTTTGTTTGCAAAATACTGCAGTAAAACAAACCCTCCTTTCCTTGTGTTATCCCACTATGTGTTTGTGTACCCATGTGTATTTATGTTCTTCCTGTCTTTATATGTTCATCTGATAAGACTTATGTTGTAGAATTTTCTAATATTCAGCTACATTCACTATGATGAGGAATACTCTTATCCTCAAATATAATTTGCATTAATAACATGTTATTTACTTTGTAAAAATGTTTAGACATTATTTATTCTATTTTGTTCTAATGCCCATGTGTGAAGTTGATGTTTCAAAAGTTATTCTGATCTTTTATGTATGTACTTATAATTTTTGTAACACTGATGTATTTGCTATTTCGATTCTTTTGTAAAGCCTGTACTACTGCAAATGTTATCTGTATTGTTATATTCTTTAAAGATGTATTTCGTACCTTTGTTATTGCATTCTTATGTTATAATATTGTAATTGACACCAGTTCATCAAATTAAGTAACTTGTAAATTACATTTCACTGCACACGTTTCTGTTAGTCATAGTATATGGACAATATGTGAGAAGTAGGGACTGTTAGTGTTTGCACATGTGTTAATAATTCAGCAAGGGACTGGACAACAGCATTGCTGGTTCTAAGGACATTTCAAACAAAAAATTGGTGAGTGCACAAGTGGTCGTTTATGGATTTGCTATACTCTCCGCAAGACTCTTCGATGGTGATTGTGCACCTGCACAGTAGCAACAGATGGCTGCTGGCTATCTCTACAAGGACTACAGTGGGTCTACACCTTTGATGACCCACCAATACCATTATTTCTACAAGGAGTGCAGTGGGTCTGCACCTCTGGTGGCCCACCAACAGTACTCTCTACCAGGACTACAGTGGGTCTGCTCTGTGATGACCTACCTACCAATAGTCTTCAACTTCGACTGACTCTGCTGTGGGTTTGCTCTGTTGTGGCCCATTACCTGTCTGCATGTCAAGAGTCAGCACAGTCTTTCCGTTGGAGGGACAACACTACTTCTTCAAGACTGCTTAGAAATCCACTACTTCCAAGTGCAATTTCTTTTATTGCTCAGACTCTGAGAAAAACACTGCAATTTTACTGTGATGAACGATCAGGACTGTCTTTATGGACTGTGAGAAAATTTTAGCTTTTGACCAACATTGTATCAATAAGTGTGTGCATTTGATATCTTTGTTATTGTAATTATGAAAAAAATTTTCAAATCTGTATTGGCCACTGCCCAAAACAATTTGTAAATTTTTTTGTGGGGAGCATGAGGGCTATGTAAGAGGGGTGTTTAGGTTTTTTTATTGGTAACGCCGCCGCCACGTAGCGCTCTGTATGAAAATCACTGGCTGTGCCATGTGCAGTCTGTGGCTGGTTTGCATTGTTGTCTGCCATTATAGCTTTGGGCAGTTGGCTGTTAGCGGCGCGTAGCGTTGCACAGTTGGAGGTGAGCCGCCAGCAGTGGTGGACGTGGGAGAGAGATGACGGAGTTTTGAAATTTGTAAGAATTGGTGTCATGAACTGATATATATATTATGACTATCAAGGTAAATACATTGTTTGTTCTCTATTAAAATCTTTCATTTGCTAACTGTGCCTATCAGTAGTTAGTGACTTCCGTAGTTTGAATCTTTTAGTTAGCTGGCAGTAGTGGCGCTCACTGTATTGCAGTAGTTCGAGTAACGAAGATTTTTGTGAGGTAAGTGATTTGTGAAAGGTATAGATTAATGTTAGTCAGGGCCATTCTTTTGTAGGGATTTTTGAAATTCAGATTGCGTTGTGCTAAAAAAATATTGTGTGTCAGTTTAAGCACAGTCTTGTATAATTTTTCTAAGGGGACGTTTCAAAGTTTTTGAATTCGGTTATCTCATTAGGAATGTTATCTCCATGCTTTGTATTATGTATGAAAATTTCCATTTCTTCCATGATATCCATTTACTTTTTCCTATTTTGTGTAAAATTTCGAGGTTTTCTTCGATTTTCAAAGGGTAGCCTGTGTCTGTAATGTGAGTTACTACTGCTGATTTGTTACATTTATTAAGCCTGTAACAGTCTAAATGTTCTTTGAATCGGATTCTGAAATTTCTGCGTGTTTGGCCGATATAATACTTATCACATTGGCTGCAGGTAATTTTGTAAATGCCAGATGCTTTAAGACTTGTATCAGGTGGTTTTATATTGTGTAATCGCTGTGATGTCATTCATAGTCAGCCACAAGGAAAAACACGAGCAGAAGACATCACTGATTTCGATTTCTAGTCATCCACTGCCCCCCTTCCTCTCCCCCCCCCTCCCAAATGCCACAGCAGTTTCTACAGTTACAAACAATGGGCAAAGAGTTCTAGATTAATCTAGTTTCTTTCTAAGTAACATTTCTCTGTATGTTATGTATAAACGCCTGAAGATGAACAGAACATGTTCGAAACGCGTTGTATTATGGTAGATTAAACATAAAATAAAGAGTGACTGGTAGCAGAAATAAATAGTTAGTCTTCTTGTCTTGGCTGCTGCAACTACATCTGGTTCATTGTATAGCTCCCTGTTCTTTCTTCTTCGCCATTCTCCTCCTTCATACATTGGTTCAAATATCTTTCACAGGACTTTATTTTCAAAAACTTTTATGTTTCTCTCTGTGTATTTACCTACTCTCCATATTTCCGCTCCATACAGTACTTCTGGTCTGATTATGGCTTCATATATTCTTAGTTTGGTTCCACTTGCAAAATTTGTAGATGACAGTAGTTTGTTGAGTGAGTATGACGCTCTGGATGCAGGTTTGATCCTCGCCTCTATTTCTTGCTTCTCATCGTTTTTGTTATTTTCTACTACTACCCCAGATATTTAAACTCATCTGCTTCTGGGACATGTAGCTATCGATCTGCAGTTTGCTGTCTCTTTGTTCTGTAATTTCTTTATAGCCTCACGAATTTTGTTTTCTCATTATATACATCTAATACAGCTTCCTCTGCTAAATGAAAGAATTTAAATTCTCTTTTCTGCTTCACTTGCTGCGTTCAGCACATCCTGCTTCACCATGTTAAACAAGAAGTGCAACATTCCATCTCCTTGCCTGACTCCAGTACATTGACTAGTCTGTCAGATTTCGAGTATGCAGTCACGCCCTTAATAATTCTTCTACTAGACTCGGCAGCATGTTGCGAATTCGTTCACCCCATGACCCGCATAATGCCAAGAGCGGCGTAATATCCTCCACCGCGGGGCTACGCGGCTGCGAGTCACAGACGCTGGTTGGCAGCAAAGAGATACGCTTACACACGCGCCTCCTGTGGCGAAGACGTACAGACGTTTCCGAACACCTGTGTCCTCAGCATTTGAAGACAGCAGCTGCTTTTGGGACTGAATTGATGACACGACATGGGCTAAGTCTGGCTGGGTTCGTGAAGTGGCTACAAAAGGCAGACTGCCAAGTATAGCCAATTAGTCCAGCCTTACAGGTGTTTATCGACGTCCTGTCGTGAATTTAACGTGTAAGGACGCGCATGAACCTACGTTATCTTTCTTAAGTAAAAGGTTAAATTTTGCCCCTACTCCAAAGACTTTGCCCGCTATCATATTTCATCAGTACCATTGAAGAAGCTGTCAGACCGCTATCAGAGGATTCAGCTGAAAAAATCAGACGTGAAAGCTGCCGAGCAATTACGAATCATCGCCCACAAAGAAGTAATATTTCCAAGGTAGAGAGACTTGCGTTACGAAGCTGCCTGAGGACTCTGACAGTCGTCCTGCGTTCCGTAGTGCTACCGTCCTTTTGGAGGAATCTACAAGGAAACAATATGTGGTTTACTTAGTTCTGATGCGTACCGGAAGGCCAACAGAGATCCTACCAACAAGGTGACAATAAGGACTTCTGCCTTGCTGGAAACGTCAACACTACCAAAGGCAGTCATAAGAAGTTTATAAGTGCAAGGTGCAGTACCACCGAGATTTTATGGCCTTCCTAAAGTTCACAAGATGGGTAAGGAAGAGTATCTGCCTATGAGGCCGATAACGAGCACTAATTGTTCACCAACGTTTTTTCCTGCCAAATATTTAGCTTCCTTATTAAAGCCTTTGATAGGAAAATGAATCACCACATTCGTTATTCTATGGATTCTATTCAGCGACTCAGCAATGTCAGGCTAAATAGTACGGATGTGCTCGTTAGTTTTGACGTGGTATCAATTATACCGAGGTACCTTTAAAGGCCGGCCCAGCGGTTCTAGGCGCTACAATATGGAACCGCGCGACCGTTAAGGTTCGGGTCCTGCCTTGGGCATGATGTGTGTGACGTCCTTAGGTTGGTTAGGTTTAACTAGTTCTAAGTTTTAGGGGACTGATGACCTCAGTGCTATTTTAACCATTTTTTTACCTTTAAAGTACTCTTATCGGCCAACATTTTGAAAAAACCTCGCGGGCTTATTTGAACATGTGCTTTTGTTATCTTATTTTCATTTAGTGGTGAATTTTATGAGCGTGTTCATGAAGTTGCTAGGGGAAGCCCCTTTTGCCCTCTGGTAGCTAATTTATTCATGGAAGACTTCGAAGACAAGCCATTAGACTCAGCAAGTTTTCAACCAGTGCTCTTCTGGAGGTACGTGGACGACACATTTGTAGTCTGGCCGCACGGGATGGATGAATTACATCGATTTCTTCAGCATTTGAATTCTATCCATGCTAGTATCAAATTTAGCATGGAAATAGAAACAGATGTGTGCCTCCCCTATTTGGACGTTGTTGTTCGCCATAAAGTTGCTGGCACATTAGGACATGACGTTTATCATAAACCTACACAAACACATGGATGCCGTCACCCTTCACAGACCATAGGTGTCCTTAAGACGTTAGTGCATAGGGCGCACTGTATATCCGACAAAGATAATTTGCAAGAAGAGCTCACATACCTCAAGAGCATTTTTAAAGCGAATGGATTTCCTCCGCAACAAACTCGTAGAGCATTCAATGTAAAACCTAGAATGCAGGTATGTGATAGGGAAGAAGATAGTAATTCCTTCAGATAAAGTGCGTTTTTCCTCGAAGATAGGCCGTATTATCGAGAAACGCTGCTTGAAGTTGATCTTCCGGCCTCCCACGAAGATTGCAGCTTTACTCGGCTCTGTAAAGGACGAGTTATTGCTTCGTAAGGCGGGTGTGTGTCAGATTGCTTGCGGAAATTGTGAGAAGTCATGCGCCGTTCATCAGAGATGTGTGGAAGATCGAAGAGACACACAGCTGTGGCCTAACATTGTATTGATACAGGGTATTCCATTAACTACAGTGATGTGAAGATTTTAACATCCATCTCTTTCTTTTGGGATTCTGCTCAAATGGTTCAAATGGCTCTGAGCACTATGGGACTTAACAGCTGTGGTCATCTGTCCCCTAGAACTTAGAACAACTTAAACCTAACTAACCTAAGGACATTACACACATCCATGCCCGAGGCAGGATTTGAACCTGCGACCGTAGCACCTAGAACCGCGAGACCACCGCGGCCGGCTGGGATTCTGTCTTCAAGGAAGCTATAGAGATTAGATTAGCTAATAATTTAATAAATAGAGATAATGGTTTTAATTTGGAAAAAGCATGGAATCCAGCTTTTGGGATAATTAAACTGGAGAGAAGTCGTCATGGTGTCATCGCCGTCGAACATACAACGATAAGCCAATCGAATGTCTGTACGTCTTCGCCACAGGCGGCCCGTGTGTAAGCTGCCAACCAGCGTCTGCAACTCGCAGCCGCGTAACGCCGCGTTTGGCTACTCGAAAGTGGTCGTGCGATTATAATAGGGGATGCATGAACGCATAGCTGCTTTTTGTAATAATAGAATTCAACTGGCGTCCTTGCGAATGGTGGTCAGACGATACGATGCTGCATCGTTAGAGAAAAGTCTCTCGTGTGATCAATCCAGGGGATGGGTGAATGCATGGCTGCATTTTGTAATGGCAGGATCCTACCGGCGTCCCTGCGAATGGTGGTCAGATGATACGGTGCTGAATCATTAGAGTAATGTACTCAATCTATGCCACTGCATGCTGCAAATGTAGTGGGTCATTCTCTATCGAATTTTACTACATCTTACGAGCCCTTCATTGTCACTCTCACAAGACTTATAAACTTCTCCGGTAATCCGAATCTCAGCATTTTTTCCTACAACAAATATCTGAATATATTGTCATAGGCTTTATCAAAATCAACAAATAGTACTGCCATTGTTTTGTTCTACTGCCAATATTTGGACGCGCTTTCTTACAGTATGAATATCTGGTCAGTAGTTAAGCGATTCTTCATATACACTCCTGGAAATTGAAATAAGAACACCGTGAATTCATTGTCCCAGGAAGGGGAAACTTTATTGTCACATTCCTGGGGTCAGATACATCACATGATCACACTTACAGAACCACAGGCACGTAGACACAGGCAACAGAGCATGCACAATGTCGGCACTAGTACAGTGTATATCCACCTTTCGCAGCAATGCAGGCTGCTATTCTCCCATGGAGACGATCGTAGAGATGCTGGATGTAGTCCTGTGGAACGGCTTCCCATGCCATTTCCACCTGGCGCCTCAGTTGGACCAGCGTTCGTGCTGGACGTGCAGACCGCGTGAGACGACGCTTCATCCAGTCCCAAACATGCTCAATGGGGGACAGATCCGGAGATCTTGCTGGCCAGGGTAGTTGACTTACACCTCCTAGAGCACGTTGGGTGGCACGGGATACATGCGGACGTGGATTGTCCAGTTGGAACAGCAAGTTCCCTTGCCGGTCTAGGAATGGTAGAACGATGGGTTCGATGACGGTTTGGATGTACCGTGCACTATTCAGTGTCCCCTCGACGATCACCAGAGGTGTACGGCCAGTGTAGGAGATCGCTCCCCACACCATGATGCCGGGTGTTGGCCCTGTGTGCCTCGGTCGTATGCAGTCCTGATTTTGGCGCTCACCTGCACGGCGCCAAACACGCATACGACCATCATTGGCACCAAGGCAGAAGCGACTCTCAGCGCTGAAGACGACACGTCTCCATTCGTCCCTCCATTCACGCCTGTCGCGACACCACTGGAGGCGGGCTGCACGATGTTGGGGCATGAGCGGAAGACGGCCTAACGGTCTGCGGGACCGTAGCCCAGCTTCATGGAGACGGTTGCGAATGGTCCTCGCCGATACCCCAGGAGCAACAGTGTCCCTAATTTGCTGGGAAGTGGCGGTGCAGTCCCCTACGGCACTGGGTAGGATCCTACGATCTTGGCGTGCATCCGTGCGTCGCTGCGGTCCGGTCCGAGGTCGACGGGCACGTGCACCTTCCGCCGACCACTGGCGACAACATCGAAGTACTGCGGAGACATCACGCCCCACGTGTTGAGCAATTCGGCGGTACGTCCACCCGGCCTCCCGCATGCCCACTACACGCCCTCGCTCAAAGTCCGTCAACTGCACATACGGTTCACGTCCACGCTGTCGCGGCATGCTACCAGTGTTAAAGACTGCGATGGAGCTCCATATGCCACGGCAAACTGGCTGACACTGACAGCGGCGGTGCACAAATGCTGCGCAGCTAGCGCCATTCGACGGCCAACACCGCGGTTCCTGGTGTGTCCGCTGTGCCGTGCGTGTGATCATTGCTTGTACAGCCCTCTCGCAGTGTCCGGAGTAAGTATGGTGGGTCTGACACACCGGTGTCAATGTGTTCTTTTTTCCATTTCCAGGAGTGTATTTTTCTTCATACATCCCGCTTGTGTTTCATTTATTGTCTCCTTTAAAAATGGTTCTAATTTTTTTGTGGAGGATCTTGGAGAACACTTTATAGGCGATGCTAATTAATGAGATGCCTCTGTAGTTCCTGCATTGTTGTTTGTTGCCCTTTTTATGAATTTCTATTATTATCGCTTCTGTCCACTCGTGTGTCATTTTTTCTTCGTCCCAGATGTGCGCAGCAAGTTGGTATATTTGTTTTGCAAAGGTCGGCAAAAAGCAATAGAAAAGTAAAAGAATGGCAATCTAGTAAGTTTCCTTACCATGCACATTGTAACGTTGAGAAATATCTTTTCGGTAAGACATTATAGTGCAAAATATGTTATGTATGATCATAAAATGGCACTGAAGCCATAAGTTATAAATGATAACAAAGCTAGTTATAAGACATTCCAGCGAAAACCGAACAGCTGGTCGTTGTGCAGGATATAAAAAAATACGTATACAAAACTGTAGAATGTTTAGAAGACATAGAAAGAAACATTCTATTCTTTTTTAAAAAAGCAAAGAGGCGCGTCTTTTCCCTGCTACGGTTCTACGAAGCTTTCGACGCTAGTGATGTTCAGATACGGGTGTATGATGTGTATTCTTTTGGAGATATTCCTGGAAATATCGTCCGTTGACATTAATACACGACAGGCATCTGTGTGCTAATCATCCTCTAATATGCTCAAAACATCCTACAGAAAAGAAAAGCCTTTTTCCACAATTTTGACACGTACAAAAAAAATGCGAAGAGGAGTGTTATTAAGCGCCTTAACATGCCGAAGCCGTCCTGGTTCATCTGTGAACCGTTTTCCTGCGTAGTAAGCTTAATGATAAGTAGTAATATTTTGATCCAAGCATCGTCATGTCCGGGGTGCGCTAAGTTAATAAAAGAGTAATACGTTAACAGCAGCAGTCCTATCTAGAACCGCATATTTTCATTATCTCTGGGTATAAGCGTCTTCCAGTCCTGCGCGTTTCGCATCCACACCCCAAAACAGCTAGTGAAGTTATAATTACTTGTTATACGAAACTTAAAAACCAATCCGTCTTTAATCAGCCCAACGTTGTTAAAGAATGAAGTTACCTATTTATTTTGTATTATACGAGGGTTGTTCAATAAGTAATGCATTACATTTTTTTCTCGGAACTTATTTATTGCTAAGAGTTAGAATTTGGTGACAATTGCATCAACATGTCTTGTTTTTCTACGTAGTGTCCATCACGTTCTATGGCCATATGCCAACGTTGTGGAAGAGCATGATTCCCTGTTGGTAAAAGCTCTTGACCTGTAGGCATAGCGATGTTTTCACTGCATGACTGACACCTTCGTCATCTTCAAAGTGTGATCCCTGTATAGAATCTTTAAACGGTCCAAACAGATGGAAATCCGAGGTTGCCAGCTCTGAGCTATAGGGTGGTTGAGGCAATGGTGGCAATTTGCCGACGTGTTCTCTGGTTCTCATACTTGTGTGTGGGCGTGCATTACTGTGTTGGAGCTAGAGCTCTGCTCGTTCCTGGTCTGATCGAACACGTCGGAAACGGTTCTTCACTTTATTCAGATTCTTCACGTATATGTCTGAACTGATAGTTGACCCTCTTGGCATCACATCCACGAGAATGACTCCATCACTATCCCAGAAGACTGTCACCGTGACTTTTCTGGCAGAGGGGGTTATCTTGAATTCCTTCTTTTGTGGTGAATGAGGATCATGCCACTTCACTGACCGCCTTTTTGTTTCCGACGCGAAGTGATACACCCAGCTTTCGCTCCCCGTCACGGTCCGTGACAGAAAGTCCTCTCCGTCGGTGTCAAAACGTCCCTACAGTTCAGAAGGAATGGTCTTTCTTTGAATCTTAGGGTGCGCTGTGATCATTTGTGTAACCCACTGTGAGCGCTTCTTTGAATATCCTGGAGTCTCGATCAGTGCAGACGCATTTCCAATGCTGACCAGCAACTGTAGAGCCATTTGTGGAGTTGTGGTGCGCCGGTCTGCACGAATAATGGCATCCGCACGATTCAGCATGTCTGGAGCAGTGGCTGTGACAGGACGCCTCGAGCGTAGCTCATCATGGAGTTCTGTGAGGCTGTAACTTTCTTTACCCATAGCCCAACTGTATTCCTATTAACCGCAGCATCGCCATGCACAGCACACAAACGTTTATGGATGTTCACCACTGTTTCTTTTTCTGCACAAAAGAATTCAATAACAGCACGCTGCTAAACGTGAATGGTATGTAGACGCCATTTTGACTTTGTACTACTGCTGTGGCGTCTGCCAGAACGGTTCGAAACGTCACCGGCGCACAAAATGGTTCAAATGGCTCTCAGCCCAATGGGACTTACATCTGGAATCATCACTCCCCTAGTCTTAGAACTACGTAAACCTAACTAACCTAAGGACATCACACACATCCATACCCGAGGCAGAATTCGAAGTAGTAGCAGCGTGGTTCCGGACTGAAGCGCCCAGAACCGCTCGGCCATAGCGGTCGGCTCTATAGGTGGAGTTGCACATTTTTGAAAAGATGTGGGTGATCACTTCCGAGGATGTGCACGGTGTGTGTTTAAACTGAAACTGGCACTGCGAGCCGCTTCTGTCACACACACACACACACACACACACACACACACACACACACACACACGTACGCGCACACACACACACACACACACACACACACACACACGCACACTGCCCGACGCACAGAATACAATTGCCTAGCGTCGTTAACCGTTATTTAGTTTGTAATAGGTGCGCGTGAGGATTCTATTGCTACACAGTCTACCGCGCTGTGTGTGCAGAAGCACAATGGAGCGCCAAAAAAACTACTATAGGCATGCGTTTTCAAATACAGAGATATGTAAACAGGCAGAATACGGCGCTGCGGTCCGCAACCCGTATATAAGACAACAAGTGCCTGGCGCAGTTGTTAGACCGGTGTCTGCTGCTACAATGGCAGGTTATCAAAGTGAGTCTGAACGTGGTGTTATACTCGGCGCACGAGCGATGGGACACAGGATCTCCGACGCAGCGATGAAGAGGGGATTTTCCCGTACGACCATTTCATGAGTGTACCGTGAATATCAGGAAGCCGGTAAAACATCAAATCTCCGACATCGCTGCGGCCGAAAAAGGATCCTTCAAGAACGGGACCAACGACGAGTGAAGAGAATAATTCAAGGTGAGGGAAGTGCAGTCCTTCCGCAAATTGCTGCAGATCTGAATGCTGGCCCGTGAACAAGTGTCAGCGTGCGAACCATTCAACTAAACATCATCGATATGGCCTTTCGGAGCCGAAGGCCCTCTCGTGTACCCTTGATGACTGCACTGCACGACACAAAGTTTTCCGCCTCGCCTGGGCCCGTCAACACCGACATTGGACCGTTGATGCCTGGAAACATGTTGCCTGGTCGGACGAGTCTCGTTTCAAATAGTATCGAGCGGATGGACGTGTACGGGTATGGAGACAACCTCGTGAATCTATGTATCCTGCTTGTTAGCAGGGAGCTGTTCAAGTTAGTGGAGGCTCGGTAATAGTGTGGGTCTTATGCAGCTGGAGTGATATGAGACCCCTAATACCTCTACATACAACTCTAGCAGGTGGCACGTACGTAAGAATCCTGTCAGATCCCCCGCGTCCATTCATGTCCATTGCGCATACCGACGAACTTGAACAATTCAAGCAGGACAGTGCGACACCCACACGTCTAGAATTGCTACAGAGTGGCTTCTGAGTGTAAACACTTCCGCTGGCCACCAACCTCCCCAGATATGACCATTATTGAGCTTATCTGGGATGCCTTGCAACGTGCTGTTCAGAAGAGATCTCCACCCCGTCGTACTCTTACGGACTTATGGACCGCCCTGCGGGATTCGTGGTGTCAGTCCCCTCCAGCACTACTTCAGACATTAGTCGAGACCACACCACGTTGTGTTGCGGCACTTCTGCGTGCTCGCAGAGGCCCTACACTATGTTAGAGGCAGGTGTACCAGTTTCTTTGGCTCTTCAGTGTAGTTGCGCGGGAGGATTCAGTCGGTTTACAGTCTACAGCGCAATGTGTGCACAAGTAATTACGTGCTATACGCGGGTAGTTGCAGAGGTGTGAATGCACCTAAAGAGGCACACGGCCGCTTCATTAGCCGCACGGCTGCTCTGGCGTGGCGTGGCGTGGCATGTTGGGCGAACGCAGGAGCCATGGAGTTCCCTCACCTGCAACCGCACAGCCCGTTCTCTCAATCTCCCCCCCCCCCCCCCCCCCCACTCTCTGCCTCTCTTTCCTTTACTGTCTGCAACTGCCACAGGAGGCAGCAGTCCAACATGGTGACTCAATGAATGCGAAATGTTTTTCCAGTCAGGCTGTTATGTATTTGAACTTTTCCTTCCCTTCATTTAATTTTGTTCACCATATTCGAAACTGAAACTGTGTCATTCATAAATAATGAAAACTGCACCACTTACTTTCTTTTTCATGCTAAGCACAACGCTTTTTCTCATTTTTACGTGCATTTGTGCATTTGTTTACATCAATATTGTTGATGATGTTTGCACGTATGATTTTCTGCCTCTCTTGCGTCTTTTTGAGGCAATACGGCAACCGGAAAATCAGACAAAATGAATCTTTCATTTTTAAATGTTAATGTTAAGAATGGTCTTTTTGTTTCTCTACTTACAAGTATTGTGCCTCTACCATTGTAAAGAGTATCAGAGACACGCAAATCATCACGTAGAATGTTGGTTGTCAAAACATGTTACAAAGATATTATGACACTATGGTTCACCACCAACGAGGTTAAGTGGGTAGGACGTCAAACTGGCCGACTTGGAGCAGGAGAGGCACCACAGGACATTTTAATTTCCACTGTACTTTTACACATAAATTCATAAAACTTTGTCAGCATGACCAGGAAGGACTCAGGATTCACATCATTGCAGTGGAATTTCTAAAAAATAACAAAATAATTTTTTTACGTGTGAAATTTCATAATTTTTTCACTTACCATTGGCTGCATTTGTTGCTAAAGGTACACTTTTCTTCACAAGTAAGAGAGATTCTTCGATGAATTTTGCACATCATACAAACCATACTTACAGGTGTATGAAACTCTAGAATTAATGAAAAAATGAATGAGCTGATACATTTTAAACTTCATGTTTAGAAAAAAAAACCAAATTTTATGGTTAATTATCTCAATTTTTAGCACAGTTTTTAATAGATTTGCAAAATTCTTGAGTTTCATACACCTGTAAGTATGGTTTGTATGCTGTGCAAAATTCATCGAAGACTCTACCTTACTTACGAAGAAAAGTGTACCTAGAGCAACGAATGCAGCCAACAGTAAGTCAAAAAATGATGACATTTCACATGTAAATATATATATATATATATATATATATATATATATATATATATATATATATATATATATATAAATTTTGTTATATTTTTGAACTTCCACTGCTACTAGTGTGAATCTCGAATTCTTCCTGGTCCTGCTGACAAAGTTTTATGAATTTATTGCTAAAACTACAGACAGTGGAAATTAAAATGTCCTGTGGTGCCTCTCCTGCTCCAAGTCGGCCAGTTTGACGTCCTACGCCGCTTAAAACAGGAAAGAGTTGGCACTACAGACCTACGTGTACGTTGGTTTGACTCCAGAGTGGGCGGGATCTGCCGGAATTTTAAGTAGCCCAAACCATTAGCAGACTACTCTTTACGAGTGCTTCTTGTTCATTACTTCTGGCTTGTGAGCGCGACAGCTGTTTTAAATAGTAAAAATTATGAATCTTACATGAATAATGTAGTTCAGGAAGGCAATTTCAACGTTTTTCTGTTTTTGAATGAGTATTTGCTCTAGTAATACGACGCAGTTGTGAAATCCACAGAGTATGTACACACCTAGAGAGAGAGAGAGAGAGAGAGAGAGGTCAATATATGCATCATTTCCACCCTTTTTATTGCTCACGAAAACCACACATTGCGTGTTGTACCGCCATATAGCGAGACCTTCAGAGGTGGTGGTCCAGATTACTGTACACACCGGTACCTCTAATAACCAGTAGCATGACCTCTTATATTGAGGCATGCGTATATTCGTCGTGGCATACTATCCACAACTTCATCAAGGCACTGTTAGTCCAGATTGCTCCACTCCTCAACGGCGATTCGGCGTAGAGCCCTTACTAGTTGGTGGACCATGTCGTCCATAAACAGCTCTTTTCAGACTATCCCAGGCATGTTCGATAGTGTTCATGTCTGGAGAACATGCTGGCCACTCTAGTCGAGCGATGTCGTTATCCTGAAGGATATGCACGATGGGGGCGACCGTCGGTGAAGACGAATGCCTCGCCAATATGCTGCCGACGTGGTTGCACTATCGGTGGGAGGATGGCATTCACGTATCGTGCAGCCGTTACGGCGCCTTCCATGACCACCTGCTGCGTACGTCGGCCCCACATAATGTCCCCCCAAAACAGCAGGGAACCTCCACGTTGTTGCACTCGTTGGACAGTGTGTCTAAGGCGTTCAACCTGACCGGGTTGCCTCCAAACATGTCTCCGACGATTATTTGGTTGAAGTCATACGCGACACTCGTAGGTGAAGAGAACATGGTGCCAATCCTGCGCATCCCATTCGACATGCTGTTGGGCCCATATGTACCGCGCCGCATAGTGTCGTGGTTGGAAAGATGCACTTCACAATGGACGTCGGAAGTGAATTTGTGCATCATGCAGCCTATTGCACAGAGTATGAGTGGTAACACGACGTCCTGTGACTGCACGAAAAGCATTAATCAATGTGGGGCGTTGCTGTCACGGTTCCTTTGAGCCATAACCCGTAGGTGCGGTCATCCACTGCAGTAGTAGCCCTCGGGCGGCCTGAGCGAGGCATGTCATCGGCAGTTCCTGTCTCTCTATATCTCCCCCATGCCCGAAAAACATCGCTTTGGGTCACTCCGAGACGCCTAGACACTTCCCTTGTTGAGAGCCCTTCATGGCACAAAGTAATAATGCGGATCCGATCGAACCGTGGTATTGACCGTCTAGACATGGTGGAACTACAGACTACACGAGCCGTGTACCTCCTCCCTGGTGGAATGACTGTAACTGATCAGCTGTTGGACCCCCTCCGTCTAATGGGGGCTGCTCAGCCATGGTTCTTTACATCTTTGGACGTGTTTAGTGACATCTCTGAACAGTTAAAGGGACTGTGTCTGTGATACAATATCCACAGTCAAAGTCTGTCTTCAGGGTTCTGAGAACCAAGATGATGGAAAACTTTTTTGACATGCTTGTCAGGTACCAAATATATTTTTACCATTATTGACTACTGAATTATCGATTACAATTTTTTATTTTTTTTGAGGCAATATAAACAGTTATGAAAATTGCTAGTTATCATTTGCGTGAGAAACATTTGAAAAACTTAAATGTTTCACTGCCTAGTTTGTCATTGAGCATTTTTTCACCTTGTTTTTTTGTGGTGTACAAAAATTTCAAGCTCCTCTATAAATCCATTGTATGTTATTTATGGAAGTGGTGGAATATCTTAAGATCTTCTGCTGAAGTATCGTTTTATAAATAATCGGATATCCTGATCCCTGGAATTTGTCCCTCTTAATCGTCAGTTGGCTTAAGTTTTATTGGAGAATTTGGACCGTTTTAAACTCTATTTGGAAGCTCTTTAGATTAGATTAGATTAGTACTTGTTATATATATCGTGAATGCGACACTTCGTAATTATGTGGAACGTGTCAGGTTAATAAAAGGTGTCTATACAATATATTACATTGCACAAAATATTACATGACACTTAACATTTTTAATTTTTTTGTGGGGTTGGGGAAATTACTCACTTACCATATCCACAAACTCATCTAATGAGTAGAAGGAGTTGCCATTCGGAAATTCTTTTAATTGCCTTTTAAATGCTATATGTCTCTCTGTCAGACTTTTGATGCTATTAGGTAAGTAACCAAAGACTTTTGTGGCAGCATAATTTACCCCCTTCTGAGCCAAAGTTACATTTAATCTTGAGTAGTGAAGATCATCATTTCTCCTAGTGTTGTAACCATGTACACCGCTATTACTTTTGAATCCGTTCGGATTGTTAATAACAAATTTTATAAGTGAATATGTATATTGTGATACTACAGTGAAGATATCTAGGTCTTCAAATAACTGTCTGCAGGATGATCTTGGATGAGCTCCAGCAATTATTCTGATTACACGCTTTTGTGCAATGAACACTCTTTTACTCAATGATGAGTTACCCAGAATATGATTCCATACGAAAGCAGAGAATGAAAATAGGCGTGGTAAGCTAATTTATTGAGATGTATATCGCCCAAATTTGCAATGACCCTAATACCGTAAGTAGCTGAACTCAAACGTTTCAGCAGATCCTCAGTGTATTTTTTCCAGTTCAGCCTCTCATCAATGCATACACCTAGAAATTTTGAATATCAAAAAGATATATAGATACTGTTAATCAGCGTGAAAAATAGTATAAGATAGCGTTTTCAAAAATAAGAATATCATAATTTTCATCCGGACCCTTATGCCGTACGCGTGCTAAAGTAAGTCTAGGCGCACGCGTACCTTAGTTACCGATTTGTGATCGAAGTCTACATTTATTAATTGTGTCATTCCATTTACTGTGTGGAACTGTAGATATTGTGTTTTGTCAAAGTTTAATGAGAGCCCATTTGCAGAGAACCACTTAATGTTTTTTTTGTGAAAAAAAACATCGTTTCACGAGTTAATTCTTGTCTGTCTGGTGTGATAGCTATACTTGTATCATCGGCAAAAAGTACCAGTTTTGCATCTTCGTGAATATAGAATGGCAAGTCATTAATATATATTAAGAACAGCAGAGGACCCAAGACCGAATCTTCTGGCACCCCATTCTTGATTGTTCCCCAGTTTAAAAAATCACTAGTTTTTCTTGCATATTATGTGACCTGCTTATTTCAATTTTCTGCACTCTTCCAGTTAGGTGTGATTTAAACCATTTGCGCACTGTCCCATTCATACCACAGTACTTGAGGTTCCATGATTTATGATGTACCTTTACTATGATTGCTACTCTGTGTGTTAGTTTATGCGTTTAAGTCATACTGTACCATGTGCTTCTTTCTGTGTTGCTGTCATTATGTATGTGTGTTTGGGGGTCTGCGGCACCGAGCCAGGTGGCTTAGTGGTAAGCATACTGGACTCGCATTCAGGAGGACGCCAGTTCAAACCGGCGTCCGGCCATCCTGATTTAGGTTTTCCGTGATTTCCCTAAATCGCTTCAGGCAAATGCCGGGACGGTTCCTTTGAAAGGTCACTGTCGATATCCTTCCCGTCCTTCCTAATCCGATGGGATCGCGACCTCGTTGTTTGCTCCCCTCCCCCAATCAACCAACAATCCATATGTTCTACTGGACCTGCGGCTTGTGAGTTTTCTTGCATTAGACGTCCCAAAAGTAAAACTTGTCAACAATAATATTACACACAACTGAGGCCGACAGGAATATAAAAGTTGAAGATGTAAATACCACATTGTTTGGTTATCAGGTTGTTTACGGGAAGTTGTGCTGTTATCTTGTCGATGCGGCCTTTATCGGCAATATTTTCAATCTTGGGGGATGTGAAACTTTGTACAACGCGTTCGAAATAGAGTACCCGATCTTAGTCGCTTCCTTATAGAAAACGTGACCTACAGTTGCGACAGCCAGTACGCTACAAACACGGCTGCAGGGCAGCTGCCCGAAGCCTGTCCCCAGTAGCCACTGTTAAGTAGGCTGTTTAGGTTTTCTTATTGGTAACACCACGTAGCGATCTGTATGAAAATCACTGGCTGTGCTGTGTGCAGTCTGAGGCTAGTTGGCATTGTTGTAATACTCGCCATTGTAGTGTTGGGCAGCTGGATGTCAACAGCGCGTAGCGTTGCGCGGTTGGAGGTGAGCCGCCAGCAGTGGTGGATGTGGGGAGAGAGACGGCGGAGTTTTGAAATTTGTAAGACTGGATGTCATGAACTGCTATATACATTATGACTTTTGAATACTAGTAAGGTAAATACATTGTTTGTTCTCTATCAATATCTTTCATTTGCTAACTATGCCTATCAGTAGTTAGTGCCTTCAGTAGTTCGAATCTTTTATTTATGTGGGAGTAGTGGCTCTCGCTGTATTGCAGTAGTTCGAGTAACGAAGATTTTTGTGAGGTAAGTGATTTTTGAAACGTATAGGTTAATTTAGTCAGGGCCATTCTGTTGTAGGGATTACTGAAAGTCAGATTGCGTTGGGCTAAAAAAAATATTGTGTGTCAGTTTAAGCAGTCTTGTATAACATTTCTAAGGGGACATTTCACCACGAGACAGCCCCTGCCCTTGCCACTCAACCCGATCTCAACAGTTAAGTGAGCAGTGACCCCGTCAAGGCTTGCAGGGACTTCATGCACTTTTACATGGCAGAGGAGTTGCAGTACAGCATGAAGAACACAGTCGTGGTATACTGCAGGTGCAGTGACCTGCACGTCAGCTGTGGGCTCAAATGCAGAAAAATTACAGATTTCTGCGTTCGATGAGAAGAAATAAATGGTGAAATTCAAGATTGGACGTTCTTAAACTATACATATAGAGCGAAATCCTGCGCCACATCCAAGCGTAGAGTCGTGAGTTCTGTAGACCAGTTCCCATCTCCACACAAAATCGTGTCAAACCAGACATATGAAGAATATCTTGGATGAGTCCTAGGATTTTGAGAGTTGCTTCTTTTGATGGTTTTCTACAGCCATATTAATAATAACAACATGAAAAGGTGTACTTCGCATATACTAATAACGCATGCTTGCCCTTAAGGTAGTGCAATAATATACAGTGACTTAGCATACTTATGTAGAAGCAGGCAGCATATCAGCTATTTTCTCTTTTTATTACTAACGATGAATGAGTTGTTAAATTTTTTATTTACTAATGGTGCCATAATTTGCTGTGTCTTTTTATTTCATAGAAATGGCAGACAAATAGTAACCTTTCGTGTACAATTTGTAGCATTCCTGTTCTCTAATTAGTTGGACTGAAAACCCATTTTCTAGTCAAATACACATATTTAATTTTTAAAAGAAATTCCAATACAATAGAAATTTTGGCGACAAAACTAAAATTTCTCTTTCAGGTAATTGAAATGAACAATTTAGTTAGTAGGTAAAACAAAACATTTACCAAGAACAATTACGAGGATAAGTCAATTACTATCAGTAAAGCAGTTATAAAATTTTATTGTAATCAAGGGAGATGAAGAAGCTTGCACAGGATAGAGTTGCATGGAGAGCTGCATCAAACGAGTCTCAGGACTGAAGACCACAACAACAACAACATTGTAATCAAATAGGAAACTTACAAGGTCACCATTTTTCGACATAGTCGCCTTGGGTTCCTACGAACTTGGGCAATCGTTGTACAAGCTTCTTGATGCCCTCATAGAAGAAGGTTCTCGCTTGAGCTGCGAGCCAGGAATACACCGCTTCTTTCACTGCTTCGCCCGAGGCAAATCGATGGCCACTTAATGCCTGGGTGGACCAAACAAGAGATAGTCAGAAAGGGGCAAGATCGGCACCATATGGAGGATGATCCAGTACTTCAAACTTGAGTTTCTGGAGCGTTTCAGCAGTGTGGGCAACAGTATGCGGACGGGGATTGTCGTGCAACAACACAGCACGTTTTGACAGCAATTCTCGGTGTTTGCTAAGAATTGCAGGCCTCAACCTGGCAGTAAGCATCTCGCTGTAATGTACCCAGTTTATTGTTGTGCCCGTTTCCCCATAATGTTCCAGTACTGGACCTTGTACGTCCCAAAAAACCGTAAGCATCAGTTTTCCTGCGGACGGTTGGGGCTTTAACATTTTCTTGCACGGCGAATTTGGATGTTTCCATTCCATACTCCGCCGTTTACTCTCCAGCTCGTAATGATGGATCCATGTTTCGTCACCAGTCATGAATTCCAAAGAACAGGGTGCTGAGAAGCATCTATTTGAATCCTACGCCATAGCAGCGAATACTTTACCCTCCTGCAGGCGAGGGCAGCACAGCACAACGTGATGACCGACTGCAGTTACGGACAGCACCAATTTGTTATTAATGGCGCTCGCCAGGAATTTTGCAAGTACACAGTCTCGCGTTCGGCTGATTCGGAATGCAGAGGCTCTGAACCCTCGGTGGATTTCAGTGTGCAGGTGGACCCGTTTTCTGGTCTGCCAAACTAAAATAACTCTGGGACACGACCATGTGTGACGGAATATATCAAACGGTTAGACAGCTGACTCAGAACAAATAAGTACACCCACACATAACTCGTGTGCGTGATGCAAGAAGCAGTACATCTGACGGTTCAGTGGACACACTCACAAAGGACACGTCTCACCCTCTAGTTAAAGACCTGCCACTCTTTACTAGCGAAGTGCCAGTACAAGAGTGGTCTACCCTTTCTCTACAGCTATCCTCCGCAGCTCAGTAGCATAACATATTTGCTTGCTTAGACTACACCCGCTGTAGCACAAGCCACTCACAAGCTGGAGCTCGGCATTCGAACCTGGGAAGATGCCGCTCCCCTGCTCTGCATGCAAAGATTTGTCGATCCAGCTACTTTAAAAATTAATTGGGAGAAGAGGAAATAAGATACAGCTTAGTGCCCGATTTCCCATGCGTTTACGCCATGTACACTCTTGGAAATGGAAAAAAGAACACATTGACACCGGTGTGTCAGACCCACCATACTTGCTCCGAACACTGCGAGAGCGCTGTACAAGCAATGATCACACGCACGGCACAGCGGACACACCAGGTACCGCGGTGTTGGCCGTCGAATGGCGCTAACTGCGCAGCATTTGTGCACCGCCGCCGTCAGTGTCAGCCAGTTTGCCGTGGCATACGGAGCTCCATCGCAGTCTTTAACACTGGTAGCATGCCGCGACAGCGTGGACGTGAACCGTATGTGCAGCTGACGGACTTTGAGCGAGGGCGTATAGTGGGCATGCGGGAGGCTGGGTGGACATACCGCCGAATTGCTCAACACGTGGGGCGGGAGGTCTCCACAGTACATCGATGTTGTCGCCAGTGGTCGGCGGAAGGTGCACGTGCCCGTCGACCTGGGACCGGACCGCAGCGACGCACAGATGCACGCCAAGACCGTAGGATCCTACGCAGTGCCGTAGGGGACCGCACCGCCACTTTCCAGCAAATTAGGGACACTGTTGCTCCTGGGGTATCGGCGAGGACCATTCGCAACCGTCTCCATGAAGCTGGGCTACTGTCCCGCACACCGTTAGGCCGTCTTCCGCTCACGCCCCAACATCGTGCAGCCCGCCTCCAGTGGTGTCGCGACAGGCGTGAATGGAGGGACGAATGGAGACGTGTCGTCTTCAGCGATGAGAGTCGCTTCTGCCTTGGTGCCAATGATGGTCGTATGCGTGTTTGGCGCCGTGCAGGTGAGCGCCACAATCAGGACTGCATACGACCGAGGCACACAGGGCCAACACCCGGCATCATGGTGTGGGGAGCGATCTCCTACAGTGGCCGTACACCTCTGGTGATCGTCGAGGGGACACTGAATAGTGCACCTGCCCAGCAAGATCTCCGGATCTGTCCCCCATTGAGCATGTTTGGGACTGGATGAAGCGTCGTCTCACGCGGTCTGCACGTCCAGCACGAACGCTGGTCCAACTGAGGCGCCAGGTGGAAATGGCATGGCAAGCCGTTCCACAGGACTACATCCAGCATCTCTACGATCGTCTCCATGGGAGAATAGCAGCCTGCATTGCTGCGAAAAGTGGATATACACTGTACTAGTGCCGACATTGTGCATGCTCTGTTGCCTGTGTCTATGTGCCTGTGGTTCTGTCAGTGTGATCATATGATGTATCTGACCCCAGGAATGTGTCAATAAAGTTTCCCCTTCCTGGGACAATGACTTCACGGTGTTCTTATTTCAATTTCCAGGAGTGTATTTGCTAAAAGCGTGACTTGGATGGAACCACAGCCCTCCATAAAAAGATTGTTATCTCCCCTGTTGCGTCCATTTCGAACTTTCCAAAGAACAGCCATAAACTCGCCGAATACCTCGTGACTTCACAAATATGTTTTGTAGCAGAATCTGGGCGCCTGGACACCAGTGCCCTGTCCCACAGAATTCGCAGAATCTCTCATTCGTCTCATCCGATTTCTCTACCTAATAAGGGCCCAAACTGTGCTGTATTGCCGGCCATCAGATCTTACATTACACCACCCATAGCTACAGGACAGTGTCTTGAAAGGAGGGTATAAGATGAACATCAACAAAAGCAAAACAAGAATAATCGAATGTAGTCGAATTAAGAGGGGTGATGCTGATGAAATTAGATTAGGGAATGAGACACTTAAAGTAGTAAAGGAGTTTTGCTATTTGGGGAGCAAAATAACTGATGATGGTTGAAGTAGAGAGGATATAAAATGTAGACTGGCAAGGGAAGCGTTTCTGAAGAAGAGAAATTTGTTAACATCGAGTATAGATTTAAGTGTCAGGAAGTCGTTTCTGAAAGTATTTGCACGGAGTGTAGCCATGTATGGAAGTGAAACGTCGACGATAAATAGTTTAGACAAGAAGGGAATAGAAGCTTTCGAAATGTGGTGCTACAGAAGAATGCTGAAGATTAGATGGGTAGATCACATAACTAATGAGGAGGTATTGAATAGGATTGGGAAGAAGAGAAGTTTGTGACACAACTTGACAAGAAGGGACCGGTTGGTAGGGCATGTTCTGAGGTATCAAGGGATCACTAATTTAGTATTGGAGGGCAGCGTGGAGGGTAAAAATTGTAGAGGGAGACCAAGAGATGAGTACACAAAGCAGATTCAGAAGGAAGTAGGCTGCAGCAGGCACTGGGAGATGAAGAAGCTTGCACAGGGTAGAGTAGCATGGAGAGCTGCATCAAACCAGTCTCAGGACTGAAGACTACAACAACAACAGCTGCAGGAACTCCTCGGCGCTAGTCAGCCTACCCTAACGTGGCCGTCGGCCGACCGGCGCCACCCAATGTGTCCGCACAATGAGACCGGGGGATTTGGCTGTCGGCAAACTTTTTCATCAGGTTTGACAGAAAAAATCTCCCCTCCGCTCTCAGCCGACATCCGCTTTTACTGCACTCAATTAACTCGGCACCCTCTTCCTTCGAACTCAGGTAAAGCCTACTGCTGTGCCTTTACTAGAGGACACAAGCAAGAGCATTAACTACTGCCAACCATTTCATCACATGAATGAAGTCAGATCGTGTCAGATATAGCAAGCTAGTAACAAAGAACACCTTCCCTATGAACATTAAGCAGTATGACACCGTATCAAAAGTGAGAGCGCCCGGTAATCTCTCTCAACCTCCCTATTCCTCTCAAACTTATTCTTGGTGAGTGTCACTCCTTAAAATTGTTAGTGTGATGCAGAACAGAATAAATTATGACACTTTAGCTGGGTCATTACCAAAGAAATAAATATGAATTAATCTTTGTTCACCATAAACCCCACCAAAATGTTACACCCTGTCTTTACCACATTCTACCAGGGATCATACATTATCTGCCGCATGCCTACAAAATTAAAGTGAGAATAAAAATGTGCTGGGCATACCATTAGGTAATATTCTTATCTAGTTAGACTTTGATGAGAATTACTAAAGAGTTACAAACATGAATTAATCTTTGTTCACCATAAACCCCAGCAAAATGTTACACCCTGCCTTTACCACATTCTACCAGGGGTCATACATTATCTGCCACATGCCTACAAAATTAAAGTGAGAATAAAAATGTGCTGGGCATACCATTAGGTAATATTCTTATCTAGTCAAATTTTGATGAGAATTACTAAAGGGTTACACGGTCATGCAGACATTCATCTACTCATTTATCCTGAAATTGGGGCCAGAGAAGGTTATTTCCCTAACCAGAATATAATATTGTTGTCTTGAGGATTCTCTGCCCCTTAGAAAATTATTACCACTGCTCAATTATACGCCAATGGCCTTGGAGCAGTGGGAACACCGGTTCCCGTCAGATCACCGAAGTTAAGCGCTGTCGGGCTGGGCTAGCACTTGGATGGGTGATCATCCGGTCAGCCTAGCGCTGTTTGCAAGAGGGATGCACTCAGCCCTTGTGTGGCAAACTGAGGAGCTACTTGATTAAGAAGTGGTGGCTCCGGTCTCGTAAACTGACATACGGCCGGGAGAGCGGTGTGCTGACCACATGCCCCTCTGTATCCGCATCCAGTGACGCCTGTGTGTTAAGGATGACATGGCGGCCGGTCAGTACCGTTGGGCCTTCATGACCTGTTCGGCAGGATTTCAGTTCAGTTTTAGCTCAATTATAAGCCTGGCTGCATTCACTCCTGGACAGAACATCGATCACAAATATTCTCACATTCACCCAATATAAAAGAAGTATAGTGTTCTTGTGGCATGTGTCATTGGTTCAGCTTATTTCTTTAACATGTGTCAATCTGTTCCTCTAATACAAAGATGTAGGTGTCAACACAACGAAACAACATATAAGTGAGATAAAACAAGTGAATCTTTACAAATACAAAAAATAATACATGAGTTCTTTAATAATACTAAAACTTGGCAAGAAAACAAAGAAAATACACGTAATCTTGTAAAAATAAAAACAGCAAGGCATATATAAAACAAATTAATGAAAACAACAAATACCTCCTACAGCTCCCACCTCAAAGGTACTTTTTTTCCATTTTTGTTTTAAATTTATGTTACTCGAATAAACACAGCACTACACTGTCATACAACAGGTTAGATGGGGCATCTATGTGGGATGAGTTTGCCAAGATGGGTTACTCCTTTTACGTGGCATGAACAGTACAGGCAGCAGCCTCGGTGTGGCAAGACCTCCTTCTTCTGTGTGAGCGACAATCACTACCGTCTCGATTACAGAACATCCTGGACGACAAGTCTGCAATGCATTGCTATCATCAAAGACGTTCATGGTGTAAAACATCGTGGTATCCTGACCTTCATTGCTTACATATTTCGCCCTCGCAATCATATTCCGCACATCAAGATGCTTCATTCGAACCCAGACTCGATAAGATAAAGCCAGTGTTGTATGAATTCATGTAAACGATACGCAAATAACAAGTGCGCACTGGGGTTGAGATACTAGGGCTGGCGCACACGTTCAAGACACGACGGTCACAAGAGCTTTTAGTTCGGGAGAGGCGGACCGCATGGCGAGAGGCCGGCCGGTCCCTTCAGAGGACGATTCAGCCTATCTACATCGGGCGGCGACCGCCCATGGAGCGGACAGCTTGTGCCTGAGTGAAACGGGAGAACGACCCCGTGTTCGGCTTAAAAGCAAATTCCGCTATATTGAATGGGAGCGCCCAGCCTACGCATTCTTTACAAACGTAGCACGCAGTTTCAGAGGTTTTCACAGGGAGACAGCAAACGCCAAACGCCGATGCTATAGATTTCCGGTTTGGTCGCCTTAAACGAAACGTCATTCTCCCATTTTAGAAGAGCAGTGCTGATTGGCAGAAGATGTTCCTGACGCCTTGAGCTGAAGCAGTAATGGAAGACACTGAAAGATATACCCCTTCATGTCTGGCATGGAGAGGGGGCATTCCGTTGTCGCTCTTGGCGCGAGAACACGTAACGTGAGTGTGTGCGCTCGTACATGTACTCAAAGAGCGAGGAACAAGTCTCTCCTCAGTGCTTCACTGGGAGAGCACCTCTGTCGAGAGCGAATAGGAGTGTGACTCTATATTGAGTGCTTGCGATTAAGCATTGTTCACTGTGTTGGCCGCCACACTTATTGTGCGGTGTGAATGGACAGAGTTATAGTTAAAACGCATGTGAGCGAATTTTTGAGTGGCATCGCAGTGGACTGGTTATCTGACCGGTGTACCACGCCAATAGTTAGACTAGGGGAGAATAGGAGTCGTTGACTTCATCAAGGCGTAGGGAGAGTTTGATTGGCAAAGTTCAATCCAAATAGAATGAGAGTTATCTTATTTGTCAGCAGCGAGCGGCGCAGACAGCAGTCATCGCAGCTTACGGTATTGTGCGCTACAGCACTCGCGAGCCTCATATTTCCTCCACAACAGTACACTTCACTGAATTTCACTCGACCATACCTAGCCTCATTCTAATGGATAATTATTCAAGTTGAGTAGGCACGGCTCTCAACCATTATGCCAAGTCAATAACAATCTTAAACTTTGTATAGAAATTTCATTAGCGAATCCTGTCGTTAAGAGGTACCTACACATTCCAAAAAGCACCCAGAAATAACTTGTTCATTTCACAACTAAAAGTGCCATTGTGATTTCTCAGAATTTTTGCAAAATAAATAATAATTTTTGTTAGTTTCATGTTTTTCTTACACTAACTAGCACTAATCCAGTACTCAAGTATCGCACTAGTTACGTAAGAAATTTTGTGAATTTTTGTGTCATTTCATTACAGCAGACGACTCCAGAAGATATTTATTGGTGAATGTTTTTCGGGCATTTCTCTTTAGAACGTTTGGAGCGTCTGTCTGACTTCTGTAGTAGTGTGGGAGTGGAAATTGCATCTTGCAGGAGCCACAGGGTAAATCTCAGATTAATCCGTTGCGCAGAATGACAGAATAGCACCCACATACTCACAATGGGATGAGCCAGGCAGCATATTGACACAGGCTTGAGGTGAATCACCAACTGCTGTTGTTGTCTGGATCGTTCCGTGTCTTCGGAGACGTGAACACCTCCATTCATCACTCCGCATCTCCGCCTCTTTGGCCACACTCGCCCTTCCATTCAGTGGTAGATCCAACGGGACCTTGGAAGCCGGAAGTCACCGCCAGGGCACCAGCAATCTGACAGCTCGTGGTACTTAGCGGCTCGTCCACATCTGCCTCCATTCACATAGTCTGATGACATCATGTTGGCCAGCTGACCTCCTGTCGCTACGTGGGCCACCGCCACCAGCAGCCCCCAGCTCACAGGGCTGACGCACGACCCTGAGTGTGCCGCTTTACTCCCAGACACCATTTCAGCGCAGCTCTATGGCCGCCCCAGTGTCAGTGACCGCTCCAACTGCCTCATACGTCGCCATCCACTCAGCACCCATAGAGTGTACAATGCTTACATGTGGGCTTAGCGTCGTGTGTTTACAAATATGGTTACAGGATAAATAAAAAAATGGCTTTGAGCACAATGGGACTTAACTTCTGAGGTCATCAGTCCCCTAGAACTTAGAACTACTTAAACCTAACTAAGGACAACACACACATCCATGCCCGATGCAGGATTATAACCTGCTACCGTAGTGGTTGCGCGGTTTCAGACTGTAGAGCCTAGAACCGCTCGGCCACTCCGGCCGGCACAGGACAAATACAGCGAGAATTATGACGAAATTGTAAAGGGTCGCTTTTTTGACAAAAAATAAAAAATAAAATATGATTCTATTCTACAATTATTCTTTGATTGTATTACAGCTATAATTTTAAATGATTAATTTTTTGTGTCTAAATCTTTATAATCCTAAGTAGTGGTGAGATCTTGATGTTGTAATGTATGATAGTGTAGTCTTAGTTTCCCACTACCTTTCCTGCAACTCAAAGCTGGCTTAGACTACACATTGTAACGGCTCCATGTAAGCCGCTACATGGCTCGACCCCACAACTAAAGACACCTGAGTGCCCTTCCGACACACAGGGAAGAGCCTGATGATAATTAGTAAGATTGTAAGGTGTCAGGCAAATCCAACACCTTCCATGAAAACCCTGACATAATAAGCAAATCTACTAGTATGTCACATAGCTCGGAATAAATCGTGACATTAAATTAACCAAAGTAATACGAGTAACGAGTGAGCAAATGGAATACCACAGACTAACACAAGAATGCCTAAATGCATGTTGTACCTTCCCACCGTGAGGCAGACGCAGTTCCGAGGGGAGAAACGAGGACATAAGCCGAGAGCAGAACCATGTTAAGCTAGAAGGCCCTACAATAAGGGACGGACACCCACGTCTCCAGCTAACCACTAGGGCTCACCACCCGCACGTTTTAGCTTGAGACTTTTTTGCGTCTCAGGTACGTCAAGGACCACCCCCAGCCCATGTTAAAAGCTAGATCCCTCCAGAAAAACAGTATAGATCTTACGATAACACAAAAAGGGCCACTACCACCAGCAAGTTTTAGCGTGAGACTTTTTCGTGTTTCAGGTTTGTCAAGGACCACCCCCCAGCCCATGTTAAAAGATAGAGCCCTCCAGAAGAACAGTATAGATCTTACGATAACGCTAAAAGGACCACACCAGCTGCAGGTTTTAGCGTGAGACTTTTTAGCGGCTCTGTTACGTTGCAAACTTTAAAAACATTGCCCCACCACGAAAAGTATAACGTTTCTCATTGGATAGACATAATTTTTGTAGGCGGAGCTTAAGGTTATCATTGAGACCCTGATTGGTCAGATGAAAACATAGCCAGATAGTTTTTTTAAACTAACTTCGGTAAATTGTAGTAAGGAGAAGTTAGAGGAGAGTTAGTTCCGAGACGGCGAGCTGGATGGCTGCAGCGCCGGCCGCTGCCGCCCTGACGCTGCTTAAACACCGACAAGGTTATGAACGCACGCGATGCCGCATTTTTGAGCGCATAAAGCTTCACTCAGAACTGCAGAAGTCTCATCTGTTACACCCCTTTTTTGCGTAATGCTAGTGTCGATCGTTAATGGTGTTCACATTTGCCACTTGAAGTAAAGATCTGTAACGCGATGATTTTTCTTTTATATAGTTATTGAGAAGCCACATCAGCCACTGTAATTTACGACAAGTTAGATAAGTAATTAAAGATAACTGAGGGTCACTGTAGACCATTTTGATAGTTTTCTCTTTTGTGAAACTTAAATTAAACCTAGATTATAGATGTGATATGGCATAGGTCATCCTTCGATCGATTGTAGAACTTGGAAACCCATACAGGGAATATTCGTTCACATTTTTGTTGAACGCAGTTGGTTTGTACCATCCTGTATTAAAACATTTCCTTTTATCAATAGTGCAATTTATAAACGATGTTTTGTGATTAGAATAAATTTCCAATGGTAAACTTAACTGCTTTTTCGACGTTATTTTACCAGCTAACTAAAAATAGGAAAGCCTTGAACCCTTTCCACTATATTTAGTTAGAATTAAGATTTTACAGGGAGTGCAGTGGAGCTGACGCTGAGATCATTTAGTATTTGGTTATATCATCGCTAGTCTCACTGAACTCTTCTGAATTCTACATGTCATGTGTGGTCTGGCGTCTCCTTACCAGCAACAGGTCCCAGGTTCAAACTAGTTAATTCCCTAAAAAACACGCTCAGAGCGTCGTTGCGCGAAAGTGGTACGGAGACACGATATAGAACAATCAGACACCACCATGAATGTTTAGAAGATAACGTTAGTTAAATATAGACGATATTTTAATATTAGATATGGTAATTGACTTCAAAGTGTGAATGCGAACGTATGATGAGATATGCGTGAGATGTCGCCGGTGGGTGTGCTATAGGCATAGTGGAAGTGTAGCCAACCTCGAATCTAGTAGAGCGCGACTGCACTGGACCAGAGAGGCATAAGCTCCACGCGCGTCATTAGCGCTAGTTAGGTTGGCAAATAACCGTGTGCGGTGTCTCTGAGTCCTTGTGGCCACGATGTGTGGACCCGGACGAGGGAGACGGTATCGGGGTTGTTGCTGGGAAGACCTGGGTGAGTAAGCACGCTCTGCTCTATCGCTCCGATAGTTAGCGAAGATTTAGCATTCCATGTTCACTTTGAACTTGGAAGCAGCTTCCCTGCTGTGGAAAGCCACTATGGTATTTCCTAGAACCATCTCGGTTAGGAGAGATAGGGAGATGATTTCTCTCGCCAAGTAATTTCATGAGAATTTGTGTTCACTGCACTTGGGAGTGAACAGGCGCTTATTGCCGAGTAATACTCAGAATTGCTCAATTTGCATTTCAGTGTGAGTGTGAAGTATATATACAAAGTGTATTTTATTTAAATGTGTTTATTGACTCCTGATTGTGGAGAGATTGGTAACACGTGGTCCGCAGACCCCTGCATTTCTTGGTGAGAAGCTTCAGCTCGACATAATCACATTTCGTGATCGAGCTGGAACTTCTACGTAAATTCACGCGTGTGATTTAATTGTTTTTTCATAATATCCAGTAAAACTCACGGAGTTAGTTAACGGGTAGACGGGACTTGCCCGAATTAAAGTTACAGTTAGAACCATGTGCTCTCTCCCAATGTTGTCTCACTTGGTGTATGGGAACCTTCCCCTTTTATCCGTTAGATAAAATGAATAGAGTGAATGTTAGTGTGTCTGTGTGTGTGTGTGGCTAAATGATGACAGAAATGTGGAGGCGGTAGTCATTGTCGATTCACGGCACATGTTAGCCGGATGTTTAACTAAGTTTACTTAGATATTATACTATTTGTATCACGCCAGCATTCCGTGATAAGTGAGAGGGAATATTTGAGATGGTAATGTTTATTGAATAAATGTGATTGTGTTATTATATAAATATGTAACAGTGACTTCTCCCAGCCACACCATATTCCCTTATCATTTCACAGAATATTTGGTATGCGTATTTCAGTTAATCACCTGTCTATGTACAACTCGTGGGCATGTTTCATTTAATAAACTCTGTAATGTGGTATTAAAACTTCATTATAATAATATTCTAACTTGATCAAAACCACCGAATGAAACTTTAGTTTGAGTATTGATGCTTGTTGCTGCAAATGGCCGTCGGTGTCTTCTATAGTACAGGTGCCATTTATAAAATTGAGGATGCCTGCCAAGGGTGTGGAAAGCAAGTATCATGCAACATTCACTTCAGTCTCTCTCACACCATGTAAGTCTACTACTTATTCATGCACCGCAAGTACTATAAAAGATATACGAACTACTGAAGGTACAAGAGATTACTTCCCCTTTACTAAGTCGCTACGGTGACACTAACGCTGGTGTATGGCGTGAATGTCGATGAGCGCCGACATCACCAGTCTGTTCTCTGTTCTATGTAGGCAAAACAATTCTGCTTTGAAATTCTCTTTTTGCTGAAACTCACACAAAAATTTCTCAGGTTGGTGTACAAATTATCCACTCCAGCTGCTGAAACAAACATAAAAAAGCACAAGGTATTATCGACATTTGGCTGCAAAGCTACGTTTCTTCCGTTCTTCTATTTTTCAAAAATTGATGGTGTGCCTCGATCACTCCGTAAAAACATTCCAAAGTGACTAGCACATTCCGTGCTCAGGCCACATAGTACAAAGTATCCCCCAAGATCTACCATTCAGACACTCACGAACCACTCGCGAAAGCCCACATGAATATCATCGCACAAGAGTGCGGAAAAAATGGTTCAAATGGGTCTGTGCAATATGGGACTTAACTTCTAAGGTCATCAGTCGCCTAGAACTTAGAACTACTTAAACTCAATTGACCTAAGGACATCACACACATCCATGCCCGAGGCAGGACCTGCGACCGTAGCAGTCACACGGTTCCAGAATGTAGCGCCTAGAACTGCTCGGCCACCCTGGTCGGCAGTGCGGAAAGCCACAAGCGAATAACCACAGTGACCAACAGTCGCATAGGACGCGACAGCTCATCTTTGTAACCACACTCAAATAAAATATCCCATTCGCGAGAAACATCGCACCAAAGGCGACATCCCTAGACGAAAAACACACCACAAAAATTTCTCAGGTTTGTGTACAAATTGTATGACACCACAAATACATTGCGCCACTGGCGATGACAATAATCAGCCCACAGCGAAGACACACTGCACTGGGCAATGGTCACAAACCACGGCAAAAACACACAAGAAAGTCAACACGCCTCTCGCGTGGACAATACTCGACCATACTGCAAAATTATGTGTGATGTCCTTAGGTTAGTAAGGTTTAAGTAGTTCTAAGCCTAGGGGACTCATGACCTCAAATGTTAAGTCCCATAGTGCTTAGAGCCAATTGAACCTTAAATTTAAGGAACCATTTCCGTGGTCTGAAGTGGCAATAACTTAAGTGGATGTACCAGATTAACTCATCTGGAATACAACGGCCCCATATCGTGCTGCTTGCGTTTCGTCGGCGGAATAATATCCTCTCCTTTAGAAGGTAGAACAGTCGTAATTTCAGCTGTTTCAATTCCGTACCTTTATCCTGCTCTCTTCTTATATACCGTAATGATGTAGTCATGAAATTCTCGAAACCGACTCCCCACAGATAGAATAAACTAAAATGACTATCCTGCACATCTTCTCCCTTTGCATCTGGTCTCCCAATCGGCGAACGTGAAAGTGCATCCACACTTACATTTGTTTTTCCAGGGACATGTGTGATGCTGAAGTCAAAATGCTGGAGGAATGAAACCCACTGTGTCAGCCTATCATGTCCCAGTTTTGCCAACTGCAAAAATTCCAATGCTCCGTGGTCTGTATAGACATGGGTATTGTGTCCGAGCAGGAAATATTTGAATTTTTTGAGAGCTGACACGATAGCCAATGCCTCCAATTCAGTGGCTGAGTATTTGCTTTCGCACTTTGTAAGGACCTGCCTCCCAAATGCTATGGTCTTTTTTTACTAATATGTCCTCTTCCATAATTTTTTGGATTATTACTATGCCAAGACCTGTTTTAGCTGCATAAGCCCACATGCAAAAATCTGCTGTTAAGTCAGGGTGACCTAGGATAGGTGCCTCCACAAGAGCCTGTTTAAGCGAACTGAAATCATGATCCACTCTTTCCTGTTAAGGCACAAAGTCTTGGTGCGGCAATCTCCTTCGTTCTAATAATTTTCTAATAAAAATTTACGACTCCCTGGAACACTCTGAGGTCTTTCCTGGTCTGTGGTCTCGGAAATTGAGCTACTACTTCGAGTTTTTCTGGATTAAGTGCAATCGCCTCTGCCGAAATCACGAGCCCAAGAAAATCCACCTTCCTCGTTCCGAAACAATATTTTTCCAAATTAATTGTGACACGATTTTGCCTTAATACTCCTAGAATTTCGCCAAGGACCTTATTGTGTTCGTCCCAATTGGACTTTCTGATTAGGATATCATCAACATAGCACCTGATGTCATTCTTCAGACTTTCCATGAAAATTACTTTCAGCGCCCTAATGGAAATGGAAATGCCATGTGGCTAGGGCCTCCCATCGGGTAGACCGTTCGCCTGGTGCAAGTCTTTCGAGTTGACGCCACTTCGGCGTCTTGCATGTCCATGGGGATGAAATGATGGTAAGGACAACACAACACCCAGTCCCTAAGTGGAGAAAATCTCCGACCCAGCCGGGAATCGAACCCATGCCATTAGGCATGACATTCCGTCGCACTGACCACTCAACTGCCAGGGGCGGACAGCGCCATAATGAATGCTGCAGACAATATATTCAGGCCAAAGAGCAATCACCGGAACTGATAGCAGTGTCTTTCAACTAGGTTAACCGTATACTGATGACACGGCTTTCCTAGTTGAAGGACACTGCTATCAGTTCTGGCGAAGGGTGTAATTCAATTTGCCAGAAACTTGAACGCAGATCAATGGACGAAAACACTTTGACACCATAAAATCTTAGCAAGAGATCTTCCAGCTTCTCTGGACAATCTGTTTCTGGCAAGATTATTGTGTTGATTTGCCTCGAATCAAGCACCAGACGCATCTAACGACCCAACTACCCACAATGGGTTATTGAATGTGGGCACACCAGTTTCAATGATCCTTTCTTGTTGCATCCTCCACACTTCTCTCTGGACTTTCTGTCTGTATGTGACGGGAATGGGATAAGGTGGGACAAAGAACTTCTGATGTTCTTTGACACGGAACACATACTGGAAATTATTGATGTTTCCTCTCTTAGGTAGGAACACTTCAGTGTTGTTAAGTAGCACTGTTCATAGTTCTGCCCTCTCCTCTTCGGTAATATTGTCAGTACGACAAACCCTATCTTGTATCGCATGACAGATATCGCCCTATGTGGTGTGCGTACAGTAAGACCTTTGGTACACACACCATCATATTATTTGACTTGACGCTCTAACGAAGTAGGCGAGTGTGAGCAATATGTCTCGTGGTCTTATCGTGGCGTGTTTATCTTCTGCCTTTGGGTCAGACGATAGAAATGCCACTTGCACGCTTAGAGTAGCATATTGACGGTGACCAACTTTAAACGGAACTTGATTAATTTTCACACCCATTTATTAAAATAATAAAAAAGCATAGACATTACATAACTCGATTCTGAATGCTGTTTACAATCGACAATCTGAAGTTCCTTTGGTCTTAGTACGTTAATCTTATTCTCACATACCTCTGATACTTGACAAAGTGTCTATTCACTTATCTTCATGGCTATGTACAGGAATATGGTAATCTTATTAGGCACAGACTGAAACTTGACTATATACTGGTACAGACTAATGCAGACTCGTACAGACTGGTGCAGATAAATGCAGACTGACTAATCGGAGGTCTGTACACTTGTTCTAATACCTCGCGCATTCAGGTATCACTGCGCTAGTGTGATCTGTGAGGCGAAAAGGTTCTACATTAGCAGCAATCTCATTGGCTGCATTACATATTAATACGCAGATCAGCGGAAGCAGAATTTGGTCCGTCTCTAAGGCAGTGCCATCTCGTTGTGCGGAGACGGACGAGTGCTGCGCCTGCACTGTTGTGCTTAGCGGGGCGCGCTCTAGTGGGAAAGTTGTGTACGCGCTGACTACGCGGAACTATGTACACAACACCCTTGGTGTCCTCTGAGTCATTGTGCCAATTCCTTTCATCTCTCGACACTAACTTCGACTTCCATAAATGCTAGTCTTCTGAACGTATGCAGATCTTAAGGAGCCTCGCCTCGCCTTGCGCCCTTATCGCCCAGTCAATGAATCGAAGCATGATGCTTTTATCCTTATTT
This sequence comes from Schistocerca gregaria, assembly GCF_023897955.1. NCBI lineage: Eukaryota > Metazoa > Arthropoda > Insecta > Orthoptera > Acrididae > Schistocerca > Schistocerca gregaria. Next base: position 182,622,557 of record NC_064928.1, on the reverse strand, counting down.
AATGTCACTGTACCATGTTCTAGATCCACTACTGTACTCGCTTTGAAAATTGGTTCTGATAATCAGCTCAGTTGTCAGTTTTGGCACAATCAGGAAGTTTCCCACCAGCAGATGGCCTTGACAAAGTAGCTCTATCCTAGTCTACATGTTCACTTCAGTTACCTTCCCTAATATTGCTCATTTTATTCTTAATCTGTTCACCGATATTTCCGCCCAGTCTTGCAGTTCCTTACACTGTCTATAAGACTGCTCTAACTTCCTTTCCTCCTATGGTAACGATAATGATTGGATGCGCATCATTATGAGTGAGCCCCACTCTTTCTTCCAGCAACGTTTCTTCAAGATCGTCGTATCTAACAACAGTGATGAAGCTAGGTCCAAATTCAGTTGCAGATGCGTTTTGTGCCTCTTCTGCATATTGAACCAATCATTGACGTTGCTTGTCATTTCCTCGCTCCCCTCGTTGGGTTCGGCCCTCGAATCTCAATTTCCTCGGCCTGATCTCAATTTCCTCTCCTTTCGTTGCTCATTCATGCACATCTTCCATTGTCATTAACCGCCTCCGTTAGCTGAGTTGTCAGCGCGGCGGAATGCACACCAAGGGGCCCAGGTTCGATTCCCAGATGGAGCAGGAGATTTTTTCCACTCAGGGACTGGGTGTTGCCCTCATCATCACTTCATCCCCATCTCCGACGCGCTGGTCGCCCAATGTGGCTTCGAATGCAATAAGTACATGCCCTCGGCGGCCAAACTTTCCTGAATGGGGCTCCCGGCCCACAATGCCGTACGCTCATTCCCATTTTTTCCATTGTCATTGAGACCGGATCCATGGTTTCGCCATCCGTTGTTTTGTGGTCCGCAGCCTTCATTCCCTCTTTCATTTCAGCCTCTGTTGCATAGTACATAGCTATTGAGGTTCCCATTCCAGTTTCTCCGTTGTTCCACTTCATTGTTCCCGAAATTTCCCGAACGTGAATGGTTTCCGTAAGGCGTTCCATTTCGTACATGTCCATTCCTATTATTGTAATTTTTATGTTGTGGATGCGACACAGAGCCTGCGACATATCTGTCAGACTTTCCTCTGTGTTCTCTAATATTCTTTGCTCGCAATGCGTACTCTAATTCGTAAAGAGCGTTACGGAAAGTACTGAGCTCGACATTACACCTGCCAGCTAATACACTCCTGGAAATTGAAATAAGAACACCGTGAATTCATTGTCCCAGGAAGGGGAAACTTTATTGACACATTCCTGGGGTCAGATACATCACGTGATCACACTGACAGAACCACAGGCACATAGACACAGGCAACAGAGCATGCACAATGTCGGCACTAGTACAGTGTATATCCACCTTTCGCAGCAATGCAGGCTGCTATTCTCCCATGGAGACGATCGTAGAGATGCTGGATGTAGTCCTGTGGAACGGCTTGCCATGCCATTTCCACCTGGCGCCTCAGTTGGACCAGCATTCGTGCTGGACGTGCAGACCGCATGAGACGACGCTTCATCCAGTCCCAAACATGCTCAATGGGGGACAGATCCGGAGATCTTGCTGGCCAGGGTAGTTGACTTACACCTTCTAGAGCACGTTGGGTGGCACGGGATACATGCGGACGTGGATTGTCCTGTTGGAACAGCAAGTTCCCTTGCCGGTCTAGGAATGGTAGAACGATGGGTTCGATGACGGTTTGGATGTACCGTGCACTATTCAGTGTCCCCTCGACGATCACCAGAGGTGTACGGCCAGTGTAGGAGATCGCTCCAAACACCATGATGGCGGGTGTTGGCCCTGTGTGCCTCGGTCGTATGCAGTCCTGATTGTGGCACTCACCTGCACGGCGCCAAACACGCATACGACCATCATTGGCACCAAGGCAGAAGCGACTCTCATCGCTGAAGACGACACGTCTCCATTCGTCCCTCCATCCACGCCTGTCGCGACACCACTGGAGGCGGGCTGCACGATGTTGGGGCGTGAGCGGAAGACGGCCTAACGGTGTGCGGGACCGTAGCCCAGCTTCATGGAGACGGTTGCGAATCGTCCTCGCCGATACCCCAGGAGCAACAGTGTCCCTAATTTGCTGGGAAGTGGCGGTGTGGTCCCCTACGGCACTGCATAGGATCCTACGATCTTGGCGTGCATCCGTGCGTCGCTGCGGTCCGGTCCCAGGTCGACGGGCACGTGCACCTTCCGCCGACCACTGGCGACAACATCGATGTACTGTGGAGACCTCACGCCCCACGTGTTGAGCAATTCGGCGGTACGTCCACCCGGCCTCCCGCATACCCACTATACGCCCTCGCTCAAAGTCCGTCAACTGCACATACGGTTCAAGTCCACGCTATCGCGGCATGCTACCAGTGTTAAAGACTGCGATGGAGCTCCGTATGCCACGGCAAACTGGCTGACACTGACGGCGGCGGTGCACAAATGCTGCGCAGCTGGCGCCATTCGACGGCCAACACCGCGGTTCCTGGTGTGTCCGCTGTGCCGTGCGTGTGATCATTGCTTGTACAGCCCTCTCGCAGTGTCCGGAGCAAGTATGGTGGGTCTGACACACCGGTGTCAATGTGTTCTTTTTTCCATTTCCAGGAGTGTACTTGTTGATATGCTGACGGAAGTTTGGTGTAACAGCTACGTATGGTTTCATCGGTAGAGCATGGTACGTCAATATACAGGTTCTTGTCAAGCGTAGCATGAAGGAACTTGGCTTTTGTAGCCCGAACTCTCGAAATTTTTGCCAACAATCATCTCGTACTTTATGCGCTCTTGCGTCTCCTTGGACCAGTAGATGTTTAGGAAGCTTCACAAGCAGCGACATCGTCGCGAAAAAACACAGTGACCCGTATAAAAAGCTTCCTTTAATTTGCGTCTATGCTCACAATCTTTTTTGTTTAACAGATTACCGGTTTCGGTCTTTAATGACCATCATCAGATCTGTTACATAAAAACAAAGTCCTAATGTACTGCAGCCATCGTCAAATGTTAAATGCTGATTCCCCAAGGAAGTATTATAGGCCCTCTATTGTTCCTGATCAATATTAACGACATAGGAGACAATGTGAGTAGCCGTCTTAGATTGTTGCAGATGATTCTGTCATTTACCGTCTTGTAAAGCCATCAGATGATCAAAACGGCTTCCAAAATGATTTAGATAAGATAACTGCATGGTGCGAAAAGTGACAATTGACCCTGAATAAAGAAAAGTGTGAAGTTATTCACATGAGTACTAAAGGAAATCAGCTAAATTTCTATTAGGCGATAACTCACACAAATCTGAAGCCTGTAAATTCAACTAAGTACTTACGGATTACAGATACATAATATATAAATTGGAACGATCACAGATAATATTGTGGGTAGAGATAACCAAAGACTGCGATTCATTGGCAGAACACTTAGAAGGTACAACCTGTCTACTATAGAGACTGCTTACACCACGTCCGCTCTACTCTGGAGTATTGCTGTACGGTGTGGGATCCGTATCAGGTGGGACTGACGGATGACACCGAAAAAGTACAAAAAAGGGCAGCTCGTTTTGTATTATCGCGAAATAGGGGAGATACTGTCACAGACATGATACGTGAATTGGAGTGGCAATCATTAAAACAAAGGCGTTTTTCGTGGCGACGGGACCTTCTCATGAAATTTCAATCACCAGTTTTCTCCTCCGATTGCGAAAACATTCTGTTGCCACCCACCTACATAGGGAGAAATGATCATCACGATGAAATTAGAGAAATCAGGGCTCGCACAGAAAAATTTAAGAGCTGGTTTTTCCCGCGTGCCGTCGAAAGTGGAACGGTAGAGAGACCGCCTGAAGGTGCTTCCTTGAAACCTTTGCCGGGCACTTTATTGTGAATAGGAGAGTAACCACGTAGATGTAGATGTGAATAAAACTTTTCTGAAAAACGAGTTATCTTTAATCGAAAAATTTCCACTGCTTTCAAATATCGGGTTATGCAAAAAGCAATCACATCTATGTTACACCGCGGTCAAAAAAAGAAAAAAAACGCTCACACAAAAAACAAAAGAAAAACCAAGGTCATGGGATAGAGATATGCGCATATCGCTGGTAGGCACTGGAAACCTTCGTCAGTGAAAGTGTTATAATTCCATTAACTTGTAGCCGGGCGCGGTGGTCTCGCGGTTCTAGGCGCTCAGGCGACTGATGACCACAGATGTTAAGTAGCATAGTGCTCAGAGCCATTTGAACCATTAACTTGTAACTCCATTATCAAAGACAGATTTCTCTAATATATCAATAACTAGGCCTCTGTGATATAGTTACACGTAAAGCAACATTATTTGTATCACTTAATATATTTTTTAAGAAACCGTTTTTGATTCTCCTGCAAAATGTACCAAACTGGAGTTTTTATTTCCTATCAACGATATACAGTTGGTGGTATTACCATATACACAGGGTATGGAAAGGCAGCGCACTGGCGGAGCTGTTATTTGTACTCTGCAGATTCATGTGAAAATCTTTCCGACGAGATTATGACGGGAATCAACAGACTCTGAACGCGGAATGGTACTTGGGGCCAGATGACTGGCATTTAGGACACGGTTGGGAAATTCAATGTTCTGAGATCCTCAGTGTCAACATTGTGCCGGGAATACCGAATTTCAGGCGATACTACTCACCGAGGGCAACGCAGTGGCCGACGGCCTTCACTTAAAAAACGACCGAGAGCAGCGGAGTCTGCGTAGAGTTGTCCATGCTAACATACAATCAGCACTGAGTGATATAGCCACAGAAATCAGGGTCGGACGTACGACGAATGTATCCGTTAGTAGAGTGCGGCGAAATATGGCGTTTATGAGCTACGGCAGCAGAAGTCCGGGGCCATTGTCTGTAACAACAGCACGACATCGCCTCCAGCGCCTGTTTACATGGAATGGACGGGTCCTCTGCCCCGACTGAACCGATCATTGACTGGAAATTGTTACGTTCTGCTACTTGGGGATCATTTGCAGCCATTCATAGACTTCATACTCCCAAACAATGACGGAATTTTTATGGATGATAAGGCGCCATGTTACCGGGCCACAACTGTTCGGAACATTTCATACATGCAACACCAATATTTTATAAGAAATACTGCAAAAAGTTGCGTGAGTAGGTTAACCACCCGAAAGGTAAACATTGCCGAATCCTCAGTGTTGGGGGATAAAATGGCGGACGATTCAGCCTATTGTATGGTTCAAATGGCTCTAAGCACTAGGGTCTTAACATCTGAGGTCATCAGTCCCCTAGACTTAGAACTACTGAAACCTAACTAACCTAAGGACAGCACACACATCCATGCCCGAGGCAGGATTCGAACCTGCGACCGTAGCAGCAGCTCGCTTCCTGACCGAAGCGCCTAGAACCTCTAAGCCACAGCGGCCGGCGCCTATTGTATGTACTGTGTTCTTCATAAGAATAAACCTGACGGAAACATTACACCACGTATTCCTCCGCGTTTGCTGTAGTCTCGTTGCATATGTTTCACGTGGAGCGGAAGCCAAACTGGTTTGAGTTCAGTCAAGTTCGACAATAAGGATACGTTTTACGTGTTTCATTCACATAGACTAAGCGGTACTACAGGTTTTATTTATTTCTTTATTTATTCATCCGTGGAACAATATATATTGTATGGATGTCATCTGTTTATAATACATGAGCATACATTTACAATGAAACAGATTTCTCATATTTTGTGTAGTTTTTATAACTAGTCATACACACATTTATAATTACATCATATTTTGGTGATAATGTCATATGTAGCTAATAATCTATATCTATATTAAATATTCTTTTACAGTACAACAACTTTTACTTACTAAGAAGGTTTTAAGCTTTTGTCTGAAAGTGAGGGGCTCATTTATTTCTTTAATTTCCGGTGGTAATTTGTTATACAGTTTTATCCCTTTATAAAATATACTTTTTTGCGTCTTTGCCTTGTTCTTTCTATCTAGATGGAGGTGGTGACAAGATCTTTCTCATGGTCATGTATTAGGCTGTTTGTGTTATACATGTTGAGATTTTTCTTAATGAACATTATGTTCTGAAAGATATACTCACAAGAAACAGTTAGAATGCCTAGCTTTCTAAACGATTCTATATAGTGGGCCCTGTTGTTGCTAGCAGCGCCTTCAACTTCGACAGCACTGGCCAGGCAAGTGATCTAGCTAACCTACAGCGATGTGAACAGTTGCAGTAAAGACGTGAAAAGAGATGAGCAGTGAAACAATACAACTTCCAATATCATTTAATTTTTAAAGAAAATAAAATAATACTCGACAAAACTCCATCAATACCGCAGCTTCCTAGGCGACCAGACGGAAAGAATAACGAGCTATGGTTCTTAGCTAAGACTGTATTGTAATTAAAAATAAAGAGTGATGAAAATTCCCAACTTAAACACAGGGTAATTATTCTGCCCGGGCTGTGTGTGACTGAAAAGCGTACTGCAGGGATATCACCGTATAGTTAAATATTGAAGCCACTGAAGGTGCCCGCATCTCGTGGTCGTGCGGTAGCGTTCTCGCTTCCCACGCCCGGGTTCGATCCCCGGCTCAGAGCCATTTGAACCATTTTTTGAACCACTGAAGGTATTACAGTAAGTCGTCTGATGATTCTGAATTTCTACCATATCCGAATGGGAGAAATATATTTCGGTACTGGAACTGCCATCTGCCACGTTGATAATGAGTCGACCAACAACAGAATCCACGAAACCATCCAAGCGCCACATTTTCTCCTTTTTTATAATAATGTGCCATTCTGTATATTGCGAGCCTTGGGCACCGATGTGCGATAAATCTTCGTGCATTAGATCCAGCAGTTCTGGCAGCTTAGCGTGGCTCCAGTTTAGTTTTGTTGGGTTGGTATTGCAGCGGTACGGCGGCAACTGTGAAAATGCAGCATTTGAATGGTGTGCTCAACGCTTTGAAAATAATTGTTGTCCACGCTTCCACGACTCTTACCATTCTAACTCATGTGAGATCACATCTGTGGCAAAAAACGCTGGACATAGTCCACATGAAGAGTATTTGATTTTTCATGTTTGTCCATAAAACTCCATTTGCTATGATTTCTTAATTTAAACAATCTTTATTACCAAGAAACGTCCTTATTTCTATTAAATGAAGTTCCTTAGAAAAGTTCACAGCTGATTTTTTTCTGTAAACTTGTGGAAAACAATAAGAACAACCTGTTTTTTGCCGCTTTGTAACGTTCTTCCGTGTGCGTGTTTCACTACACAGATGGAAGCAGCGTCAGTCATTTTCTCACTACGCATTAACAACTCAACATCAGAGCACAACAGTACAGAGACTGCGGCCGAACACGATTTTTGAAATAAAAGCAAATACCTGTAGTATGGTTAATAAAAACGTCGATGCCTGTTAATACATTAAAATATTTTAAAGTTTCATTCGCCGAAACATCGTAATAATATTTTAGGTGACAGTTATTGAACTGTATAAAAAAACGCAAATTACTTAAAAATTACGGCGTGCATACCCTTTACTCAACATGTAAATGTCGCTACAGGTATTCGGATTTAGCTTATGGTATGTTCGGTACGCCTGCCATCATTGGCAATGATGAGGCGAATACAAATAGCGAAAATCTGCATGACCCGCTGAAGTGTCGGAACATCAGTGCTGTCGATGACTTCCTGATAACTGTTTTCAGCTCAGCAATGGTTTTGGGGTTATTACTGTACACCTTGTCTTTAATACAGCCTCACAAAAAGGAGTCGCTCGTTTTCAGATCGGGAGAATATGGCGGCCAATAGAGGGCCATGCCAGTGGCCTCTGGGTACCCCAGAGCCAGAATGCGGTCCTCAAAGTGCTCTTCCAGGACATCAAACACATTCGATGGGGTCGGGCTCCGTCTTGCCTGAATCACATCTTGTCGATATCACGGTCACTTTGGATAATTGGAATGAAATCATCTTCCAAAAACTTAAGGTGCCGTTTGATACACTGCACTCGCATTCGGAAGGACGACGGTTCAATCCCGCGTCCGGCCATCCTGATTTAGGTTTTCCGTGATTTCCCTAAATCGCTCCAGGCAAATGCCGGGATGGTTCCTTTCTAAGGGCACGGCCGACTTCCTTCCCCGTCCTTCCCTGATCCGATTAGACCGATGACCTCGCTGTGTGGTCTCCTTCCCCAAAAACAACAACAACAACAACAACCGTTTGATAGTCACCGAGCCATCGAGGAAGATTGCACCGAATATTCCGTGACTGGACATTGCACACCACAGGGTCATCCATTGAGGGTGAAGAGACTTCTCGATCGCGAAATGCGGATATCCTAATGAAAGTTGGCTTCGGCGGTAAACCAAATCATCCATGCCCACGCTAATTACCATGATGCCTCGTGGCCAATCGTGCAGTTTGAACGTCCTAACGCAAACCTTTCAGAAATCATGACAATTTTATTTCATATAGTTCAATAATTGTCACCCTGTATGTTGTATGTACGAGGGTGGTTTGAAAAGTTCTCGGAGCAGAATAGAAAAAAGTACTTACATCTCTGAAACTTTTTTTTATTTTTCAATGTACCGGTAGTCTCCTTGTAGATTAATACACTTGGTCCAACGATGTTCCATTGCCTCGAAAATGAGTTTCCTCCAGGCCTGCAAAATAGCTGTCAACTCCGACTATCAATTCTTCGTTTGAAGTGAATCTTCGTCCACCAAGAAAAATTTTCAGATTTGGAAAGAGGTGGAAGTCTGACAGAGCCATATCAGGCGAATAAGGAGAGTGTGCCAACAATTGATACCTTAGTTCGTGTAATTTTGCCATGGCGACGGCACATGTGTGCGGGCGCGCGTCAAGAGTCGCCGCACCCATCTTGCAAATAATGATCTTATTTCCAACTCTTCAGTTACAATGTAATAAACCCTTTCCGATGACACCTGGCTAGCGTGAGCAATTTCACGCTCATTCAATCGGCGATCCTCCATGACCATTTTGTGCACTTTTGCACTGATTTCTGGAGTAGTGACACATCTTGGCTGATCACTGCCCAGATCAACAAATTTAAATTCATTGGTCCACTCGACAACAGTTGAATACGAAGGAGCAGAGTCCCCCAGTGCATTCTGGATTTCGGCATGAATGTCCTTTGCTCTCATACCTTCCTTTACGAAGTACTTAATCACTGCTCGAATCTCGATCTTTTTTCCATCTTGGCAAATCACAACGCGGGAACAACAGAGCCACATCACCGCCACAGCTCTCTTCCAAGAGCACTGACGTGGCACGTGTTTACAGGCAACAGTCCAATGAATATCACGTTAACAACTCGCTGCTCTAGCACTGATCTCTCGTGGTGTTTCCGAGAACTTTTCAAACACCTTCATATGTAAGACCTACTTCCAAGAGCGTAAGAACACAATTGTACGAGAGTCACTCAAAAAAAAAAAGCACACTAGTTTTGTAAAAATTCAGTTTTCATTCTGCATGTGTGAAAGTTTTACAGTGTGTAGATACATCCTTCCCGCTTGTTTTCAAACTTATTTCAACCTGTTCCCGTGAGTGGCGCCGTCACAGCATGTCTTCAAGATGGCTGCTACTATTTACGTTCGTCTGAAGCAACGTGCTGTCATAGGATTCATGTGCTGTCAAAACGAGACGGTGAGAAACATCGACAAGAGGTTGGAAAAGGTGTATGGAGATGCAGCTGTCGATCGCAGTATAGTTAGTCGGTGGGCAAGCAGGTTACGTGATGAAAGCGGGCACGGCAATTTTGAGGATTGTCCTTGATGCGGCAGGCCTCGTACTGCACACACTCCAGACAAAGTGCAGAGAGTTAACGGATTAGTTACTGCTGACAGACGCGTCACAGTGAACGAATTGCCACGCTACGTTGGGATAGGGGAAGAAAGTGTTTGCAGAATACTGAAAGTGTTGGCGTTAAAAAAGGTTTGTGCCAGGTGGGTTCCCAAGATTTTGACAATGGCTCACAAGGAAACACGAAAATGCTACGCTGGAACAGTACGAGATTGGTGGAGATGAATTTGTTGGAAGAATTGTGACATGTGATGAAACATGGTTCCATCATTTTTCACCAGAGACGAAGAGGCAATCAATGGAGTGGCATCATGCACATTTACTCAAAAAAAAAAAAAAATTCAAAACCACACCTTCTGCTGGAAAAGTTATTGCTACTGTGTTTTTCGATTCCGGATGACTCTTGCTTGTGGACATCATGCCAAGTGGAACCACCATAAATTCTGATGGATATGTGAAGAAACTTCAATCTCAACTGAGTCGTGTTCGACCACATCGGCAAAAGCAGGATGTTTTGCTGTTGCACGACAATGCACGGCCACATGTCAGTCAAAAAACCATGGAAGCGATCACAAAACTCGGATGGACAACACTGGAACACCCGCCTCACAGTCCTGACCTGGCTGCATGTGACTATCGTCTCTCTGGGAAACTGAAAAACTCTCTTCGTGGAACAAGGTTTGAAGTTGATGACTCCCTAGTGCACGCTGCCAAACAGTGGCTCCAACAGGTTGGTCCCGAATTTTACCGTGTGGGTATACAGGCACTGGTTCCAATATGGTGTAAGGTAGCCGAGAGGGATGGAAATTATGTGGAGAAATGAAAATACTGTTCCTAAAGGATGTATCCACACACTATAAAACTTTCAAACATGTAGAATAAAAAATGGATTTAAAAAAAAAATAGTGTGCATTTTTATTGGAGTGACCCTCGATCGCGTATCATGTCATTTCTGGAAACCCAGAATCCACTCTGTAGGAATCAACATGGATTCCGGAAACAGCGATCATGTGAGAGCCAACTCGCTTTATTTGTTCATGAGACTGCCTGGGCGTGGATGTGTGTGATGTCCTTACATTAGTTAGGTTTAAGTAGTTCTAAGTTCTAGAGGACTGATAACCTCAGATGTTAAGTCCCATAGTGCTCAGAGCCATTTGAACCATTTGTTCATGAGACCCAGAAAATATTAGATACAGACTCCCAGGTGGATGCCATTTCCCTTGACTTCCGGAAGGCGTTCGATACAGTTCCGCACAGACGCCTGATAAACAAAGTAAGAGCCGTAGGAATATTAGACCAGCTGTGTGAATGGACTGAAGAGTTTTTAGCAAACGTAACACAGTATGTTGTTCTCAATGGAGAGATGTCTACAGACGTTAAAGTAACCTCAGGCGTGTTAGAGGGGAGTGTTATGGGACCATTGCATTTCACAATATATATAAATGACCTAGTAGATAGTGTCGGGAGTTCCATGCGGTTTTTCGGGGATGGTGGTGTTGTATACAGAGTAGTTGCAGCTTTAGAAAAATGGAGTGAAATTCAGGAAGGTCTGCAGCGGATAGGCACTTGGTGCAGGGAGTGGTAACTGACCCTTAACATAGACAAATGTAATGTATTGCGAATACATAGAAAGAAGGATCCTTTATTGTGTGATTATATGATAGCGGAACAAATACTGGTAGCAGTTACTTCTGTAAAATATGTGGGAGTATGCGTACGGAACGATTTGAAGTGGAATGATCATATAAAATTAATTGTTGGTAAGGCGGGTACCAGGTTGAGATTCATTGGGAGAGTCCTTAGAAAATGTAGTCCATCAACAAAGGAGGTGGCTTACAAAACACTCGTTCGACCTATACTTGAGTATTGCTCACCAGTGTGGGATCCGTACCAGGTCGGGTTGTCAGAGTAGATAGAGAACATGCAAAGAAGAGCGGCACGTTTCGTGACAGTGTTATTTGGTAACCGTGATAGCGTTACGGAGATGTTTAGCAAACTCGAGTGGCAGACTCTGCAAGAGAGGCGCTCTGCATCGCGGTGTAGCTTGCTGTCCAGGTTTCTAGAGCGTGCGTTTCTGGATGAGGTATCGAATATATTGCTTCCCCCTACTTATACCTCCCGAGCAGATCACGAATGTAAAATTAGAGAGATTCGAGAGCGCACGGAGGCTTTCCGGCAGTCGTTCTTCCCGCGAACCATACGCGACTGGAACAGTGGAACAGGAAAGGGAGGTAATGACAGTGGTACGTAAAGTGCCCATCACCACACACCGTTGGGTGGCCTGCGGAGTATAAATGTAGATGTAAATGTACGAGTGCTGCGGCTGTTGACCAACCACTGAGTCTCTGTTTGTTTACGTCAGGTTTGCTCTTATGGCGAGCGAAGTATGGCCGCTCTGGCCGTTGCGGTGGCGCCACGTGACGGGCGTGGTCGCCCTCTGACGTCACGCGTGCTGCGGATTGAATCCGAGAGGCGAGGCGAAAGTGCTCCAGCGTCCGGCCGAGACCTTCACTTCGCTACGACCTACTCTCGGCGCGTTTTGTGAAAAACGAAAGGAAAGCGGCGACGGGCGCCTCCCGCTGCGTGCCTCTTCTGACGCTCGCCTTCCGACACCTGCCGCCTAACCAACACAAAGGCTCAACAGGCCGCGGGCGAAGCGGCACAGACATCTGTGCCTTCTGTCAAAGATCGGCTGAACACTGCCTGTCTATTTTGATCAGTACGCTAAGGGGCTCCACACACGACAGTCATGGGAAAAACCGATCGGTCAAACCCGATACCACCATTTTACTTCTGAACAACCGGTTACGCGATACGTCACACAAATCTGAAGGCTCTAAATTCAACTAAATACTTATGGATTACAGTTACAAATAACCTAAATACACTACTGTCCATTAAAGTTGCTACACCAAGAGGAAATGCAGATGTTAAATGTGTATTCATTTGGACAAATATATTATACTAGAACTGTCATGTGATTACATTTTCACGCAGTTTGGGTGCATAGATCCTGAGAAGTCAGTACCCAGAACAACCACCTCTGGCCGTAATAACGGCCTTGATAAACCTGGGCATTGAATCAAACAGACCATGGATGGCGTGTACAGGTACAGCTGCCCATGCAGCTTCAACATGATACCACACTTCATCTAGAGCAGTGACTGGCGTATTGTGACGAGCCAGTTGCTCGGCCACCATTGACCAGACGTTTTCAATTGGTGAGACATCTGGAGAATGAGTTAGCCAGGGCAGCAGTCTAACATTTTCTGTATCCAGTAAGGCCCGTACAGGACCTGCAACATGCTGTCGTGCATTATCCTGCTGAAATGTAGGGTTTTGCAGGCATCGAATGAAGGGTAGAGCCACGGGTCGTAACACATCTGAAATGAAACGTCCACTGTTCAAAGTGCCGTCAGTGCGAGCAAGAGGCGACCGAGACGTGTAATCGATGGCACCCCATACCACCACGCCGGGTGATACCCCAGTATGGCGATGACGAATACACGCTACCAATATGCGTTCACCGTGATGACGCCAAATACGGATGCGACCATCATGATGCTGTAAACAGAACCTGGATTCATTCGAAAAACTGACGTTTTGCCATTCGTGCATCCAGGTTCGATGTTGAGTACACCATCGCAGGCGCTCCTGTCTGTGATGCAGCGTCAAGGGTAACCGCAGCCATGGTCTCCGATCTGACAGTCCATGCTGCTCCAAACGTCGTCGAACTGTTCGTGCAGATGATTGTTGTCTTGCAAACGTCCCCATCTGTTGACTCAGGGATCGAGATGTGGCTGCACGATTCGTTACAGTTATGCGGATAAGATTCCTGTCATCTCGACTGCTAGTGATACGAAGCCGTTGGGATCCAGCACGGCGTTCCGTATTGCCCTCCTGAACCCACCGATTCCATATTCTGCTAACAGTCATTGGATCACGGCCAACGTGAGCATCATTGTTACGATACGATAAACCACAATCGCGATAGGCTACAATCCGACCTTTATCAAAGTCGGAAGCGTAATGGTACGCATTTCTCCTCCTTACACGAGGCATCACAACAACGTTTTACCGGGCAACACCGGTCAACTGCAGTTTTTATATGAGAAATCGGTTGGAAACTTTCGTCATGTCAGCACGTTGTAGGTGTCGCCACAGACGCCAACCTTGTGTGAATGCTCTGAAAACCTAATCATTTGCATGTCACAGCATCTTATTCCTGTCTGTAGCACGTCATCTTCGTGGTGTAGCAATTTTAATGGCCAGTAGTGTAGGAAAGATCACGTAGGAATGTGCGAGGAGCAAACCGAAGACTGCGATTCATTGGCAGAATATTTAGAGGGTGAAACAGGTCTACTAAAGAGACCGCTTACACCACGTTTGTCCGCCCTTTTCTGCAGCTTTGCTGTGCACTGTGGGATCCGCGTCAGGTAGGACTGACGGATGATATCGAAAAAGTGCAAAGACGGGCGGCTTCTTTTTTACTATCGTGAAATAGGGGAGATGGTGCCACAGACATGATACGTAAATTGGAGTGGCAATCATTAAAACAGGCATTTTTCGTTGAGACCGGATCTTCCCATGAAATTTCAATCACCAGTTTTCTCCTCCGATTCTGAAACCATTCTGTCGGCACCCACCTACGTAGGAAGAAATGATCATCACCATAAAATAAATCAGGGCTCGCACAGAAAAATTTAAGGCTCGTTTTTCCCACGGCCGTTCGATAGTGGAACGATAGAGAGACGGCTTAAAGGTGGTTCATTGAAGACTCTACCAGGAACTTTATTGTGAATAGCATTTAGACGTAGATGCAGATGTATTCTTTGGTATTCGTTTGGTCTCAGTTGTAACAGGTGTTTGTTTTTCATTTTTTGCTAATACCCTATTGTTGTTGTTGTTGTGATTTTCAGTCCAGAGACTGGTTTGACGCAGCTCTCCATGCTACTCTATCCCGTACAAGCCTATTCATCTCCAAATAACTACTGCAACTTACATCCTTCTGAATCTGCTTAGCGAATTCATCTCTTGGTCTCCCTCGAGGATTTTTACCCTCCACGATTGCTCCAGTACTAAATTGGTGATCCCTTGATGCCTCAGAACGTGTCCTATCAACCGATATCTTCTTATAGTCAAGTTGTGCCACCCATTCCTTTCCTCTACAATTCTGTTCAGTACCTCCTCATTAGTTATGTGATCTACACATCTAATCTTCACCATTCTTCTGTAGCACCACGTTTTGAAGGCTTCTATTCTCTTCTTGTCTAAACTATTTAACGTCCATGTTTCACTTTCATACATGGCTACACTCCATACAAATACTTTCAGAAAATATTTCCTGACACTTAAATCTATACTCGATGTCAACAATCTTCTCTTCTTCTGAAACGCTTTCCTTGCCATTGCAAGTCTACATATTATATCGTCGCTACTTCGACCATTATCAGTTATTTTGCTCCCCAAATAACAAACCTCATTTACTGCTTTAAGCGTCTAATTTCATAATCGAATTCCCTCAGCATCGCCCGACTTAATTCGACTTCATTCCATTATCCTCGTCTTGCTTTTGTTGATGTTCGTCTTAATCCTCCTTTCAAGACACTGTCCATTTCGTTCAGCTGCTCTTCCAGGTCGTTTGCTGTCTGACAGAATTACAATTTCTCCGGCAAACCTCCAAGTTTTTATTTCTTCTCCATGGATTTTAATTCCCACTCCAAATTTTTCTTTTGTTTCCTTTACTGCTTAGTCAATATACAGACTGAATAACGTCAGAGATAGGCTACAACCCTGTCTCGCTCCCTTTCCTACCACTGCTTCCCTTTCATGCCCTCCGACTCTTATAACTGCCATCTGGTTTCTGTACACATTGTAAATAGCCTTTCGCTCCCTATATTTTACCCTGCCACCTTGAGAATTTGAAAGGGAGTATTCCAGTCAACATTGTCAAAAGCTTTTTCTGAGTGTACAAATGCTAAAAACGTAGGTTTGCCTTTCCTTAACCTATCTTCTAAGATGAGTCGTAGGGTGAGTATTGCCTCGCCTCTTCCAATATTTCTGCGGAATCCAAACTGACCTTCCTCAACGTCGGCTTCCACCAGTTTTTCCATTCGTCTGTAAAGAATTCATGTTAGTACTTTGCAGACGTGACTTGTTGCACTGATAGTTCGGTAATTTTCAACATCTGCTTTCTTTTGGATTGGAATTTCTATATTCTTCTTGAAGTCTGAGGGTATTTCGCCTGTCTTGCTCACCAGATGGAAGAGTTTTGTCACGACTGACTCTCACATGGGTATGAGTAGTTCTACTGGAATGTTGTGTACTGCCGGTGCCTTGTTTCGACTTAGGTCTTTATCAGTTCATCACAGAGGCAGTGCTAATTTTTTTTCTTTTTAAAATAAACCTTTTTAAAGAAAGAACATTTTTATTCATTATTTGAATTGGTTATAAATACTACGTTATAATAGACAATGGGAAAATGCGGTCAGTGTTATGTTAATAACATTGCGGACAGCAGCGAGCACAAAAACGTGTCATAAGGCTTGGTACAGCATTGCTGAGACAATAATGTCCGTGTTAATGCGTGTCGTGGCTTAAGGTACGCTTGTATACTGCAGTGTGCATGACTTCCACCAACCTGGTCTTTACGGTAGTTTCTCGCTGTCGTCGCCAGACATCCGTTGTATTGCAGAATGGCACCAACCCTAGTCTGGAGATAATTTTACGAACTGACGTAGCAATGAGGTACATTGATTCCTTTGCTCTACTAGATTAAACGTTTGTCTGCCGTTTCTGCGTAATAAGAAAACAGGAAGGACATTATGGTAACAGTAATCAATTAATCCCCCCATGAACCATGGACCTTGCCGTTGGTGAGGAGGCTTGCGTGCCGTACCGTAGGTGCAACCACAACGGAGGAGTATCCGTTGAGATGCCAGACAAACGTGTGGTTCCTGAAGAGGGGCAGCAGCCTTTTCAGTAGTTGCAGGGGCAATAGTCTGGATGATTGACTGATCTGGCATTGTAACAATAACCAAAACGGCCTTGCTGTGCTGGTACTGCGAACGGCTGAAAGCAAGGGGAATCTACGGCCGTAATTTTTCCCGAGGGAATGCAGATTTACTGTATGGTTAAATGATGATGGCGTCCTCTTGGGTAAAATATTCGGGAGGTAAAATAGTCCCCCATTCGGATCTCCGGGCGGGTACTACTCAAGAGGACGTCATTATCAGGAGAAAGAAAATTGGCATTCTACGGATCGGAGCGTAGAATGTCAGATCCCTTAATCGGGCAGGTAGGTTAGAAAATTTAAAAAGGGAAATGGATATGTTAAAGTTAGATATAGCGGGAATTAGTGAAGTTCGGTGGCAGGGGGAGCAAGACTTTTGGTCAGGTGACTACAGGGTTATAAACACAAAATGAAATAGGGGTTTAATAATGAATAGGAAAACACGAATGCGGGTAAGCTACTACAAACAGCATAGTGAACGCATTATTGTTGCCAAGATAGATACGAAGCCCACACCCACTACAGTAGTACAAGTTTATATGCCAACTAGCTCTGCAGATGACGAAGAAATTGAAGAAATGTATGATCAAATAAAAGAAATTATTCAGATAGTGAATGGTGACGAAAATTTAATAGTCATGGGTGACTGGAATTCGTAGTAGGAAAAGGGAGAGAAGGAAACGTAGTAGGTGAATATGGACTGGGGCAAAGAAATGAAAGAGGAAGCTGCCTAGTAGAATTTTGCACAGAGCACAACTTAATCATAGGTAACACTTGGTTCAAGAATCATAAAAGAAGGCTGTATACATGGAAGAAGCCTGGAGATACTGACAGGTTTCAGATAGATTATATAATGGTAAGACAGAGATTTAGGAACCAAATTTTAAATTGTAAGTCATTTCCAGGGGCAGATGTGGACTCTGATCACAATCTATTGGTTATGACCTGTAGATTAAAACTAAAGAAACTGCAAAAAGGTGGGAATTGAAGGAGATGGGATCTGGATAAACTAAAAGAACCAGAGGTTGTACAGAGTTTTAGGGAGAGCATAAGGGAGCAATTGGCAGGAATGCGGGAAAGAAATACGGTAGCTTTGAGGGATGAAGTAGTGAAGGCAGCAGAGGATTAAGTAGGCAAAAAGACGAGGGCTAGTAGAAATCCTTGGGTAACAGAAGAAATACTGAATTTAATTGATGAAAGGAGAAAATATAAAAATGCAGTAAATGAAGCAGGCAAAATGGAATACAGACGTCACAAAAATGAGATCGACAGGAAGTGCAAAATGGCTAAGCAGGGATGGCTAGAGGACATATGTAAGGATGTAGAGGCTTATCTCACTAGGGGTGAGGTAGATACTGCCTACAGGAAAATTAAAGAGACCTTTGGAGAAAAGAGTACCACTTGTATGACATCAAGGGCTCATATGGAAACCCAGTTCTAAGCCAAGAAGGGAAAGCAGAAAGGTGGAAGGAGTATATAGAGGGTCCATACAAGGGCGATGTACTTGAGGACAATATTATGGAAATAGAAGAGGATGTAGATGAAGATGAAATGGGAGATACGATACTGCGTGAAGAGTTTGACAGAGCACTGAAAGACCTGAGTCGAAACAAGGCCCCCGGAGTAGACAACATTCCATTGGAACTACTGACGGCCTTGGGAGAGCCAGTCCTGACAAAACTCTACCGTCTGGTGAGCAAGATGTATGAGGCAGGCGAAATACCCTCAGACTTCAAGAAGAATATAATAATTCCAATCCCAAAGAAGCAGGTGTTGACAGATGTGAAAATTACCGAACTATCCGTTTAATAAGTCGCAGCTGCAAAATACTAACGCGAATTCTTTACAGACGAATGGAAAAACTGGTAGATGCGGACCTCGGGGAAGATCAGTTTGGATTCCGTAGAAATGTTGGAACACGTGAGGCATACTGACCCTACGACTTATCTTAGAAGCTAGATTAAGGAAAGGCAAACCTACGTTTCTAGCATTTGTACACTTAGAGAAAGCTTTTGACAATGTTGACTGGAATACTCTCTTTAAAATTCTGCAGGTGGCAGGGGTACAATACAGAAAGCGAAAGGCTATTTACAATTTGTACAGAAACCAAATGGCAGTTAAAGAGTCGAGGGGCATGAAAGGGAAGCAGTGGTTGGGAAGGGAGTGAGACAGGGTTGTAGCCTCTCCCCGATGTTATTCAATTTGTATATTGAGCAAGCAGTGAAGGCAACAAAAGGAAAATTCGGAGTAGGTATTAAAATCCATGGAGAAGAAATAAAAACTTTGAGGTTCGCCGATGACATCGTAATTCTGTCAGAGACAGCAAAGGACTTGGAAGAGCAGTTGAACGGAATGGATTGTGTCTTGAAAGGAGGATATAAGATGAAAATCTACAAAAGCAAAACGAGGATAATGGAATGTAGTCGAATTAAGTCGGGTGTTGCTGAGGGAATTATATTAGGAAATGAGACACTTAAAGTAGTAAAGGAGTTTTGCTATTTGTGGAGCAAAATAACTGATGATGGTCGAAGTAGAGAGGATATAAAATGTAGACTGGCAATGGCAAGGAAAGCGTTTCTGAAGAAGAGAAATTTGTTAACATCGAGTATTGATGTAAGTGTCAGGAAGTCATTTCTGAAAGTACTTGTATGGAGTGTAGCCATGTATGGAAGTGAAACATGGACGATAAATAGTTTGGACAAGAAGAGAATAGAAGCTTTCGAAATGTGGTGTTACAGAAGAATGCTGAAGATTAGATGGGTAGATCACATAACTAATGAGGAAGTATTGAACAGGATTGGGGAGAAGAGAAGTTTGTGGCACAACTTGACCAGAAGAAGGGATCGGTTGGTAGGACATGTTCTGAGGCATCAAGGGATCACCAATTTAGTATTGGCGGGCAGCGTGGAGGGTAAAAATCGTAGAGGGAGACCAAGAGATGACTACACTAAGCAGATTCAGAAGGACGTAGGTTGCAGTAGGTACTGGGAGATGAAGTATCTTGCACAAGATAGAGTAGCATGGAGAGCTGCATCAAACAGGACTGAAGACCACAACAACAACAACAATCAATTAAAAACTGAACAATTCATTTACAGCGTACAATAAAAGTAGAAGGAAGCTGATGTGCTGCCTGTGTCTATATAATATGCCTTCATGTGCTTTCAGCCCTTGAAAACGGACAAATTAACACGAAAAATAGATCTTTCAACCTCAGGTTTCAGCCTTAAGCAGACTATTCGTAGTGATCAAAGAGTGGTATGACCCTCGATTACATAATTTTGAGCAGAGTTCCAAAAAAATTAGAATCAATGGGCGAATACTGGTGATTTTTTCCACTATTCAGCCACTTACTACTTTTCGAGAAAAGCGGCGAACAGTGGACAGACTAAGTTTTCTTTTATTTGCCTATGTAGTTTCGTATTTTGATTCTACGTATCTTGAAATTGAGAGTCAAAATGTTTCAGTAACTGTTAGATTTGTACGTTTATTACAGGAAATAATAGGAATAAAAAACCGAAAATCGGTAGTGTGAGAAATCGATAATTTTGAGCCGTTTTAACAGTTGCGTTAAACTTCCCTGAAAAAGAAAAGATATAACCGAAAACCGGTTGATTCAGCGATTACCACCCGATCCGTCGCTTACGATATCGCCTTAATTTGGTCGCTTGGCTCGACATGCCACGAGCTATTTGCCGAGCAATTTCAGTAAGTATTACGAACGTCACTGTGTCGATACGTTCTGCTACGTAAAACGAACTGATATACTATGTGATCAAAAGTATCCGGACACCGGCTGAAATGACTTACAAGTTCGTGGCGCCCTCCAACGGTAACGCTGAAAGTCAGTATGGTGTTGGCCCATCCTTAGCGTTGATGAGAGCTTCCACTCTCGCATGCATACTTTCAGTCGGGTGCTGGAAGTTTTCTTGGGGAATGGCAGCCCATTCTTCACAGAGTGCTGCACTGAGGAGAGGTATCAATGTCGGTCTGTGAGGCCTGGCACGAAGTCCGCGTTCCAAAACATCCCAAAGGTGTTCTATAGGATTCATGTCAGGACCCTGTACAGGCCCGTCCATTACTGGGAAGTTATTGTCGTGTAAGCACTCCCACAGGCCGTGCGCTATGAACAGGTGCTCGACCATGCTGAAAGACTCAATCGCCATCCCTGAATTGCTCTTCAACAGTGGAAAGCAAGAAGATGCTTAAAACATCAATGTAGACCTGTGCTGTGATAATGCCACGCAAAACAACAAGGAGTGCAAGCCCCCCATGAAAACACGACCACACCATAACACCACCGCCTCCGGATTTTACTGTTGGCGCTAGACATGCTGGCACATGACATTCATCAGACATTCGCCATACCCACATCCTGTCATCGGATCGCCACATTGTGTACCGTGATTCGTCACTCCACACAACGTTTTTCTTCCACTGTTCAATCGTCCAGTGTTCACGCTCCTTACACCAAGCAAGGTGTCGTTGGGCATTTACCGGTGAGATGTGTGACTTACGGGCAGCCGCTCGACGATGAAATCGAAGTTTTCTCACCTCCCGCCTAACTGTCATAGTACTTGCAGTGCATCCTGATGGAGTTTGGAATTCCTGTGTGAGGGTCTGGATAGATGTCTGCCTATTACAGATTACAACCCTCTTCAACTGTCGGCAGTCTCTGTCAGTCAACAGACGAGGTCGGCCTGTACGCTGTTGTGCTGTGCGTGTCCCTTGAGGTTTCCACTCCACTGTCACATCGGAAACTGTGGACCTAGGGATGTCTAGGAGTGTGGATATTTCGCGTACAGACGTACGACACAAGTGACACCCAGTCACTTGACCACGTTCGAAGTCTGCTGCTGAGCGCCCCATTGTGCTCTGTCACGATGTCTAATCACTACTGAGGCCACTGATGGAGTACCTGGCAGTAGGTGGCAACGCAATGCACCTAATATGCAAAACGTATGTTTTTTGGGGTGTCTGCATGCTTTTGATCACATAGTGTATGTTTAGCAGCCCTTGCAGTTGATTTCCATATCCCCGCGAATACTTGTAATACATGAATTCCAAACAAACGAAAATTATAATTTATTAAGCTTGTTTTGAAACGATTTTCTTAGAAACTCTACGTGGCTTTACAGGACGTATTATACACTAACGAACATGACAATGCTTCCCAATTGCTAAATATATTGGTAAATGGATATACGTTCTAATCTACTTCTAGCTCCATTCTATATCTCCCTCTTCGTCCCTCCTCCCTTTTTCCACTCCTCCTTCCACCCTGCCATCTCCGTCATCACTCCCTCCACCCCTTGTCTGTACATGTCTCATCCTACACTCTTTATCCGTATCATCCTCCCTCATCCCTCTGCCCATATCCTACTCCA
This sequence comes from Schistocerca gregaria, assembly GCF_023897955.1. Lineage (NCBI taxonomy): Eukaryota > Metazoa > Arthropoda > Insecta > Orthoptera > Acrididae > Schistocerca > Schistocerca gregaria. The sequence goes on along the minus strand of NC_064928.1, from coordinate 182,600,349 downwards.
TTTCTTTACATCCATTTCATACCCCCTTCTCCGTCATTATCTTCCTCCGCCTCTCTCTGACCTTATTTATTGTTTTTTCGAATGGAAACTTGATTAAAAATAGAAATCAAATGAATGGGCAACTTGTTTGGAACCATTAGTTAATGGAGTATGAGAGAGACACTTCCAGCTGCGGGCCCTGTGAGGATAGTAGCTTTAATGACAGTACTTCACATGGTTTTATTTTACGAACTGGTAGAACTATAAAGTTAGCTATAAAAACGGCTATCCTTTTTTTGTTTAAAAAAACTAAGAAAACGAAAAAAAACGCACATTGTCATTTTATGGCTTAGCAGGTTCGTTCTCGCAGTCAGATTAACAGAAAGCGTTTATTGTATAAATCTTAATCGATTTGCTCCTATGTCTACGCTCTTCGTCAGTTCGTTGTTTCGACAACCATGGAATTGGTTTGCGTTTCGCGTTGACTGATGGATATTTCGACACCTTACTGGTGGCTTGTTTTCCAAACAAATAAATCACGAACTGACATCAATTGAATATTTGCAACACACCAAATTTCCGCGAACTGGCACCTGTTCAGCCTTTGCAACGCACCATCACTTCCAGTTGTATCTCTGTTTTTCAGAAAATATCAGTATTCAGTGCGGAAGTAGTTGTTACAAAAACATGTGCCAGCAAACTATCAAACTGAAAATCACATTTTCTTTTTTTAAGCATGTGACAGCAGAACTGTCAAACCAGTTTCATACTTCTTTCATTGGGATTTTAATACAAATGTGCCGTCCAAATTTTTGACTTAGCCGGTGGCTTGTCCAAAGACTTTTCTTTTATACAAACCTTGACCTGGCAATTAACAACAAAAAACAAATATCTGTTGAGCCGTTCTCAAGTGATGATATTTAATAAATGCTGCAATTGATTTTTATTTATGCAGATATATTACATATTTACCTGACGCCAAATGGGTTTTGTACATCTTCCCAGTGTGCCAGTAGAATTCGTTTTACGTTTATTAGTCCAAAATTCCTTTTTTATTCATTAGTCTTATACGTTAAGTGCGAATTTTTGTACAATACACTCGAAGTCTACAGAAATGTTGCCAATATCAGCACTTCTGGTTACTGTAATTCTTGTTATAAATTGTGTGAAAGAGAGTTAATTACGGTATACTAAATGACAACGTAGTATAACTGTACAACAGATTTTCCCTGGACATTAAAATGTTCTCTTAATTTTACACTATCAACATATGTCGTTCTGTTTATGAGTTGAAAACTTGATTAATGAGTTTAATTATTTCATAAATAACTCAGAATCACCACGATTATTACTATGAACTTCTACTTAATTCTACTTCCATATCACAACCTTCAAAAAGTGGATCACTGCAAAATCGGAGGGCCTATTTTGTATTACTTTTTAATACAAACGGTAACTCCGGCTTCCACTTCTTTTCTCACAGTAGTTCGGGGTCCTTGGAAACCTATAACGTAATGTAAAACTCTTACTCGACGTGGGCAAAGCGAAGCGAAACAACATTGCACAACCATGCTAAATAAACAGAAAACATGAGTCGCTACCACATTGCCTAAAAGCTCTGCTAAAGCAGCCAGCACACAGTTCTGAAGTCATCAGTCCCCTAGAACTTAGAACTACTTAAACCTAACTAACCCAAGGACATCTCACACATCCATGCCCGAGGCAGGATTCGAACCTGCGACTGTAGCGCCGGCACACAGTACGAGATAGCTAACGTTGACGTGGCGTTCGACGAGTTTTGTGACGTCACTTACTTGCTGTTTCACATGGAGGAGCCATTAGGTTACGCGAAACGCAAAATAGGTTCTACAATATTTCGACAACATGCCACGTAAAGTAGAACCAGTAGGAAAGAAGTCACAAGCAGAAAGCAGGATGCCGCACTGTATGTGACCTGTTCATAACAAGCCCGTATTCGGCTGATTTTATGTTTTGCGTCGCACAGCATGAATGTATCCTGTTTCTAGATACCACCACATTGAATGTCTTGAATGAATTGTCATTGGTACAATTTTTGTAATCAAATACGAGAAGGGTCATTTTGTAGGTTAAATATGTTTGGTATTTAGTTTTTTTGCGTTATAACTTGCGTGTTATGAGGGAAAGCCATTTTAAGGTAGCGACCCATTGACGATTCACGATTGCTAGGATTTGTTATAATTACCTGTCAGTTAGTAACATTTCGACGATTAAACCCTTTAGAGACAGTACAACAACAAAGTTGTTACACTACCAGTTTGAGTATAGTGTAGTGGGGTGAGACGCCACATTTTGGAACTGCAGGTCGATTGGTAGAGGGTTCGCATCGTGCATTGTACCTTTTTTCCCCGTTCATGTTGTCTGAAGGATTGTGGAACTAATCTATGAAGTTAACAGAATTTTTGTAATGTTTTATGGTGGTCTCGCGGTAGCGCGCTCGCTTCCCGAGCACTGGGTTATGGGTTCGATTTCCGGCGAGGTCAGGTATTTTCACCTGTCTCGAGGTGACTGGGTGTTGTTGTGTGGTCTTCATCATCATCATTCGTCACCATTGCGGTCGGAGGAAGGCAATAGCAATCCACCCCCGCTAGGACGTTGCCTAGTACAGCGGTGCGGGTCTTCCGCCACGTCCCCTACGCTCCTCGGAGTATGGGACTCATCATCATCACCATGAAATCCCATATTCCTTGTCAGAGCATAGGGGACTATGTGGGAGAGCTGCACCGCCGTACTAGGCAAGGTTCTAGTGGAGGAGGATTGCCATTTCCTTCCTCCGACCGTAATGATGATGAAGATCACACAACAACATCCAGTCACCTCGAGACAGGTGAAAATACCCGACCCCGCCGGGAATCGAACCCAAGACCCCGTGCTCGGGAAGCGGGAATGCTACCGCAAAACCACAAGCTGCAGACATCATCATCGTGGTGTGTAAATATAAGTGTGCCCTCTGTCAGGTGTGGGTTTGTTCGATTTGGTAAACTTTTATAAGTTGATGTCTTTACTGACAGGACACATTTCATTTCTTATTGCCCTATTCTATGCCCACAAATAAAGAAGATTTCACTTGTGTTGGCGTAAGTTGTCGCTAGCACGCTGGTCAGCAAACATATAGCACAAAGATCGATAGTAGGCGCTGGATCCAGCATGCCAATCACGAGAGAGGCCAAAGATACACAGTCAAGCAACAGACTGCCAACGCCGTCTCCACAGCATGTATTTAGGCCGCCGCCGCTGACTGGAGAGCTCACTCACTCACTCAGGCTACTGCAGGGTATAGTGACCAGATCGAGACTAAAGTTTGTAATAACCAGATTACCGACACTGTCTGCAAGTGGACTATTACGTTGAGCATGTACCACAAATATGGACTCTTTTCAAGTTGAGTAGCATTTCTTGTAAATAAAGAACTGTGTTAATGCACATGTGTATTTGTGTTCTAGAAAGAGGATACCGGCCACACATAACAACATCCTCTCCCTTGCTTCTCTACGGTACAAGACTCTACAGTGGCGATGAGGACTCTACATACCAGCGACAGAGCAACATGACTAGCATTTGGTCAAGAAAGGAAAAGTGCCTTTTAATAGAGCTAATGTTGGAATTCTATGCGCATCCGTTTTCGTAAACAAACTGTATGGTCTGAGAGCCAAATAAAGCCGACAACTGCCGCTATAGAGCGCTGAGAGCGCAAAATCAAGTTAGCCAGCTCGTCCCGGGTAGCGACGGCGCTGTGTCTCGTGGCATTGGATGTATCCGGTCTGCGTGCACCTTGTAATATTACAGGACATATTGGGATATATTGAAGTATTCGATACTGTAGACTTTTATGGGATGTCGATACAGATATGCAAAATGTAAAGGGAAACTTTGGTGATGTTTAAATATTGTACTGTGTCAATATTAGGACATTTTGCACAGAAAGAACAAAAATAGAATTAATGTAAATATATATTAGTTTTAGTAACCTATTTTCATTCAATTTTGTAATTATATTTCATTTTGTAAAAGAAAGACTCACTGTTTGCTGTAGCTCTGATTAATTGTATAAATTATCAGTTTTGAGCTAAATTATTTCGTATAATATGGACAAGATACTTTTAAAAACTCACCAGCTAAAGAGAAAGTCTGTAAATGAACGTTTAATGCACACTTCTGGAACTTTCTATGGAGAAATTCTATATTATAATCGCAAAAATACGAAAACTTGTGAAAACTGTTTCATAACCTAATTTCGAAAGACGATTTGTATCAAGAAATATTGCCAAAAAGATTTATTTACGATTTGAAACACGATTTAAATCATTTTACATATAAATAGTTGTTCTAAATCACTCAAGAAATATCCAGAATCAAATGTCAAGATATTTCTGGAAACATCGGTACAAATCTGGTGAAGGTTATCCTGAAGCTGGTAGAAAAATGTTATAAAATCTATTTGGAAATTATGCTTGTAAGAATTTATATGTACTGATCTTTTTACTTACTTTAATCTGTACTAAAATTCTGTAATGTCTAATTTAGTTTTAAGTCGTGAATTGCTATCGTATTGTAAACAAAACATTGTCAAAGACTCTCATTGTTTGGAAAGATATTAATACACCTAGGAGTTGTCAGTTTCCAGTTCAGTTCGGATATGCAGTGCGGTTAGCTCGGAGAGTCAGTTGTTGAGTCTGTGAAGTCTGTCAGTTCTGTTTGTAAATAAACGTCTGTAATGAAGAATTACTTGTTGTCGTCAATATGAACTCAAGACCTTTTGCACGAAGCAGACACCTCCTAATGCAACGTTTTAATTTGGTTGAGGAAGCTGGGATCGCTATAAGTGCAAACAAATTGAAGTGGAACGTTTTAATTTGGTGTTGAGGAGCTGAAATGTTATAACCTCAACGTCAGCATACAGAGCCAGGCAACCAAAATGCTTGCACGAATCACATGCTACCATCAGACTGTCTGCGATTTCCATGCGATCATCGATTAGCGACCGATCGCTGCAATTTGCCCACAGACTTGCGATCTACGAAACGATAGGTCGCCAATGTGATGGAACACTGCGATCTGTCGCTCGTGGACGGTCACATTCGAGCCGATCTCATCACCAGAACGTGCAGAATTCAGACGACGATCGGTGAAATTCAAATAAGACAAAACAGACAAAATAAGGGCTCTTACCAGTTTCTCAGTTTAGTGCAAGACAGGATGAGTCTGTGGGACTCTGAGAATGAAAAATATCACAATCAGGATATAGCTCGGAATCTATGCACTTCCATTGCAACTTTATAGGAAACCACGACTAGGCAAAATCTTGATAGGAAATCAAGTTTGTTCAAGTGAGAAGTGTGAGGTATCTTACGTTTAAACTCACTGTAGTCAGTGTTGTTTTGGGACGGCATTAGTTGACCATCAATTATTATTATTGTTGATTATTGGCGTCTTTATGCAAATAGAGTGGTCATTATTATATGAGGTGGTTTGCAAATGCAGTTTAAGCCTGTATCCTTTCACTTTTTAGTGTGTTATGTGCTCAGAGTGTCTTATTCTAAAACTTACGTCTATCTATCGCATGTGTCTCCCATAACAGTGACTGAACGTTAATTGATGTACGTCTATTTTGCGGAATTTATTTGCAGTTTTGCAGATTGTATGTAATCTTGCTTCTCAACGTCACCATAATTATCTAGAGTATATGATAGAACGTTTCTCAATAGTTAATTACCTAAAATTTGCACAGTAAATGTTGCTAATCTAGGAAGTGCTATTGATAGGCAGTTTTCTTAGAATGGATTGTAATCAGGGGCTCGTTCTGTTAGCCAATAAACGGACTGTACACTACTGGCCATTAAAATTGCTACACCAAGAAGAAATGCAGATGATAAACGGGTATTCATTGGACAAATATATTCTACTAGAACTGACACGTGATTACATTTTCACGCAATTTGCGTGCATAGATCCTGAGAAATAAGTACCCAGAACAACCACCTTGATACGCGTGGGCATTGAGCCCAACAGAGCTTGGATGGCGTGTACAGGTACAGCTGCGCATGCAGCTTTAACACGATACCACAGTTCATCAAGAGTAGTGACTGGCATATTGTGACGAGCCAGTTGCTCGGCCACCATTGAGCAGACGTTTTCAATTGGTGAGAGATCTGGAGAATGTGCTGACGAGGGCAGCAGTCTTACATTTTCTGTATCCAGAAAGGCGCATACAGGAGCTGCAACACGCGGTCGTGCATTATCCTGCTGTAATGTAGGGTTTCGCAAGGATCGAACGAAGAGTACAGCCACGAGTCGTAACACATCTGAAATGTAACGTCCAGTATTCAAATAACCGTCAATCCGAACAAGAGGTGACCGAGACGTGTAACCAATGGCACGCCATACCATCACTCCGGTTGATACGACAGTATGGCGATAACGAATACACCTTCCAATGTGCGTTCACCGCGATGTCGCCAAACACGGATGCTACCATCGTGGTGCTGTAAACAGAACCTGGACTCATCCGAAAAAAATGACGTTTCGCAATTCATGCACCCAGGTTCGTCGTTGAGTACACCATCACAGGCGCTCCTGTCTGTGATGCAGCGTCAAGGGTAACCGCAGCCATGGTCACCGAGCTGATAGTCCATGCTGCTGCATACGTCGTCTAACTGTTGGTGCAGATGGTTGTTGTCTTGCAAACGTCCCCATCTGTTGACTCAGGGATCGAGACGTGGCTGAACGATCCGTTACAGCCATGCGGATAAGATGCCTGTCATCTCGACTGCTAGTGTTACGGGGCCGTTGGGATGCAGCACGGCGTTCCGTATTACCTTCCTGAACCCACTGATTCCATATTCTGCTAACAGTCATTGGATCTCGACCAAAGCGAGCTTCAATGTCGCGATAAGATAAACCGCAATCGCGATAGGCTACAATCCGACGTTTATCAAAGTCGGAGACGTGGTAGTACGCATTTCTCCTCCTTACACAGGGCATCACAGCAACGTTTCACCAGACAACGCCGGTCAACTGCTGTTTGTGTATGAGAAATCGATTGGAAACTTTCCTCATGTCACCACGTTGTAGGTGTCGCCACCGGTGCCAGCCTTATGTGAATGCTCTGAAAAGCTAATCATTTGCATATCACGGCATCTTCTTCCTGTCGGTTAAATTACGCGTCTGTAGCACATCATCTTCGTGGTGTAGCAATTTTAATTGCCAGTAGTGTAATAACACTTAGAAACTGTATTTCTTTGTGCAAACATACACTTGTTTAAATAGGACAATGCATATTGACATCAGCATACTAAGAGTATTGTGGCATGAGTGTGACAGTGCACAAATGGTTTAATTCATACTTAACTGAAAGAGAGCAGAAGGTTGAAATGCACAGTACACACAGTGTACAAAAACCAGCAGAGTCCTCTAACTGAGGAGGTATCAAGAATGATGTCCCACAGGATTGTCTTGCGTCCCTTATTCTTCTATATATATGTTATTAACTTTGCCACTCTATATTCATGAAGATGCAAAGTTAGTTCTTTTTGCTGATGATACAAGTATAATAATTACTCCCAAGAAGCAAGAGTCAGCTGAGGAAATTGCAAATAATGTCTTTCAGAAAATTATTAAGTTGTTCTCTGCAAATGGACTCTCACTAAATTTTGAGAAAATACAGTTTATACAATTATGTACAGTAAAGGGAATAACACCATTAATAATATAGACTATGAACGTAAGTCTGTTGCTAAGGTAGAATACTCGATATCTCTGGGTGTGTGCATTGATGAGAAATTGAATGGGAAGAAACACATCGATGATCTGCTGAAACGGTTAGGTTCAGCTACTTATGCTATTAGGGTTATTGCAAATTTTGGTGATAAACATATCAGTAAATTAGCCTACTACGCTTATTTTCATTCACTGCTTTCATATGGCATCATATTTTGGGGCAATTCGTCATTAAGAGAGAAAGTATTCATTGACAAAACCGTGTAATCAGAATAATTGCTGGAGTCCACCCAAGATCACCTTGCAGACATTATATAAGTAGGTCGGAATATTCACAGTACCTTCGCAATACATATATTCATTTATGGAATTTGTCATTAATAACCGATCCCAGTTCACAAATAACAGCGAAGTGCATAGCTACAACTCTAGAAGAAAGGATGATATTCACTATTCTGGATTAAATCGCACTTTGGCACAGAAAGTGGTCAATGGGTCAATTATGGTGCCACAAAAATCTTTGGTCATTTGCCAAATAGTATTAGAAGTCTGAAAGATAGCCATACAACATTTAAAAGCAAATTAAAAGAATTTCTGAATGACGACTCCTTATACTCAATAGATGAATTCTTAAATATGAAGCAGTAACTGTAAAAAAAATTTAATTAATTATTTTGTGTAAAGACAACTTATGTTAAAGTGACACGTTCCACATCATTGCGAAATGTATTCATGATCTATGGAACAAGCATTAATGTATGTATGTTTGTATGTATGAAGGGTGAATTAGAACGTCAGTTTGTGTTTGTTGCAGGAGTCTTGTGCGAGTCGTTTACCAGATATCGTATTTTGAAAAGTTTCCACACCGACACTTGTTTGTGCTATACAACTTACGTAGTTGCTAGGTGCAATGTTTTTATGCTTGCCTACGGTGTGCTTGTGTGTTCCTTGAGTGTACTGCGACTTGCTGGTGAGTTAGCGTGTGACAGTCTAAGAAGTAAGTCGTGAGTAGATGATGGGACTTACCAATGCAGAAAAAACCGACATGCCCATGGTATACGGAGAATGTAGGAAGAATGCAGTCCGTTCTTGTGCTGTGTATGCGACAAGGTGTCCCATTAGACGTCAACGATCTCGGCATTTGTTTATCAACCTCGTCAACCAGTTACGTGGACGTGGGAGAGTAACACATAGACAATGAAGGAAACAAGTGACGGGAGAAGAAGGGGAAATTATTGGTCTTGGTGCTGATGCAGTTCATCGCACGCTAGCTCCCGCGCAATCGCACGAGGAAGTGGCATGGCCGACCGCTGTGACCGAGAGGTTCTAGGGACTTCACTCCGGAACCGCGCTGCTACTGCGGTCGCAGTTTCGAATCCTGCCTCGAGCATGGATGTGTGTGATGTCCTTAGGTTAGTTAGGTTTAAGTAGTTCTAAATCTAGGGGAATGATGACCTCAGATGTTAAGTCCCATAGTGCTCAGAGCCATTTGAACCATTTGTTATTGCAGTCTGTTCGTTGGCTAAGAACACAAGCGCTTGACTACCAATCCATTCTGTGAAAACCGCACATCAGTAACACGTACTGTACTCGCCACGCTCTTCTCAAGACTGGTATAGCTCACTCACGTACCTTCGGCATCTTATCCATGCCCGAGGCAGGATTCGAACATGCGACCGTAACAGTCGCACGGTTCCGGACTGCGCGCCTAGAACCGCGAGACCGCCGCGGCCGGCTAACCTCCTCCATCCTGCGAAAAGTAACGAAGGAGATCGGATGGATTTTGAGCAAGCAGTCGTCAAACGTTAACGGGCGACATCTGGCGATGGTGTATGGCGATCATTGTTGGTGAACCGACAACTGTCGCCATGCGCTGTCGCCAGAGATCGCCCGGTAACGTTTGCCGACAGCTCGCTCACAGTCCTGCTCTGCAGATTTTGATACTGAAAACACGCGAATACAGGTAAATAAGCTACTCCTAATTGGAAACGAACGTGGTGGGTACTGTACTCTCTTTCCTCAGTTACTGCAGAAACCAGACAAGTTTTACGAAAATATGAGCTGAAGCGAGGAGCGTTCTAGTACCCACACGAAATGATTTGTGGTGACATTGAAAAGCAAGATTACAAACACTCTGCACAACATCCGAGGGTTGGAACCTTCTTGCTCTCGTTATGAGGTTGAAATTCCATACGGAAACGCTTCCATCTGACGCCGTCTACGTCTTCACCAGGCCCTGCTGCCTGTCATCGCCATCGTCATCGTCTCCACTGCCAGACGTCACCATTTCTGCCGGTCAACACATCGCATCCAGTCCTCGCCATCGCCACTGGATATCGCCAATGATCACCAGCCCTCGTCTTCGTTGCCACTCTTTGCCTCCGTCAGCTAGTCACAACCACTGCTGCCCTCACTCACCGGAATACCAACCTACTACTAAAACATTCACTATCTACTCGCGCCTGTACTCCACTGCCATCTCCACTACTGACTGTTCCCTCCTGCTTTCTCCTCTTTTCCCTCCTTCTCCACTACTCGGATGGCACCATCCACCTCACCACTTCCACACAATTCATCCATAGACTTAATTACCCCTCATTTCCAGAAGTATTTACTACACCATATATTACAGCTCCATTGCCACAACTGCTGCCACCACCACTGCAACCCCTGGTCAGACCTGCACCAGCCGTCAGCCTGTACCACTGCTCTGTTGCCACTCCTATCGCCATTACATCTGGATGAACAAGCAGAAGCACCAGCCGCACCTACTCCAGCAACAACCCAACCAGCACCAACATATACCACAGCTGTGGCCGCACAAGCAGCGTATGTGTCAGCTTTAACCCAACCAGCTCGAGGTAAGTCGTGCAAAATCCTGACCCACTACACAGACAATATCCTCCGACACCCCGTCCTCAAACAAGCTCTTCAACCCACCTGGTATAGATACCCCACCTGTCTCTGACACCCACCTGCTATTCCATGGGCCCACACATCAGAACCAATGGAGTTCACTCCTAACTCACCGCAAATATCTACAACACATTCTTTCATCCCATCACCTCTCGATGACAGATTCCTCAATCCTAACATGCTTTCCCTCGAAATGAAACCTCAACATATCACAACTCACACCCCAAAAAGACTTTATATAAAATCCTCTGATCTTGATTTTCAACCCACATGCTGAAATGAGTCTCTTCCCTCACCTTTGGTCCACATCCCTCCATGCTCCCACTCAGCCCACCACGACCCAGAAAACCCTTACTCCCATGTCACCCACTGACTCTGTGATCAAGATGGTGTACCCTGACATCACATTGGGGGAAGTTGAGTGGGAGCTGAATTCCAATCCTAACTCCCAAATTGGAAAAGCCCTTCGAATACATCACCATTCTGGTCCTACGTTCCTCATTCGCGTCTTTTCTGAAGATGTCTCGACCATAGATCAGCTGAGAATGCAGCCTTCATCTACCATCGCAAACACAAAGTTGAGCCTTCGTGACCTGAAGCCCAAACACTACTGTTGCCACTAACGCCTCATCTACAATCGTCATTTAACTTCTGACTACAAAAATCCTCTTACTTGCCTCCACTTCAAAACCAGCCACCTGTGCCAACTTTGTTCCAATCTCCAAGCACCATCCACGTACACCCAAACCCCTTCCCACCAAAACTGAACTGACTGTTCCCATCACCACTCCACCCAGACAGCTCCCTATGTTCTACTCCTACAGCTGAAGGCATCACCCACATCATGACCACTGTCCTTCAAAACATCCACCTACTCGAGCATTTACATGTCCTGTATCAGATGACACTGGCAGTCCAATCTGTACTTCAATTAAATGCCACTGCCACATATCCCCAAAACCATTCCTCTTTTCCCAAGTAGAATCCCTCATCTAATACATTGCATCTCACCCTTGACCAGCCCCTCCAACCCCACAGCAGCCTACATCCCTTCCATTATCACCCCTTTCACAACCACGCCAACAACTTTTCTCCTTCTCCACAACTTCATGCCAGCTCTCTGTCCTCAGCTTTGTTTCAGTCTCCATCGTGATACCACAATCTCTTCCATCTACCCCTTACCTGGAGTTGGTCATCAAGCAGATGTCACATCAGCTTCATCTCCTGCACGTTTGGGGTGGTATAACAATAAAAAGACAGATCGGTTGTGGCTGTATACATAACTACCACCACAAAAATTTTTGTGACGAAATTTACGAGCACAGGACCCGACTTTTTTTCCTAATTGACTTATGTTGGCTGGGGCAGGTCTCTGATACTTCTCAATAGCAACCAGCCCAGCATATTTCCTATGGGTGAATAGATTTGGCTGGAGTAACTTTGGTGCTTCTCACTCCCAACATTCCTCTCTCATTCCGAATGCTCCCTGGGAAGATATATATTTAAACCTCTTCCAGTGTGGAGAAATCCAAACTTAGAATTAATAGAAGCAGTATGCAGTGAAGTCTGACTGCGTAGTAGCCTGAGTAAAACACGTCAGACTAGCCAGGACCTGCACAAACATCCTTTGTCTCCAATTTCATAATTTCGGTATTCCAGAACTTGGATTCTGACGTCAAAGAGCCTGTGATCGCATCCCAGGCCTTATATTCTGATGTCATAGAGCATGTGCCCGCATTCGAAGTCTTGGATTTTGCCATCACAGAGCTGTGCCAGTACGCCCCATGCACCACCTTGTATTACAGGCCAGTCATTTCGGATGCTGACGTCATAGTTAGGCTGGTGGTCGTATGTTTAGTCAGCCAGCATGACAATGATGAATTTTCCGCCAATTCGTACTTGGACAACAACATCCTTCTTTCCATAGGTAACACACCAAAGTGATTAAGGTATTTTTTGAATGCTCCGCCAAAATTTTGGATTTCTCGCTATTTTAAACATAGGGCAATTGACCTTTATCAGACGGGAGTGGCTTGGGGAAATCTCATGATGGCTTCAATGACGTTATTGGTGACGCACTTCGGTGCTTCAACTTTCCTTGTTGTACCGCTGACATTTACTCGATCATTACGCATGTGAGTGGAATATGAATGACGAAAACGATACTACTGCTACGCCATAGTGCACATCATGCAGTGTACAGTGGTTTGCAGATAATACAGGGTGATCCATTGATAGTGTCCGGGCCAAATATCTCACGAAATAAGAGACAAACGAAAAAACTACAAAGAACGAAACTCGTCTAGCTTGAAGGGGGAAACCAGATGGTGCTATGGTTGGCCCGCTAGATGTAGCTGCCATAGGTCAAACGGATATCAACTGCATTTTTGAAAATAGGAACCCCCATTTTTATTGCATATTCGTGTAGTACGTAAAGAAATATGAATGTTTTAGTTGGACCACTTTTTTCGCTTTCTGACAGATGGCGCTGTAATAGTCACAAACTTACAAGTACGTGGTATGACGTAACATTCCCCCAGTGCGGACGGTATTTGCTTCGTGATACATTACCCATGTTAAAATGGACCGTTTACCAACTGCGGAAAAGATCGACATCGTATTGTTGTATGGCTATTGAGATCAAAATGCCCAACGGGCGTGTGCTATGTACGCTGCTCGGTATCCTGGACGACATCATCCGAGTGTCCGGAAGTTCGCCGGATTGTTACGTTATTTAAGGAAGCAGGAAGTGTTGAGCCACATGTGAAACGTCAACCACGATCTGCAACAAATGATGATGCCCAAGTAGGTGTTTTAGCTGTTGTCGCGGCTAATCCGCACATCAGTAGTAGACAAATTGCGTTACAATCGGGAATCTCAAAAACGTCGGTGTTGAGAATGCTACATCAACATCGATTGCACCAGTACCATATTTCTATGCATCAGGAATTGCATGGCGACGACTTTGAACCTCGTGTACAGGTCTGCCACTGGACACAAGAGGAATTACGTGACGATGACAGATTTTTTGCACGCGTTCTATTTAGCGACGAAGCGTCATTCACCAAAAGCGGTAACGTAAACCGGCATAATATGCACTATTGGGCAACGGAAAATCCACGATGGCTGCGACACGTGGAACATCAGCGACCTTGGCGGGTTAACGTATGATGCGGCATTATGGGAGGAAGGATAATTGGCCCCCATTTTATCGATGGCAATCTAAATGGTGCAATGTATGCTGATTTCCTACGTAATGTTCTGTCGATGTTACTGCAAGATGTTTCACTGCATGACAGAATGGCGATGTACTTCCAACATGATGGATGTCCGGCACATAGCTCGCGTGCGGTTGAAGCGGTATTGAATAGCATATTTCATGACAGGTGAATTGGTCGTCGAAGCACCATACCATGGCCCTCACATTCACCTGATCTGACGTCCCCGGATATCGTTCTGTGGGGAAAATTGAAGGATATTTGCTATCGTGATCCACCGACAACGCCTGACAACATGCGTCAGCGCGTTGTCAATGCATGTGCGAACATTACGGAAGGCGAACTACTCGCTGTTGAGAGGAATGTCGTTACACGTATTGCCAAATGCATTGAGGTTGACGGACATCACTTTTAAGCATTTGTTGCATCAATGTGGTATTTACAGGTAATCACGCTGTAACAGCATGCGTTCTCAGAAATGGTAAGTTCACAAAAGTACATGTATCAGATTGGAACAATCGAAATAAAATGTTGCAACCTCCCTTCGTTCTGTATTTTAATTTAAAAAACCTACCTGTTACCAACTGTTCGTATAAAATTGTGAGCCATATGTTTGTGACTATTACAGTGCCATCTATCACAAAGCGAGAAAAGCGGTCCAACTAAAACATTCATATTTCTTTACGTACTACACGAATATGTAATAAAAAATTTGGGTTCCTATTTGTAAAAAAACGCAGTTGATATCCGTTTGACGCCATCTAGTGTGCCAACCATAGCGCCATCTTGTTTCCCCCTTCAAGCTAGACCAGTTTCGTTCTTTGCATTTTTTTTCGTTTGACGCTTACTTCGTGAGATATTTGGCCCGGTTACGATCAATGGACCACCCTGTATACAGGGAAAGCTCTCGACACATACGCCCTGCACAAAGCAGCATGTTCCATAGTAACTGTAACTTGACTGGTATTCTGATCGTATTAACACTGACGGAGGCTGTTCGATTTGCCTGCCGCTGCTCATCTGATTACTTATGTTAACTTGTGTGATGTTGTCCGGTGATCTTGCGTGTGCACAGTCTGTGTCTTCTCTGTGGCTAACGTTCGGTGGACGCCACACCTGATGTTGCGGCTTTGTCGTCGATCTGTGGACCAGTATCGCACTCATCGGCCCAATTCCCTTGCTGAAAGTCCACCTCTCGATTTGGTTCTTTCACCATACAGTTTGAAAGCAAAGGTATTGATGAGATGTTTGGAGGTACTCCTAACGGCAGATCTCCAATTTGTGGTCCTGCATTCAGCCCCTGCCTCGTTTGGTTCACTTTGTATTGCTGTGACGGAGGAACAATATCCTGTTGTGTATCCAGATTCACCGTGTTGTCGTTGCATGCAGCTCCATCTGTCTTGGAGTTCATCAATTTGCTGTCAGACAGCACTAGCTGCGGTTTCTTGTGACACTTAGGCGTTCTTTATTTGCTCCTGTGTGGCCTCATGTCCGAGTGTGGAAGTGACTCCTGGTATTCAGGTACGAAAGTAGCTTTCGGCTGTACCATCAATTACTATCTTCCCTGCTGACCGTTCCCCATCGGTATATGGTGTCGCCAGCTCCAGAGTGGTCTGACTACTCATCACTTGTTACTGAGTGACAGTCTCTGCTGCAGGTGGTTCCGCAAACTGCCGGGAAGCTGGAGCTTGTCAGTCTTCTGGGCAGTGTCCAGAGTGCGTCAACATACGTTAATGTCAGGGTGATGGGATGGTCGTAGGCCCAGGTTCGTCTTTTGGAACTTGCACAATCTTCCGCTGCATGCATTCTGAATGGATGTGGCCTTCCTTCCTGCATCCAGAGCATGTTTTGGGTTGTCCATCACAGATGAAAATGGCCCTGCATCTACCGATGAACAAATAGGAGGGTACTTGTTACGTCGATCTATTTTTATCTATCTCATCTCATTGAGAATGACGTAGGTAGTGTGGCTAAGCATCTACATCTACACGGACACTGTGCAAATCACATTTAAGCGCCTGGCAGAGGCACTCTTCCACACAGAGTAACGTGTATGAGTCACTAAGCCAGACGAAACCTCGAAGGGGAAGTGTATACAGTTCGACACAGTAAATGGAATGACACAATTAATAAATATAGACTTGGAAAGCAAGGGGAAACTACAGCCGTAATTTTTCCCGAGGGCATGCAGCTTTACTGTATGATTAAATGATGATGGCATCCTCTTGGGTAAAATACTCCGGAGGTAAAATAGTCCCTCATTCGGATCTCCGGGCGGGGACTACTCAAGAGGATGTCGTTATCAGGAGAAAGAAAACTGGCGTTCTACGGGTCGGAGCGTGGAATGTCAGATCCCTTAATCGGGCAGGCAGGTTAGAAAATTTAAAAAGAGAAATGGATAGGTTAAAGTTAGATATAGTGGGAATTAGTGAAGTTCGGTGGCAAGAGGAACAAGACTTCTGGTCAGGTGACTACAGGGTTATAAACACAAAATCAAATAGGGGTAATGCAGGAGTAGGTTTAATAATGAATAGTAAAATAGGAATGCGGGTAAGCTACTACAAACAGTATAGTGAACGCATTATTGTGGCCAAAATAGATACGAAGCCCACACCTACTACAGTAATACAAGTTTATATGCCAACTAGCTTCGCAGATGACGAAGAAATTGAAGAAATGTATGATCAAATAAAAGAAATTATTCAGATAGTGAAGGGTGACGAAAATTTAATAGTCATGGGTGACTGGAATTCGGTAGTAGGAAAAGGGAGAGAAGGAAACGTAGTAGGTCAATATGGACTGGGGCAAAGAAATGAAAGAGGAAGCCGCCTGGTAGAATTTTGCACAGAGCACAGCTTAATCATAGGTAACACTTGGTTCAAGAATCATAAAAGAAGGCTGTATACATGGAAGAAGCCTGGAGATACTGACAGGTTTCAGATAGATTATATAATGGTCAGACAGAGATTTAGGAACCAGGTTTTAAATTGTAAGACATTTCCAGGGGCAGATGTGGACTCTGACCACAATCTATTGGTTATGACCTGTAGATTAAAACTGAAGAAACTGCAAAAAAGTGGGAATTTAAGGAGATCGGACCTGGATAAACTAAAAGAACCAGAGGTTGTACGGAGTTTCAAGGAGAGCATAAGGGAGCAATTGACAGGAATGGGGGAAAGAAATACAATAGAAGAAGAATGGGTAGCTTTGAGGGATGAAGTAGTGAAGACAGCAGAGGATCAAGTAGGTAAAAAGACTAGGGCTAGTAGAAATCCTTGGGTAACAGAAGAAATATTGAATTTAATTGATGAAAGGAGAAAATATAAAAATGCAGTAAATGAAGCAGGCAAAAAGGAATACAAACGTCTCGAAAATGAGATCGACAGGAAGTGCAAAATGGCTAAGCAGGGATGGCTAGAGGACAAATGTAAGGATGTAGAGGCATATATCACTAGAGGTAAGATAGATACTGCCTACAGGAAAATTAAAGAGACTTTTGGAGAAAAGAGGACCACTTGTATGAATATTAAGAGCTCAGATGGAAACCCAGTTCTAACCAAAGAAGGGAAAGCAGAAAGGTGGAAGGAGTATATAGAGGGTCTATACAAGGGCGATGTACTTGAGGACAATATTATGGAAATGGAAGAGGATGTAGATGAAGATGAAATGGGAGGTACGATACTGCGTGAAGAGTTTGACAGAGCACTGAAAGACCTGAGTCGAAACAAGGCCCCCGGAGTAGACAACATTCCATTGGAACTACTGACGGCCTTGGGAGAGCCAGTCATGACAAAACTCTACCAGCTGGTGAGCAAGATGTATGAGACAGGCGAAATACCCTCAGACTTCAGGAAGAATGTAATAATTCCAATCCCAAAGAAAGCAGGTGTTGACAGATGTGAAAATTACCGAACTATCAGTTTAATAAGTCACAGCTGTAAAATAATATCGCGAGCTCTTTACAGACGAATGGAAAAACTGGTAGAAGCCGACCTCGGGGAAGATCAGTTTGGATTCCGTAGAAATGTTGGAACACGTGAGGCAATACTGACCCTACGACTTATCTTAGAACCTAGATTAAGAAAAGGCAAACCTACGTTTCTAGCATTTGTAGATATGGAGAAAGCTTTTGACAATGTTCACTGGAATACTCTCTTTCAAATTCTGAAGGTGGCAGGGGTAAAGTACAGGGAGCGAAAGGCTATTTACAATTTGTACAGAAACCAGATGACAGTTATAAGAGTCGAGGGGCATGAATGGGAAGCAGTGGTGGGGAAGGGAGTAAGACAGGGTTGTAGCCTATCCCCGATGTTATTCAATCTGTATATTGAGCAAGCAGTAAAGGAAACAAAAGAAAAATTCGGAGTAAGTTTTAAAATCCATGGAGTAGAAATAAAAACTTTGAGGTTCGCCGATGACATCGTAATTCTGTCAGAGACAGCAAAGGACTTGGAAGAGCAGTTGAACGGAATGGATAGTGTCTTGAAAGGAGGATATAAGATGACCATCAACAAAAGCAAAACGAGGATAATGGAATGTAGTCGAATTAAGTCGGGTGATGCTGAGGGAATTAGATTAGGAAGTGAGACACTTAAAGTAGTAAAGGAGTTTTGCTATTTGGGGAGCAAAATAACTGATGATGGTCGAAGTAGACAGGATATAAAATGTAGACTGGCAATGGCAAGAAAAGCGTTTCTGAAGAAGAGAAGTTTGTTAACATCGAGTATAGATTTAAGTGTCAGGAAGTCATTTCTGAAAGTATTAGTATGGAGTGTAGCCATGTATGGAAGTGAATCATGGACGATAAATAGTTTGGACAAGAAGAGAATAGAAGCTTTCGAAATGTGGTGCTACAGAAGAATGCTGAAGATTAGATGGGTAGATCACATAACTAATGAGGAAGTATTGAATCGGATTGGGGAGAAGAGAAGTTTGTGGCACAACTTGACCAGAAGAAGGGATCGGTTGGTAGGACATGTTCTGAGGCATCAAGGGATCACCAATTTAGTATTGGCGGGCAGCGTGGAGGGTAAAAATCGTAGAGGGAGACCAAGAGATGACTACACTAAGCAGATTCAGAAGGACGTAGGTTGCAGTAGGTACTGGGAGATGAAGAAGCTTGCACAGGATAGAGTAGCATGGAGAGCTGCATCAAACCAGTTTCAGGACTGAAGACCACAACAACAACAACAGACTTGGATCAGAAATCGGTAGCTAAGGTAGAATA
This sequence comes from Schistocerca gregaria, assembly GCF_023897955.1. NCBI lineage: Eukaryota > Metazoa > Arthropoda > Insecta > Orthoptera > Acrididae > Schistocerca > Schistocerca gregaria. The sequence continues at coordinate 182,581,254 of NC_064928.1, read as the reverse complement.
TTCAAGATTTCTAGGTGTAGGCGTTGATGAGGGGTTGAACAGGAGTAGATGGAATCCTACGAGAATTCCTTTCAAATCTAGGACCAACAGGAAGAAACTGGCTAGCAAAACTCTTCTCTGAGTGCATCAAGCAGAACAAAATTATTTGAGAGAATTATGATGTCCAGACTCTCCCCATATATAGATCCCTCCCTACCAATAGAGCAAGCAGGTTTTAGGCCTAAAAAAATTGTTGTGATCAAGTCCGTGTCCTCACAAGCTTTATCGAAAATAGCTATCAGGAGAAGAAGAAAACTGGCGTTGTCCCGTCGGATCTAACCTCAGCATGTGATACAGGGTTGAGGGATGGTCTACTTTATAAACATATAGAAAAAAACTCAGAGCAGCCATCAGACCTATAAACGTATGAAGAACATGTTAACTCAAAGAAAAATTAGAGGAACTCGTAATGACAAAACCAGCAGTTTTTTTTTTTGGGAGGGGGGGGGGGGGGGTCATCAGTCTACTGACTGGTTTGATGCGGCCCGCCACGAATTCCTCCCCTGTGCTAACCTCTTCATCTAAGAGTAGCACCTGCAACCTACGTCCTCAATTATTTGCTTGACGTATTCCAATCTCTGTCTTCCTCTACAGTTTTTGCCCTCTGCAGCTCCCTCTATTACCATGGAAGTCATTCCTTCATGTCTTAGCAGATGTCCTATCACCCTGTCCCTTCTCCTTATCAGTGTTTTCCACATATTCCTTTCCTCTCCGATTCTGCGTAGAACCTCCTCATTCCTTACCTTACCACTCCACCTAATTTTCGACATTCGTCTATAGCACCACATCTCAAATGCTTCGATTCTCTTCTGTTCCGGTTTTCCCACAGTCCATCTTTCACTACCATACAATGCTGTACTCCAGACGTACATCCTCAGAAATTTCTTCCTCAAATTAAGGCCGGTATTTGATATTAGTAGACTTCTCTTGGCCAGAAATGCCTTTTTTGCCATAGCGAGTCTGCTTTTGATGTCCTTGCTCCGTCCGTCATTGGTTATTTTACTGCCTAGGTAGCAGAATTCCTTAACTTCATTGACTTCGTGATCATCAATCCTGATGTTAAGTTTCTCGCTTTTCTCATTTCTACTACTTCTCATTACCTTCGTCTTTCTCCGATTTACTCTCAAACCATACTGTGTACTCATTAGACTGTTCATTCCGTTCAGCAGATCATTTAATTCTTCTTCACTTTCACTCAGGATAGCAATGTCATCAGCGAATCGTATCATTGATATCCTTTCACCTTGTATTTTAATTCCGCTCCTGAACCTTTCTTTTATTTCCATCATTGCTTCCTCGATGTACAGATTGAAGAGTAGGGGCGAAAGGCTACAGCCTTGTCTTACTCCCTTCTTAATACGAGCACTTCGTTCTTGATGATCCACTCTTTTTATTCCCTCTTGGTTGTTGTACATATTGTATATGACCCGTCTCTCCATACTTTTTTCAGAATCTTGAACAGCTTGCACCATTTTATATTGTCGAACGCTTTTTCCAGGTCGACAAATCCTATGAACGTGTCTTGATTTTTCTTTAGCCTTGCTTCCATTATTAGCCGTAACGCCAGAATTGCCTCTCTCGTGCCTTTACTTTTCCTAAAGCCAAACTGATCGTCACCTAGCGCATTCTCAATTTTCTTTTCCATTCTTCTGTATAATATTCCTTAAGTAGCTTCGATGCATGAGCTGTTAAGCTGATTGTGCGATAATTCTCGCACTTGTCAGCTCTTGCCGTCTTCGGAATTGTGTGGATGATGCTTTCCCGAAAGTCAGATGGTATGTCGCCAGATTCATATATTCTACACACCAACGTGAATAGTCGTTTTGTTGCCACTTCCCCTAATGATTTTAGAAATTCTGATGGAATGTTATCTATCCCTTCTGCCTTATTTGACCGTAAGTCCTCCAAAACTCTTTTAAATCCCGATTCTAATACTGGATCCCCTATCTCTTCTAAATCGACCCCTGTTTCTTCTTCTATCACATCAGACAAATCTTCACCCTCATAGAGGCTTTCAATGTATTCTTTCCACCTATCTGCTCTCTCCTCTGCATTTAACAGTGGGAATTCGCGTTGCATTCTTAATGTTACCACCGTTGCTTTTAATGTCACCAAAGGTTGTTTTGACTTTCCTGTATGCTGAGTCTGTCCTTCCGACAATCATATCTTTTTCGATGTCTTCACATTTTTGCTGCAGCCATTTCGTCTTAGCTTCCCTGCACTTCCTATTTATTTAATTCCGCAGCGACTTGTATTTCTGTATTCCTGATTTTCCCGGAACATGTTTGTACTTCCTCCTTTCATCAATCAACTGAAGTATTTCTTCTGTTACCCATGGTTTCTTCGCAGCTACCTTCTTTGTACCTATGTTTTCCTTCCCAACTTCTGTGATGGCCCTCTTTAGAGCTGTCCGTTCCTCTTCAACTGTGCTGCCTACTGCGCTATTCCTTATTGCTGTATCTATAGCGTCAGAGAACTTGAAACGTATCTCCTCATTCCTTAGAACTTCCGTATCCCACTTCTTTGCGTATTGATTCTTCCTGACTAATGTCTTGAACTTCAACCTACTCTTCATCACTACTATATTGTGATCTGAGTCTATATCTGCTCCTGGGTACGCCCTACAATCTGATTTCGGAATCTCTGTCTGACCATGATGTAATCTAATTGAAATCTTCCCGTATCTCCCTGCCTTTTCCAAGTATACCTTCTCCTCTTGTGATTCTTGAACAGTGTATTCGCTATTATTAGCTGAAACTAGTTACAGAACTCAGTTAGTCTTTCTCCTCTTTCATTCCTTGTCCCAAGCCCATATTCTCTTGTAACCTTTTCCTCTACTCCTTCCCCTACAACTGCATTCCAGTCGCCCATGACTATTAGATTTTCGTCCCCCTTTACATACTGCATTACCCTTTCAATATCGTCATACATTTTCTCTATCTGTTCATCTTCAGCTTGCGACGACGGCATGTATACCTGAACTATCGTTGTCGGTGTTGGTCTGCTGTCGATTCTGATTAGAACAACCCGGTCATTGAACTGTTCACAGTAACACACCCTCTGCCCTACCTATTCATAACGAATCCTACACCTGTTATACCATTTTCTGCTGCTGTTGATATTACCCGATACTCATCTGACCAGAAATCCTTGTCTTCCTTCCACTTCACTTCACTGACCCCTACTATATCTAGATTGAGCCTTTGCCTTTCCCTTTTCAGATTTTCTAGTTTTCCTACCACGTTCAAGCTTCTGACATTCCACGCCCCGACTCGTAGAACATTATCCTTTCCTTGATTATTCAATCTTTTTCTCATTGTAACCTCACCCTTGACAGTCCCCTCCCGGAGATCCGAATGGGGGACTATTCCGGAATCTTTTGCCAATGGAGAGATCATCATCACACTTCTTCAACTACAGGCCACATGTCCGGTGGATACACGTTACGTGTCTTTAATGCAGTGGTTTCCATTGCCTTCTGCATCCTCATGTCGTTGATCATTGCTAATTCTTCCGCCTTTAGGGGCAATTTCCCACCCTCAGGACAAGAGAGTGCCCTGAACCTCTATCCGCTCCTCCGCCCTCTTTGACAAGGCCGTTAGCAGAATGAGGCTGAGGAACCTTCGGCCGCCAATGCTGATTATTTATCAAAATTTAGGCAGTGGCGGGGATCGAACCCGGGACCGAAGACGTTTTGATTATGAATCAAAGACGCTACCCCTTATTTTCTATTTTTTTTTTCGTTGCATATGCTCGGGGCGGACGCCGTAAGACATCCGTTTTAGTTCGTTGTTGATCGATTAGCTCAGTTCTTTTTTTTATTACAGAGGGCTGTTAACCCTCTGACCGAACACGCTGAGCTACCGTGCCGGCAACCCTTAGACCACGGGTTACATCAGCACATGTGTAGCGCTCAACAACGGACTCCCTCAGGGCCCGATACAGGCCACCTTATTGTTTAACTTGTACACTGTGGATATCCCAGAAACAACATCCCGTAAATTTATATACCCGAACGATATGGCAATAGCTCATCAAAACAAATATTTTGAAAAAAATAGAGCGGAAATTGAACGAAGACGTAAACCAGTTGTACCTATACCACACAAAATGCCATCTACAAGAGAATCCAGACAAGACATTAAGTGTAAAGATGCATCTCAATTACAGAGAAGCGAAGAGAAAGCTGAACATCTGCATGAATAATCAGACCATTAAACATGAAGATAATCCTTACCTTGGAGTAAAGCTCCACCAGTCCCTAACGTACAGAACCCATCTAGAGAATGCATGAGAAAAACTGAAAAATAGAAATGTCATTCTTGGCAAACTCACCGGAACCATCTGGGATGTGATGCAAATACCTTGAGAACTTCTGTCTAGGCTCTGGTATACAGCGTTATGGGCCAGAAGTATGCCAATATCAAAAATCGATATCCAACTAAGAGAAACAATGAGAATAACATCGGGAGCACTTAAACGTACACATGTAAATTCGCTACTCGTACTGTCTAACATAGCACCACCTGAAATCAGCTTCTATCAAGAAAATATAGCAAAATACTGGCAAACCCAAACCTTCCCATACACTAGGATCTGACACCAAAACACCGCCTAATATCAAGGTCACCTCTATGCAAATAGGTGAAGAGGTGTTTCCCTTCGACCCAGAAAATGAATGGATAAGTTTATCGAGTAGAAGCGCAGTAAAGAACAGAAAACTGGTTAGTGACCAAAGCATACCAATAGAGGGCTTTAAGCTTTCCAGCAGAGTGTGGACTACGTTGAACCGCGTGAGGACGTGTGTCGTAAGATGCAGGGAGATGATGACAACATGGGGCCTCATGAACGAACCTCAGTGCGAATGTGGACTCAACCAATCAATGGCCCACTTGATTGAGTGTACTGCGCATGGTTTTAATGGTGAACTGGAAGATATACATAACCTCGCAGACAATGCCATTGAATAGCTTAAGTAATTAAGTGATGCTGAATGTCTCATTTTAATGCTGTAATGTCCCAGTTTAATATTCCGTCTTGTAAATGCCGATCGAGTAAATAAATAAATAAATCAGTCTTGAGAGTTGGCTTTTGTTATGCATTTGCCATTCTATATTGGTTGCCTCAGAGCTCTGAGTATATCAAAAACCTCGTCATTCGTAATTTCTAACGTTAAACCTCTGTTCTCCTCCTCTGTAACAACTGCCTCTATTCCGGAGTTCTGTAAAAACTCTTGTACTGAGTTGTCGTCAGTAGCATTTTCAGAGTATAATTGCTGAAAAAATCTATGTGCTTCATTTAAGATGTCCCTTTGTTCTGTCAGGATTCTGTTATCCTCCGTTCTGAGGCTGGCAAAATTCTTCTTCTTCCGTTTTTTGTATGTCGTATCAAGTGGTAGATGGAGGTGTTTTCTGCCTCGACCGTCGTTCTAGTGTGTGATTTGATTTGTAATCCCTCCAAATGTACCCTCTTGATACTTATCATTTTGGCTTTAACGTTTTTAATATTGATAAAGACGTCTTGAGACATTGGTTGGTCGTAAAGGTTTCTTAAGCAAGAGTAGTAAAACTCCATTGTGTGTCTTGACCACATTGCCCTTTCTTTGGCGTAAGATATCAGCGCTGCTCTTATCTTTTTCTTAGCGGCCATAGTCCACCATTCAATAGTTGTTCTATATTTAGTACGCATCCTTAAAACCGACTGCCAAGTTTCTTGCATCTTTAAAACTAGAGCACTTTCAGAGAGGATATCGATACTTAATTTCCATAGTGGGCGACCCCAATATGTCTTCTGCCTGGTTAATTTGATGCTGCACCTCACTCCGAGGTGGTCAGAGAAGGTAGCTGGTATCACCTCGATACTGCTGACTTTGGTGTCTAAAGTGGGGGTGACGTATATTCTGTCGATTCTGCTCTGTGTAGCACCAGTGATATATGTGAAGCGAACCAGCGTCGGACATTTTTTATTTCCCACGCGTCAAACCATTTCATGTTGGTGACCAACGCCTGCAGTTCTTGGCAGAAGTTAAAATTTGGTCACTGATCCTTTTTATTTAAAACGCAGTTAAAATCTCCACCACTGACAATTTCTGCAGGGTTTTCTTGGAGTAGAAATAAAATGTCACTTTTAAAAAAGGCTGCCCTCTCTCGTCTCTCATTGTTGCCTGAAGGTGCGTAAAGATTAATAAAAGTGGTGTTAAAAATTTTGCAGCTAATTCCCCTCCACGACTCTAAAAGGCACACGTTTGTAACGCGATACCTTCTTTGCCATGATGGCTGTTCCACACGCGTTTTCTGGAGCCACATTCAACACCTCCTTGTAACCTGAAACAGACAGTTCTTTGACATTAACTTCCTGTATCTGACATACAGAAAGTCCTTCAGTGCAGCTGTCTTTGCTTGACTCTGAATTTTGTTTATGTTTTAGGTGGTCACGTTATATGTACGTTCCACTGTGAGACGCTAAAAGACAGTAAATAGAGGACACGCTATTGGAGCCGCGAACAATAACTTCTGTTTTTATAGACATCAGTGCCACACCACTGCTGAAGGTAAACTGCCGCCAGGTCGGACGTTAATGTGAAGACTCGGTAATATTCACATCTGTCAGCAGTTGTCTCGTATGGAGATGTGATTGTTGCGTTCTTCTTGAAGTCTGAGGCTATTTCACCGATCTTGTAAATAGAGTGAAAGTTTTTTCATGCTACGTATTGTCGCAGAAGAAGCTGCGTAGTACCATGGTGTAGTGGTTATGATATTAAACCGTTGAATACAAGGTCGTGAGTTCTAAACTCACCTGGACTGAACCATTTTAATTTCTATATTCGGTTCGAGTACATCTAGAAGTATCCACAAATGTCAAGAATCATTGTACTGGAACGTTCTGTAGCTGTATACTTATTGTATGTGTTTTGGCCGGAGGCAGTTCGCTCCGTGCTGTTGTATGTGCAAGTGGTGAAGAACCTTCATTAAGTAAAGTTAGTGTTCGTCATTCATCTGATTACACCTTCTTCTATGTGACATCATCCTGGTGGAGACGCTGGGTATTGGAACTTGTGATAGCGCACACTATCGACGACACAGTGGCTCCCATCAGGCCACGACACAGCCTCCGTTTACGTGGCGGGAAACCCGAGTTCGAGCCATATTCAGTGGGTCGCAATCTACCGGGGACAGAAGAAGAAGAGGACGTTACGATGACAGCAACTGTCTGCCACCGCATGAGACATCCTTCCTGGTTCTCTGGTAACGATGTCCAAGATCAAAACAAGTGGCTGAAGGTATATGAGCGGATAGCCAAATTTAACATATGGGATGACACCGTGTGTTTGACTAGCGTACGTTTCTACTTGGAGGGCACTACCAAGCAGGTGTATGAGAACAACGAGGAGAAGTTTACAAGCTGGGAAGTATTCCAGGCGGAACTGCACAAGTATTTCCGCGACACACAAAGACGGAAGTGCAAGGCTGAAGATAAATTAAAGCGCAAGGCACAGCGTCCAGGAGAAACTACAGCATCCTACATTCGAGACATCTTGGAGCTGTTTAAAATAGTGGATCATAGAATGAAGGAGGAAGATACGGCTGCACATCTTGTGAAGGGTGTTGCTGAGGACATGTATCAAGCCCTACTCCTGAAGGAGGTTTCGACAGCAGACAACTTCATAAAATGGTGCCAGTATATCGAGACAATGCATCAAAAGAGAATTACACGCAAGAAGTGTGAACGGCTTCCAAACGTCGTATGGATGTCTGTGATGGAGGAAGCAAGTGATTTCTCAAGTATTCTTCGTCAGATAGTGAAAGAGAAGGTTCAGAAGGCACTTGGATTACACGGCGAGCAAAAAACCGAGACGCCTCAAGAGGTCATAAGGGAGGAAGTGGAACAAACATTGAATCCAATCTCTCGTCCTTCATTTCCCTTTAAAACGGTGAAAAAGTCGAGACGCAGGCGGACTTACGTTCCTACAATGCCGAATGAGAAATCTGTTTGGGCACCAAGGAAGACTAACCCAGGATAACCAACCAGTATGTTTCCACTGCGGACGACCGGGACATGTGGTGCGCTATTGTCGAGGAAGGCGGCGGATATTTGATGACGCCCACTCCAGAAGACAGCAGACCGGTCTTAGCCGACGCCAACTCCGGGACGGCGAGGATGAACTAGAAGACGTGGGAACAGGACGACGTAGGTCACCACCACCGCACGCTAGTCGCTGGAGAGGACGCTCCCCAACAAGCCGATTGAGGTCGCCGTCGCCGTTTAGAAGCTCCAGCCGACCACCTAGCCGCAGCAACCTGGAAAACTAGAGGGTCGACATTCCTTGGAGGTGAGGCCACCGAAGAGAAAAATCCTCTGCCGTCGATCACTACAAAAATGATAGGAAACTACGTCGATATCCTCATGGATGGCCGATCAACCCAAGCTCTTGTGGACTCTAGAGCATGAGATTCAGTCATTTCGGAGAAGTACCGTCGCCAGTTGCAGAAAACCGTATTCGTCGAGAGCAAAGCATCCTTGCTGAAGGTGGCTAATGGGAAGTATGTAAAACCTACAGGAAGATGTACCATTCGTGTGGGTAGAAGTGGCCATACACAGCCCTTACAATTCGTCGTCTTACAAGAGTGTAGTCATAACGTCATTCTCGGATGAGACTTTTTGAAAGGTTCTCAGGCAATTATAGATTGTGGTCACTCGCAGATTATGCTAGACGAGATGAGATGCTGTGGACAGGAAGATGTGCATCCGATTGTGTGGTGTCTATGTGTGCTGGATGAAGTGATTCCTGCAGTCAGCGCTAGAAAGGTAACTGTCACGTGTGATGCCATGCAGCAACCCATGGATCATATAGTGTAATGTAAGAGAAGCGTGCCACTGTCGTCTCGTTTAAGAACGGCTTCGGTGAATTGAAGATAGTTAACTGTCGCCGAGAACCGCAGATCCTTCCAAGATGCATGTGCGTAGCAAACGCTGAGCCGTTAACTGAAGAACAGCTGAGCATCATAGAAACCTCCCATGCCAAGTCTGTGGGCGAAATTAGCGCTACCACTACGAGACAAGATGTTCTAGCTAGACTATCACCAGGTCTCACTAAGGAACAACAGAAGGGGCTACTTGACATTGTTCAAGAGTTAAGTAGGCTGTTTAGGTTTTTATATTAGTAACGCCATGTAGCGCTCTGTATGAAAATCACTGGCTGTGTTGTGTGCAGTCTGTGGCTGGGTGACATTGTTGTAACATTCACTATTGTAATGTTGGGCACTTGGCTGTTAACAGCGCGTAGCGTTGCGCAGTTGAAGGTGAGCCGCCAGTAGTGGTGGGTGTGGGGAAGTGAGATGGCGGATTTTTGAGAGCGGATGAGCTGGACGTGAGTCCATCAGAAACAGTACATTTGTAAGAATGGATGTCATGAACTGCTATATATATTATGACTTTTGAACACTATTAAGGTAAATATATTGTTTGTCCTCTATCAAAATCTTTCATTTGCTAACTTTTCCTATCAGTAGTTAGTGCCTTCAGTAGATTGAATCTTTCATTTAGCTGGCAGTATTGGCGCTCGCTGTATTGCAGTAGTTCGAGTAACGAAGATTTTTGTGAGGTAAGTGATTTGTGAAAGGTATAGGTTAATGTTAGTCAGGGCCATTCTTTTGTAGGGATTTTTGAAAATCAGATTGCATTGCGCTAAAAAATACTGTGTGTCAGTTTAGTGTTGATCAGAATAGATAAAGAGCGAAATATTTGAGTACGTTCAGTTTTGCTCAGCTGTTTAAAAATCAAATAATGTAAGAGATTTATAAGCACAGTAATTCAATAATTTTTCTAAGGGGACGTTTCGAGAGCTCTCTGAATGCTTCAATTCACGGGTGAAGAGCAAATTAGACAAATCGACGGTGGAGCACCAGATTAGCACTGGAGACCATCAACCAATAAGCCAGAAAGCATACCGTGTGTAAGCAACGGAACGTCGAATAATTCTCGATGAGGTAGAGAAAATGATGAAGAATGACATCATTTAGCCTTCGCAGAGCCCATGGTCGTCACCAGTGGTCCTCGTCAGGAAGAAGGATGGCAGTTGGCGCTTTTGTGTTGATTACAGGATGCTTAATAAGATAACTGAAGAGGACGTTTACCCTCTTCCAGGAATTGACGATACACTACATTGTCTCAAGGGGGCTAAGTTTTTCTCAACTATGAACATGTACTCAGGATACTGGCAGATCGAAGTAGATGAGGCTTCTCGTGAAAAAACTTCATTCATCGCCCCTGAGGGCGATAATGCCGTTCGGTTTGTGTAATGCACCAGCAACTTTTGAACGGATAATAGATAATCTTCTACGTCACCTGAAGTGGACGATGTGTCTTTGTTATTTAGATGCCATAATAATTAATTAATTTATTTAACCTAATCAGATTAGGGCCATCAGGCCCTCTCTTACATTGGACCAGTGTTTCACACATGCAGCATTTCAGACATCAGAGTTGCATCATGACAATACTTTAAATAAGAAAATTAGATTACTCTAGTCAAAATATGAATAAAGAATAATGACTAAGTACTGGCAGTATTTTTACAACAGGTGCTATACATACAAATTATGATAAAAGTAATAATAGTAACAGTAAAAAAATTAAATAATAATGATAAACATGAGAAAAATGGGCAATAGTAATGAAGATTTGTGCAGATGTACCTTAATACCTTGGTGTGTAAAGTAGATGTTTACTAGTATAGCGAGTTTTGGGGGAGGGAGACTTAAAGAGGGGGAAAGAGAGAAGTAATGAGGTGAAGTGCATTCGTGTACAAAAGAAAGCATTACTGTTGCTTAAGTAGATACGTCACTAACTGTTTTTTGAAGCTTGACATGTTTTTAAGTTCTCTAACATACAGGTACCGAGGGAGGTTATTCCAGAGTCGGGTTCCCGCTACTGTAAAGGACTTGGAGAAGGTGCCTGAGCGATGCAGTGGAACAGAGAGGATTTTATTATGATGGGAACGTGTGTTTCTGTCATGTTGTTCAGGCATAAGTGTTAAGGACGAGGAGAGATATGAGGGACAGTGTACATTTATAAGGCAGTAGATGAGACAGAGTGTATGGAACTCTCTGCGTTTGTCTGCACGCAGCCAGGACAATTTTGCATATGCTGGTGAAATGTGATCAAAAAGTCGAACGTCGCAGATATATCGGACCCAAGCATTCATGGCCAGTTCCAGACGTCGCGAATTTCCCAGAGAGAGGCCTTGTAGGGTAATATCACTGTAATCAATTATTGGGAGTATAAGCGTTTGTACTAATTTTTTTTTCAGATCGAAAGGGAAGAGTTTTTTATATTTTTGTAGGACATGAAGGGATCCTGATGCTCTTTTGCACACTGCCGTTACGTGCTCTGTCCAATTTAGATTTTCATCTATTATAACTCCCAAACACTTTGCTGAGGGAGAGAAGTTAATATTTGTTCCATTTAGGATAAGAGATGGTACAGATTCCCGATGTTTTGGACTAATGGGGTTAGAGTGACCAACAAGTACCGCTTGGGTTTTAGATGGGTTTAATTTTAGTCCTATGTCCTGTGCCAATTTTGATAGTGCATCGAGATCAGTATTGAAGTTTTCAATAGCTTTCTTAAGAGTGTTTGGTTCCACACTTAAATACAACTGAAGGTCATCAGCATACATATGATATTTGTAATAGGTCAGAACCGATGACACATCATTGACATACAGAGAGAAGAGTATGGGACCTAGTACTGAGCCTTGGGGAACGCCTGACACTGCCTGCCGCCATTGTGATTTTATATTCCCGGACATGACGCGTTGCTGACGAGACGTCTTGTATGAGCGAAACCATTGCACTGCACTTAGTGAGAAATTTAGACCACTAAGTTTGGCTAGTAAGATGTCGAAATCGACAGTATCAAATGCTTTGCTGAAATCTAAGAAGCAAATGATAGTCGCTTCTTGTCTGTCCATGGAAAGTTTCAGGTCATCTGTCACCTTTATCAGTGCGGATGTTGTGCTTCGATGTTTACGGAAACCTGATTGGTATTCGTCTAGTAGTTTGTTAATAGTTAGGTAGTTGGTGAGCTGGTCATGGATTATATATTCTAAGGCCTTTGATAGTGCAGGAAGTAGGCAGATGGGGAGGTAGTCAGAGGGTGCTGTGGCGATGTCCTTTTTAGGCAGTGGCTTAATTTTTCCCAGTTTCCAGGCCTCAGGGAAAACACTTGTCATTAATGAGTCGTTGAAAATGTCTGTTATAGAGGGCAGTAGTTGATCAATTATAAGTTTTACCACCTGGATAGTGATGCCATCATGTCCAGTAGATGCTGATCTAATCCGCATTATGGCTTTCTTGACTGTATTGCAAGTGACACGCCGTAGATAAATTTTTTTTGCTACAGTCGTTCATCCCCATGAAAAAATCAATGATTCTCTGTTTTTTTTTATTTTATGCGGCTCAGTTGTGGTTGTAGGTAATGTGAAGAATCGGTTTAGTTCTTCAGCTGGGACCATGTGATTTTTTGCAACTTTTATTTTGCCTAAACCGAGACTACGGAGATTTTTCCACAGGATAGCTGGTCTACATCTATTGCCAGCTAATGTACGAGCATGCCTGAGCTTAGCGTTTCTCACCGCTTGACTGACTTTGTTTCGCTTCTTCTTGTATACAATGTGATTTTCAGGTGTAGGGTGTATCATGTGTGCTCGATGAACAGCGTCTCTGAGATTCATGAGCTGTTTTAGTTCAACAGTCAGCCAAGGTGCAGGTTTCCTCTTTACTTTTCTGGTCTTTATAGGAGCGTATTTGTCATATAGTTTAGTAATTTTGTTAGTGAAATCCTGGAGTTTGTCGTTTGTGTCCATGAGGGGAGTAGAGGTCATCCCCCAAACTATTTCTTGTGCCTCAGTTTCGAGTTCAGGCAAATTTATGCGTTTGAGGTCTCGGTATGTAGACAGTTTTTGTTTCTTTCTAGGACATTCTAGTGAATACGTCATGGAAATGATGTCATGGGCAGACATGCCAGGCGCAGACATTTGAGAGGTGCGGATTATTCTGTGCGGAGATTTCATTGCGAATATATCAATGAAAGTGTGACTGGTAGCCGTGTGCTGAGTAGGTGCCAGCTCAAGTAGCGTCATATTTGAGGAAGAAAGCATCCTCTTAAATTTCCCAGTGGAAGGACTATTGCACAGAAAATTAATGTTAGTGTCACCTGCTATAATTACATGTTCATATGACGATTCGAGACTAGAGAGGGCAGTTTCGAAGCAGGCGTACCCGCCTACTTTAGGAGGTTTGTAAAGGACACATATTAAGCACTTTCTGTTAAGTGATTTGATCTCTATGAACATATATTCCTCTTATTTATCTACATTGTTGTCGGATGTGTGTAGTACTGCAGGTGACAAATCAGAGCGTATGTACGCCCCTACTCCGCCCCCTCGTCTGTTGCATCTGTCGTGCCTGAGGAAGATATAGCCATCTAGGTTTGCGGAAGTTGTAGGAATATTTGGTTTCAGCCAAGTCTCTGACAAAAGTATTACGTGTATTAGTGTATATAGCGCTCTCAGAGACATTTGATGAACAAATGAAAAGACTGAGGGCCGTTCTTAAGTGTCTCCAACAAGGCGGACTGAAACTTAATCCAAGAAAGTGGTGCTTTGGAGCAAAAGAAATCAAAACATTTGGACGCCATGTGTCAAAGAAGATGTGCGGCCAGACCCAGAAAAGGTGAGAGCTATAACGGAATTTCCTATTCCTAAAAGTATTAGAGATGTGATAAGCTTCCTTGGATTATGTTCTTATTACCGTCGTTTTATCAAAGACCTTTGTATCAAAGCCAGGCCACGCCAAGTGTTGTTAAAAGCTTATGCTAAATTTATCTGGGATGGTGGTCAACAAGATTCTTTCGATGTGCTGCCAAAAGCTCTGGCGACTGACCTTGTACTTTGTCTGTAGATAAGAGAGCCCCTACAGAACGACACACAAATTTAAGTGGGTATGGGCTTGGTGCTGTTCTGGTGCAAATTTCGGATGGAAAAGAAAAGGTTATAGCCTATGCTTCTAGGACACTTACAAAAGCCGAGAGAAACCATTCAGCTACAGAAAGAGAATGTCTTGCTGTGATCTGGGCCATGAGCAAATTTCGACAGTACCTCTATGGAAAGCCATTTGCAGTTGTTATAGACCATCTTTCACTTTGTTGGTAGACAGGTCTTAAGGATCCAACAGGACGACTCGCCAGGTGGGCACTACGTCTTCAAGAGTATGATGGTTCAAATGCCTCTGAGCACTATGGGACTTAGCATCTGAAGTCGTCAGTCCCATAGACTTAGAACTACTTAAACCTAACTAACCTAAGGGCATCACACACATCTGTGCCTGAGGCTGGATTCGAACCTGCGACCGTAGCAACAGCGCGATTCCGAACTGAAGCGTCTAGAACCGCTCGGCCACAGCGGCCGGCTTCAAGAGTATAACATTACCATAGTGTACAAAAGTGTAAGAAAACACCAATATGCCGATGTCTCTCAAGAAGCCCTGTGCAAGACCATCAAGTCTTTGATGAAAATAGGGACTGTCTCGCTGCACTCCAGGATCTCTTTGCTGAGCAGAAAAAGGAAGCCAAGATATCTCAAAATATGCTTGCCTTAAATCGGTCAGAGGATGTGAAAGGACAATTTAAGGTAGTTAATGGATTACTTTGCAAGAGAAACTTTGATCCATTTGGAAAGAGTGATTCTTAAACACATGCGCTTAGATGTTCTACAGAAATTTCATGACAGACCTGAGGCTGGACATTTAGGAAGTATTAAGACCTACGATGGGATCCGCAAGAGATTTTTCTGGTCAGGTTTATTTAGGAGTGTTCGTCACTATGTGTCGCACTGTGGAGTGTCTCAGAGGAGAAAGGCAGTTCCTCAGAAACCACTTGGCCGACTCATACGACCAGCTGAAACGCTTTTCCAACACGTTGGGATTGACCTCCTTGGACGATTTCCAACGTCTGCTAGTGGCAATAGATGGATTATTGTTTGCATTGATTATCTAATACGCTATGCCATTACAAAAGCCGTGAAAACAGCCGAAGCATCCGAGGTAGCCAAATTCATCGTGGAAGACATTGTATTAAAACATGGTGCCCCAAGGTCGTTAATTACGGATCGAGGGGAAGTTTTTCAATTGAATACTGTGACAGAGATGGACCGTCGGTGCAATATTGCTCATCACATGACGACTGCCTACCATCCTCAAACTAACAGGCTTACTTAACGCATTAATAAGACCTTGGCTGACATGCTATCAATGTTCGTCAAAGTTGAGAAGAGCAACTGGGATGAGGTGCTACCTTTCGTGACGTTTCACTACAACACGGCCATTTTTCGTGGTGCATCGGTGTGAGGCGACTACGACGATGGACACTGTGTTTCCGTTACCTCCGGATGATGTGGACGACGACTACATCGGCCAGGTGTTAACCAGAGCTGAGGAAGCTCGGCAGTTAGCTCGACTCAGCACGCTGCAGGCTCAAGAAAACGATCGCCGAAGCTATGACGCGAGCCACCAGCTAGTGACGTCGTCTGGATCTTCACTCCTGTTCGGAAGGTTGGTCTGAGAAGCTCCTCAGGCACTACTTTGAACCTTAAAAGGTTGTAAAACAGTTGTCTGATGTTACTTATGAAGTTGAAGATTTCGACCCCGGCGCAAGATGAAAGATCAGAGATAGGGTCCACGTCTTTCGAATGAAGCCCTACAAGGATCCTGCCTCCCAGGGTAAATTCGAAGCTGCGGCGACAGACAACAAGCGGAAAGGTGGAAGAGCGTAGCGGCGAAAGAAGTTGTAAGAAATCAAAATATCCACGGGTGTACTGACGGTCTATAGTGTCCAACGGGCACAATATTTCGGCGATCATACATGTCGCCATCATCAGGTGAACTGACGGACTGAGCTCCTGTGAACGTGCCGGCACGGAGATCCCTACGCTATGGCTGCTCAGAGGGAACTGGGTTCGGTCGCGGCGGCACGTTCACAGGAGCTCAGTCCGTCAGTTCACCTGATGATGGCGACATGTATGATCGCCGAAATATTGTGCCTGTTGGACACTGTAGACCGGCAGTACAGCCGTGGATATTTTGATTATCAAATACGGCGGGAGAAACTCAAGAGTCACAAGTTCTAAGAAGATCACCGTCAGAGCGGGTATATGCAGGACCGATGACTCGTTCCGGGATTAGGGGGACGCAACACGGAGACGCTGTTCTCTTAAGGAGGAAGCAATGTCGCAGACGAAGCTGAGTAGTACCATGATGTAGGGATTATGATACTAAATTGCTCAATGCAAGGTCATGAGTTCTGAACCCACCTGGAATGTACCATTTTAATTTCTATATTCGGTTCGAGTACATTCTAGAAGATTAAAATCTCCACCACTGACAATTTCTGCAGGGTTTTCTTGGAGTAGAAATAAAATGTCACTTTTAAAAAGGCTGCCCTCTCTCGTCTCGCATTTTTGCCTGAAGGTGCGTAAAGGTTTATAAAAGTGGTGTTAAAAATTTTGCAGCTAATTTCCCTTCCCGACTCTAAAAGGCACACTTTGTCATCTCGATACCTTCTTTAGCAAGGATGGCTGTTCCACATGCGTTTTCTGGAGCCACAGTCAACACCTCTTTGTAACCTGAAACATACAGTTCTTTGACATTAACAATCCTGCAGGAAGGCGATATCTGTATCTGACTGATACAGAAAGTCTTTCAGTGCAGCTACCTTTGCTTGACTCTGAATTTTGTTTATGTTTAAGGTGGTCACGTTATATGTATGTTCCACTGTGAGAGGCTACAAGACAGTAAATAGAGGACACGGTATTGGAGCCGCGTACAACAACTTCTGTTTAGATAGACATAAGTACCACACCACTGCTGAAGGTAAACTGCCGCCAGGTCGGACGTTAATGTGAAGACTCGGTAATATTCACATCTGTCAGCAGTTGTCACGTATGGAGATGTGATCGTTGCGTTCTTCTTGAAGTCTGAGGCTATTTCACCGATCTTGTAAATAGAGTGAAAGTTCTTTCATGCTACGTATTGTCGCAGAAGAAGCTGAGTAGTACCATGGTGTAGTGGTTATGATATTAAACCGTTGAATGCAGGGTCGTGAGTTCTAAATGCACCTGGACTGTACCATTTTAATTTCTATATTCGTTTCGAGTACATTCTAGAAGTATCCACAAATGTCAAGAATCATTGTACTGGAATGTTCTGTAGCTGTACTGTATATATACTGTATGTGTTCTGGCCGGAGGCAGTTCGCTCCGTGCTGTTGTATGTGCAAGTGCTGAAGAACCTTCGTTAAGTGAAGTCAGTGCTCGTTATTCATATAATTGCACCTTCTTGTACGTGACATTATCCTAGTGGAGGCGCTGGGTATTGGAACTTGTGATAGCGCACACTATCGACGACACAGTGGCTCCCATCAGGCCACAACACAGCCGCCGTTTACGTGGTGGGAAACCCGAGTTCGAGCCATATTCAGTGGGTCGCCATCTACCGGGAACAGAAGAAGAAGAGGACGATACGATGACAGCAAGGAGGCAGCTCTCCGCGCTCTTGTATGTGCAAGTGATGAATAAACCTTCGTTAAGTGAAGTTAGTGTTCGTCACTCATCTCATCACAACTTCTTCTACGTGACAATGTGAATAACAATGATTGAATGTCATCTACTCGACGTGCTGGTTCACTGCTCCATCAAGTTCGTCTCGTAGTATCCCACCTCCCGTCCATCTACTTCCTCCAATTTTTCCATAATAACGTCTTCAAGTTTCTTTTCTTAACATAGCCGTTCTACATTTCCTGTACTTTCTCAGCCTTTCCTCTTATGCTTAGAAGTGGCTTGCCATTTTAGTTCCTGATGTTCAACACAACTACAATAGAGAATCAAAACAATAATACTTGTGCTAGTTGCTTATCTTTCGACTAACGCCGTGCTGAAATTCAATTAAGAACACCTATACGAGCCATATGAGACGACTTCTTTGATTATTTTGGAATTTTCTGTTTTTTTGTGAAACCAGTTTCAGTGAAAAAAATATCTTGGTGAAGGGTCTGACACATAAAATACCATGTAACAGGTAGAACAGAGAAATTTTGATTTAATTTTATTTATTCCACATTTCAGGTTTGTTGGCATACAGCAAGAAACTGAAATTTGTTGGCATACAGCAACAAACTGAAAATATTGATTAATCGTTCAGTTACAGAGGCATGGAAACATAATCTGTGCTATCAGTAAACATCATTTTACATGGTAAAAATCTAGCTACATGTGATCTAAGTAGCCGAAATAATTCACTCTTTCGGCTGCTTTCGCATGCGTTTACATACAGATTAGATTAGATTAGATTAGTTTTTCGTTCCATAGACCCGTGTTGAGGAGATCCTCGTGGATCACTTTTTAAGCTGTAATAACAATTCTAATAGTATGAATATATACGAGGGTCGGTCAAAAAGTAATGCCTCCCATTTTTTTTCTACTTAAAAAAATTAAGTTAAGTGAAAAATTTGAATTTGGCGCCATTCCTCAAACCTTCTTCTGCAATCCACTGCAGTAGTAACTTTCTGTGTCAACAGGTGGCAGCACAGCAGAAGTTTGTAAGATGGCCGACATCGATGTTCGTTTGAGACAGCGTTGTGTGATTGAATTCTTGAATGCAGAAGGTGAAACGCCCATACGCATTCATGAAAGACTGAAGAAGGTGTATGGTGTTGTGACAGTGGATGTCAGCACTGTTAGACGATCGGTTCGTCGTTGTAAGGAAGCTGAAGGGCAAACACCGTTGACTGACGAAAAGCGGAGCGGCAGGCCGGTGAGTGCAGTGACTCCACACAACATTCAGCAAGTTGATGACATCATTCGTGGTGACCGTCGGGTGACTGCAGATGAAGTGTGTCGCATTATTTCTCTTAGTAAAGGCAGTGTGATCACGATTATTAAACAATTGGGGTACTCAAAAGTTTGTGCACGGTGGGTTCCAAGAATGTTAACCGATCAGAATAAAGAGGCAAGGAAAACAATAGCCTCCCAACACTTGCAGCGCTTCCGTTTGGAGGGAGATGAGTTTCTGAAAAAAATTGTGACCGGGGACGAAACATGGGTGCATTTTTTTGAACCCGAATCAAAGAGGCAGTCAATGGAGTGGCGTCACACAAGCTCGCCGAGGAAGAAAAAATTCAAAACTGTGCGATCGGCAGGGAAAGTTATGGCAACAGTTTTCTGGGATACAGAGGGTGTGATTCTGGTTGATTTTTTGGAGCAGGGATGCACAATAAATTCTGTTCAATACGTCACAACCCTCAAAAAACTTAAAGCACGTCTTCAGCGAGTTCGCCCAACAAAATCAATGGCAGATGTTCTTCTTTTGCATGACAATGCAAGACCACACACCAGTCGTCACACCTCTGACGAGATTGTCAAAATTGGATGGGAAGTTTTGCCTCATCCCCCATACAGCCCTGACCTGGCACCATCAGACTTCCATCTGTTCGGGCCACTAAAAGAAGCTCATCGTGGGATTCATTTTGAAGATGAGGAGGCCGTCAAAACATCCGTGCTTCAATGGCTTAGGAAGCAGAGCTGTGATTTTTACCGTGCTGGGATACATGCCCTTGTTCAAAAATGGACCAAAACTGTAGAGATGGGCGGAGATTACATTGAAAAATGACAAAATGATCCTCAATGTTGTGGTTTTCAACCTATGTAATTGCATTTAAATTTCCTGACAATTAAACGTAGAAAAAAAAATAGGAGGCATTACTTTTTGACTGACCCTCGTACAACACATCATTTGTTTCTATTAAAAAATTCGTCAATGGAGTAGAAGGAGTTGGCCACTAGTAAGTCTTTCAGGCTCCTTTTAAACTGATCTTTATTTGTAACTAAATTTTTTTATGTTTGCTGGAAAATAATTGAAGAAGAGTGTTCCTGAGTAGTGGACCGCTTTTTGAACTAAAGTAAGTGCTTTTAAGTCCTTGTGCAGATCATTTTTGTTCCTGGTATTTTATGTATGAACTGAGCTGTTTGTTGGAAAAACAGATATATTATTTAGGACAAATTTCATTAAGGAGTAAATATACTGAGAGGCAGTAGTTAGTATACCCAGTTCTTTGAAGAGGTTTCTACAAGACGTCTGTGAGTTTACTCCACAAATAATACGTATTACACGCTTTTGGACTCTGAAAACTTTTGTTTGATTTGAAGAGTTACCCCAAAATATTATACCATATGACATTATGGAATGAAAGTAGGCAAAGTATGCAAGCTTTTTCACTTTTATGTCGCCTATGTCTGCTAACACTCGAATTGGAAATACAGATTTGTTAAGGCATTTCTGCAGTTCTGTGATGTGCTCCTCCCAACTGAATTTATTATCAAGTTGTAATCCGAGGAATTTAAGACTGTCAACCTCTTCTATCTGCTCTTCTTCGTACTTTATGCATATCCTGGGTGGAAACCTCTTACAGGTTCTGAATTGCATATCGTGAGTCTTTTCGAAGTTTAATGTCAGTGAGTTGGCTTTAAACCATTTATTAATATCCATGAAAATATCATTAGCAGATCTTTCTAGAGCTACACTCGACATACTATTTATTGCAATACGTGTGTCATCTGCAAACAAAACGAACTCTGCTTCTGGCAGTGTAACTGATGAGAGATCATTAATATACACAAGAAAAAGCAATGGCCCTTAGATGGATCCTTGTGGGACACCACATGTAATTTCTTCCCATTCTGATGATGACTGATGACTTAATTCACTAGTCCCTTGCACTTACACCCTTTGTTTCCTGTTAGCGAGGTATGACTTGAACCATTTTGCAGCACTGCCCGTGACACCATAGAATTCTAATTCATTTAAAAGGATGTTGTGGTTTACGCAGTCGAATGCCTTTGACAAATCACAGAAAATACCTGCTGCTTGTAACTTGTTATTTAATGAATTAAGTACATTTTCACTGTAGGTGTAAATAGCCTTTTCGATATCAGAGCCTTCAGAAATCCAAACTATGTTCTTGATAATATGTTATTTGTGGTCAGATGGTTGAGAAGCTGCCTGTACATTACTTTTTCTAAAATTTTTTGAGAATTCTGGCAAAAGTGAAATCGGTCTGTAGTTTGATGGCATCTCTTTATCCCCTTTCTTGGATAGAGGCTTAACATCTGCATATTTCAGCCAGTCAGGAAATGGTTCAAATGGCTCTGAGCACTATGGGACTCAACATCTGTGGTCATAAGTCCCCTAGAACTTAGAACTACTTAAACGTAACTAACCTAAGGACACCACACACATCCATGCCCGAGGCAGGATTCGAACCTGCGACCGTAGCATCCCACGGTTCCGGACTCGGCGCCTAGAACCGCGAGACCACCGCGGCCGGCCAGTCAGGAAATGTCCCAGTTATAATTGGCTGGTTACACAAGTAACTTAGAATTGTACTAAACTCATAAGAACATGCCTTAATTAACTTTGTTGATATTTCATCATAACCACTAGAATGCTTTGTTTTTAAAGATTTTTTTTGAAGTTATTTCTTTTGGTAAGTGACATTTGGGAGCAAACAACAAATTTACATACAATGTTAAGGAAATCACTCGTGTACGCATGATATTACCATCTGGCAACATATGAAGACTGGCTGCATCGAGCTAGAATGTATTTAGCGTCACTATGTGGGCGGAAACAGCTGAAAATCAATACTCTCTGCTGAAGGTTTTATAGACAAATCAAAGGAACAAAATCCTATCATAAAACCTGTAATAAATGGACTATCAGATCGTGACATGCAGCTCCTTGTTTTAGATGTAAATTCTAAGCAGATTATCAAGACTGCTAAATCTGAGTACAGGAGAGTATTCAATCAACCAAAAATTGAATTTTTTAGAAAACTGCTCAAAGATATGAACTGGAAAGATGTTTATAGTGCTCATGACATGAATGAAAAATATAACACATTCATGAACAATGTCAGTACCATGTTTGAAAACTGTTTTCCTCTAAAAGTTACTCAAATTAAACAGAAGTCTATAAAAAAGCCATGGATCACACAAGGAATAAAGATTTCCTGTAAGACAAAAAGGAAAATGTATCTGTCGACCAAGAATAGCTCCAATGCTGATGATTTAGCTAAATACAAGGAATACTGTAAAATATTAAAAAAATTAATTCAGACATCTAAACAAATGCACTACGAGAACAAGACAGCAATGTCAGTGAACAAAATAAAAACAATATGGGATATAGCGATTGAGAAGACTGGTAGAACCAGAAAGGAACAGAAGCAAATAGCACTAAGGGTAGATGACACATTAGTAACACCGTGGAATAAATATTGATTTCCACTTTTATTCCAGCGAATACTCTTATTACCAAACTTTGTTACTAGTAGTGGTCAGCAAGCTCATCACAATGACACGCGAATGGATGTCGTAGCGAAACGCTTTTCAGCGCTAACCACCCTGTAACTTTTCACAAAGCTAACCCGTAACAATAACGCGCATGCGACTACACTGGTACTATGGCGTCACAGGCAAAGTAAACACTCTACACAAGAGGATACTATGAAAAGCTATACAGAGAGGCCACAGAAAGAAAACGGCTCAGGAACTACGGTAGCAAGGAGGAGGGCATGAAACTGAATGACATATGGAGTGCGGTGCTGAAGATGATGTGTACCAGTCTTCCACTGTGGTTTGTTAGCAGCCGCGGACAACGGCAATCGACAACGCCTAACTGCGCTCGGTTCCTCAAAACGTGACGTCACGCAGCTGCGTGGGTGCACACGTAAACGAAATTTGCTGCAGCCAGGTGCGAGCCAGGGTCTGAATCGGAAACTCAGAGAAGCTACGATCTCCCTTGGAGGTGTCCTCCGCTGATGGGGACTAAACGTTGGATTTTAATGTGAAATCTGTTCGACCTCGACATAGCAGCCCTGAATATTTTGTTATCGTGACGTCACTGCCAAGCGGCGATCGTAATATACAGCAGCCAACACCAAAAGAATTGTGTGGCTTGTAAAATTAGTGATTTTCGAGTTCATACTTGAATGAGGCTAGTTAACAGAGAAAAGGTATATATCTGTTTATGGTGGAAAAGAGGCAAAAACAAGAACGCACAACTACTATTAATTTCGTGCATAGCATCTACAGCACGACTAGCACATTTGTAAACGAAACTTCTGACGTCTTTGAAAAAAAAAAAAGTTAGTTTCGCGCCTATCAACTATCAGGAACTCGTGGGTATTTTTAAATGTAGCGAACACTGGTTGCCTCACATGTTTCCTAATAATATTTTCGTACAATAACACTAGATCATGCACATCACAATCGGTTTTATTCTCACAGTTTTCCGTTACCAATACAACATCACGAGCAAATTCAGTGACTAGATTTTTTTTTAATGGAACTCCTTTTGAACAGACCTGCACTTTCAAATGATTATCAGTCACTTAGCAATGGGGGTGCACAGATAGGTCATTACTCACACTCTTCATTCACTATTTTCACCCATTCTTCTGTAAAGCTACGACATTAACCTAGTCTTTCAGTCCCTGAATGCTGTTAAATGGAATTGTTTTTAAATACTCATTATGGCCGGCTACGCTGATACGGCTCTGAGCACTATGGGACTTAGCATCTGAGGTTATCAGTCCCCTAGAACTTAGAACTACTTAAACCTAACTAACCTAAGGACATCACACACATCCATGCCCCAGGCAGGTTTCCAACGTGCGACCGTAGCAGTCGCGCGGTTCCGGACTGAAGCGCCTAGAGCCGCTCGGCCACAGCGGCCGGCGCTACGCTCATGTTGATGCTTTTCTGCAGTACTGCTGCCTCGAACGTGCTCCTTCTTCTGGTTCCTCCGTGGATGGTCGTCCAGCTGGACATAGGTAGGCTGAATAGATATGAAAAATGCCTGGCACATCTTTTGACTTAAGCTGTGGTTTTGAAAGTGGACCAGCTGTCGTTTCTCCGTCTGCGGCTGATACTTCCCAGACAATGTCGCTAGCTTTGACACACCTCAAAATTACCAGTGAAGTACATTAGTCATTATATATTCAAGTTGATTCGACAAATAATAGTGTACCATAATCTAAAACATGCATTAATAAATTATGTTCAAATCATAACTTACTGCTGTATAATTAGTAACTGCGAGATCCTGCCTCGGGATTGAGTGGATCCATTGCTGTCACATTACATCGTCTTTAGAAAAACTGAACACATGAATCTTGTGTCCTACTGTGTGATTTCCATTAGCCTTTGGCGCGCAATAATCTTAATGAAGATGAAACTTTGTAAACGTACTATGCAGGGTGTCCCAGCTATCTTGTCCACCCAAAATTTATCTCTGGAACAATAACAGCTATTGGAAAACGACTTTCACCGGTATCAATGTAGGGCTGGGGCCCATGAATGTACATATTTGGAAACATTCTAAAACGAAAGCATATGTGTTTTTTTAACACAAACTTATGTTTTTTTAAATGGACCTCCTATATTTTTTCTACATCAATCCAAAGCATGACAAGGCACATACACAATGGCGTTGATTGCATCGCAATATTCCCATTACATCCAGAGATATTGAGACGCGAAGTTGACGCTTGAAACACCCGACATGCGCTACTATCGCACTTGAGGCTCAGGCGTGAACCCCATGCTGCTCGTTATCGCGATGTGATTGACATGCGTAATCACACTTCCATACTTATCAAGAGGTCCGAAGCGAATAATACAGCCTGCTGCCATCCTGCTGCGATTACGGGCAGCATGGGGTTCACGCCTGACCCTCAGGACGTGCGCCAGCAGCGCATGTCGGGTGTTTCAAGCGTCAACTTCGCGTCTCAATATCTCGGGATGTAATGGGAATATTGCGATGCAATCAACGCCATTGTGTATGTGCTTTGTCATGCTTTGGATTGCTGTAGAAAAAATACAGGAGGTCCATTGTGTTAAAAAACACATATGCTTTCATTTTAGAATGTTTCCAAATATGTACATTCATGGGCCCCAGCCCTACAAAAGGTGAAAGTCGTTTTCCAATAACTTTTATTGTTCCACAGATATTTTGGGTGGACAAGATAGCTGGGACACCCTGTATGTTATGCTGCGTTAAACTCACACAAAGAGAACTTAGCAACATACAGTATGATTTTTGAGTATTTAAATAACAGTCTCGCAACAATTACAAAGCACAACTTTTTGTGACCAACACGTTGTTGATAAACCACAAGACAGCTGTTGCCTTTCGACGCTTCTCGCTGACGTAACAATTCTGAATTCCCGCAGTTATTCGGAGTTTCAGTAGATAGGGTGTTTCACAATTCATGTCACAAGCTTCTAGAGGCAACTTAGTAGATCAGGTTTTCTATAGGAATCCATAGGAAGGAAGAAGGAAGGAAGAATGGGTTTAACGTCCCAATCATTAGAGACGGAGCGCAAGCTCTGATTGTGTCAAAGGTACCATCGCGGCATTTGCCGGAGCGGTATAGGGAAATTAAGGAAAATCTAAATCTGGATGGCCGGACGCGGTTTGAACCATTACCCTCCCGAATGGCGAGTGCACTGTGCTAACTACTGCGCCATCTCGCCAGGCCAAAGTTACGTGCGCCAGCGCCTGTAAATGTATGTATACATACAGGGCGATTCCGTGATGGTGTTACAGACTTCACCGTGACAGAAGTACAACGATTCCGCAAATTGCTGCAGGTTTCAATGTTGGGTCATCAACAACTGTCATCGTGCGAACCATTAAACGAAACATCATCGATATGGGCTATCGGATCCGAAGGTCCCATTCCGTACCCATGACGACTGCACGACACAAATCCTTACCCCTCGCCTGGGCCTGTCGATACCGACATTGGACTGTTGATGACTGGAAACAAGTTGCCTGGTCGGATAAGTCTCGTTTCAAATTGTATGAACGCATGGATCCTGCACGTCTGCAGAGGACTATTGAAGCTGGTGGATGTTCTATGAAGGTGTGGGGCGTGTTCAGTTGGAGTGATATGGGACCGCTGATGCCTCTAGATACGACTCTGACACTTGCATCCACCCTTGTTCGTTGTGCATTCCGACGGACCTGGGCAATTCCAGTAGGACACGTCCCGAACTGCTAAAGAGTGGCTCCAGCAACATTCCTCTGAGTTTAAACACTTTCGCTGGCCACTCCCCAGATGTGAACATTATTTAGCATATCTGGGATGCCTTGCAACGTGCTGTTCAGAAAAGATCTCCACCCTCTCTTACTCTTACGGATTTATGAACAGCCCTGCAGGATTCGTGGTGTCAGTTCCCTCCAGCACTACCTGAGACATTAGTCGATTCCACGCCACGTCATGTTGTGAGACTTCTGCGTACTCGCGGGTGCCCTACACGATATTAGGCAGTGTACCAGTTTCTTTGGCTCTTCAATTTATTCCCTGTATTAAACGTACAAATCGACCAAAGACTGAAATATTTTGACTCCCTCAGTTTTAAGGTACATAAACCCAAAATAATAAATTAAATAGGCAAAGAAAAGGTAATTTAATCTGACCACTGTTCGCTGCTTTTCTCGAAAAGTGACGAGTGGTTGACTGTCACAAAAAATCACCCGTATTATCTTATTGATTCCAATTTTTTTTGAAAATCTGCTCAAAAATCATATTCCAATCGGGGATCATACCACTTTGTGGACATTACGAATAGTCAGTGCTAAAGAGTGAAAACTGAGGTTGAAGGACGGTTTTCGTGTTAATGTGTCCGTTTTCAAGGGCTACAAGCAGACAGAAGCATGCTGTCTAGAGACAAACAGCAGATCAGCTACTTTCTATTTTTATTGCAAATTATGAATGAACTGTTAAGTTTTACATTTTCTCCTTATATAACGTCACAAATTCGTTGTGGCGACTTCCGTTTTAAATCTTTTAAAGCAAATACTGCACACCGTAAAAACTCAGACTAGGGTTGGTGTCACACCGTAACACAACAGACGTCCGATGACGGCAGTGAGAAACTGTGTACCATACAGAACAGATGGGGCAAGTCTTGGGCACTGCAGGTGCACACGTACCATCCAGCAGGCCAGTCACATGGTGACGGGTACATTACTGTCTCAGCAATCCTGTATCAGTTATTATGCCATGTATTTGTTGCTCATTTTTGTCGGCATTGCTAATAAAACAGCACTGATCGCTTTCCCCATTTTCTATTATAACTTAATACTTCAAAACAATGCAAATGTAAGGAAAAAATCTCCTTCTTTAAAAAAAAAAAAAAGGTTTATATAAAGACGAACCATGGACCTTGCCGTTCGTGAGGAGGCTTGCGTGCCTCAGCGATACAGATGGCCGTACCGTAGGTGCAACCACAATGGAGGGGTATCTGTTGAGAGGCCAGACAAACGTGTGGTTCCTGAAGAGGGGCAGCAGCCTTTTCAGTAGTTGCAAGGGCAACAGTCTGGATGATTGACTGACCTGGCCTTGTAACAATAACCAAAACGGCCTTGCTGTGCTGGTACTGCGAACGGCTGAAAGCAAGGGAAAACTACAGCTTTAATTTTTCCGGAGGGCATGGAGCTTTACTGTATGGTTAAATGATGGTGGCGTCCTCTTCGGTAAAATATTCCGGAGGTAAAATAGTCCCCCATTCGTATCTCCGGGCGGGGACTACTCAAGAGGACGTCGTTATCAGGAGGAAGAAAACTGGCATTCTACGGATCGGAGCGTGGAATGTCAGATCCCTTAATCGAGCAGGTAGGCTAGAAAATTTAAAAAGAGAAATGGATAGGTTAAAGTTAGATATAGTGTGAATTAGTGAAATTCGGTGGCAGGAGGAACAAGGCATTTGGTCAGGCGAATACAGGGTTATAAATACAAAATCAAATAAGGGTAATGCAGGAGTAGTTTTAATAATGAATTAAAAAATAGGAGAGCGGGTAAGCTACTTCAAACAGCATAGTGAACGCATTATTGTGGCCAATATAGACTCGAAAACCACTCCTACTACAGTAGTACAAGTTTATATGCCAACTAGCTCTGCAGATGACGAAGAAATTGAAGAAATGTATGATGAAATAAAAGAAATTATTCAGGTAGTGAAGGGAGACGAAAACTGGGTGACTGAAATTCGACAGTAGGAAAAGAAAGAGAAGGAAACATAGTATGTGAATATGGATTGGGGCTAAGAAATGAAAGAGGAAGCCGCCTGGTAAAATTTTGCACAGAGCATAACTTAATCATAGCTAACACTTGGTTCAACAATCATAAAAGAAGTTTGTATACATGGAAGAAGCCTGGAGATACTGACAGGTTTCAGATAGATTATACAATGGTAAGACAGAGATTTAGGAACCAGGTTTTAAACTGTAAGACATTTCCAGGGGCAGATGTGGACGCTGAACTGTAGATTAAAACTGAAGAAACTGCAAAAAAGTGGGAATTTAAGGAGATGGGACCTGGATAAACTGACTAAACCAGAGGTGGTCCAGAGTTTCATGGAGAGGATAACGGAAAAATTGACAGTAATGGGGGAAAAATACAGTAGAAGAAGAATGGGTAGCTTTGAGGGATGAAAAAGTGAAGGCAGCAGAGGATCAAGTAGGTAAAAAGACGAGGGCTAATAGATATCCTTGGGCAACAGAAGATATATTGAATTTAATTGATGAAAGGAGAAAATATAAAAACGCAGTAAATGAAGCAGGCAAAAAGGAATACAAACGTCTCAAAAATGAGATTGACAGGAAGTGCAAGATGGCTAAGCAGGAATGGCTAGAGGACAAATGTAAGGATGTAGAGGCATGTATCATTACAAGTAAGATAGATACTGTCTACAGGAAAATTAAAGAGACCTTTGGAGAAAAGAGAACCACTTGTGTGAATATCAATAGCTCAGATGGAAACCCAGTTCTAAGTAAAGAAGGGAAAACAGGAAGGTGGAAGGAGTATATGGAGGGTCTATACAAGGGCGATGTACTTGAGGACAATATTATGGAAATGGGATGTAGATGAAGATGAAATGGGAGATATGATACTGCGTGAAGAGTTTGACAGAGCACTGAAAGACCTGAGTCGAAACAAGGCCCCGGGAGTAGACAACATTCCATTAGAACTACTGACGGCCTTGGAAGAGCCAATCCTGAAAAAACTCTACCATCTGGTGGGCAATATGTATGAGACAGGCGAAATACCCTCAGACTTCAAGAAGAATATAATAATTCCGATCCCAAAGAAATCAGGTGTTGACAGATGTGAAAATTACCGAACAATCAGTTTAATAAGTCACGAATTCAAATTACTAACGCGAATTCTTTACAGACGAATGGAAAAACTAGTAGAAGCCGACCTCGGGAAAGATCAGTTTGGATTCCGTAGAAACACTGGAACATGTGTGGCAATACTGACCATACGACTTACCTTATAAGCTAGATTAAGGAAAGGCAAACCTACGTTTCTAGCATTTGTACACTTAGAGAAAGCTTTTGACAAAGTTGACTGGAATACTCTATCAAATTCTAAAGGTGCCAGGGGTAAAATACAGGGAGCGAAAGGTTATTTACAATTTACACAGAAACCAGATGGCAGTCGTAAGAGTCGAGGGGCATGAAAGGGAAGCAGTGGTTGGGAAGGGAGTGAGACAGGGTAGTAAGCCTCTCCCCGATGTCATTCAATCTGTATATTGAGCAAGCAGTGAAGGAAACAAAAGAAAAATTTGGAGTAGGTATTAATATCCATGGAGAAAAAATAAAAACTTTGAGGTTCGCCGATGACATTGTAATTCTGTCAGAGACAGCAAAGGACTTGGAAGAGCAGCTGAACGGAATGGACAGTGTCTTGAAAGGAGGGTATGAGATGAACATCAACCAAAGCAAAACGAGGATAATGGAATGTAGTCGAATTAAGTTGGGTGATGCTTAGGGAATTACATTAGGAAATGAGACACTTAAAGTAGTAAAGGAGTTTTCCTATTTGGGGAGCAAAATAACTGATGATGGTCGAAGTAGAGAGGATATAAAACGTAGACTGGCAATGACAAGGAAAGCGTTTCTGAAGAAGAAACATTTGCTAACATCGAGTGTAGATTTAAATGTCTGGAAGTCGTTTCTGAAAGTATTTGTATGGAGTGTAGCCATGTATGGAAGTGAAACGTGGACGATAAATAGTTTAGACACGAAGAGATTAGAAGCTTTCGAAATTTGGTGCTACAGAAGAATGCTGAAGATTAGATGGGTAGATCGCATAACTAATGAGGAGGTATTGAATAGAATTGGGGAGAAGAGAAGTTTGCGGCACAACTTGACTAGAAGAAAGGATCGGTTGGTAGGATATGTTCTGAGACATCAAGGGATCGCCAGTTTAGTACTGGAGGGCAGCGTGGAGGGTAAAAATCGTAGAGGGAGACCAAGAGATAAATACACTAAACAGAATCAGAAGGATGTAGGTTGCGGTAGGTACTGGTAGGTGAAGAGGCTTGCACAGGATAGAGTAGAATGGAGAGCTGCATCAAACCAGTCTCAGGACTGAAGACCACAACAACGACTTTCTTATAAAAAAAGAAAAAACCCTGTTATAACGGAGAGCAGAGAAATATCGGAAAGTACCGGTTACTAAGAACTGAAATACCAGTGTCTGTTTTAACCGGTCTGTTTTCCCATCTACACGATGTTTCACAACTCATCTTGGTTTCCTGTACAAGTTGTAGGGACCACATATTACATCAAATTTTACATGGGAACTCATGTCCGGAACGTCACCCAACGACGCCACAGAGCCTCAAAGTTATAGGCGTCGGCGCCTGTAAATGAATGTATGTACAGGATAATTGCGTGATACTGTTACAGACTTTACAGCATGATGGAGAAGGATGAATGTATCAATTTGAGGTAAAGGTCACTGTATCGGAAGCGAACTAGTCGAGGGCAATGAGCGAAAACCGTTGATACCAGTGCCATGGAATACATCTACCGGCACTGTTGTTTGGAAATTTGAAATTTGTGGCAACGTCTTATGGGACCAAACGGCTGAGGTCATCGGTCCCTAAGCTTTCACACTATTGAACCTATCTTAAACTAAGTCACACTAAAGACGAGACACACACCCATGCCCGATGGAGGACTCGAACCTCCGACGGAGGCAGCCGCACGAGCCGTGACAAGACGGCCCTGACCGCTCGGCTACTCTACGCGGCGGTACTGTCGTTGCTAAGATTGTAGGGCAGGCAACTTCTCAGAGGTCGCTGAAAGGACGAAAAACAAGGGAAAGATATCCGGTAAAAATTGGGTCTAAAATACGTACCTGAGGACTTGTTTATCTTTGCTACTGCGAAACGTATCTCCTCTATTGAACAAACGCTAATAGCTTTTGAGGTATACACATAAAGCTCATGTTTGTTGGACATTTTTTCGTTGTTTTGGTCCATACTGCCACCTCTGGAAGTCGGTTACCTTACAGTCCTAGCGACAACAGTACCAGTACATTTATTCAACTGTCTGATATAGCAGAACGGTTTTCACGTTTAACTTTTGGCTCGCTCATTTCCGGTACAGGGCCCCTTCCTCCAATTGATAGTTTTTCTTATCCATCTGATTTGAACGGTTTTTATAGTCTGTTTGAAATGTTTCGAAAAACAGGTTGTTTCAGCTATAACGGCCTAGGTGGTCAGACACGAAGGTGAGGCACGTACAGTGTAAGATGTCGTGGTCTCCTGACCTTCATTGCTTACATATTCCGCCCTCACAATCATATTCCGCACATCAAGACGCTTTATTCTAACTCAAACTCGATAAGATAAAGTCAATGTTGTATGAATTCATGTAAACGATATGCAATTAACAAGTAAGCACACTGTGGTTGAAATACTCGAGGCTGGCGTGCACACATACATTCCAGACACGATGGTCATAGAAGCTTTTAGTTCGGGAGAGAAACCGCACAAAGAGTCGCCGGTCCCTTTAGAGGACGACCCAGCCTACGTCGGCCAGTGACCATCCGTGTAACGGACAGCGTGGGCCCAAGTGAAAGGGCGGAACGACCCCATGTTCGGCTTAAAAGCAAATTCCGCTACATTGTGTGGGAGCGGCCAGCCTACGCATTCTTTACACATAGCACACAATTTCAGAGATTTTCACAGGGAGACAGCAAATGCCAAACGCCATAGTTTCCCGGATTGGTCGTCTTAAACGAAACGTCATTCTCCCGTTTCAGAAGAGCAATGCTGATTGGCAGACGATATTTCTGATGCCTTGAGCTGAAGGAATAATGGAAGAGACCGAAAGATATACCCCTTCACGTCTGGCGTGGAGAGGCGCCGTTCTATTGTCGCTCTTGGAGCGAGGAACAAGTCTCTCCTCAGTACTTCACTGGGAGAGCACCTCTGTCGAACTGCTATGCAGTATAGAGTCCTTGCGATTAAGCATTGTTGACTGTGTTGGCTGACACACTTACTGTGCGATGTGAATGGACAGAGTTATAGGTAAATGCCCACGAGCGAATTTTGAGTGCCATTGCGGTGGACTGGTTGTCTGACCGGTGTACCATGCCAATAATTAGACTAGGAGCGAATAGGAATCCTTGACTTCATCAAGGCATAGGGAGAGTTTGATTGGCGAAGGTCAATCCAGATAGAACGAGAGTTATCTTATTTGTCAGGAGCGAGCGGCGCAGACAGCAGTCATCGCAGCTTAAGGTATTGTGCGCTACAGCTATTGTGAGCCCCATATTTCCTCCACAACACTACACTTCACTGCATTTCAGATGCGACAGCCTCGATCATACCTAGCAACATTCTGAAGGATAATTATTCAAGTTGAGTAGGGTGGCTCTCAGCCATTCTGCCAAGTCAATAACTTTCATTAGTGAATCCTATCCTTAAGAGGTAACTTCACATTCCAAAAAGAACCCAGAAATAACGTGTTCAGTTCATAACTAGAGTGCCATTGTGATTTCTCGGAATTTTTGCAAAATAAATAATAATTTTCGTTAGTTTCACGTTTTTCTTACACTAACTAGCACTACTCCAGTACCCAAGTATCCCACTAGTCACGTAAGAAATTTTGTGATTTTTTGTGTCATTTCCTTACAGCGGGCGACTCCAGAAGATATTTATTGCTGAAAGTTTTCCAGGTATTTCTCTTTAGAACGTTAGGAGCGTCTGTCTGACGTCTGTAGTAGTGTGGGGGTGAAAATTGCATCTTGCAGGAGCCACAGGGTAAAGGGTAAATCTCAAATTAATCCGTTGCGCAGAATAACAGATCAACCCCACACCTCAGAACAGTTGTGGCCACAATCAGTGTTTACGCATTATTAGTCTGTTAGATCTTAGCGACTGATTATCTGACGGTGTATTGTCACACGAGAAAGTTTAGGCGACGCGCGAATAGAAGCGGCAGTGGAGTGCCCGGCTGAGGGGTCTGTGTTTAGCCGGCTGCTAGGTGCCCACTGTTACGATCGGCGCTGCGTCGCCCACTTTCTCCAGGGCTAAGGATTCCAGTTCCAGGGCTGGGCGAGCGAGATGGCCGCCCCGAGAGGAGAGGTGAGCAGCGGAGAATGTGATCTGGAAGCGGTGGGCGTCTTGGCGCGGCGCTGACCTAGACACGCGGCGCGGAGAGAGCCGGAGAGAGGAGAGAGAAGGGCGGCCGCCCCCCTGTCTCTATAAAAGCCTCGGCCGGCCGACACGGCGCATCACACGCCGCTCTCAGCTCCCCACACACACAGCAGCGCAGCCGAGTCGCAGCCCGAGAGACATGCAGCTACTTCTGGTGAGTCCCGGAGCTAGCGAGCGGGAAAAACCGACCGCTCAAAACCGACACCGGTATTCTACCTCTCAATAACCGGTAACTGTCGGTACTTGTTCGATCTCAGTTACGACAGGTGCTTTTTTTGTTATTTTTACTAACATCTCGGAAAAAAAAAACGGAATATCATTTAGCTTTTGCACCAGCGCTAAAATTTTTAATTTTTAAATAAGCCATTTTTAAAGAAAGAAGTAATTTTTAATCGTAAAATTTCCGTTGCTTTGAAATATTGCGTTAGTATAGAATGAGGGGGAAACGAACAGCGCTATTTTGTAGAATGGAAATTAACAACAGGCTAAATGACAAAAAGCACAAAAAGAATAATGGAATGTAGTCTAATTAAATCAAGTGATGCTGAGGCAATTAGATTAGGAAACTAGACCCTTCAAGTAGTAGAAGAATTTTGCTACTGGGGCAGTAAAATAACAGATGATGGCCGAAGTAGAGAGGATATAAAATGTAGACTGACAATGGCTAGGAAAGTGTTTCTGAAGAAGAGACATTTGTTAACATCAAGTATAGATTTGTCAGGAAGTCGTTTCTGAAAGTATTTGTATGGAGTGAAGCCATGTATGGAAGTGAAACATGGACGATAAACAGTTTAGACAAGAAGAGAATAGAAGCTTTCGAAACATGTTGCTACAGAAGATTTGTGAAGATTAGATGGGTCGATAATGTAACCAATGAGGAGGTACTGAAGAGAATTGGAGGGACAAGGAATTTGTGGCCACACTTGACCAAAAGAAGGGATCGGTTGACAGGTAACATTCTGAGACGCCACTGGATCACCAATTTAGTATTGGAAGGAAGTGTAGGTGGTATAAATCGTAGAGATGAAGACAGTAAGCAGATTCACAAAGACGTAGTAGGTTGCAGTAATTGTTCAGAGAGGAGGCTCGCACAGTATAGAGTAGCATCAAACCAGTCTTCGGACTGAAGACCACAACAACAAGAACCAAAAAAATGTTTTTTGAGTTAGACGCGAAAAACCGACAGCCTGAAAAGCGTGCTAAGGCGCTAAGACCACTTCCAGTAGCGCATATAAGGCCCCAGAGGCAGCATGAGCGGTATGTGCAGGCCCACTGCTGAGGCTAAACCGAACTAAGTGCCACACAGCGTTGTAATTGTTTACAGCGTCTGACAGGGATTTTACCCAGCCAGAATAACTAAGAGGCTGGAAGAATGTCAGAGTGTCAAGTACTTAAAGACCTTGTAAAACTTCCGGAGAATGCGACACTTAACAATGCATTTGTGGTTACTGTGCTCCAGCCTGAGGGCTACTTTTTTGCTTAAAAAAAAAACTTGCGATGCACATACTAACACAATGACAACATATATTTCCAAATGTGGTTGGGAGGCCCTAGCCACGCATTTCGTTTCAACCTGCACGTCGGCGAGGAAACGAGTGCTTTGAAGATTAATTCTGAAATTCCAACTTTAAGCAGAGCTGGAAATTCTGAGAGAAGAATAAAATCTAAGATCGTGGACGGAGATGGTTTTGCAGATTGTTTAGCTACCGGGAACGCATGGTCTCAGGCGTATAAGTACCAGGCTACTAGCTCGGGTTGTCCGATGAGGTGTTCGACACTTCTAAACAGCTTGAGCAAAGAAACAGCTCCCTATTCTCGTGTACCCTGCTGGGTTAATGCATTATTTGTTGTTGTGCAGTCTTTCGCAGCAGTCCCTCGTCGGGTGGACCGTTCGCCAGGTGCAAGTATTTCGCTTTAACGCCACCTCGAGGACTTGCGCATCGATGGTGGTGAATTGAACGTCGGCTGGACCGTTCGCCAGATGCAAGTATTTCGCTTTATCGCCACCTCGAGGACTTGCGCGTCGATGATGGTGAATTGAAGGTCGGCTGGACCGTTCGCCAGATGCAAGTATTTCGCTTTAACGCCACCTCGAGGACTTGCGCGTCGATGATGGTGAATTGAAGATGATTAGGACGTCTACACCTTCATCTATATATATTAATGTCATCTAACAAGAGTCCCCCGTCGGGTGGACCGTTCGCCAGATGCAAGTATTTCGCTTTAACGCCACCTCGAGGACTTGCGCGTCGATGATGGTGAATTGAAGATGATTAGGACGTCATAACACCCAGTCACGGAAGTTGAGATAATCTCCGACCGATCCGGGAATCGCACCCGGGCTCTTAGGAGTAACATTCTGTCGCACTGACCACTCAGCTACCGGGGGCGGACTTACAACTGCAGAGCAGTGCTCTTCAATCTTTTTTGCTCAAGAGCCAACATTGGCTCATTGACATCGTACGGCGACAACTCGGGCGCATAAGCCCTGAGAGGCAGGGTGGGAAGAGAGGGGGTGGTAAAGTGGCCGGTCAAAACGAAACGTTTTCACCAAATCATGGAACCACAGTCACTGATAGAAGCTTACCACTGATACATTTTGAATCTATATATCACAAGCTGTCATACCAAAGTATTTTAGTGAAGAAGTTAATTATGTATAAGACCTACAGGAATTCTCTATGGCTTACATAGCGACCAATTTTCTGTACCTAAGCAGATAATGTGGCCAGCGCCATCGCAACAGGACCCCGTGTTTTCTTGTATTCGGCGCTCATTTTTTACACATGTCCAACCCTTAGTATCTGAAATAACACCAAGCGGCTCCAGCAGACCTTCCTTAATTGGACTTCCGTAATAGCCCTCATACAAAACGACAAAGACGATTTCAAATAATGTACGATGACTTATTTAAAATTATCCCAAAGGGATATAATGGCGGACGATAGCTTTGTATGTAAAAGGGGTTTAGGAGTCAGTTTCATATGTTGTATTATAAGACAAGTTTTTTATTTTTTATGTAAATAACTCTTATTTGGCTAAAAACCACCTTGGCCAGTATTCCGGATGAATAGCGTCGCCAGTTTTCCCGATCGGACCCCATGTCTGCGTTAGTAATTCACAGAAGATATTATCAAATTGAAGGAATTAACAAGGAACCACAATTGTGGGTCATGAGACGTTGTTTAAAAATTGATATTGAAGTATATACAAGTAAGGAAACAAGGTTATATCTATATCGTAAGTGACTTACCTAATGTCCGACGACTCAAAATCCAAAAAGCTTTTACTGAAAAACAACGGAGCAAGCTTCCTTTGTCAATCACACTGACAACAATGGCGATCTATGTTAGAACTATTCTCACCAATTCTCGGCATGCAGCAGTGGTCTTCACTTTTCCCCCCGTGGCCACTTTACCACACCTTCCCCTACCAATATCATTAGTAATTGATAACCTACTTGCATTACTACGGTATATTAATTGCTAACAGTAATTGCAGTATGAGACACGATCACAGATGTTTACTAAATCTAATTTTTCTTTTACTAATTGCATTGTAATGCAACAGCCTGAAGTTGATTTCATGTTACTTGCTACAAGCATGTACTGACCAACCACATTTGAAGATGACCGTCTCTATAGTGCGCGTCTACGAGTCCACGCTACTTCCGCTGTTGATCGGTGCCAGTTGCACAAGCTCGTTATCGTCAGCACTGGAAGACAGACAGCAAAATATCCCCCCCCCCCCCCCTCACTTATGTTAACCCCGCAGTGGCCGCAATACTTACCACTGTCTGAAATAAGTAATGAGATTGCGATCAAATTTCGAAGTGTTGCAGACGTTGGCAACTTTGAGGAACTCAAATTCATCAAAGGAGAATGACAACTATACCGATCAGTAGCAACTTGATTCGATCAATTCATACGAATCCTGCGATGATGGTTTGATAAGTACGGTAAAAAAGCAAGAAAAAAGTCTGTTTCGTAAAGAACTCACCTTAATTCTCCACATAATCTCCTTGGAGGGATATAAAATTGGTCTGCGATCCTCCAGCTTTTTCATCCAGTAGAAAAAATGGCTCCTGTCGAACTCTGCAATATACTTGTTGCTTTAACTATCACTTCTCAATTTGATGCAATTTTCTTACCAGCAAGTCAAAGCTTGAAGTTAGGGAACAGGAGAAAGTCACTTGGGGCTGTCTGGGGAAGAGGGTGGGTGAGGAACCAATTCCAAGCCCACATCATGCGTTTTCGCCATTGTTATTGCTGACGTGTGGGATGATGCATAATACTGATGAAACAGCCCTTTTTTGGTCGCCTAACTTATTGTTTTCGCAAGTTTCAAACGATCCAGCACGGAAGCGTAGTAGTATATAACTATGGCTCTGCCGTTTTACAAGTAAGCTACGAGGATCATTCCTTGTGGCTATCACCTTACAGGCTGACAAAATGGCCTTCGGTGTACCTTCACCAGCCTTTGTCCATTGTTTTGACTGCCGTTTTGACTCTGGTATGTAATGATACATCCAGGTTTCATCAACAGTCACAAATCGAAGCAAAACATCTTGCGGATAGCAATTAAACGTCTCCAGACATTGTGCTGAAATGTTGTGGAAGACAGTGAAAAATCACGGCACCCACTTCGCACACACCTTATTTACAGCCGTTTCTCAATGCAGCACATTATGCCTACATTCTCAGCAATCTCACGTTTATTATTATTATTATTATTATTATTCGTAGGTCTTTCATTACCATGTCATGGATTTTGTTAATGGTTTGCTTTGTGTGACCTCAACGCCCTTCATCTTCGATGCAAGTCCGACCACGTTTGAATTCATTATTCCAAAAACGAATGGTCTCCATTGATGGTGCCCAGTCCGCGTGAACATCATCCAATTCTATTTCGATTTCTGCGGCACTCCAAAATTTCAAATAAAAAATTTTAACAGCAGCATGAAAATCGGTTTCTCCACTTTCACTTACAGTCGACACACTGACCAATTCAAATCCCTGTCAACAGTGGACTTTACGCTGCATATTGTTGAAACTCCTTATGCGATCCTTGGAATAATCACGCTTACGAACCATGAAGGTGTAACGCAAATGTCCTATTCTTTCATGGAAATTTAGTAGATTTGACAAATCACTTCCATAGAAATCAGAAAAAATCGTTACTCCATTTAGCACTTGAGATGAGCATGTCAGCGGCATCTGCTCACAGATATACACCTTAAACAAAGTAACAGTAGGACACAGACTGACCAATTCAAATACTATTGCTTGACGTGAGTACTGCAACTGGCGATTTCAGTTTGTTCATGGTGGAGAGATTGAGGTCCGAACTACTATTTTTTCCTGATGAAACTTGACTGCATTTACTGGGATGCTTGAACTCGCAGGACAATAAGTGTTGAAGTTCTGCATGCGAGTCCATTATGTCGATCATTACATCACCTAGGTCGAAAAAATATTCTTGTCCAGTAATGAGAATTCCTGACATTCTGTTAATACGAAAGCACTACTGTGGCAGTTCTACTGAGAGTCCAGCCGAGCCCAGCTCCGGCTCAGGGAGAGGGAATGTTGCCGGCACGCAGCAGCTGCTACGCGCCGCTTTCGCGGATGGACTGGCCTCGGCAGTGACCGTAAGGACGAGCCGTTGTCAAGCTCCGAGAAGGGCGTCATCCACTTCACGAACAGGCGCGCTGCCAGCTGACCGCGAAACGCTACGAGAATTGATAGCACCCACTTGTCCTGGTTGATAGCTGTCGATGTCCAGTACGGCGTAGGATGTTGCTAGCGTAAGAAAGTGATGGTGACTTCGATGCATGAAAGGAAGACGAACCTACGACTTCGTAAATGCTGTAGGTAAAACATTTCGTAAGGGTACTACAAAATAAGAATGTACTGACGACTTCAGTGCGTGCGAGGAACAGCAACTGTGCCTCTGTGACCCGTGATATTCTCTAAGGCAGACGTTGGTATTGCTTGGGAGAATGGCACAGATTAAAATTAGTGACTTCAATGCAAGCAAAGAACAGCAACCACATCTTAGTTACCTCGGAAATGACCTAGGACAGACGCTGCTAATGGTTAAGAATAATACCAAACCAAGAAAGCGATCGGTGGTACATATTAATGCTTTCCGAGCTAATGACGACATAATAGCGTGGACCAATCAAATGTTCAAATGTGTGTGAATTCTTATGGGACTTAATTGTTAAGGTCATCAGTCCCTAAGCTTACACACTGCTTAACCTAAATTACCCTAAGGACAAACACACACACCCATGCCCGAGGGAGGACTCTAATCTCGCCGGGACCAGCCGCACAGTCAGTGACTGCAGCGCCCCAGACCGCTCGGCTAATCCCTCGCAGCTGTACACCAATCCATCTCATACCATTACAGTTTTAGCCAGGGAGAGTATGAACTTCTGTACCTGCGGTTTGACTCGAGGAGGAGATGCTGGGGACCGAGGAGATGGTATTTCCCTTTACTTACCGCCTCTTGAAAGGCGAGCGGAGATGCGGTTGCGACTTTCCCCGTCAGCCGGCTGCAGCGTGTGCAGCAAAATCGGAACGGAACGGAAGGCGTCTGATGTTGCCTGCGGGCCGGATACGACTTTCGCTCAGCTCAGCGGAACCGGTCGCACACGTGACGGGCGGAGATGTCGCGCCTGCGCCAGGTGGCCCACACGTGCGCGTCCACGCAAGCTTTCTCCCGCGTCGCTGGGCTGGTCGCCCACAATGTAGAAACGCAGCGCTGTCCGCACCCAGCTGTCACTGGAGGCGCGACGCGTGAAGCGGATGACCCACCGGGCTGCTGCCAGAACGATTGTCCTTTAGACTCCCAAAGAGCGGCGTCACGTCCACCACTACTACACGAGCTGCCCCATGGTGTGTGGCGGAGGGTAGATTCTGTCCCTCTGTCACTTTGCCACTTTCCTGTTCCGTTCTTGAATGGTGTGCGGGATGAAAGACTATTAGTAAGCCTCCCTGCGAACTCACATCACTGTAATCATACCTTTGTGATTTTTTCGCGAAATATACACCACTGGCCATTAAAATTGCTACACCGCGAAGATGGTCGTGCTACAGACGCGAAATTAAACCGACAGGAAGAAGATGCTGTGATATGCAAGTGATTAGCTTTTCAGAGCATTCACACAAGGTTAGCGCCGGTGGCGACACCTACAACGTGCCTCATGAGGAACGTTTCCAACCAATTTCTCATACACAAACAGCAGTTGACCGGCGTTGCAAGGTGAAACGTTGTTGTGATGGCTCGTGTGAAGAGGACTTTGATAAAGGCCGGATTGTAGCCTACCGCGCTTTATCGTATCGCGACATTGCTGGTAGCGTTGGTCGAGATACAATGACTGTTAGAAGAATATGGAATCGGTGGGTTCAGGAGGGTAACACGGAACGCCGTGCTGCATCCCAAAGGCCTCGTATCACCAACAGTCGAGATGACAGGCATTTTATCAGCATGGCTGTAACTGATCGTGCAGCCACGTCTCGACCCCTGAATCGACAAATGGGGACTTTTGCAAGACAACAACCATCTGCACGAACAGTTCGACGACGTTTGCAGCAGCATGGACTATCAGTTCGGATACCGTGGCCGCGGTTACCCTTGACGCTGCATCACAGACACGAGCGCCTGCCATGGTGTACTCAACGACGAACCTGGGTGTACGAATGGCAAAAGGTCATTTTTTCAGAGGAATCCAGGTTCTGTTTACAGCATCATGATGGTCGCATCCGTGTTTGGCGACATCGCGGTGAACGCACATTGGAAGCGTGTATTCGTCATCGTCATACTGGCGTGTCACCCATCGTGATCGTATGGGGTGCCATTGGTTACACGTCTCGGTCACCTCTTGTTCATATTGACAGCACTTTGAACATTGGACGTTACATTCCAGATGTGTTACGACCCGTGGCTCTACCCTTCATTCGATCCCCACGAAACCATATATTTCAGCAGGATAATGCACGACCGCATGTTGCAGGTCCTGTACGGGCGTTTCTGGATACAGAAAATGTTCGACTGCTGCCCTGGCCAGCACACTCTCCAGATCTCTCGCCAATTGAAAATGTGTGGTCAATGGTGGCCGAGCAACTGGCTCGTCACAATACGCCAGTCACTACTGTTGGTGAACTGTCGGATCGTGTTGAAGCTGCATTGGCAGTGGTACATGTACACGCCATCCAAGCTCTGTTTGACTCAGTGCTATTACGGGCAGAGATGGTTGTTCTGGGTACTGATTTATCATAATCTATGCACCCAAATTGCGTGGAAATGTAATCACATGTCAGTTCTAGTATAATATATTTGTCTAATGAATACCCGTTTATAATCTGCATTTCTTCTTGGTGTAGCAATTTTAATGGCAGTAGTGTACGTGGGGATGAGGCGATATATATATATGGCATTGCACGCTCACGGAATTTTGACATTAAACCATATTGTGGTGCAACACTCCTCTCTTGCATCCACTGGAGTTGGCGGATCTTCGTGACACTTTCGCGCTTACCAAAGTAATTTGTGACGGAAAGTGCTGCTCTTCTTGTTACCTTCTGCATTCCGTCCATCAATCATCCAGGCTCAGAACACAATTTAAGTACTAATCGAACGAGATTGTAAGCTACTTCCTTTGTGTATAGGCTACACTTCTTGAGGAGGCTTTTAGTAATCTGTCTGGCGTGCGCCTCCCCTGCGACTACTTTTATGTTGTCGTTCCACTATAAATCGTTCCGTACGTGCACTGTCACGGCCTTGCGGCAGTGGTAACACCGGCTCCCGTCAGGTCTCCGAACTGGGATGAGCGACCATCTGGTCTCCCCAGCGCTGTTGGCAAGCAGGGTGCACTCAGCCCTTGTGAGGCAAACCGAGGAGCTACTTGACTGAGAAGTAGCGGCTCCGGTCTCGTAAACTGACTGACATACGGCCGGGAGAGCGGTTGATCTAATGCCGTGTGACTAGGGCCTCCCGTCGGGTAGGCCGTTCGCCGGGTGCAAGTCTTTCGATTTGACGCCACTTCGGCGACTTGTGCGTCGATGGGGATGAAATGATGATGACTAGGACATCACAACACCCAGTCCCTGAGCGGAGAAAATCTCCACCCCACCCGGGAATCGAACCCGGGCCCTTAGGTTTGACATTCTGTCGCGCTGACCACTCAGCTACCGGGGCGGTCGTGAGAGCGGTCTGCTGACCACATGCCCCTCCGCATTCGCATGCAGTGACGCCTGTGGCCTGAGGATGACACGGCGGCCGGTCGGTACCGTTGGGCCTGTTCGGACGGAGTTTAGTTAGAGTACCATACTGTCAGTCATTTAATGGATGTTACTACACCCAGTGACTTTGTAATCATACATCGCAAGTGCTACCTTGTGGTCGTACCCTACTTTGCACAGTTCTGGAACAATATGCGGGACGCTGTGAATAAACATGAAAGTTTACTCCACGTAGGTCTACACAGAGTGAACCAGAACTCCGCCAACAAACTTTCAGAGGCAAGACCAAAGCAAGAAGAAAATGCGTAACAAACACTGGGTCTAAAATTCACAGCAA
Organism: Schistocerca gregaria; assembly: GCF_023897955.1. NCBI lineage: Eukaryota > Metazoa > Arthropoda > Insecta > Orthoptera > Acrididae > Schistocerca > Schistocerca gregaria. The sequence goes on along the minus strand of NC_064928.1, from coordinate 182,537,996 downwards.
AAGAAATATGAGCACTTGTTCTACGAGGAGGAGGAATTAGCGTGTAACGTCCCGTAGACAACGAGGTCGTTAGAGAGAGAGCAGAAGTTCAGATCAGGGAAGGATGGAGAAGGAAAGCGGCCGTGCATTTCGAATGAGCCATCCCACCATTTGCCTTATGCGATTTAGGGAAATGATGGAAAACCTAAATCAGGACGGTGAGACGCTGGTTTTAACTGTCTTCCTCCCGACTGCGAATGGAGTGTGCTGACCCTTACGCGACCGTGATCGGTTTCATCTTCGATACTTTGAAATACATCTCTTCTACTGCGAGCTCTCTGTTTACCATATTTTGGGAGGAGGTAGCACGCAAAAAAAAAACAAGAAAAATATTGAAACTGCCTGGGAGATTGAAACAGTGTGCCGGAATGAGACGCGAACTCGGGACCTTTGCCTACCACGGGCAGGTGATCTACCATCTGAGCTACCCAAGCACGACTCACGCCCCGTCCTCACAGCTTTACTTCTGCCAGTACCTCGTCTCCTACCTTCCAAACTTTACAGAAGCTCTCCTGCGAACCTTGCAGAACTAGCACTCCTGAAAGAAAGAAAGTTTCATATCAGCGCTCACTCCGCTGCAGAGTGGAAATCTCATTCTGGAAACATCCCCCAGGCTGTGGCTAAGCCATGTCTCCGCAATATCCTTTCTTTTTGTTTCTTATTTATATAAATGATATGCCTTCTAGTATTACAGGTGATTCAAAAATAATTCTGTTTGCTGATGACACCTGCTTGGTAGTGAAGGATCTTGTGTTTAATACTGAAACAGTATCAAATAATGTAGTTCATGAAATAAGTTCGTGGCTTGTGGAAAATAATCTGATGCTAAATCACAGTAAGATTCAGTTTTTACAGTTTCTAACTCACAATTCAACAAGAACCGATATTTCGATCAGACAGAATGGGCATATTATAAGCGAGACGGAACAGTTCAAGTTCCTAGGCGTTCGGATAGATAGTAAGCTGTTGTGGAAAGCCCATGTTCAGGATCTTGTTCAGAAATTAGATGCTGCTTCATTTACCATTAGAACGGTATCTGAAATAAGTGACTGTGCACCACGAAAAGTAGTCTACTTCGCATATTTTCATACGCTTATGTAGTAAGGTATTATTTTTTGGGGTAATTCTTCTGATTCAAAAAAGGTATTTTTGGCTCAAAAACGGGCTGTTCGAGCTATATGTGGTGTAAGTTCGAGAACCTCTTGTCGACCCCTATTCAATAGTCTGGGAATTCTGACATTGCCCTCACAGTATATATTTTCTTTAATATCGTTTGTTGTTAGCAATATTAGCTTATTCCCAAGAGCAGCTTTCATTCAGTTAATACTACGCAGAAATCAAATATGCCTGTGGAATGCACTTTCCTGACTCTTGTGCAGAAAGGAGTGCAGTATTCTCCTGCATCCATTTTCAATAAGCTACCACAAGAAGAGAAATTTGTTAACATCGAGTATAGATTTAAGTGTCAGGAAGTCGTTTCTGAAAGTATTTGTATGGAGTGTAGCCATATATTGAAGTGAAACATGGACGATGAATAGTTTAGACAAGAATAGAAGCTTTCGAAACGCGATGCTACAGAAGAATGCTGAAGATTAGATGGGTAGATCACATAACTAATGAGGAGGTATTGAATAGAATTGGGGAGAAGAGGAGTTTGTGGCACAACTTGACTAGAAGAAGGGATCGGTTGCTAGGACATATTCTGAGGCATCAAGGAATCACCAGTTTAGTATTGAAGGCAGCGTGGAAGGTAAAAATGGTAGAGGGAGACCAAGAGATGAATACACTAAGCAGATTCAGAAGGATGTAGGCTACAGTAGGTACTGGGAGGTGAAGAAGCTTGCACAGGATAGAGTAGCATGGAGAGCTGCATCAAACCAGTCTCAGGACTGAAGACCACAACAACAACGACCACAAGAACTCAAAAATCTTAGCAGTACCGCAAACAGTTTTATGTCTAAACTGGAGACTTTCCTCATGGCTCACTCCTTCTATTCTGTCGAGGAGCTCCTGGAATAGCTGAAAAATTAAGCAAATTCCAGTGTTACATTGTTGATTTTCTTTATTTAAACTTACGAATTGTCGCCTGAATACGTTTCTTGTATTTTATTTTGTCTGTTTCTACTATCGTGTTATAATTTGATGTATTGACTAGTTCCACGACCGTGGAGACTTCTCCGTAACCACAAGAACTCAAAAATCTTAGCAGTACCGCAAACAGTTTTATGTCTAAACTGGAGACTTTCCTCATGGCTCACTCCTTCTATTCTGTCGAGGAGCTCCTGGAATAGCTGAAAAATTAAGCAAATTCCAGTGTTACATTGTTGATTTTCTTTATTTAAACTTACGAATTGTCGCCTGAATACGTTTCTTGTATTTTATTTTGTCTGTTTCTACTATCGTGTTATAATTTCATGTATTGACTCGTTCCACGACCGTGGAGACTTCTCCGTAGTTTGGTCCCACGCAACAATAAATAAATAAATAAAAATAAAATGAGCCCTGCTGCTGCCCGGCAGGTGACCCTGGCGCTGTGCTGTGCCGCCACGTTGGCGGAGGAGGCGGCGGCGCCCAAGGAGAAGCGCACCACCGCCTCGTCGCTCGGCTACGGCGGTGGCCAGCCGCTTTTCGTGTCGAGCGCCTCACAGGGCGGCGGCTACGCCGGAGGCGGCTACGGAGGCGGCTACGGGGGCGGCGCGGCGGCGGCGCCGGTCCTGCTGCAGGCGGCGGCGGCCGCGCCTCTGCCCGTGCACGGCGTCGGCTTGGCCGGCTTCGGCGGAGGTCAGTATCCCCAACACCCGGCTGCATAAACTGCCAGCCTTCCTCACGACAGAAGGCCACGTCCTATACCGCACCTTGTTTCGCAACAGTTAATCAATGTCACAGCTTTACCGGAATGATTTTGCTACCCTGTTCATGGACGTACATCTACTGTCATTTGAAGAAAACTGCCATTCGTCGTAACCAATAGAAATTCTCTAAAAGTCCTCCCCAGTCACGCTAGAGTCGCTCAATGATGACACTTCTCGCCACACCAGAGCCTTGTCAGCAGTCTCATTACTACACTACTGGCCATTAAAATTGCCACACCAAGAAGAAATGTAGATGATAAACGGGTATTCATTGGACAAATATATTATACTACAACTGACATGTGATTACATTTTCGTGCAATTTGAGTGCATAGATCCTGAGAAATCAGTACCCGGAACAACAACCTCTGGACGTAATAACGGCCTTGACACGCCAGGGCATTGAGTCAAACAGAGCTTGGATGGCGTGTACAGGTACAGCTGCCAATGCAGCTTCAACACGATACCACAGTTCATCAAGAGTCGTGACTGGCGTATTGTGACGAGCCAGTTGCTCGGCCACCATTGATCAGACGTTTTCAATTGGTGAGAGATATGGAGAATGTGCTGGCCAAGGCAGCAGTCGTACATTTTCTGTATCTAGAAAGGCCCATACAGAACCTGAAACATGCGGCCGTGCATTATCCTGCTGAAATGTAGGGTCTCGTAGGGATCGAATGAAGGGTAGAGCCACGGGTCGTAACACATCTGAAATCTAACGTCCGTTGTTCAAAGTGCCGTCAATGCGAACAAGAGGTGACCGAGACGTGTAACCAATGGCAAACCATACCATCATGTCGGGTGATACGCCAGTATGACGATGACGAATACACGCTTCCAATGTGCGTTTACCGCGATGGCGCCAAACACCGATGCGACCATCATGAGGCTGTAAATAGAACCTGGATTCATCCGAAAAAATGACGTTTTGCCATTCGTGCTCCCAGGTTCGTCGTCGAGTACAACATCGCAGGCGCTCCTGGTTGTGATGCAGCGTCAAGGGTAACTGCCATAGTCTCCGATCTGACAGTCCATGCTCCTGCAAACGTCGTAAAACTATTCCTGCAGATGGTTGTTGTCTTGCACTCGTCCCCATCTGTTGACTCAGGGATTGAGACGTGGCTGCACGATCCGTTACAGCCATGATGATAAGATTCCTGTCATCTCGACTTCTAGTGACACGAGGCCGTTGGGATCCAGCACGGCGTTCCGTATTACCCTCCTGAACCCACCGATTCGATATTCTGCTAACAGTCATTGGATCTCGACCAACGCTACCAGCAATGTTACGATACAACAAACCGCAATCGCGATAGGCTACAATCCAACCTTTATCAAAGTCGGAAACGTGATGGTACGCATTTCTCCTCCTTACAGGAGGCATTAGAACAACGTTTCACCAGGCAACGCCGGTCAACTGTTTGCGTATGAGAAATCGGTTGGAAACTTTCCTCATGAGGCACGTTGTAGGTGTCGCCACCGGCGCCAACCTTGTGTGAATGCTCTGAAAAGCTAATCATTTGTATATTACAGCATCTTCTTCCTGTCGGTTAAATTTCGCGTCTGTAGCACGTCATCTTCGTGGTGTAGCAATTTTAATGACCAGTAGTGTATATACGATAGTAACTGTTGTCGAAAGAACAGATACCCCTGATGACCGTGTAGCTTCTCTAGAATAAATGATAATTAATTGAAACCCTCAGCTGCCGACAGATGTTGTTGATATACCTCAATGAGGGCAGCTGAAAATGTGTGCCCCGACCGGGACTCGAACCCGGGATATCCTGCCTACATGGCAGACGCTCTATCGATCTGAGCCACCGAGGGCACAGATGAATAGTGCGACTGCAGGGACTTACCCCTCGCACGCTTCCCGTGAGGCCTACATTCCCTATTGTCCACAATTGACATATGTAATGTACCTAATAGATACTTACCCATCCACTCATTACTCGCGCACACTAAGGTGACGATTCCCGTGAGAGTTCGGGCAACACTGTGCCCATTCGCACAGACGAAGGTCAATGGCCGGGTAGCCTTTAACTATATATGAAGATAGTAACTGCTCTCGAAAGAACAGATACCATTGACGACCATGCAGCATGACATTTTGAGCTGTCCTCATCGAGGTATATCAACAACGTCGGCAGCTGAGGGTTTGAATTAATTATCACTTAGTCTCATTACTGCCCACATTCTCCGGCAGAGCAGACCAGGAATTGTGACGTCGCACTTTCCTGGTGCGTTCCTGACGTCTCCACTGTTTTCTGGACACCGCTGCTCACTTGATGAACGAGCACTCCTTCGGGCATCGCTAAATGGTTTCTCCTATATGTGTAAAATACGAGATAGCAGAAGTACCAACGCAACTGACACTATCACCTCTAAGAAAGTTTCCCACTAAAGGCATGGATTCACAGTAGCTACGTTTTTGTTCTTCATAACGAGATTTTCACTCTGTAGCGGAATGTGCGCTGATATGTAACTTGCGTGCAGATTTAAACCGTGTGCCGGACCGAGACTCGAACTCGGGACCTTGCCTTTCGCGAGGAAGTGCTTGCTTAGGTAGCTCAGCTGGTGCCGGCGCGATAGCTCGGCTGTTCGGTCAGTGGGTTAGTTATCCTCCGTAATAGAAAAAAAACTAAGTAACTTGATCAGCGACGAACTTGGACGGTTGTCTTGTGACGCCCGCACCGAACAAATGCAACGAACAATAACGAACAGGTAGCGTTTCGAGTTCGAGTCTCGATCCGGCACACAGCTTCAATCTGCCTGGAAGTTTCTCTTTTGTTCTTACCCGAACTTTCATTCGTCTTCACCTACATCTACATACATGTCCCGCAGGCCACCTACGGTGTCACAGCAACCTTGTACCCCTATCAGTCAATTCCTTTGCCGTTCCACTCTCAAATAGAGCGAGGGAAAAACGACAGTCTATATTCCTCCGTACGAGCCCCAGTTTCTCTTACCTTCATGATGCTTACGCGAAATGTACATGGGCTGCAGTAGAATGGTTCTGCATTCAGATTCAGATGCCGGTTCTCCATATTTGCTCAATAGTGTTTCGCGAAAAGAACGCCGCCTTCCATGCAGGAACTCCCACTTGAGTTCTCAAAACATCTCCGTAATAGCTGCGTGTTGTTCAAAACTGACGGTGACAAATCTATGAGCCCACCTCTGATTCGCTACGATGTGTCCCTTTAATCACAGCTGACGGGGATCCCAACCACTCGAGCAGTACTCCAGAACGGGTGGCACTTGTATTCTGTACGCGCTCAGCTTCACAGGTGAACCACACTATACTAAAATTTTCCCAATAAACCGAAGTCTTCATTCGCCTACCCTAACACCGCCCTTACGTGCTCATTCCATATCTTATCGCATTACAATGTTACGCCTAGATACGAGAAATGCACACTTCTTATTAAAATCCATCTTTTATTCTACATGTTTGAAAGTTTTACAGTGTGTAGATACATGCTTTAGGAACAAAATTTTCATTTCTCCACATAATTTCCATCCCTCCCAACTGCCTTACGCTATATTGGAACCAGCGCCCGTATGCCCGCATGGTAAAATTCTGGACCTACCTGTTGGAGCCACTGTTGGCAGCGTGCACAAGGGAGTCATCAAATCATGTTCCGCTAAGAGAGTCTTTCAGTTTCCCAGAGAGACGATAGTCACGTGCAGCCAGGTCAGGACTGTGAAGTGGGTGTTTCAGTGTTGTCCATCCGAGTTTTGTGATCGCTTCCATGGTTTTTTGACTGACATGTGGCCGTGCATTGTCGTGCAACAGCAGAACATCCCGCTTTTGCCGATGTAGTCGAGCACGACTCAGTCGAGCTTGAAGTTTCATCATTGTCGTCACATATGTATCAGAATTTACGGTGGTTCCATTTGGCATGATGTCCACAAGCAACAGTCCCTCGGAATCGCAAAACACCGTAGCCATAACTTTTCCAGCAGAAGGTGTGGTTTTTGAATTTTTTTTTCTTGGGTGAATGTGCACGATGCCACTCGATTGACTGCCTCTTCGTCTCTGGTGAAAAATGATGAAGCCATGTCTCATCACCTGTCACAATTCTTCCAATAACTAGTATGTGTGTAGCACTTTACGTGTTGACAGCGTCGCATCCTGTTCGATTGCAGGTAGCGGGCTGGACCTGCAGGCGCTAGGAGGCGGCTACGGAGGCGGCCTGCAGAGCATCGGGGGCGGCTACGGCCTGGGGCTGCACGGCTTCGGCGGCGGCTTCGGGGGTGGTCTGGGTGGCCTCCAACTGCAGGGTCTGGGAGGCGGACTCGGCCTCGGCTCCCTCGGCGGTGGATACGGGGGCGGCTACGGAGGCGGCTACGGAGGCGGCAGCGGCGGCGGACTGTCCCTGGCCTCGCTGAGCTCTGGGGGCCAGCTGAGCACAGTGGCGCTGCCCGGGGGCAGCGTGGGCGGCGGCGTCGGCTACGGCAGCGGCGCCAAGGTGAGCCGACACGTCGCGAGGCAGCGAGGGCAGTGTTCTGTGGCAAATCCTTCTCTCAGGAGCCCAGCTCGCGTCTAAACCTGTGTGGCGGTCCGGGATCCCAGCCAGCACTCCTATTCTGTACCGTTCGGTCGCTCTGCCGTTCGGCTGGCAGATATTACAACTGTGTGCCACACTAAACATAGAACATTTGTCTTTCGTATTCAATTCATGGCTCTGAGCACTATGGGACTTAACATCTGTGGTCATCAGTCCCCTAGAACTTAGAACTACTTAAACCTAACTAACCTAAGGACATCACACACATCCATGCCCGAGGCAGGATTCGAACCTGGGGCCGTAGCAGTCGCGCGGTTCCGGACTGAGAGCCTAGAACCGCTAGACCACCGCGGCCGGCATTCAATTGATCTCTACTGAAGTATAAATTGGAAATAACCACAATTTTTGAAACCTACTTATACAGAATGCATCAAAATAACAGTTAACATTTAGGGTCGATGTCGTCATGTGAACATGGGTCTGTATATGCTTAGCTCCTCAGCTGTGAAATGTTCCATTATGTTTACTGTCTCTGTGTGTTACGTTTAGCTCATAACCATTCATGAAATGTGATACGCGGGATTATCCTTGTATGACATATTTCTGGTAGTACCTAGTCCTTGACATATTGACAATAAAAGTGCACTCAAGCATACCCTACAGGCTACAGTTAAAGACTACCATTTTCGTAAACAAAGCGCAATTTAGATGGCCAATTTCGCTCATTTTACAGGTTTCGGTCAAATTAGTCCATCTTGAGGTCTAAAATATACTGACAGCTGATTCTGGTGACACCTACGCTTCTCCACATATTTTAGATGCGCTAATTAGGCTGAAAGTTATGACACTATTTCAAAGCACGAACTGGACTAGCAAGAGCAGATACGAGTAGTCCCCCTCCTGATGCTTTGCCTCCGCTCTGACTAATGATCTCCATCTCTTGTGTGCCCCTGCAGCAGGTGGGCCCCGTCACGTTCGGCATACACGGCGGCAGTTCGTCCGGCTCTGACGCGTCGTCGTCGGGCAGCAGCTACTCGCTGGGCAGCGCGGGGCTCTCCGCGGCGTCGCTGGGCAGCTACTCGCCGGCCTCGCAGTCTGGCAGCTACTCCTCGCCCTCCTCGGGCGGCTACTCCTCGGGCGGCTACTCCTCCGGCTCGGCGCCCAGCCTGTCCAGCTACAGCAGCCACCTGGGCCGCGGGCTGGCGGCCTACGGCGGTGGCAGCCCCTCCACCCTCGCCGCCTCCTCCTCCCCCTCGCACACCTACGCCTCGCCCTCCTCCGGCAGCTACTCCTCCGGCGGCTACTCCTCGCCCTCCTCGGGCGGCTACTCCTCGGGCGGCTACTCCTCCGGCGGCTACTCCTCCGGCGGCTACTCCGGCAGCTACAGCTCGCCCTCTGCCTCCTACAGTTCGCCGCCCGCCGGCTACAGCCACGGCGGTTCCTCCTCGTCCGCTTCCTCCTCCTCGTCGAGTGCGGCCGACTACCTGGGCAGCTACAGCTCGCCCGTCAGGAGCTACTCGTCTCGCCCCGCGCGCTACTCGGACGGCGGCTACGACACCATCCGCTACAGCAGCCCCGATCCCGGCTTCAAGTACTCCACTCGGTGAAGTGACGGGGCGCCTCCCATACTTTCATCCCTTACTATCCATTTTCGCATCTACTCTCATGCCACTGAGCAATGCCATTCATCCCTAGCATCGTGCAAACCCTCTTCAGTCGATACTGCACCTCCTGCTCCGCTGTTCGGTATCTTATTCTCCTGCACGTGTGTCCCAAAACTGATGTTCTCCTTTGGATAGAGAGATCATTCTCAGACTTGATCAGTTTACTCCACCACAGGGTAAATAAAAGCCTCTGCCCGTCGGTATAACAAAAATGTCTCCTTCCGAAGCCAGATCGTTCTAAAATAAACTGCACAGGTTGTGCGTGGTCAGGTCATTTATGCTACGCACTACCTATCACTGAGAGTTGTACCATTCATGTCGTGGTTTCTTACTTCACTTCCTTGTTGTCCCCGAATGCTCATTTTGTGTGTTGTTATACCTCAGGCTTCATTAAGGTCATTACTTTTGGGCGCACACATAACACGCGTACGATTACTTGCTGCCCTCGCTTTGCGATGCTTGTAAAGTTGCCACATATTGTAAATAGCTCACTGCACCACTTGTTGTTACATTGTTTTGTATTAAGTATTATTGTGATGTCTGTTGTTGTTGTTGTTGTTTTTTTAATAAAAGTTAACACTTAAAGATGGTATTTCATTCACTTTAGTCTCATTTGCACCATTCCCTACCATTAAAGTTTGAAATACAATAATAAAGGACACCTGAAAGGTAAGCAACTAACTGCCATATTTCGCTGATTTTTACTGGATCACTAATGCTGCGAGCCTAAATTCACAGACTATTGCAAAAGTATCAGGGCATATTATCTCGCTTGACGAACTTTTTTAAATAGTTTAATGTCATTTTTATCTTGTTGTGCCATTGCACGACTTCGTTCTAACACCATTATCAAGTACCTCTACAAGCAAACAAAAATTCATCGACAACACATTATACCTTACACGTCTCTGCACTTGTGATTATTTAAGTACTGTCCATCGGTATTCTAATTATAAGTACCTGTGTCGTAGTTGTCACAAAAATGTCATCACTACCGCCATTAGTGCAACTGCAGATCACGATTCTTTCAGATACCATATATAGCACTTACCACTGAACGCAACATAAGTTTTATGGCCACGTGTGTGCTTCATCTACACATGTCTGGTGCATCGTCTTTGAATGTCTATGCATACTTTCGCATAATATCTTTGTTATAGTATTGCCGTATTCCTACACCCACATTAAACTTTGTGCAGCTGTAACTTCTACGCTGAGTGCTATGGCACGTATAATAAATGTAATTTTAAAAACCTGTGTTGAACACCTGCACTAAACGTGGTAGTGGTATCAACTGTATAACAACCGCGACACCTCCACTTGTAAACACAATGCTGCTGGACGGTTTTTAAATATACACAGGAGCAAACATTTGTATTTCATCCTCTTCCTTCAAATTTCAATAAACCCTAATTCCCACCTAGCTGACTTTTAGTCGCTATCTGCCCCTCAATCATATTCATCATTTCACCTCCGTCATGACTATGATCATTTTCATACACCACCATTAGGCCATAGCATCATTAACATTATCGTCGGTGATTGTATTTTTACCATAATATAAAATCATCCATAAGGTTTTTAAAAAACTCATCAGTATTATCCATCAACGTGTTTTTATAAAGCTTCATTTCTTGTCACCTGTTTGTAAGTGTTTTAAAACATCTTTTCAAGCTGTGTAACCTTTTGTTGAAGAGCGTTTTTATCTACTGTCAGCCCGCCGTTTCGTGGGGAACTGAGAAAGCAATAACGAAAAAAAAGATACTTGCATTGCCTAATGTGCCCTCGATGATCTTTTAAAAATTATTATAATGGTATTTGAGGATAGTCTGAGACCGACGCAGTGCGACCATACAACGAGTAAATAAGAAAATAACAGCTGTAGGTGGCTTCAAAAGATTTAAGCGAGTCACCGCAGCTGCAGATCCAGTCACAATGAAGATAATCGAAACATTCAAACTATGCTTGGGGTTCGAGTCCCTGCCAGTTTTTCCAAGACAGTCCCTATTTTTATCCAACTGTCATGGTGTCCCTAAACATGCTTTCGACAGAGAGAAATGTCCCAGATTTTTGTCTTTTGTAGTGTACGTTTCATTTTTTTCCTTCTTTTTCTTAATTACTCCCCTGAATTTATGAGGTGCTTTTTTCAACTCACTGTCAAGTTTCTCTTGTCCTGCTTTCATTAATGCGCGTATTTGAGGAATGTTGATATTAAACTTCATTCTCTCGAGAAGCCTCGACTTCAGTATACAGGGTGTTACAAAAAGGTACGGCCAAACTTTCAGGAAACATTCTTCACACACAAATAAAGAAAATATGTTATGTGGACATGTGTCCGGAAACGCTTACTTTCCATGTTAGAGCTCATTTCATTACTTCTCTTCAAATCACATTAATCGTGGAATGGAAACACACAGCAACAGGACGTACCAGAATGATTTCAAACACTTTGTTACAGGCAACGTTCAAAATGTCCTCCGTTAGCGAGGATACATGCATCCACCCTTCGTTGCATGGAATCCCTGATGCGCTGATGCAGCCCTGGAGAATGGCGTATTGTATCACAGCTGTCCACAATACGAGCACGAAGAGTCTCTACATTTGGTACGGGGGTTGCGTAGACAGGAACTTTCAAATGCCCCCATAAATGAAAGTCAAGAGGGTTGAGGTCAGGAGAGCGTGGAGGCCATGGAATTGGTCCTCCCCTACCAATCCATCGGTCACCGAATCTGTTGTTGAGAAGCGTACGAACACTTCGACTGAAATGTGCACGAGCTCAATCGTGCATGAACCATATGTTGTGTCGTACTTGTAAAGACACATGTCCTAGCAGCACAGGTAGAGTATCCCGTGTGAAATAAAGTTAACATGCTCTATTGAGCGTAGGTGGAAGCGCAGGTGACGAAACTAAAATGAGCTCTAACATGGAAATTAAGTGTTTCCGGACACATATCCACATAACATCTTTTCTTTATTTGTGTGTGAGGAATGTTTCCTGAAAGTTTGGCCGTACCTTTTTGTAACACCCTGTATAACACAGATTTTATCGGAAGCTAGTGGGCGCCCCCTTCTCATCAACAATGTGATGTGTTCAGGTGCTGTAAACGTATTCTCACCTGTTTGTGTTATACGTATGTTACAGTTGAATGTGTAACTGACTCCAATACTGGCAGCTGTGATTTTAGAAAATTATTTTGATCCAACACACACACAAAGAGTCGAACCTCACTCAGCAGTTAATCTTGTAAGGTGTCAGGCAAATCCAACACCTTACATGAAAACGCTGACATGAGAAGCAAATCCAGTAGTATGTCACATAGCTCCGAATAAATCGTGACATTAAATTAACCAAAGTAATACAAGTAACGAGTGAGCAAATGGAATACCACAGACTAACACAAGAATGCCTAAATGCATGTCGTACCTTCCCACCGTGAGGCAGACGCAGTTCCGAGGGGGGAAACGAGGACAGAAGCCGAGAGCAGAACCGTGTTAAGCTAGATAAGGGAGGGGCTGGGCACCCACGCCGCGAGCCTACCTGTACGACTATACAACCCACACGTTTTAGCGTGAGGCTTTTTCGCGTCTCAGGTATGTCAAGGATCACCCCCAGCCCATGTTAAAAGCTAGAGCCCTCCAGAAAAGCAGTATAGATCTTACGATAACACAAAAAGGGCTACTATCACCCGCAAGTTTTAGCGTGAGACTTTTTCGCGTGTCTCTTACATTAGGACAATCCTCCAGCCCATGTTAAAAGATAGAGCCCTCCAGAAGAACAGTATAGATCTCACTATAACGCTAAAAGGACCACACCAGCTGCAGATTTTAGCGTGAGGCTTTTTAGCGTCTCTGTTACGTTGCAAACTTTAAAAACATTGCCCCACCACGAAAAGTACAACGTTTCTCATTGGATAGACTGAATTTTTGTAGGCGGAGCTTAAGGTTAACATTGAGACGCTGATTGGTCAGATGAAAACATAGCCAGATAGTTTTTTTAAACTAACTTTGGTAAATTGTAGTAAGGAGAAGTTAGCGGGGAGTTAGTTCCGAGACGGCGAGCTGGATGGCTGGTGCGCCGGCCGCTGTCGCCCTGACGCTGCCTAAACACCGACAAGGTAATGAACGCACGCGATGCCGCATTTTTAAGCGCATAAAGCTTCACTCAGAACTGCAGAAGTCTCATCTATTACACCCCTTTTTTGCGTAATACTAGTGTCGATCGTTAATGAAAACTCATGGTGTTCACATTTGCCAATTGAAGTAAAGATCTGAAACGCGATGATTTTTCTATTTTATAGTTATTGAGAAGCCACATCAGCCACTGTAATTTACGACAGGTTAGATAAGTAATTAAAGATAATTGAGGGTCACTGTAGACCATTTTGATAGTTTTCTCTTTTGTGAAACTTAATTTAAACCTAATTTATAGATGTGATATGGCATAGGTGATCCTTCGATCGATTGTAGAACTTGGAAACCCATTTAGGGAATATTCGTTCACATTTTTGTTGAACGCAGTTGGTTTTTACCATCGTGTATTAAAACATTTCCTTTTATCAATAGTGCAATTTATAAACGATGTTTTGTGAGTAGAATAAAATTTCCAATGGTAAACTTAACTGCTTTTTCGACGTTATTTTTACCAGCTAACTAAAAATAGGAAAGCCTTGAACCCTTTCCACTATACTTAGTTAGTATTAAGATTCTTTTACAGGGAGTGCAGTGGAGCTGACGCTGAGATCATTTAGTATTTGGTTATATCATCGCTAGTCTCACTGAACTCTTCTGAATTCTACATGTCATGTGTGGTCTGGCGTCTCCTTACCAGCAACAGGTCCCATGTTCAAACTAGTCAATTCCCTAAAAAACACGCTCAGAGCGTCGTTGCGCGAAAGTGGTAGGGAGACACGATATAGAACAATCAGACACCACCATGAATGATTAGAATCTGTCCTCAGCACGTGGCACTGTTCGGATCCCAAAATTATACTCAAGTTTCTTCAGTAACAGATATTGTTATCCAGTTATTCAGACGCGGTTCCCACTGAAGTGATGGAGCGTGGCCAGACATGAAAGTAGCAAAAGTGGAGGCTCCAGTTGCCCAAGCGTGGTTTCCGCGCTGCTGTTGGTGCAGTGAGAAGACTGCGGAACGTTAATCCGAGGGATGTGCGCTCGATTTCTTATGTGAAAACTTTTTTTCATATTTCCAGTTTTTAAGATACTTTCACTACAAATAAACCGAAATAATCCATAGTATATTGCATTTATTGGTCATATATGTGATGCCGCGCAGTTGCAGGCTCCATGTCACGAATCGTGGGCTCCCTCCCACCTGAGGTTCGAGTACTCCCTTGGGCATGGCTGTGTGTGTGTGTGTCCTTATGTCCTTAGCGTAAGTCACTTTAAGTAGTGAGTAAGTGTAGAGACCGATGATCTCAGCATTTTGGTCCTTTAGGAATTCACGCACATTTGAACATATTTTATAATGAAAGTAAGGAAATCTGTTAAGACATCACGGATAACTTCCATGGTACTAGAGGGAGCCGCACAGGGTAAAAACTGTAGAGCAAGACAGAGACTGGAATATATCCACCGAATAACTGACGACGTAGGTTTCAGGTGCTACCCTGAGATGGAGAGGTTGGCAAAAGAGAGGACCGCGCGACACTGAGCAGTGGTTAGCACACTGGACTCGCATTTGTGAGGTCGACGGTTCAAGCGTTCGTCTGGCCATCCTGATTTAGGTTTTCCGTGATTTCCCTAAATCGCTTATGGCAAATGCAGGGATGATTCTTTTGAAAGGGTAGTGCCGACTTCCTTCCACATCCTTCCACAATCCGATGGGACAAATGACGTCGCTGTTTTGGTTCCCTCTCCCAAATCAACCAACCAAAAGGAGAGAAATTCGTGGCGGGCCGCAGTAAACCAGTCACAAGATTGATAATTTAAAGAGAAGTGTGATTTGTCTGTGCGTGTCACCAGAAGCTCGCAAGAAATGTTCAACTGTGTGTGAAATCTTATGGGACTTAACTGCTAAGGTCATCAGTCTCTAAGTTTACACACTACTTAATGTAAATTATCCTAAGGACAAGCACGTACACCTATGCCCGAGGCAGGATTCTAACCTGCGACCGTAGCAGTCGCGCGGTTCCAGACTGTAGCGCCTAGGACCGCTCGGCCACTCCGGCCGGCGCCGGGCGTTTTCTTGCTAGATACACAAATAAACAGTTTATGTCATACCTACCTGTGCTGTCTGCTCTTTCGGACATGTCACATGAGGAAAGGATAGCCTTTTCATCCAGAAACTATTGTGAATTAAGACACAAAGAAATTAAGGACATGGGCTGCCAGTCGCCATTGATTGATATCATTGACGAAATTTGAAAATCTGTGCCCAAGTGGGATTCGAACCTAGGTCCGCTGCTAACTACGCAGACACTCTGACCACTGAGCCATCTGGGCACAGTGGCCAGCGCAATTGCACGGCCCGCCCTAGCGCGCTCCAGTCAGACACAAATTCTCAGCTCACCCACACACTACTAATGTAGTACCCTCATTACCCGCGGCATTTCGCCGATACCTGCAGGACTTCGAGTCGAGCCTGATGTGCATCCGTACTGAAGAGATCATAGACCGTCCTCGCCTTAATGATATATGAATATATGTGGTGTCTGTTCTACCGGATATGTCGACACACCATATATAAGGGGCAAGGGTCACTGCATTAGCAGTGTGTAGGTAAGATGACAATTTGGGTCCCATAGGAGGCATATTAGGATAGTCCCTGACAACTGCCTGTGGATGGTTTAGTTGTTAAGAGCGTCTGCCTAGTAAGTAGGAGACCCGAGCTCGAATCCTCGCGCGACACAAATATTTAACTTTTCCCATTGATTTCAATCAATGCCCACTATCAGCCAATGTTTGTAATTCCTTCGTGTCTTAATACTATGCCTCTCTGACCTAAAATTCACTTATGTCCAGGATGTTACTCACTTGTCCCTGATTTTTGTGAAATATTTTGAGACTCTCCTGATATTGATTAAAATTAATATGGTGTATCTTAACTATGTTATGTGCGGAAAGCCAAAAAATGCCAAACTCAGCTTATTCACCCTAATGTCAGGTTACTGGTCAGAGAACGTACGCGTTCAGACACAGAACATCGTCATCATTTTGTGTCATAACGTGTTAACTGAGCGAAGAGAATGAGTTCGAACTAGCTAATGCCCCATCAGGTGTAGTATTCGTCAGAACCCAGACGGCAGTCAACCGATTCGTAAACTGGAAGCATCTTCAGAGCACCAAAGCTAATTAACCACTGTGGTAGACTTGTCAGCATTAAGTGACAGTGACCCTAGAGCTATAAGTCCTCATGTACGAACCATACGAGGTGCATTCAAGTTCTAAGGCCTCCGATTTTTTTCTCCGGACTGGAAAGAGATAGAAAAATGCGCATTGTTTTAAAATGAGGCCCCATTCATTGTCAATACGTCTCACAGATGGCAGCACCGTACGGCAGATGGAATTTTACCGCCAGCGGCGAGAATGAGAACTGTTTTAAATACTTAAAATGGCGATGTTTTCCTTACTTGAACAGAGTGCAATTATTCGTTTTCTGAATTTGCGTGGTGTGAAACCAATTGAAATTCATCGACAGTTGAAGGAGACATGTGGTGCTCGAGTTATGGATGTGTCGAAAGTGCGTTCGTGGGTGCGACAGTTTAATGAAGGAAGAACATCGTGTGACAACAAACCCAAACAACCTCGTGCTCGCACAAGCCGGTCTGACGACATGATCGAGAAAGTGGAGAGAATTCTTTTGGGGCATCGCCGAATGACCGTTGAACAGATCGCCTCCAGAGTTGGCATTTCTGTTGGTTCTGTGCACACAATACTGCATGACGACCTGAAAATGCGAAAAGTGTCATCCAGGTGGGTGCCACGAATGCTGATGGACGTCCACACGGCTGCCCGTGTGGCATGTTGCCAAGCAATGTTGACGCGCAACGACAGCATGGATGGG